>NC_091711.1:9237500-9862500 GCF_041296265.1 Equus caballus | reverse complement strand
ATCAGTGTCCATGCTTGCCATCTTAGAACAAGCAACATTGTCCTATTACTTGGTTCCCATGCTTGGAGAGAAGGGCTGCAAGAGTAGTTACTTGGAGAACACTAAGAGACTTAAATGGGTACCGTGGGGAATGAGATCTTCTTTGTCTGTTATGTTTTGAGAACTTAGTTATATAGGAAGAAAGAGTAATAGCTTTTTTCTAACATGATACTTGCGCAGCTTTCTAGTGGAAGAATCCTTGAAACATAGATGTTTTTTGTTTTCAGTTGAGTCCCTGATTTACAAACTGTTCTTATATGTGAAAGATGACCTGGTTGAGTGGCCTGTGTCCCATAGGCCCCCCTTTCTTCTGCACTATCATTGAGATGTGCACCATTTTTTCCCTTCCTACCACAGATCCTATTGTTCCCTGGGAGTATCTTTTTTATCCCTGGTCTTTGAGTCTCACCTTGCCACAAAACTGCTTGATGCTGGCATCTTTGTTGGCAGGTTTAGGGAAAGGAGAGTGAGCACAAGGGGGAAAGTAAACACTGCTCCCATGGCTGGATTCTGATCTTGGCTCTATTGCTCATTTAGTGTGTGACCTTGAGCATATGTCTCTAAGAGCCTGCTCACCTTATTGATAAAACCAGCATCCTACTGCTTTTATATATCATATTGTTGTTATTTGAGTCTATTGAGAATATGTATGAAAACATTTTTGATGGCATATTAATTACTGTATAATTATGAGGTAATAGTATGATGGTTACACTGATAGATACTATATTAGTTTAATACATTTTCAGTTAAATAGATTTTTATGAACAGTCTTATAAACCTAAGCATCTCATGTAACGTTTACTTTGTGGGAATAGACTGAGTTTCAATCAACTTTTAATAAATGTGTATTCACATACACATATTGAAAGCTCAGTAAGAGCAGAAACTAGGGATTATTATGTTCATAGCTCTCTTGTGCTTAACATAGTTCCCAATATGTGGTGGGTGCTCACTAAATTTTTGTTGAATGAGTGATTATATTATATATATAATTATAAAGAACTTTTCATTCAAAGTACTATCTTACAGTTATTGCAGTGAGTATGGATATATAGACAAGAATGCTATCCAGTCTAAAGTTGTCTTAAGCTGTCCTTTTAATTTTGCATGTGCATTTGCGTAAGCTTTTATGTTGAGAACATATTTAATGCTGAGAAGCTTCAGACTTATTTTTGGGGAAATGTAGGATACAAGGTGTTTGATCATCTTGAGATTTTACTAGTTATAGCTAAGAAACTGCTTTGCTTATTGGAGGACAGAAATTGATGGAGAGCTTTATTGTGTTTTCTATTTTAAAGCAAAGGTCATTATCACCATCTCAATTTATTTGTTCCGTGAAAGGTTATTAATAGACTTGTTTGCTAAGCCTGAGCTGCTCCGATGTGTGAACTGTCTTCTTCTTTGAATTGCATGCTCTGTGAGGGACCTTACTGCTGAAATTGTGTAGTACCCCTTTCAGAGGTTTAGTTCATTTTGCAGGGTAGTGGTTCTCTTCGTGTTTGGATATAGTGCTTTCTTAAATTCATGTAGATTGATTTTTGTTTCAGTATTTTGATCTTTTTCCAACTCTTCTTGATGCTTTAAGCCTTTAAAAATCTCTTAAAGCCTAGGTTTGTTTTCTTGGGATTGAAGGTAAAGTATATAGCTCTTAAAATACTTTCATCCTAATTTAAAGCAATGTATTTTATCATGAGTGTGCCTATGGAACTTTATAGAATTTAAATGGATCTTCCAACTACCAAATTAGATTATTTAAAAATATCAGCTGTCTTTGCCATTTATCTGTTTTTTAAATAAAGACCATCAGGAATTGGTCCAGGGAACTCGTTCAAGTTCTGATACCACAGTGAGGTGCCTCCTGCAGTCCTCATCTCTGGCTCTGTAGAAAGAGAAACTAAGACTGGGCATTTTCTTTGGACATATAGCAGGAACATCTAGAGAATCTTTTTAGTATGGCCTTTTGTGGTTTTTCCCTCTGCTCAAATGTCTGCTATTTTAGTAAAGAAAGAGCCACAATATATGTAGTTGGTCTCTTCAGTGGCAAGGTGGTAATAAAATATTATAATGAGTTCTTTTTAATAATAGAGAATTTCAAAAGAAATAATATTGTTTGTTTACGTCAGTGTTTTCCAATTTTGACCATGACCCATGTAAGAAATACATTTAACGTCACTACCCAAAACATAATGTGTATAGTTTACCCAAAACATGATGTATATAGCTAGTTATATAAAAAACCTAAAACAAATGATTCATGAAACAGCTTACCTTTTAATCTCAGAGTATGATGCACTCTAATATTTCCTATCCTGGCCTGTTGTGTTTGATTTTAAACAATGCTATTTGTCACCCACCAAGTTGATTTTTCAACTTAGCAATGAGTGGTGACTTGAATTTTGAAAAGCATTTTAAAATAAATATGTTTATCCATAGGTCAAAATCTATTTCTAGTGTAAATGTCTCACATGACTTTCAAAACTATTTTGATGATCTTGCAACATTCTTTTCTCTAATTTTTACTTGTTTTCATATACAGATAATATAGTGTAAACTGGGAAAAATGTTAGATTAAATTGTTAACCCGGATAAGTTTTAAGAGTGTTGAGCTTTGCTGTAAACTTGACAGTAGTTGAATCCTGCCAGCGTGACACAGTAAAGAGAATGCAAGAGGTAAATCCAGCTTGAGCATAGTTTGATCCTTAGTCTGACTTTAAAGTTAATACAAAATCTGTAGTGAGTATAAGTAATTCTGAAATTAAATTGAAATCACAAGAGATATATAAAAATGTTTTAAAAATAAGTCTTTGGTTCTTGGGGGTTACAAATCTAGGGTTTGGTTTTAAATTAACAGTTGCCTTTAAAAATTTGGGTTTTTTTAAGTGTTTTTTTTCATTATTGAAGAAGGGAGTATTTGTGATTACCTTACGAAGTTAATGTCCAGCAGTTTGTTATATCCTATCATAAGATCATTATAGTATAATTGTTTTCTTTGGATTAGATTATAGACTCGAAAAATGTAAGTTATTATTACTACCTTACATTTACAAAACACTTTATATTGATCAAAACATATGTACATATGTATGCAGTCATGCATTGCTTAATGATGAGGATACATTCTGAGAAATGTGAAGTTAAGTGATTTTGTCGTTGTGCAAACATCACAGAGTATACTTACACAAACTTAGATGATATGACCTACTACACCCCTAGGCTCTATGGTGCTAATCTTTGGAAATCACTCTCATATATGCCGTCCATCGTTGACTGAATCTTCGTTATGCAGTGCATGACTGTATTTATATTTATCCTTGCAATTGTATGATGTGTAGGCAAGGCAAGTGGTAGATAATAATTGAACCAAATATAGGATCCAGAAATATTAGCTCCTAGTGTTGTTTCCACTGGTTCTAATTGAAGTAATGCTTTTTTAGTTTACCAAGTATTTTCATCAAGTATTTTGAGTTTACCAAGTATTTTAAAATCTTTAACAAGGCTAATGGAAGCTTTGTGAAGTTTGTGTAAATACGGCTACTGCATTTATTTCACCACCATTCAGATGAGGTGGGAAAGATGGAGTTCTTATTTAAATTTCCAGATGATTAGGCCCCAGTGATCACATCTTAGGGGAGAAAGGGTATAGATAACCGATTTGAGTTAGGATTACTCAAGTGAATGCAAAGAAAGGATAAAATGGTAACAGGTGGCTAATAGGGAGGGGAAAATAAATCCTGCTAATTATATCACTTTATTTAGTAATATTTTGTTATTCTTATCTGCCTTGCTTCTCTGAACTACTGAATTACAAACCTGGACAAAATAACAGCCTACATTTGTGGAGTGTTTTCCATATACCAAGCAACAGTCTAAGAACTTTGAAAAAAAATTTATGTGTATATGTATAATGAAATGGTTATGCATATATTTTATAGAATAACCGTAAAACCAATACTTATGTACCTAGCACCCCACGTTTAGGAGAGATCATTGCCAGTACTTTAGAAGTCTTTGGTCTCTCCCAATCCCAGTCTCTTCCCCATTTTGCCCTCTGCATGCCCCAGGTAACCACTATCCTTACCTTTGTGTGAATTTTTTTTTTCCTTCCCAAAGCCCCCCAGTACATAGTTGTATATTCTAGTTGTGAGTGCCTCTGGTTGTGCTATGTGGGATGCCGCCTCAGCATGGCCTGACAAGTGGTGTCATGTCCGTGCCCAGGATCCAAACCAGCAAAATCCCGGGCCACCGAAGTGGAGCGCGTGAACTTAACCACTCAGCCATGGGACTGGCCCCTGTATGAATTTTCATGCTTTTTTAATCCTCAAATAATGTTACCTTTACCTGTGCATGTCTACACAATTTGGAGTTTACTTTGAAAGACTGACTAGTAAGCACAAGCTCATTTTGGGAAGGAAGGGGCAATCTTGCCACTATTTGACAGAGCTTCCCAGGAAAAGATAAACTGAACAAGGTGTCTGGGCTATAGGTTGGCTTTGATTTCTTTGAGAGTTTAACAAGAGCCTTTGCTATGGAAAACATTGGGCGGGATCATTACTGAGTCCTGGGAAATATCGGGTCCCTCATAGCTTGCAGTTTAGGTCTTACACACTTGTCAGTATATATGGTCAAGAAAGGCGAGAAGGTAGAAAATAGAACACTTAAACACGCGTTGTAGAAGACAGTGACAAGAGAATGAGCAGGCAGGCTGCAGACTGGGAGAAAATATTTGCAAAAGAAACATCTGTTAAAGGACTGTTGTCCAAAATATACAAAGAATTCTTAAAATCAACAATAAGAAAACAAACAACTCACTTCAAAAATGAGTGAAAGACCTTAACAGACACCTCACTAAAGAAGATATATAGATGACAAATAAGCGTATGAAAAGATGCTCTAGGCGTATGTCATCAGGGAAATGCAAATTAAAACAACAATGAAATACTGCTACATACCTATTAGAATAGCCAAAATCCAAAATACTGACAACACCAGTGTAGAGCATAGGAACTCTCGTTCATTGTGGGTGGGAAGGCACAATGGTACAGCCACTTTAGAAGACAGTTTGCTGGTTTCTTACAAAACTAAACCATACTCTTATCATACAATCCAGCAGTCATGCTCCTTGATATTTACCCAAAGCAGCTGAAAACATAGGTCCACACAAAAACCTGCACTAAGATGTTTGTAGCAACTTTATTTTGTAATTGCCAAAACTTGGAAGCAACCAAGATGTCCTTCAGTATGTGAATGGATAAATAAACTGTGATACATCCAGACAATGCAATATTATTCAGGGCTAAAAAGAAATGAGATATCATGCCACGAATAGACATGGAGGAACCTTAAATGCATATTACTAAGTGAAAGAAGCCAACCTGAAAAGGCTTCACACTGTGTGATTCCATCTACGTGACGTTATGGTAAAGGCAAAGCTATGGAGACAGTAAAAAGATCAGTGGTTGCCAGAAGTTGTAGCCAAGTAGGAGGGATGAATAGGAGGAGCACAGAAGATTTTTAGGGCACTGAAAATACTCGGTATGATACTGTAATGATAGATACATGTCATTATACATTTGTCCAAACCTGTAGAATGTACAACAGCAAAAGTGGACCCTAAGATAATCTTTGGACTTTGGGTGATTATGATGTCTCAGTGTGGGTTCATCAGTTGTAACAAGTGTACTCCTCTGGTGGTGGAAATTGATGAGGCAGGCCATGCATATGTGAGGCAGGGGGTATATGGGAAATAGCTTCCTCTCAATTTTGCTGTGAACTTAAAATTCCTTTAAAAAATAGAGTCTTTAAAAAAAAAAAAGAACACGTCAGTGTATTAGAAGTATCCTCAGCTTATCCAAACATAATGGCCTGTGGAAAAGAAAAGAAACTTCATCAGCATACGGTCGAGACAAACCAAGGTCAGAAAAGAATTTGGGCAAAGCTCACCCAAACAGCTTGTCCTAGGATTAAAAAGAGATGGTACAGTGGTAGGGGACTTTTTGGTGATGACAGCTCTTTTATATTGAATGTCCTGTGTCCTGTATTCCATGCATTCTTAATTTGCTGTCACTTTTTGGTAGAGTGTGTATTCTAGTACAGCGTTTCTTAGCTAGGGTTCTGTGAGGGAGTAAGGCCTATAGAAAATAATTTAAGTGACTATTTCCTCAGTTCTCCCAAGGATATGGTCATGGTTAGAGCCATTATAGATGCATGGGAGAAAAAGTTAATTCGTTTTGAAGAGTGGATATTTTAGTACATTAGACCTAATTCTATTGTAGAACCCCAGGTGAGAATGGCTACTCTAACAAACTCTTTAAAAACATGTGTGGAAAGTACATTTTTGAGACCTTGTATGTCAAAAAATATTTTTATTTTACCCTAAGATATAGTTAATCCTTTGGCTGGGTATGGAATTCCAAGTTGGATGTCTTTTTCCTTCCAATTTTGAAGGCATTGCTTATATTTTTGTGCTGATTCCAGTATTATTATTGATGTCAGTAGCTTATCTGATTCCTGATCTAAAGGAACTTGAGGTTGTGAGTTATCTGCAAAGGGATTCTTTGGTATAAAGAGGTTTGGTTCTCAGTTTTTAGCACTGCGGGTTTGTGGTTTGGCTCTCTTGGACCTGCAAGACAGTGACTACTTATTTCATGCTTTCCAGTATCAAATTTATGTTGCTGGGTGTACTTCCAGATTGGAAATAAGAACTGTGATCAGAAAAATCAATCTAGGGTAGATAAAGAGGGTGATTGACTGGAGCTTTTTAACTTCAATTAAGGTAGATTAAGGTAAATGGATTTGAATATAACTAGGAAAGAATTCTTTGGAATTTTAAAGATTAGGTATAGAGAGACAACATAGTGTATTATTTTGGCTGTAGGTACTTTCCTGTTAGATATAATGATGTGGGATCATACCAGTCACTTAGTTTTAACCTAGTAAAGAGAGATATTTCTATTTGTCACTGTGATGATAAACTTGCGTTTTTTTTTAATTGGAGAGTTTTAAGTGGGACATACTTACTGGTAGATTATGTATTTTGCAAAGTATAAATGTAATGAAGAGGAACTGTAGCAACTCATATCTGTTTCAGAGAACACATATTGGAGCATACAGCATTAATGATGATGTCTTTCTAATCTTCTCTGGGTTGGTTTGAACTAACACTGTCTTAATGACTCATATATCCCTGCTAGAGGTAAAACTTACATGTTTATTCTTTGCTTTAACTGTTGGAATCCATCAAAATTGTACGTGAAAGAATATCTTTCCTCATGAAATCTTAATCATGCCTGAGGCAAGCAGTAGATTAGATATACATCTGGAAGCTTCAGAAAAGATAAACAATGTTATATTTATATCCACTTTTGCAGTAAGCAAAAACTGGAAAGGAAAGAATCGGGAAAGTGGTGGATACTACAAAAACACAGTGGGTATGGGAAAAGAAGAGAAACTGTTTTTATTACTTCATCCTAGATCTCTAAGTATTGATCTTGCTTTGTTTTCCTAAGGCAGCAATTCAGTGCAGGGCATTAATGGTTTAATAAAAAGGTAAAACATTAGTGGAATAGCCTTTCTTGTTTATCAGTTCTTTTTTAAAAAACCCAGCAGCATGGCTTAAGTGCCTTTTCTGTCAGTCTCTTTCTTTATCTGTTTATTGCTGATTTGACAGTCTCTGGTCCTTCTCCTTTGCTGTTAAATGTGTGTGTCCTTTGTTTTTGCTGGTGGGTTTTGCTACATTTGGATGTGAGGGAAAAGCCTGTCATTGCCTTACTGGTCTAATTAGCCTTCTGGGTGAGCATATACATTAAATAGGCCTTCTAAGCCATGAAAGAAGAGAGCTCACAACAACGTAGATTTTCTTCCTGTGCTGCGGTCTCGCCTGTTTTATTTCCTCCACGAATTGATGGCCGAAAGCTTGTCCGGAACGCTTCGTTTGGAGGATACAATGAACTTTCTCCTTCGTTGCCAGGTTTGCTTGTTTAATCTTGCATTCTTTTCTTAATTTCTTGCCGACTTTCCATAGAAACAAACCAGACGTTTTAACATCTTAAAACTGCTTTCATTTAAACAAAGCAATTTTATAGTGAAAGGTTAGGTTTTAGTAACTGCTGTTATATGGCTTGGTTTTTCCATATTTTCTCGTACAGTCTCTTAAGCTCAAACTCGAGAACTAATGATTCAGTAAAGTATGAATCTTGTATGCTTATAGCATGGATTTTTGCTTTAATTATAGAAATAAATAGTTATTATGACCCTTTGATAAAATTAAAACCTTTTCTGGACTTGAGATAAATGTAAAATTCTATAAATAAACAAATTGCTCTGAGATTTTTGCAAATGAAACCCAGATATTTGATGTGGATATTTGTTTGGCTATTTTCTGCAGAATGGTAACTATAATAAAATTGATGTTTAGTTTAAGCTTTAATAGCTCATGTCCTGACTAAAGTGAAGAGTTCTGCCCAAGTATAATTTTGGAAATGCCTTACTTGTTGTTAGATGTGTTTGTGTATGATTAGTTTTTGTGATATGTATTTTTAGGGTAATATGTATTAAATGAAATTAGGCATTTGACAGTCATGAGTTAAACATTAAATAGTTGGTCAATGAGATGAAGGTATAAGTTGTTCATTTATTGATATTTATTGTAGCAAATATTTGGGTATATATTTTAAAAATATGAACAGTCTTCTTTGTTTTCTTTTCAAAATTTTAAACTGCTACATAATTATATCTACTTTTTAAAGGTTATATTATTTTTAAAAATAAAAATATTCTTTGAATACTCATGGCAAAGAAATATTGACTGAAACTCATGCTTGCTTTAACCATTTTATGACACTTATATTTTGTTAAATTTCAATTGTATTTTCTGTTTTCACACTAACCTTTATTCTTGATTTTTGTGAATATTCATGTTGATAGATGGTATATGAATTCTTTTGAGATAGTGAAACACCTTATAGAAGGTATTACCTGGGCAATTAATTTATTATAAGTTCACTAATTTCATTTTCTTTTCTAACAGTGTTTCCAAAAAGAATTGGAAACCACAGTCCTGAGCTGTTGCCTGAGTAGCATAGCTTTGCACAGCATTCCTGACCTGCATTTAGTCTTCCCAGTGTAACGTGGTTACTGTCATGCTTCTGACGTTCTCAGAATGGTGCAGATTTTAGTGTTTGTCTTTGTCCAGAAGGGGCTTTGAAAATACAACATACTGGAATTTTGTAATGTTGTTAAATACTCTCTTTGCTTTGGCAATCTGACTTAGTTCCATTTCTCTGTTTCTCTCTGTCTCTTTGTTTTTTTTTAAGCCAGAAGCTTTCTGGCACGTGTTTGCTGACCTTCATGCCATGAGTCTACTTAATATTAAAGAATAATCATGTGACCCTAATGACCAATAGAAAACTTCATTTTCCGAAAGTTTGGTGTTTACTTAATGAGGCAATTGAAGGCAGAATTGTCAGTTTATCTTGTCAAAGCTTATATTGAAGGTCATCCTGGATTGATCTGTTTGGATGGAAAAGTAAACGGTTGGCTTTGTTTACTAGTTCCTGAAACAGAGAAAGTCGTATTCATTGGGTTGCTTCCGTGTTCCCCTCAATACGACCAACAGTGTGTTGCAATCAGCCATGTTAAAAAGCTCTTTAAAATATGTGTTATTTTATCAGCTAAGAAATAGAATGGTATTAGATACTTCAGAGAAGTGGCTATTTATTTATTAAGTTAAAAGTAAAATTATGGTTTCTTCTGAGACATTTCTTTGTACTGAAAAAAAATTTTTAGATGCGTTTTTATTTGACATCATTAGAGGAGGAAAAGTTCTAAATTAGTGATATTTAAAGATAACTTTGTCTTACTTCTTTGAGCACTTTTTTCATTTTAGTTTTCTTGAAGAAAATCTCTCTCTTTTTTTGTTGTTTTGGTCACTTCTACCTTAAGAAATATATTGATGTTTTGAGATATAATATAAAAATGGTACCCATTGCCCATGTACTCATAGTGACACTATAGTGCAAATTTTTTTTTTCAGTTCGTGTCTCTTTGTCTCTTTCCTTAATCTCAAGTATCACTTCTAGGTATATTCATTGGACCAGTCTCTAGAGCAGTACCTAAAAATCGGAGTAACTAAACTTTGAGCAAAGATATCGTTTATAGACAAACTGTGAGCTTTAGTGCACAGATAGATTTCTTTTTAGAGTGTGTGTGTGTGTGTGTGTATATATATATATATATTTGTTTTTTCAGGAAGATTAGCCCTGAGCTAACATCCACCACCAATCCTCCTCTTTTTGGTAAGGAAGACCGGTCCTGAGCTAACATCTGTGCCCATCTTTCTCTACTTAATATGTGGGACACTTGCCACAGCATGGCTTGATAAGTCGTGCATAGATCTGTGCCCGGGATCCAAATGAGCGAACCTCAGGCCACTGAAGTGGAGCACACAAACTTAACTGCTATGCCACTGGGCCAGCCCCTCTTTTTAGTATATTTTGACTTCTCAGAGGTTTTTTTTCCTGTGCAGTTTCTTGATTCGTGGCTGTATTTGGTATAGTTAATTTTAATATAGCAATTCTATATTTTGCAAATACCTATTAACTCTACATTTGTAGATACCTATATCTAATCTCATTTCATGAGACTGAAGCAGCATAAAGCTTACTTTATTATATCTAAACATTAATGAACCAAATTTGTTACTGAAGTATATAAAAAGGTTATACCTTATCAATGATGATAGCACTTGTATCCTGTTAACAAATTAGAAGTTAAGGACAGAGTGCTAATTTATTTAGGAATAATATTCCATTGGATTAGTAGGAGAAAATAAACTCTATGTACTACTGCTTTATTGGAAAATATCTTTATCACCACAGATTTAAGGAAGACTTTCTTAAGACCAAAAAGCACTAACACTTAAAGAACAAGGTTGCTGAATTGACTACATTAATATTAAGAGCTGTTCATCAAAATAAACCATGCAGAAAATAAAAAGACAAGCCACAGAATGGGGAGGTATTTGTAACGAATATAGCTGGCAAAGGACCAGTACCTGGAGTACATCAAGAATTTGTGTATATATGTCAGTAAGAAAAAGATAGACAATGAGTTGGGTTTTTTTAGTGAGGAAGCTTTGCCCTGAGCTAACATCTGTTGCCAGTCCTCCTCTTTTTGCTTGAGGAAGATCCGAACCTGTGAACCCCGGGTGCCAAAGCGGAGTACACAAACTGCCACCTGACTGGCCCCAACAATGAGTTTTTAAAAAATGCACAAAGGGGAGCTGGCCCCATGGCCGAGTGGTTAAGTTCGCATGCTCTGTTGCAGGAGGCCCAGTGTTTCATTGGTTCGAATCCTGGGCGCGGACATGGCACTGCTCATCAAGCCACGCTGAGGCAGCGTCCCACATGCCACAACTAGAAGGACCCACAACGAAGAATATACAACTATGTACCGGGGGGGCTTTGGGGAGAAAAAGGAAAAAAATAAAATCTTTAAAAAAAAAATGCACAAAGGATCTGAAGAGGTTCTTCAAGAAGAGAAAACTAAAATGACTAGGTAACATATGAGAAAATGTTCAACGTCATTAGTCTTCAGGGACATGCAAACTAAAACCTCGTTAATATACCATTGATATACCCAACAGATTGACAAAAATATTAAAAATTTGTCAATATTGATGTTACTGTAAATATAGAGAAAGGAGAACTCTTACCTGCTGTTAGTGGAAAAATAAACAAATTGATAAATAATTTGGTATTCTTTTTTCTTTGTGTACACCTTATTATATTTCAAATTCTGTGTAGATTACATCATGTTCATCACCCAAAAACTACAATTTGATATTCTTAAAGTTGAAGACACACATACACTGTAACCCAGGAATTCTACTTCTAGGTTTAAACCCTAGAAGAAACTCACGGATATATATGTCCACCAGGATACATTTCCAAGAATATTTGTAGCAGCATTGTTCACAAGAGGGACAAACTAGGAGCAACTCAAATGTCTATCAACAATATATGGATAAATAGTGATATAGTCATGCAGTGGGATGCTAATAGGCAGTGAAAACAAATGAAATACCCACTGTCACACACTGGTAAATAATGACTGCAAAAGTCAAGATAATTACTTTTGAGTAGAAGAAAAGTAGGTAGTGGTCAAGAGTGGCACTGGGGGAGATATTATGAGATGCTGACAATTCTCTATTTCTTGATTTGGGTGGTAGTTTTGCAAATAGTCACTGTATACATTAAATTACACATGTTTTATGCAATTTTCCGAAGGTGTTCTGTGTTTCACTATTTAAAAAACCATCACAAGTAAAAGTGGAGTCCATTTCTATTAATTTTTGGATCAAGTTTATCAAATTTTTATATTTGAAAGGATAAATAAGCATAAGACCCTCCCTTTCAGGAACTCACAGTGAAGTATGGAACATGAACATGAAAACAAATAATTGAAGTATATTGTGATAAATATGGTAGTACAAATGTGTATGAAGTACTTTGTGTCTCAGAGCAGGGGACAGGTAACTGTGCCTACACAGTCAAAGCAAGGCCTCCTAGAACAGGTGGCTTTGCGTCTTGAGAGGCACCCTGGCATTTTAGAAACGGCACGAATTTTAAAGTTGGACCCAAGTTTGAATCAGCTCTGATACTGTCACTTATTGACATGAGTCAAGTCACTTAATTTCTGTTAGCCTCAGTTTTTTAAATTATATAAAATATAATTAATATTTGGGAGTTTTTGTGGTGGTGTTTTAGAGATTAGAAAGTAACGCATCTAGCATAGTGTCTTACAATCACAAGTGTTCCTACAAATGGTTTCTTTATTGTTTTCATTAATATTATTATGTTAGTTATCATTATAATTGTCATCATTGTTGATGAATGGATCAGAATTAGCCAGGTGCAGAATAAGTTAAAGGAATATAGATTAAGTGAGAAAGGATGTCGAAGGAGGAGAGATCTAGTAAACTGGAAGAATAGGGGCTGGCCTAGTGGCGCAGCCGTTAAGTTCGCACGTTCCGCTTCTCGGCGGCCCAGGGTTCGCCGGTTCAGATCCCGGGTGCGGGCATGGCACCGTTTGGCACGCCATGCTGTGGTAGGCGTCCCACATATAAAGTGGAGGAAGATGGGCACGAATGTTAGCTCAGGGCGAGACTTCCTCAGCAAAAAGAGGAGGACTTCCTCAAAAAAAAAGAAAACAAAACTAGAAGAATAAGGAAGGATATCTGAGTTTTTATTTATTTATTTTATTGAGGCATAATTTACATATACTTAAGTGCACAGCTTTTTCACTTCTTAGTTATGTATAGGCACGTGTAACTACTTCCCAGATCCCCAGACTTCCTCCTGTCCCTCCCAGTCAATTCCTCCTACAACAGAGGTAAACCACCATTCCAACTTCTAACACCATAGACTAGATTTGCCAGTTCCTAAACTTTATATAAATGGAATCCTACAGTATGTATGTTTTTTTTGATGGGGAAAGGTGGCTGCTTTCACTCAATATTATGTTTGTTGTTTTGTGTAGTAGTAATTGGTTTTTTTCCATTGCTGTGTAAATTCCATTGTGTAAATATACTATAATATATTCATTTATTCTACTATTAATAGCCATTTGAGTTGGCTCCAGATTTGGGCTATTTAAATAAAGCTGCTTGAACATTTTTGTGCCTGTCATTGATGAACACACATGCTCATTTCTGTTGGGTTTATCTCGGAGCAGAATTGCCGTGTGTTAGCATATGCATGCGTTCAGCTTTAGTGGATACAATCAAATAGTTTTCCAAAGCGGTTATGCCCCTTTAGACTCCCACCAGTAGCAAACAGAGTTCCAGTTGCTCCGCCTTCTCACCTGTACTTGGATGGTATTGACCTTTTAATTTTAGCTATTTTGATGAGGACATAAGTTTCTATATCATTGTGGTAGTGGGGAGGATAGTAGGAAGAGAATTGACTACCTAAAATCACTAGCAAGCAAACTTGGTGAGAAGTCATGATCTGAAACTTTTCTGCATTATTGATAATGGTCAATAATATGTTATAGGCTTCAGGATTTTGACTATAAATATCACTAAACTTTTTTAAATAAAAATAATTTTAAAGTAATTTTGAATCCCCATACTTGGTGGAAAATACATAAATGCCTAAGAAGTATTTTGGCAGAGCCTCTTTGGCTTCTACTAAATATACTTTTGTCACTGACTTTTTAAGATAAAGATTATTTTGCACGTTTTTAGGAAACTAGCTTTATCCAGTCTAAAGACAGAGTCCCTAGTGTGACGCTTTTTGCTTCGCTTACCTTGGAATTGCCCTTGAAAACTTAGTGTACAGTATGGCAATATTTTCTTTTTAAGGGTTTTGAACCTGTTTCTATCTTCTTTGCATTTTTTTTATGCTGATCGTCTACTTATTTGCCCTTAGTTAAAGCGCAAAAGTAGTTGACCAGACTTAGCATTTTGCTTTATCCCTCTATACTTTTTAAAAATATTTATTTGTTTATTTTTGTGAAGAAGATGGCCCTGAGCTAACATCTGTGCCAATCTTCCTCTATTTTGTATGTGGGATGCTGCCACATCATGGCTTCATGTGTGGTGTGTACATCTATGCCTGGGATCTGAACCAGTGAACCCCGGGCCACCAAAGCTGAGCACACGAACTTAACCACTACACCACCGGGCCCCCAATTTATTATTTGTTTTATTGAGGTAACATTGGTTTATAACATTACATAAATTTCAAGTACGCATCATCATATTTTGATTTCTCTGTAGATTACGTGATATTCACCACCCAAAGACTAATTACCATCCATCACCATACACATGGACCTCTTCACCCCTTTTGCCCTCCTCCCTCCCCGCTTCCCTGCTGGTAACCACCAGTTCAATCTCTGTCTCTATGTGTTTGTTGTTGTTGCTATCTTCTGTTTATGAATGAGATTGTACAATATTTCACTTTGTCCCTCTGGCTTATTTCGCTTAGTGTAATACCCTTAAGTTCTGACCATGTTGTTGCAAATGGCAAGATTTCATTTTTTTTTATGGCTGAGTAGTATTCCATTGTGTAGATATACCACATCTTTTTTATCCATTTATCTCTTGATGGGCACCCAGTTTGCTTCCAACTCTTGGCTATTGTGAATAATGCCACGATGAATGTAAGGGTGCATATATGTTTATGCATTAGTGTTTTCATGTTCTTTGGATAAATACCCAGCAGTTATCCCTCTGTACTTTTACATAACTTGAAAGTCATCAGATCAGCTTTTAAAATAATTTGATTTTCAAATTAGAGGTATAGAGAATCTTTTAGAATGGGATTCATATATTGGGTTTGACAGATAATATAGAATTGTGGTTTATGAATGTCCTTTTACAACATTTGAAACTTTTTACAAGACATATTTGTATGTTGAAGAGAGAGTCTGTTTGGGTTTTTAACTTCTACTTTTGTTTTAATTTACTGTTCTGTTTTAAAAATAATATGTGAATGAGGCTACAATGAAGTGGGTATTTTTCCTGATCTTGTAAATAGATAGGTCTAGATTCAGCTGAAACTAAGACCTCACTAGAGAAATTGAAGTGAAAATCTGTATTTACAGGACTAAAAGAAAACTTTTTTTCATTTACAGTATATATTTTTAGAAAATCTTTTCTTCCATATGTATTTAGAACTTTCAAGTAATTTGTTAGTTCATTAGTATTAAGAATTACTTGCTACAAAATTTTTATTACTCTGAATAAATATCTTAGAATTTTTAAACTGAATTATGTAACTTTGGTTTCTTTTACACTAAAGTTTCAAATTCCAGTAAGTTTTCATTTAAAATTCCATGCTGCATTTATGAAACAGTTTTTTTCGCTAGTATTGGGTTTGAGTGATCCTTCTCCTTACCAGAAAAAGAAAAAAAGATTCCTTCTTCATACTACATAAAAATTTCAGTAAAATGTCTGGATTATGAAAATGGAGTAGATTTGTTTTTAGCTGATATGAAACCAAATACAGAATAGATGGTATCGTTGATATGCTAGAAATGATTTTTAAATGCTTCAGGCACTGGTGCTACTGATGATTTTTTGTGTTGCTTTATGAATAATAGTTTATGTATTTTTGGTATAGGCTTTTATTGGACTCAGAACAAGTAACTATAGGGAAGAGTTAATATTACTTGCCCTCAAAAGTTGAAAGAACTTCATTGAACTGAGTACAGGCACACCTTGGAGATATTGTGGGTTTGGTTCCAGACCACAATAGAACGAATATCTCAATGAAGTTCGTCACATGAATTTTTTGGTTTCCCAGTACATATAAAAGCTATGTTTACACTATATTGTAGTCTATTAAGTGTTTATTAGCATTATGTCTAAAAAAGTATGCATAGCAAAAGAAACTTTATTTATAAAAAATGCTAACCATCATCTGAGCGTCCAGTGAGTCATAATCTTTTACTGGTGGAGGGTCTACATCTAGAGTTACTTCTCCCACTGAAATCTTGAACCCCTCAAAGTCATCCACGAGGGTTGGAATCAACTTCTTCCAAACTCCTGTTGATGTTGATGTTTTGACCTCTTCGCATGAAGCACAAATGTTCTTAATCACATCTAGAATAGTGAATCCTTTCCAGAAGGTTTTCAATTGACTTTGCCCAGATCCATCAGAGGAATCACCATCTATGAGAGCTACAGTCTTATGAAATGTATTTTTTAAATAATAAGTCTTGAAAGTCGAAATTATTCCTTGATCCATAGGCTGCAGAATGGATGTTGTGTTTGCAGGCATGAAAACAACATTAATCTTGTACATCTCTGTCAGAGCTCTTGCGTGACCAGGTACATTGTCCATGAGCAGTCATATTTTGAAAGCAATCCTTTTTTCTGAGCAGTAGGTCTCAACAGTGGCCTTAAACTATTCAGTAAGCCATGTTGTAAACAGATGTGCTGTCAGCCAGGCTTTGTTGTTCCATTTATGGAGCACAGGAACAGTAGATTTAGCATAATTCTTAAGGGCCCTAGGGTTTTCAGAATTATAAGTGAGCATTGGCTTCAGCTTAAAGTCATCAGCTGCCTTAACCCTTAACAAGATTGTCAGCCTGTCCTTTGAAGCTTTGAAGCCAGCCACTGACTTTTCCTCTCAAGCTATGAAAGTCCTAGATGGCATCTTCTTCCAATAAAAGGCTGTTTCGTCTATATTGAAAATCTGCTGTTTAATGCAGCCACCTTCATTAATTATCTTAGCTAAATCTTCTGGGTAATTCGATGCAACTTCTACATCAGCACTTGCTGCTTTGCTTTGCACTTTTATGTTATGGAGACAGCTTTTTTTCTTAAATTTCATGACCCAACCTCTGCTCGCTTCAATGTTTTCTTCTGCAGCTTCCTCACCTCTCTCGGCCTCCATAGAATTGAAGAGAGTTGGGGCCTTGCTCTGGATTAGGCTTTGGCTTCAGGGAATGTTGTGGCTGGTTTGATCTTCTATCCAGACCATTAAAACTTTCTCCGTATCAGCAATAAGGCTGTTTCACTTTCTTATTGTTCATGTGTTCACTGGAGTAGCCCTTTTCATTTCCTTCAAGAACTTTTCCTTTGCATTCACAACTTGCTAACTGTTTGGCGCAAGAGGCCTAGCTCTCAGTCTGTCTTGGTTTTCAACATGCCTTCCTCACTAAGTTTAATCGTTTCTAGCTTTTGATTTAAAGTGAGAGACGTGTGACTCTTCCCTTCACTTGGACACTTCAAGGTCATTGTAGGGTTATTAAATGGCATGATTTCAATGTTGCTGTGTCTCAGGGAGTAAGGAGGCCTGAGGAGGAGAGAGATGGGGGGATGGCCAGTCATTGGAGCAGTCAGAACACACACAATGTTTATTGATTAGGTTTGCTATTATATATGGGCATAGCTCATGGCGCCCGAAAACAGTTATGATAGTAACATCAAAGAGCACTGACCACAGGTCACCATAAGAAATGTAATAATAATGAAAAAGTCTGAAATATTGCTAGAATTACCAAAATGTAACACAGAGATACAAAGTAAGCAAATGCTGTTGTAAAAATGGCACTGATAGACTTGCGTGACACAGGGTCGCCACAAACCTTCAATTTTTAAAAAAATGCAGTATCTGCAAAGTGCAGTAAAGTGAAGCACGTGCAATAAAGTGAGGTGTGTCTGGGTTTTTTTACTGCTCCTTTTATGCCTGCCACATGAATCTCAGGATTAACATTTCTCTAATTGTACTCTAATAAGATTCGTTTGTTAATTGCTTTTGGCCGACTACATTAATGTGTTACATCATCACAGGGATGTGTGTATGTTTATCCCAGTGCACTCATGCATTTAGGGTTTATAGTTTTATAATTTATATAATAATAGTCAGTGACAATGATACCATTAAGGGAAAACATTCATTGAATATATACTATGTGCGAAATACTGTGCTAAGTTCTTTCAATGCATCCTCATTTAATTCTCACAATAAATATATAGATTTTTTTTTTAAGTCTGTCCCTCAATCCAGATTTACTTCCCTAGTCTTCCTTTTATCACCAGTTCTGGAATTTTTCCAGTTTGGCAAGAAGTGTGAAAAGCATGTTGAGTTGGTTCTGTCAGTTCAGATTCTTTGTTAGAGAAGAGCTGAAAAGAATAAAAGCTCCATGAAGCCTGAATTCATGCAGAGTGCTCTAGGAACACAGCAAGGAGCTGTTGAACTTGATGAGTTCAGGGAAAGACTTCATGGCCTCTATAAGCCTTAGTTTATTCTAAAGAATTATTATACAAGAGGTGACCACTTAGAAGTCTTTAAATGGTAATAGTTTAAAACTGTCTGTTCAGTCAGGCTTCTTGCACTGATGTACATCAAATATAATGTATATTTGAAGTTGAATGACTTAAATGCATTGCCTTTTAACAACTATATATGCTTTTTCAATGCCTGTTATGTGTTCAAAGTAATAATACTGTGATAATGACAATGTTTTTAAAGGTTTTGAAAGAACAAAGGAAGACATTTCTCAGAATAAAGATGAATCTTCACTTTCTATGTCAAAGAGCAAGGTAAGCATATTGTTGTCCCCAAATATATGATTATGATATTTTTCTAATATTAAGATGAGGGAACTGACACTGAAATCCTATCAGATTTTTATGGAATGTTTTTATTTTGGTGTATCTAAAGCTTGTGGTATGTGTGAAGAAAGGAAACTCCCACTGGAGCTGATTTAGGGGCTGTTGGTTACTTGGAAATACAGCCTGTTGGTTAGCAGTGTTCTCTCCCGAATGATATTGTTTCCAGTGTCTGCTACAGCATTACTTCTCAAACTTAAGTCTAAGGGTTCCATTCACAGAAATTCTCAGGGTTCATATTTTTTTAAGCAAAATTCTTACCTGTTTTGGGTTCATTCAAATCACAATCAAAACATGTACATTTTACTAGTTAGAGGCCAAAGATGTCTTGCAATAAGAGCCTGCAATTGAGAGACACTTTCTTAGAATGAGACATAGTTCTCTAAATTAGTAGTTCTCAAACTGAGATTCTTGTACATATTCTTAGGTCTGTTGAGAATTTTTCTTTAAGTACATATTCAAATTTGAGAAACACGGATGCATTGGTTTCCCTATGGGTTTGTAATTCACTAGAGTTTCTATAATTTGTCAAGGGATACGACTTTTGACTGTCATTTCTGGTCAGGTTTAGTAGCAGGAGAAGCTCTTATGTTTGTGGAATCAAACTTCAATGACTGTAGGAAAACCTGTTTCTTAAGCTAGTAAATTCTCTGCTATTCTCAGCGGTAGGCTTTGCTTTTAAAACCCTATATTTTTTGTCCCTATTCTTGGGGGTAATTGAGAAGATTCCATGATATGTTTTTATGTATAATTTTACACAAGTTTTATTTGCACTCTTCAGTATTCATTACATAAAGGTCCATTTATCATAAATGTAAAAGTACTTCGGATGGAAGTTAAATAGTACTTTGTATGTATATAACATACACATGAGAAATGCCTTGATCATTTTGTATGAGATGTATAATTAAAGAAAATTGAAGAGGAAATAATTTATTCGTGGGTCTGCCATGGCTAGAAATACAGTGAAATTTATAGAATTAAAAAACCTGTTTTCAAGCAGTTCATACCAGAATTGGTGAAAGTATGGTATAATAGTCAAAGCCTAACCACATAAACCCCAGTCCTACATACCACAGCCACCCATGCGTAGTCTCTAAATGGGGGGACCCGAAATGACACTTTACATACCTTAATGAAGCAGTGTGCATTAATGAGGAAAACAAACATAGGCTTCAGAGCTTCCCTTTGAGTACAAGAGCACCTAGTAAAAATGACTCCTTAAATTTAAATCGATTAAAATTAAATAAAATTAGAAATTCAGTTCCTCAGTTACACTAGCTACATCTCAAGTGCTCAGTAGACACTTATGGCTAGTGGCTACCATATTGGACAACTCAGATATAGAACATTTCTGTCATTCAGAAAGTTCTACTGTACAGTACTACTTTAGAGTCAAAAAAGTGACTTTGAATCTTGACCCTCGTACATTACCTATGACTTCTTAGATGCTAATTATGATGATATTAGTAGCTACTTTGTATTAAGAGCTTGATTTGTATCATTTTAACTCTCATAACAATACTAGAAGACAGGTATTATTGGCCCCATTTTATAAGTGAACAAACTGAAGCTAAGAAAAATAACTCTCCAAGGATCAAAGTGGTGAGCTGGAATTCAGAGGGGCTTCGCATTTTTTATATGTGCAAGGGAGATAAGATCTACCTCCCAGATTGTGATGCTGCAAGTGCCTGACAAAGGACCTGGTTAAGAATAGGTATTTAAGAATTCATTTTCTTCTTTTGAATAAAGAATTACAGTGAATGAGTGGGATTCTCAGCAAGGTAACTATTTGGTATAAGTTAAATTGTATTCGTCCTGTTATTTTCCAAGAGCTAAAACTTACTGATTTTATCTTAATTTAGATTTAATCTTGGTTTATTCTGTTATCTTAAGAGGTGCAGAGTCACTAATTTGTCCTTAAATATTTTAATATATAATCTACTTTGTTGTTTTTCAGACCCATCCTAAAATGTATGCATTTATCATTAAACCTCATTCTCATAGAATTCTGAAGATTTTATTCTTACCTAAGTAGCTTTGGGAAACAAAATTTTGTTATTTCTTCTATGATTGATCTGTATAACTGAAACCATCAAACAATTTTAACCATATACTTTTTTAACTTGATGCAAAAAGTATCAATACTGTCATCTTGGTCATAGGATTTGATTGAGGTTAAGTGTTATTTCTTAAAATACGTAATTGAGACCAGTAAGCACAATGGAATACACCCTCCTTACTGCTTCCCCCCCAATTTTTTAAATAAAGGCAGTTCTTGTTTCTCAGTCATCCTATAAATGAGCAAATTGGAAAAATCAGTTAATCAAATCATCCTATCTTCCTGTTAGCATTTTTTAATGAATTTTTAATTGTCCATCTCAACAAAAGGAATTGCCAGCATGAGTAATGTGTCTAGTGGGATAAAAGAAATCCTATGATAAGGATAAGGGGCTTCTGAATCCAGATCTCTTGACTTGATTCCAGCCATCAATCTGTTTGTCTGTAGGTTTGCTAAATCATTTATCACTCTCTGTAAAAAATATATTTACCTGGACATTTAAAAAACCTTTCCAAACCAAAATATCTGATACAGTCATAGTAACATCATTATTGTTGTATTCCTTATATCTGCAGTATTTTATTGTTTTCAAAGCAAGTCAGAAGTGTTCTCATACAATACTATTCCATTTATCTAAAGGTCAGATTTTTGACAGTGCTTGCAATCTAGATTATAGAACCTGAATCACAATATATACCAAGTATTGTGTTGAGCATATCATGCACTCTATGTCAGAACAACCCTGTGAGTTAGTAGGAATATCCTCATTTTACAGATGAGGAAACTAAGACTGAAAGAGATTGAACAACTTCCCAAAGTCACATAGCACATAAGGGGACAGCAGTTAAGTAGGGAAAAGGAAAAGAAGGAAAGAAAGAAAAAGAAGTAAAAATATAACTTGCTGAGCATTCTAAGGCCCTTTAACGAAGAGACGAGCGGTACTATACATTAAACCCTGTGCTTGTCATTAAGATAGTGGTCAGTAAGGTTATAAAAGGAGGAAAACTTAGTCTAGTAAAATATTTCCAACAAAAATAGTGTATGGTTTTTGGTATTTTAAAAAGTAACCTGTTGATTCAGAAAACTTAGAGAGGAATGTATTAAAGAGACTGTAGAACTTGGTCACTGGATCATTTTTTTGTCTGTTTTTCAGGACTAGCTACACTGTATGGCAGGGGTTCCTTGAAGTGCTCTAATATCAAGATGTGACACCCTTATGTACTAGAATCTTTTAGGAATCACACACCAGATCTTGTCAAGTTGGGGAAACAGATTTCCTGTTGTTTATGAAGATGTCTTAAGTTTGAGTGACTGAGATTCTATATGAACAGTTTTAAAGGGTGAGAAATCATATAGTGAGATGGCTCAGAGCATGAGACTGGGAATTAGGTAGATCAGGGTGCAAATCCCAGCTTATCTCCTTACTGGCTCTGTGACTTTGGGCAGTGATTTAATCTGTTGGTCTTAGTTTCCTTATTAGCAAAAGGAAGATACTATTACTATCTCATAGGGTTGCTTTGGGGATTGAATGAGGTAGTACACAGAAAGTGTTTAGCATAGTACTTAGTAAACAGCCACTAATTTTCGTTAGCTTTTAAGCTAATATTTTAGTATTCTTCATTTAATAGTATCTAAAGAGTACGGTATAATACACGTTTTCCTCTTAAGCTCTGGGAAATAGAAACCATCATATTCCTCTGACAGTAGCCATGCCGTCTTTGGGTTCCAGGGTCAAGGAGAAGACAGACACCTGTTTGGCTTGAGGAATTTTGTGAAACTGTTTCGGTATCACAAAGTATACTATTGTCATGGCAGTAAGCAATGTGATGTTTCAAGTCCAGTTCTCAAAGGAGTAACTTGAACAAAACTTCAGTTAGGTTGATCCCACCTTCTCCACTGAATGTAGTTTGCAGTTCCCTTCTGGTTCAGCCAGTTATTACCATCACTATGATAACCCATATTTTATACTAAGAGCAGAGGCATTTTTAGGAGAGATGAGAAAAATGAGCTGCAGATATTAGTTTCATTTTTGTTCTATTAATTCCTCAGATATTTATTGAGCCCTTCCTTTTCCCCAGGTGATAGCTGGGTATCATTGGTGAATAAACATGGTTCCTGCCCTCATGGGTCTTAAAATTGAGTGAGGGAGTTTATACCCAAAGCTTTTTATCCTTAATCACATCTAGTGATATTATGCAGATCTGGCCATTCAGCATTTGAAAGCCACCATTTGGATTAAGCCCCCATATACTTTCTTGGCACTAGGAGTAATGCTAAGAACTTAAGTACCTTCTCCCGTGTCTAACAATCGGCAAAATTGAAAATCATAGGACATTGAAGGAATGTTTAATTTCACTGTTCCAGGATTTATAGAAGCAGCTTTTAGTTGTATGCTCTTCTGCTCTGGTGAAAGAGTGTAGTGTCCTTAAAGGGGTGCCGAGTTAGGAGACCAAGGTTCAGATTCCTGCTATATCGTTGTTTGGAAAATCATCCTCCCCCAGCCTCCCTCTCAGGATTTGTAAAATGCAGGTAAAACCACTTGTTATGCCTGTTTTTCAAGGTTCTTATGAAGATCAAATGAAAATATGAGGTATAAGCAAAGTCCAGAAACACATTTAAGGCATTAATAATAATTTAGGGGCACTGGATAGGTAGGAAGTAGTAGGTACTAGGAATGTTAGTTTTTGAACACTGTACAAATTAGATGGTGTTTTAATACTATCTAATCTGAATACTATTTAATCTGAAGATGTGTATATTTCTTCCCTTGGAGAAGGAGTAGCAACAAGGCAGTGTATGCAGCAATTTATTAGAATGCACAGGGTTTGGTTTTTTTATTTAGACTATTTCACCTGTTGCAAAATAACGTTGCTTTGGATACTTTTCTCCTAAGCATAACTAAATAGTGGTATACGTTTCTTAGAAGTATCCTGGAAAATAGAATGCAAAAATTTACACATAATTTTATATAACCTCTCATTGTAGATTAATTTCTTAGTTTTTATTTTTGTTTTTGTGTGTTTACTGTGGATTTGTTTTTAAACCCAAATGCTGTACTTTAGGGAAAATCGGTATTTGAAAATTGGCATTTGCTTAAATTACAGCAATAAATGGGAAGAATGTCAGACACATAGCCTTAACATTGATCTGTATATGCCATATGTGTAGAATAAGTGAAGGTTTTAATTATTATTTCTCTTTTGTTCATTTTTATGTGCTTTCAGTCTGAATCTAAACTTTATAATGGCTCGGAGAAGGATAGTTCAACTTCCAGCAAGCTCACAAAAAAAGAATCTCTCAAGGTTAGTTTCCACATTTATTTCATAACTAACATTATGCTTTGCATATGTTTGTGAAAGTAGCCTAATAAAATAAATAAATACAGACAGTCCACAATTCACAATGGTTAGACTTAGGATTTTTTGACTTTACGATGGTGCAAAAGCAATACATGTTCACTGGAAACCATACTTTGAGTTTTGATCTTTCCCCAGTCTAACAACATGCTGTATGATGCTCTCTGGTGATGCTGGGCAGCAGCAATGGCCGCCACAGCTCCCAGTCAGCCCCACGATCACAAGGGCAAACAACTGATGCACTTAGAACATTTGTACCTAGACAGCCATTCTGTTTGTTACTTGCAGTACAGTGTTCAATGAATACATGAGATTTTCAACACTTTATTAGAAAATAGGCTTTGTGTTAAATGATTTTGCCCAACTATAGGCTGATGTAAGTGTTCCAAGCACATTTAAGGTAGGCTAGGCCAAGCTGTGATATTCGGTAGGTTAGGTGTATTAATGCATTTTTGAGTTGTGGTATTTTCAACTTATGATGGGTTTATCTGGATATAACCCCCACTGTAAGTTAAGGAAGATCTGTATGTGTCTTCCTAAAAGAAGAAAAAAATACCCAGACAGGCACACATAAAAAATGTTACTGTTTGTCTGTCACACTGGAGTCACCTTAAAAGGCTGTCTCCTGGCTCGCCCAGCGCTGCTTCAGGCTTCACCTGGCCACTGAGGACGAGGACTGGGTATCTCTGCACATCGTACCAGAGTCAGGCTCATCGCTGTGTTGCAGAACACCTGATGGGAAGCTCTGGTATCTTTTGAAACTAGAGTTTACTGACTGCTAGGTCTTGGGCTGAATTGGCCCACAGGTAGACATATTTTGTTTGGCCTACACAGTGTTTTAAAAATTTGAGCTAACAAATCAAGTTCAGATTTCTTTCTTCTCTTTAGAAATATGCAATATTGGGCCTGCCTTCCAGAATGGCCATAGATCCTGGAGCTTAAGGAACACAAGCTTTCCAGCTGATCCCTGTGTAGTCTATTTTACCCCGTTGTTTTCTTATCTGATCCTGTATGCATTTGCATTTGCATTTGCAATCCCATATTAAATTAACTGTTAATTCAGATATGCATATTAATAAAGACCAAAAGTCTCCAGTTTTTCAGCTATAGAATTATTAATTAAAAGTCTCTTTACCGTTAAATGCAACTAGGAAGATTTTGTGTTATAGTTAAAAAAAATATATATCACTGATAGATTATCACCACTCTTCTCCCATCTGTCTAATAACAAGAAAGCAATAATAAGACTACATTAATCCACTGCTGCTTTCCCAGATTATCTTCAGAGTGACTTATGAAGGTAAAATTTGATGTTTTGAGTCAATTAAGTTCATCGTGCTTTCTTAATTATTTATATCTTACATATTAGTATCAGGAAAGAGAGCAAAATTGCCAGTTGTAAGCAATTGTGACCTTGTTTGTAATATGAAAAAGCTGATAACAGAGTAGACTTCCATCAGGAAGAGAACGTATTATTAAGAAGAACTGTAGAAGCAGTACAGAAGCTTAGCTGGTGGTTAAGCTCATGTCTTTTTGAGCCGTCTGCCTCTGCTTGAATCCTGCTTCCATGACTTTCTAGCTGTGTGATCCTGGGCAAATTACTCTCTGTGCCTCGGTTTTCTTCTCTGTAAAGTAGGATAATAATAGTCACACTTCTGAAGGTTATTGTGAAGATTAAATGAGGTTAATACATGTAAAGTGCTTAGAGCAATGACTGGCGCACAGAATGTTCCCAGTAAATGCTAGCTCTTGTTATTTTATTCATACTCTGAATCCTGTGTAGCTGTTAAAAGAAGGAGGTTGACATGGAAACGCTCCAAAAAATATTGAATGGGTGAACACTTTAAAAATGTGTTTAATAAAACAAAAACACAAAAGCAGTATATTTCTGTAGGTTGTGTGCATAGAAAAGTCCTGCAAAGATAGTGTTTTCGAGAAGGCTAACTAACATTGATCAGTTCTGGGGATTGGAATAGGATAGGGTATACTAAAGACGGCTTTTAGCTTTATTTGTGTTGTTTGAAATTTTACCTCATGTATCATCACATAATTTTAAAAAGATAAAATCCTTTAAAAAGATGCAGAAAACTGGACTAGTAATCAGAAAAACTAGATTCTAACCTTATTTCTCTGAAAATTCCTTCCAGCTCTAAAAAACAATGAAAAATAGTTCTTTTACCCTAACATGCTTGAATTCTGAAAAAGACTTAGAATTTTACACTCTATAGTCTACAGAGCTAAAAAATTGAGAAGAAATTTCCCATTTCTAATGAATTTTAAATTTTTCTATTGTTTTTCTAAAATAGGTGCAAAAGAAAAATTACCGAGAAGAAAAGAAAAGAGCCACAAAGGAATTACTCAGTACAATCACAGATCCTTCTGTTATTGTTATGGCTGATTGGTTGAAGGTCAGTTTGTGTTGAATTTTGAGTTCACATTGCTGGGTGTCTACCTACTAGAATAGGAAAGCCCAGAGGACACCTACAGCCTGCAAGATGAAAACAACTCCAAGGATGATTGGTGTTTCCTGACAAGCTATTAATTGTATCCCAAAGGTTCTACATTCCAGTCTTAATGGGGAGAAGGAATCTTAGTGTCTCTCTTGACAATAACATCAAATATGGATAGCAGTTCTTTTAAAAAGGCTTTTTGATTTGTATGACATTATATAGTCTAATCAATATGCTGTGAAGAAATAATTTGCTATTCAAATTATTTATTATTATAGTAGACTTGGTATATGCATTATTGAGAAGATATGACACAAAGTTAATATGAAAGTTATCATTTGAAAAGGATTAATTTTCAGTAAGACATCCATATGGCTGTTTCCATACCTTATTCTTCTGGCCTCTGGTTATCCCCACTTATTTTTATTTCCTTTTCTATCATCCCAGTCACTCTGTCCTCTTTCTCACTCTTATCTGAAGGATATTTGGTAGGAATCTTACAGACTACTGCTAACTTTAAGAATGACCCTCTGAGACCCTTAGGCCCAAGAAGTTTCAGTACTTGGCATCCACCTGAAAATCACCCCAGCGCTGAAGTCTGTCCACTTTCGCAAAGAGTTAGTTTCCAACCTAAAATCCTTATGAGATCTGTCATGAATTCTCTTTCTAAAATGGGGTCTAGTGACAGTTTCCCTGATAGTTCAGGTAATCTGGGGTCTTCTTCAATGTTGTGCTGAAAATACCTCTGACTCATTTTGGCTCTACTTAGAAGTCTGTAAGCTCCAGAGCTCACCTGAGTTTTTCAGAGCTAAACCTGTTCTTGTCTTTGACATTGGGTTTCCCCAACCAACTCCCCCAAAGTTCCAACACCTCCCCTGGCTGACTTTGTAAACCTTACCTTCATTCTGATAATTTGCTATCCACGTTCTGCTGTCACATCTCCAAGATTCAGAATATCTCAGGTTAACTGTTCCTTTCACTTCTCTTGTCTTTCCATCTCTTTTAAATATACACATACTTTTTCTTAAAGATTTTCCCTTTTCTTCATGCCTGGCTCCAAACTCCCTCTTTCTAAATTTTTCTTGTTTGAAGTTTCTGTGGTATGCCTATTTGGGGGGTTTGGGGGCCCTATATTTGTTTCATAATTTAGGTAAGTGCATTAAGACAAGAGGTGTTTTATATTAAATAAAAGTGAAGATAATTCTTAGTTTTTAATCTAAATAGTATATGACTTTTCAGTATTGTAAATTCAGTGATTTGCATAGAAATACTTTTAATGGATTACAGAAATAGAAATTGATAGGAAAAACTAGTTATAGACTTATTGTTGAGATAGCATTAAATCCTAGGATGAGGAACATTTTATGGACTAAAGAGAGATTCATGTAAATTGTGTTTTAAAATTTCCCCCAAGAAATTTGTATGGCACACTTTATGTGATTACTAAGAACAAAGTAATTAGAGAGGGTAATGTTTGGGGCTGGAAGGACGTTCTTCCCTCTTCCTACCACCCACCGAATATTTAGGGAATGCCTGGTGCGTGCTGACAGTGTTCTCAGCACTGTTGATGTAGCAGTAAGGGGGAAGAGTCTTAAAAGGTAGAATAATCTTATATTCACTCAAGTAAAGTTACAGCTGTGACAGATGCCAAGAAGAAGAGAATCTCGGTACTGGGAAAGTATATTTTAAGGACCCTGACCTGGCCCAGAAGGTTAGGAAAACCATTCTACTTAGTACGTTATTTTGAAACTGTTGACCCAGGCTCTCACTAGAATTTAAGTTCCTCAAAAGCAGGAGCCATGCTATTTTTGTGTTTATTTGCAGTACTTGCCATTTAATGGCTTTTTAAAAACTATATACTGAATCTAAAGCTACATTTTATGGAAATTGTAGATTAAAACATCCTATTTGCCATTACGAGATTTGTATCTCGTAGAGCAGAAGGAAGAAAACAGCTTTATTTCTTAAATAAACTTATCTTTCTGTAGATTCGTGGTACTCTAAAGAGCTGGACCAAGTTGTGGTGTGTGTTGAAACCTGGGGTGCTACTGATCTATAAAACCCAAAAAAATGGTCAGTGGGTAGGAACAGTCCTTCTGAATGCCTGTGAAATCATTGAGCGTCCATCAAAAAAGGATGGCTTTTGTTTCAAACTTTTTCATCCTTTGGAGCAATCTATTTGGGCAGTGAAGGTAAGTAAGCACTTGTTACATAGGTAAGGTAAAGATGACAATCTATGAGTGGAAGTGAGATAAATAGATTAATCTAAAGGTTGCTGTCCTCTGCCGGGGCTTATAAGTTTGTTTCGATTTTCAAGCACATCATTCCTCTGTCTGTGTCTGCCCACAATGAAATGTACACCAGAAGGGATTGTTTACCTTTAAGATCTAACTTAAAAATTTCTCCAAATATGTTTCTCAAATTTACATTGTACCTTCTTATCTCTTGTCTGCGGGGATTCAGTTTGTACTGTTTTCTTTTTTAATTTGCACTTTGTAATATTGCATCATGTTTACTGTAAGTGCTTTACTCTCTATCAAAATTGTAAGATCCCTTAGAATGGAAGCTACCATTTGTTTTTGTGGTCTTTCCTGCGGTGATATAAGTATATGGTAAGAAACCTATAAACAGAAGCAGTCCCACTTACTCTTAAGACAGCAGCTGTCTTTGAAGATGGAGCTCTAATGCTTTTATAACTAAAAGCATTACTGTGGTCACTCCTGTGTTGTAAAAGCATAAACTTAATCAGGAAAATAGAAATACCTTATTTGTTTAATCACCAAGGAATTCTACAAACAGTAGACATGCAGTATAGTACATGCTAACTCAATAAATGAGTTTAAGTTTTTACAAAGTGATCATTGTTTTAGTTTCTAAGAAGGTCACTTACACTCAAATAAAGGTTTTGGAGCTACTTATTTAAGGAAAACAACCTAATTGAGATTAGGGCTAACTAAAAGTAGCTTCAGCTTTTTGATTTTTTAAATATTGCTTACTTAGGCAATATACGTACGCCTAGGAAAAGACGTGGACTTTTTACCTTTATTTCCGTAGTCTGGAGTCGTAGCAGGAATAAATTTAGGATTACAGGGTTAGTTCCATTCTAGGATTAGGTACTTCCCACAGGGGAAGGAATTTAACCCATAGAACCTCTTATATTTATATATCATGTGATTCTCAAGTGAAAAAAAGTTACTTTCAAAACATTTTTATGTACAGTGTTTATTCTTTACTACTACTCTTAGGAATTGTAAGAATTATAATGAATTTTTAAACATTAAACATTTTTAATGTCAAATTTATTTAATTCCAAATATTGGTGAAAGGGAAATTTGTACAAGTATATGAACATCAGAATATTCTCCACAAGCAAAACCCACTTAGGACATTGTTTAAATTAGCTTCAAAGTCAGTGTCTGTAATTAGGAAATAGTAATGTTTATGAGTTCTTAATTGGTGTAAGGGACTCTTTTGAGCATTTTTACATGGAGTAATCTTTATTTAATTCTCACACCTATTAGGAGCATACAGTTTACCCCCATTACCCAGATAAAGAGGTTGAGGCCTAACAAGGTTACTTAAGTAATTTTTCTAGCGTGGAGCCAAGATTGGAACTTAGGCAGCCTGACTCAAGGTCCTGCTCTATACTGGTTCTTGGAACTGGCCCATAACTTATAAAGCTATGTGAAAATACCCAAGGGATATGATGGGACTTGTTAAAATCGTATTGTTTCTGTGTTTTTGATTTTGAATCTGCATCTTTACTTCCTAATGTTTATGCTTTTTAAAATCGTTTTATTCTTTGATCTGACAACTTAAAAATTTATGCTTTTTCTATCAAAATTATACTATAAATTCAATCCTCAGGTTTTCTTTCCAGATAAGAACTGAGTCCACCTAAGATTAGCCTTGGTTGATACCGGTTACTGTAGAGTTCGTGGTGGTGTGTACTCTAAAACAACCCCAACCACAACCAATAACAACAAAATTCCTCTTTGTTTCTTGTTTCTGGAAAAATGAAATTAGCTTTTATAGTTGGTATTTATAAACAAGATTATCAGTTATAAAATGGAGCTATTTTTCTCTAGACCTAATCAAAATTCATTTTTCTTTTTCTTGTAAATTGTAACTGTATTTCCAGCTGCTTCTTTAGGCTTCTAGAAATTTAGTATTTCTTATCTGAGGAATGGAAATTCTCTGTTAAATTAAAATTTGGTCTAGTATGGTAAATTTTAGGTTTCTCTTCAACATGTGAACAATATGCAGAAATAATATTTTATAACCATAAGTTGTTCAACTTTCTGGTAAGGAGGTATATTTGTTGGAAGAGGAAAACTTTCCTTAATACTTAACATTTGCTTTCTCATGAAGCATGAAATTAAAGCTTTGTTTCCTTTTAAATTATAATCCATGCCTAACTTAGATTTTACAGATAATAATGGATAATATAAAGTTGAGATTTCATAATACTGTACATCATTTATCTTGTTTATTTTGCCTTTAAGGGTCCAAAGGGTGAAGCAGTTGGATCCATAACCCAGCCCTTACCCAGCAGTTATTTGATCATCCGAGCTACTTCAGAGTCAGATGGTAAATACAGATTTTGATGGATTGGATTTTTGCTCCTTTTTTTTTTAAAGAAAAATTTTTAGCTTTTTTTTTTTTGCTGAGGAAGTTTCACCCTGAGGTAACATCTGTTGCCAATCTTCTTGGTTTTTTTGGTTGAGGAAGATTTGCCCTGAGCTAACATCTATGCCAGTCTTCCTCTTGTTTGTATGTGGGTCATTGCCACAGCACGGCTGATGAGTGGAGTAGGTCTGCGCCTGGGATCGGAACCTGCAAACCTGGGCCACCGAAGTGGAGGGCGCCAAACCTAACCACTACACCACAGGGCCGGCCCCATTTTGCTCCTCATTTTTAAGGATTTATTTTATATACCACTGTGTATTTTCCTTTGGGAACATCTGTCTTTAGTGTGGTATTTGCAGCAGAGGTATTGTAATCATAACTTGCTTAGAACACTAAATATAATTAACTTGGTCAACAAACAGTGAAATCTGATGGGAAGGAAGCATTGTATCATGAATGGTAAATTAGCACTCTGGAGTTTTCTTCGTCATCCTCCGTTGACACATGAACACCTTTTTGACTTGGTTAGTGTTCTCTGTGGTAACTCATTGTTTTATCATTGTAGAGGTATGTTTAATACTATTTGTATTTTATCACCAAATATTAACCCTTACAAGACACATGTACACTGGTTGAGGTTTTTTTACATAAGACATTCAAGTACAAACTTCTGTTCTTTACTTAATAACTTAATACTTAGCTCCTCTAGCAAATATGGAGCTTTAGTTACATGAAAGCAAGGTAACTTTACAACTTTAGGAGTTCATAGTGGATTTCTTTCTCACTTTTATGTCTTATAATTTAGGCTAGCTTAACCTAGGGAATCTTGTAAACTTCCAAAGTTTACTTTTACCAGATGATTATTTTTAAAATTAAAATATTATAGGCATGTGCTTTTGTCATGAAAGTGTTTTACTGGGCTGGTATCTCCAGCAGATCTTGAAACAAACATGTATGAGTTTAGGAGCAACTAACAATTTTTTCCTGCTAATACTGTTCTAAATTTTAATTTAAAAAATAAAGTTATTACTGTTTCTATTAATATGGCAGTTACTGACAGTATTGTATAAGCATTTTCCTGACTTGAAAATTTTGAAACATGTAAGTAGAATGGATGCTAAACCTGAGGATAGACCTTTTATCCACAACAAAACATTATTTTAGATGGTTTGTTTATAGTAGCAACGTAACCCCTTCAGTATATTTTATGTACCTTTTTTGGTACCTTCAAATTATACGACATGTTAATGTTCTAAGATTTTAAAAATAAGGTACATTTATTTTCAGTTAGATGTAGTTTCTAGTGCTTGCTGTGCTGTTCATTTGCCAGTGGTTTCTAGATGCTTAGTATGTAAAAAGCACTTATTATACTGAAAAATTGCATTGAGAAATCCTGGTAAGATTTTATGTTCAAATTAACTTTTCCAGTGCATGTTTCTCAAAAACATCATAATACGTTTAAAGCTTAGCAGTGTTAAGTTAAAATGAATGCTAGTGTGGATCGTTTCTTGAGTTATACTGCTTATAAATCTGTGTTCTTCTAGGAAGGTGCTGGATGGACGCTTTGGAGTTGGCTTTGAAGTGTTCTAGCCTTCTTAAACGTACAATGATCAGAGAAGGAAAGGAACATGACCTGAGCATTTCATCAGAGAGCACACACGTGACTTTGTATGGCTTGTTACGTGCTAACAATCTCCACAGTGGTGACAACTTCCAGTAAGTAGATAGTGCCACTAATTTGGTGATTATTTTGAGGCTGTGTTGTTCACTAGGTTAGTAGGCCGGCCTGGAATTTTTCTGGTGTATCTAGCATTGAAACTTGGCTGTCTTCTTCCCATTATATAGCCGAAGGCCTGGTTTAAGATTTGTTTAGTTGTTGTGATAAGGTGTAGAAAGTTACTTCCTTGATTCCAGCTAATGTAAATTACTTGTTCTTTCCCAAATACAACCATGCTAACCATCTACCTTGTCTTTGTGCGTGGTGTTCCCTCCATCAAGAATGATTTCTAGTCCTCCTTGCTCTTTTTTCCTGTCATAAACCCATGTTTCCTTCAAGACCGATTTCACCTTTCCTGCTTCATAAAAATGAGATGTAACCTGTCCTTCTATTGTTGTTCTATAGTACTTTTTTTTTTGGCACTTGATTTGGTCTACCTGGTATTTGTGGGATTCTCCTGTTACATTGTAAGTGTTTTGAGTTGAAAGTGTATCCTGTTTGTGGTTTTATTCCCTGAAGTAGTCATTGTAGTTAATACTTTTCTCCAGTGAAACTCAGAAGCACTGTTGGAGACTCAGAGGTTTGTTGAGGTTAAGATCTCTTCTGTTGCTTTGCAGGAAAAATAGACTTCCCCTTTTCCTGTCTTGCCCCAACCCTCAGCTTCTGCTCTGCAGCCTCTTCCCATCAGTGTTGAGGTTCCTCTCCTCAGAGTTAGGCTGCTCCTCTCCTCTCCTCCATGTAACCTGAGCTGAACATTTTTTCCTGTCATTTGGCTTGACTCTTTTTTCTTTGCCCTCTTTAAAAACCTCCGTTACCTGACCTTTTACATCCTTTCTTTGCAGATCTATAGTCTGGAGCTTTATCTTAATTCCCAGTAGGGGAACCTGAATGGGATAGCATTGGGGGGTGCAACTGATATAGGGATGGGGTTTTTGTCAGGGCCTCTTCCCAAGATGTTTTCCTCGAAGCTCCTCAGCTATAAACAGTCCATTATTTTTACTGACTACCAGGCAATCTTTAAATGCTCTTACTTGGGGATCTTAAAAATTTATCTGTTTCACATATTTATTCATTAAAATTTTTGAGCCTCTTTTCTGTATTAGAACCATAGGTGTTTTCTGTATGATTCACCAAATTGTCTATAGGGAGGTGAATCAGATATAATCCTAATTTTGAATCCAGTACAACAGTTTATATTAGCTATGTGATCCTGGAGAGATGTTTTGTTTTGTTTGAAACCTATGAAATGCCAGGCAGCTATAAGTAGTGGGAAGATAATAATGACCTAAACAACCAGGGGGGACCGAGGGTAATATGGGATCAGGAGAATTTAGAGGGTGAGAACATGACATCCAGCTGGGGAGTCAGGGAAAGGATCAGTATAACAGACTTTACAAAAGTGGAATCAACATGTCAACCTGTTCATTTGGCTGTGTGACAGAAGACGGGCTATGAGTTGATGCTGCAGAGGTGAGGGAATGGGAGCTTCCTTTTGAGACTTAGAGTCTGTTTGGATGTAAGGGACAGGGAGTGGAATTCAAGTGATGATGTTTGCAAAACTTTAAAATCAACAAGAGGTGGTCTAAAATTTTGCTTTTGGAGTTTTGCCTCAAGTGGTAGAAAGGCAAAGAGCTCAGTGCCATCTTTTAGTACTTCCAAGGTTTTAATTTAATTTCTCAGTGCCTCCATTTGCTAACCTGGAAAGTGAGAATAATAATATTACTTATCTCAGGATTATTTTGCAGGTTAAATGAGTTACACGATGAAAAAACTTAGGCCAGTGCCTGGCTCGTAGTAAATTCTCAGTAAATGTTACACATCATTCTTATTTATAAATTAAATATTCTTAACCTCCTTTATTCTTCCTCATAATAATTCTTTTCTTTAAGGTTAAATGATAGTGAAATTGAACGACAGCATTTTAAGGACCAGGATATGTATTCTGATAAATCCGATAAAGAAAATGATCAAGAGCATGATGAGTCTGACAATGAGGTGATGGGGAAGAGTGAAGAAAGTGACACAGATACATCAGAAAGGCAAGATGACTCATATATCGAACCTGAGCCCGTGGAGCCTTTGAAGGAGACCACCTACACCGAACAGAGCCATGAAGAACTCGGAGAGGTGAAAGTTTGTGATCTTCAGAGATTTTGGTTTTCTAATTCTTGGGACTTTTCAAATGAAATTGAAGATACTTGTTTGACCTATTGCTCATTTTCATGAAAGAGAATATTTATATGATGCCTATTTTGTTTTAAAAGTTGCATACCTATGGAATATATCAGGATTTATAAACAACTAAACACATATACTCACACAAATACCAATATATTCTATTAAATTTAAAGTTTACGTTTTCCTCAGGTTTGCCTTTGAAATAGGATACTACTTGATGTCATTGCCAGGTACAAAGTAAATACAAGGAAACATGAGTTTATAACTTTCTTGTTACTGCTAGTGCATAGAAGTAAATATGGTATAAAATAAGAGAGGATAATGTTTTTTATAATGAATTCTTTGTATATAGCATTCACTTTGATGTTTCTTGCAACTACTCTTTTTACCTAAATTTCACAGCTATAGACTTTATTTATTGCCTAATGTATTTTAATACTTAGAATACTCCTATAGATAATTCATATTTTCAACATTAGCTGTCTTGTCTACATATCTATGTGTCTAAAATAAATATACTGTTTCAGTATTTTTTGTTAATTACTAAAGGCAGGTGAAGCTTCTCAAACAGAAACTGTGTCTGAAGAAAACAAAAGCCTTATCTGGACTCTGCTGAAACAAGTTCGTCCTGGCATGGACCTCTCCAGGGTGGTTCTGCCTACATTTATTTTGGAGCCTCGTTCTTTCTTGGATAAACTTTCAGATTACTACTATCATGCAGATTTCCTATCTGAGTAAGTGGATTAAGTGGATTCTCATTTCTTAAAATAAAACACACTTGATGATTTTAGAGGTTTTCAGAGTGCTAACTTCAGAGGTTGTGCCTTACCAAATCAGGCCCTAATGAGCTGGCACTCTCTCCTCTGCCACTTCTGTAGTTGACCTTAATAAGGAGCACGTTTAACAAGTTGCTCTGATGTTTCCATTCGTGAAGTTGAATTGAGAGATCACAAGCTTGCCAGGGGGACAGGAGCTCTGTTCCTCACCAGCTAGTGCTGCTGTCGTGGCTCCCTGACCTGTTCCCTGACCTACCCCAGGGAGAGGGGTTGGCATTCTTCATTCTCCTTCACCTTTGTCCTCATTTGGGTCCCATCCTGGGGCTCGTGCTTTTGTTTATGCTTATCTTCTCTGCATGCTTGTGACGCATGTGCAGCTTACCACGACTGGAACGCCCTGCCAGTTTCTGGCTCATGGCATAAATTCCCCACTCTCCTCTTTGCTTTTCTTTCTGCCAGCTGATCCTGAGTGTAATTCTGCAGGAGGCAGGCATAAAGGAGATGAGGAGGAGCTGTCCACCTTTTTCCCAATAGTTCCTTAGAGAACCAGTAAAAACCGGCAACTTTGTGCATGCCTTTCCAAGTTTCATCTGTTACCCACCCCATTCCAGCAGCAGTTTCAAGGCACAGTGTTTCCTAAGATACTAAGTTCTGGCCCTGTGACCTGATTTTTAGATTCTGCATCAATATCTGTATTCAGTTTATTAGTTGCATCATTAGCCTATTAGTTGCATTAATGAACATTGCAAAAAAAAATCATAAGCTGAATAAAAGGATAATTGATAGACTGGGCGATTTTGCAAATTAAGTCATAAACAAAGTGTTAATCTCCCTAGAATAAAAAGGGCCCTTAGAAATTGAATGAAAATGCTCAAAACCTAATAGAAAAGGAGTGGAGGAAATGACCAGGCAATTCAAAAATGGAGAAATAGAAACAGTCCTTAAACATGTAAGCCTCACTCAAAATAAGGAAATTGCAGATTCAAACTATAATAAGGTATATTTTTCATCCATCACGTTGACCAAAAATCCAAAAGCTTTTATACCCCAGTTCTCCTTTATAATTTATTATAGTTCTTTCTTTTATAGGTCTAGAAATTCATTTCTTTCAGAATATGAGGCGTGTTCCTGTGAATGACAGTAAGATCTTCCTGAGAGCTGCTCATTTTCCCGAATTGAAAGATTGCACTTTTCTGGCCACAGACTGTTGCCAAGGCAGTGTGGGGCAGCAGGCACTCGTACAGTGCTGCTGGGTGATCCGGACTAGCACAGTGCCTTTGAAGGGAAGCTGGCAGTGTTTACCAAAATGATAGAGGCGTTCAGCCCTTTGACCCAGTAATCCTGCTTCTGGGAATAACTCGTACAGGTGTAACTACACATTTACAGAATGACATATATATGCAAGATTGTTGCAGCCAGGTGGGGAATAGAAAAAGATTAGCTAACTCAGGTGTCCAGCCACAGCTGACTGGTTAAATAATGTGTGATACATGCACACATAGGAAGAACTCTATAAACTGATTTGGAGGGATCTTCAGGATTATTTGAGTGTGCGAAAAAAGCAAGGTACAGAAGAATGTAGTTTGCTACCTTTTTTTTTCTATAAGAAAAAGGTACCTATTCATATTTGCTTCTTTATGCTTAAAGAAAAGTGTTTATATAAAAAAAAAAGCTTAAAAAAAAAGTTGCCTATAGAGGCTGGCCCCATGGCCGAGTGGTTAAGTTCGCGCGCTCCGCTGCAGGCGGCCCAGTGTTTCATTGGTTCGAATCCTGGGCGCGGACATGGCACTGCTCGTCAGACCACGCTGAGGCAGCGTCCCACATGCCACAACTAGAAGAACCCACAACGAAGAATACACAACTATGTACCGGGGGGCTTTGGGGAGAAAAAGGAAAAAATAAAATCTTTAAAAAAAAAAAAAGTTGCCTATAGGAGGTAAGTAGGAAGAGTATGGAGAGATGGGGCGATAGCAAGACATGTCTACTTCTTTGTATTGCTTTGAGTTTTGAACTCTGTATTCTATATGTATGTAATTTTAAACAAAATTGCATAGTAAGAGAATTTAAGCTCCACTGTAAGATAGGAAGAGAGCAATCAGAGTCGTTACTCTTGAAAATACAACTTTTCCACTTGGCACAGTTGTCAGTAAGCCTAGGCCTGGCCTCTTCCCTCTGACATTTCATCTTCAACAGACACCACACTGGCCCTTCAGACATGCTCTGGGGAGTAATAAATGGTTAAGTTGTTTTATATATGTATAACAATTCTTGGAGAATATGTATATATGAAAACGTCTCAGTAGAATTCACTTCTGACATACACAGTCAATGTTTTGCAATGTTTATAGCAGCAGCAGAGGGGCAAGGGGGCATGTGAGTCATGGCTTTTAAAAATTTCTTCATTAAAATTAAAATCATTCTTTGATTATCTTTATATTGATAGAGTTTGTTCACTATGGATAATCAATTGGGAGCACATAGGGGAGGTCGAAGGCTAAACCCTGGTTAAAACCTTTCTGATTGGTTTAAATTATTTTAAATCTTCTGTATTTGTGATTTGAAACTTCTATTTTGTACTAGGGACTAAAAAGTCATACGATCCTATACTTAGGGAGGCCCTTTGCATGGGCAAGGCTAGTACCAGCATATTGTCCTCCCTCGTGTACTACAGCGCTCACCAGTTATTGTTGATCTCCTCTAATTGACATCAACAACTGAGAGTAGACTAAATCCAGTGAGCATGGTCCTTCCCTGACATACGGGACTGAAGGCTTCCAATGAAATTGTTAATGAAGCTGCTTGGCCACTGCCCATCATTGCGAATGCTAGGCATCACGCAGTGCTTGAATCTCAAAATCTGTGTTTACTTTTATCAGTCACAGTTTCTCACAGAACCCCCAGCAACATAAGTGGTTCTGCAGAACCCCAGGAGAGAAGCCTTGGTTTGGAGAGTTTCAAAACTACTTGAGCAAAGACCTGGGTCATTTGTCAAAGAATAAGAATAATTGGGAGAAAAGTCACCAGATTATGAAAAATGATTCTTACAAAGTGATTTACGTGGTTGTTTTTGCCATCTATTTTAAATATGAATTATGCTTTCCAATTCTATATAATACTCAGTTGTTGACTTGATAAATATGAGGGAGAATTTGTGATATATTCTGTAAAATTTTCATGTATACCATTTTGTTTTTTAGGGCTGCTCTCGAGGAAAATCCTTATTTCCGTTTGAAGAAAGTTGTGAAATGGTATTTGTCAGGATTCTATAAAAAGCCAAAGGTAATATTTATGTTTTACTTTCTTTAGCCTTATATGAGTTCTTTATTTTTCATGTTATCTTTAGATTATTTATTAAGGATTGCATTACAGGGCCTCTTTGAGTTAGCAGAATTGCAAAATACCTGGTCGTTTAGATCTGTATTATGGTTTAAGTTATTTACCTTTATTTCCTATCACTCACTACTGTGAAATTTTATAAGGATAGCTCCCAGATGATACAGTTAGTTAAACCCATCTTGACTGGTTTAAACTATTTTGAATCTTATGTATTTGTAATTTGAAACTTGTATGTTTTTTACTAGGGACTGAAGAAACCTTATAATCCTATACTTGGTGAGACTTTCCGTTGTTTGTGGATTCATCCCAGAACAAACAGCAAAACTTTTTATATTGCTGAACAGGTATTAGAAATGCATGTTACAGAAACAAGACCACTTTGGAAGTTATTGGGTTATTTTTATAGAAAATATTAACTCAGTAAACTCACTGTTGATTAACCTTTTTAATAGTGAACATTTGGTAAACATTTCACCTTTAGTACTGAATACTAATAAATACCATACTCATAAGTATTACTGTTACAGTCATGGAACCGTAGGACCAAAAATAAATCAGTATTTTTTTCTGCTTCTGTCCCATTTGGGGGGTATTTTTGGCAAAAATTCTTGAGTGGTTCTCCAGTTCCTAAATCAAATTTACACCCATTTGTCTGGAATTCAAGGTCCTCCGTATCTTTCTAAATTTATGTCAAGTTACATGCTTCTCTGAGCCCTCTACAGTAGTCAGGCCTGTGCGTTCACCATTAGGTAACCTGACATTGCCCTTCTTTTGCCTCATTATTTTTAAATTCAGTTCTCCAACCCCAGTATTTCTGCCCAGCTATTTTTTATCTAAATAGACTCTGACCCACTCATCTTTCATGATCCAGATGACTGCAACTTCTGGTGATTTCTCCCGTCTCAATCTTCTGTGTTATTTTTTGTGATTATCCGTTATGATGTTACTTTAACACTTGTATTGTATAACTTTTTACAGAATATTTATTTCCCTAATTGAATCGTTAGCTCCTTGAAGGTATACCCTCCCCATAATGCCTCTCCTTTTGTTGTACACATAGTAGGCAATCAGACAATATTTCTGAGTTTTATTCTTTCATAATTTAATCATATGCATCTATATTCATGATTCTCAGTCTTAACGGCAGTCCTAAGAAACCTGAGGAATATGACATTCTCTCTCACTACCAATGATTCCTTAATTTAATAGTTCTCACTTAGAGTGTAAGGAGGATGAGGAGACAATGTGTTATTTGAAAAACCTTCTTCTTCCCTAGAGATTCAATTTCAGATTGAAACCACTCATCTATATTAATTCTTAAAAAATTAATGATAATACCGTCTTGCATTTTAGTTCATTGTAATTCATTACTAAATTGAGAAGCTTGAGAAGAGTTTAATTGATTTTAGCTTTGTCTCATTTTTCAGAAAACATAAGATGTGTATATATATTGAAAATACTAGATTGTTAACCTGTTTGTCAAAGCTTTTGTTAGTTTCCTACAGCCTGTTCAGTAATCTGTATGAAGATAGCCACTGTATTAGTTATCCATTGCTGTATAACAAATTACTGCCAAAACTTAATGGCTTAAAACAATGCCCATGTATCGTCTCCGACAGTGAAGGTCAGGGATCTGGGAGCTCTTAACTGGGTGGTTCTGGCTCAGGGTCTATCAAGAGGTTGCAGTCAAGATGTCGCTAGCTCTCTAGTCCTCTGAAGGCTCACCTGGGCTGGGAGGCTCCACTTCCAAGCTCATCACCTGGCTTTTGACAAGAAGACTTAGTTCCTCACCACATGGTCCTCTCTATAGGGTTGTTCACAACATGGAAGCTGGCTTTTCAGAGCTGAGGTTCTGAGAGAGAGAGACACCAAGATGGATGCTGCCTTATAACCTAATTTCAGAAGTGACACACTATCACTTCCACATAAACTAACTTTGGTACAGTGTAAGAGGAGCCCACCTACTGGTTGTAACACCAGGAGGGTGGTTTCTATAGTCAACAGTATTTAATTTTACTACTTACCAAACGTTTCTTCTTATTCATTATTAGAATATACTGTTAAGACAAACTTTTGATAATAGCATAATAATATGCTTATGTTATTCTATTTTATGGTTTTTCTGTGTTCAACAGGTGTCCCATCATCCACCAATATCTGCCTTCTATGTAAGTAACCGAAAGGATGGCTTCTGCCTTAGTGGTAGTATCCTGGCTAAGTCCAAGTTCTATGGTGAGTTTCCCCTTGTCTCAGTCTGCACCTTTCCGAAAGGTAGTATTTTCTGGTGAGCTTTTATATAGACAACGTCTTGGGCTGTTTTCAGCAAGAAATTCCTATGTCATTTTAAGTATCATCTTTATTTGATTAATGGCCTTTCTTTAACAGTGTTTTTCTTTGCCCATTCACAAATAGAGATATGACTCATTTTATGTAAGTATTTATATGTATATAATTTTATGTAAGTATGTATATAATTTTACGTAAATATTACATACATGTAAATTCATCACAAATACTACATATCAAAAGACAGAGTAATGATTGCCCACTGTGGCTAGATGCATTTATTTTGCCTTTAGCTCTACTAAGGTTTTTTAAGCACTTCAAGGTACCTGAGGGATTGATCTTTCTATTTAGTCTTTGACTAGAGAGAGATTCCAAGTACAGTTAGAATACTTGGTCCAGGGTCAGTCAGTAATGATCCTTAACCTCAGACCAAATAACATACTAATAAAAACTGTTATAAATGCAAGGGAAAATAGAGAAATAAAGTTACAGTAGGAAACCTTAATCTCAAAACTGCAACAATTCAAACAAATCATAGCCCAAAACTATACACCAGTAGAAAATATATAACGTTAAGTGCTTTTGTTTTTTTTTTAATGAACTTGTATATGGAGAAAAATCAATGAATTAACTTTCAACTGAAGAATTTTAAACCTGAGAGAGAAAAAATTATGGTAAGATAGGAAAAATAAAATACATCAAGAGAAACCCAAGGTCTACTTTCCTGAGAGGGTGGAGAACGACAGATAAGTCTGTGACAGGGAAATATAACAATAGTTTTTGACCCAGGAGCATGGTGTATGCCTTTATTTTTCTTTAAGATGTCTTTTATTTCCCTTGATGTTTTTGTTTGGATTTGGGTTCTGGTTTCTTGCCTAGTTTTATGTCTTACTTCTTTCAGAGCATGAATGTTGTCTTCTGAAGGTTACGTATATTTGTCATCCCTCCCCACGGCACCTTCAATCCCTCCCTGCCCCTGGTCTGGCCAGTGCGAATGCCTTTTATGAGTGCATGCTCTACCCTCCTCGGCGTCTTTGTTGCGTGCCCGGTGCATAGCTCACTTCCTGGGATTACTTCAGCAGCTGGCCTTCTTTGTTCTATGTTGTAGTATAGTTTGTGTATATCAGAGCTATCTGTTCCTTTATAATTTCAAAGAATTTATGAAATTCAGGCTTCGTAGGGGCACTTTTTTGATTACTTCCTCATTTCTTCTTTGATTACTGACTTGCTCAAAAGAAACTTCTTGTTGGGTGAGTTTTGATAGTTTACATTGTTCTAGGAATTAGTTCATTTTCTTGAGTCTAAATTAAGCTAAATTTAAAGACATCTGGGCAGGGTATATTCTTCTTAACAAGTAGTCTCTCTTTCTTGACATTTTAATGTAGTTAAATATCAATTTTTCCTTTGATGGTTTTTGCTTTTGATGTCGTGTTAGAAAACCTCACTTCAGCTTACACAATAATTCACTTACATGTTCTCATACTTTTATGCTTCCATTGCTCTTTAACTTGCTTGGGATTTATTTCTGTGTATATAGTATGGGTAGAGTGAAGCAAGATCACAACTTTCTTTTCCCGAAAGCCCATTAATTTTCCCAATACCTGATTTATTTATCATGGGTTTTAATGGTGTTATTTTCTATTTCAAGGGCTGTCTTTTCTGATCTATTGATCCATCTTTTCTTGTACCACTGTTATATGCCCTAAGAACCACTTATTTTTAAATGGCTTCTAGTATTCTGTAGAGCAGATAAAATGTAGGTACTTAGCCACTCTGGCTAAGTTGGGTTGAATAATTTATCATCATTTGGGAGAACTGTTTGTGTTTTTCAGGTGGTATTCATGAACTACTAATTTCAGTATCACTTCTAGTATTAGTTAAAATTTTGGCATCCTGAACTCCAGTCTTGACTTACTAAATCAAAATTGCCGGGCTCAAGAATACATTTTTAAAGTCTCCTGAGGAAATTCTAATGTACACTAAAATTTGAAATGGCTTATGATATACTGTTAAGTGGAAGGTGGAGTATAAATAATATATGCACTGAGTCAACTCTGCTTTTTTTTTTTAAGATTGGCAGCTGAGCTAACAACTGTTGCCAGTCTTCTTTTTTTTTATGTCTGCTTTTGCTTCCCAAATCCCCCCAGTACACAGTTGCATATTTTTAGTTGTAGGTCCTTCTAGTTGTGGCGTATGGGACACCGCCTCAGCATGGCCTGATGAGCAGTGCCATGTCTGTGCCCAGGATGCAAACGGGTGAAACCCTGGGCCGCCGAAGTGGAGCACGCAGACTTAACCACTTGGCCACAGGGCTGGCCCCTCAGCTCTGCTTTAAAACATGCATACATTCATGCATAGGGAAAAAAGATGCAAGGAATTATATTAAGATTTTATGATTACCCTGGATGATGGAATTATGGGTAATTGTTTTGGGTTTTTCAACTTTTCCATGACGAGCAAGCATTTCCTTTAAAATAAGGGAAAATTCAGTTATTTTAAGATCCATTATGGTTATGAATACTATATAACACAAGAGAAATGATTTTATGATGTACTAATACACGTAAAAAGTTGGATACAAACAATCTGCAGTTTCACTGAATTAAGAATGTATGTGGATAATAATGATTGAATAAGGTCCTCCTAGACCAATCCTTCTCCTCTAGGCATCTGGCCGTAATACAAAAAACAGCTTCCTGAAGACACTGAAGAGAGAGCAGTTGCGGGCGAATTCTGCGGGAAGTCCACACTCGTAGAACAGGAATGAAAAAGAATAAATCCCTGTTTTCAGGGCTTTAAGCCTCAGGTCAGGTGCAGTTAGCAGGTGCACTGGTGGAAACATTGCAGTCTTTCTGGCCTGGGGAACCAGATGCTAAATTAAGAGAAAGCATGGCCACTGGACAGACAGCGGGGATCTCAAAAGGAAAAGAGCCAGAAAGGGGGGTCTCAAATTCTCTCTATCCGCTTCTCTGGCTAAATCCAGAACAGAACTGCCACCCAAAAACAAAGTTTGTAATTCAAGTCCAACCAAATAATTGCCTGCTAAAACAAAGGAACAATTCTCAGTGGAGAAAAATAATAGAATACAGAGTCTCCACAACTTGACATTTATAATGTCTAGGATAAAATCCAAAATTACCTAACTTTAAAGACCCAGGAAAATAGACCATATTCTCAAAGGAAAAGAAAATCAACTAAGACCAACCCCAAGATATAGTGTTGGAAGTAGCACACAAGGATTTTAAAGTGGCTATAAGTACCCTTTAGTAAATAGAAGAAAATATGGTCACAGTGAATGAAATGAAATAGGACAGCTTAGCAGGAAAAGTAGAAATATATTTTAAAAATCAAATAAAAATTCTAGAACTGAAAAATTCAATATTTGAAATTAAAAATTCATGAAATGAACTTTACAACAGAATGGAATGACAGCGTAAGTGACCTTGTAAATAGATCAATAGAAATTATCCAATGTGGAAAGGACAGAGAAAAATTATTTTTAAAAATGAATAGAGCCTCAGATCTCTTATATCACATGTTCTAATACATGGGTTATTGGAGTCCCAGAAAGAGAGAGAAAATGAAACAGGAAAAAAGTGAGTTTAAAAAGTGATGGCTAAAAGTTCTCCAAATTTAATGAAAGGTATTATATTATATATTCAAGATGCCCAAAGAACACACCAAGCAGCATAAACATTAAGATGCTAAGCTATGACACAACATAGTCAAACTATTGAAAGCCAAACATCAAAGGGAAATCTTGAAAACTTAAGAGAAAGCAATCTAATACATTTGGGGAAACAATGATTCTGCAATGACCCACTTCTTATTAGAATCTATGAAGAACTCAAGAAAGTAGAACATCTCTGCAGTGTTGAAAGAAAATAGCTGTCAACCCAGAATTCTATATCCAGTGAAAATATTCTTCAAGACTGTAGACATTATCAGATAAAATAAAACTAAAAGAATTTGTTGCCAGAAGACTCATACTACAAGGAAAGCTAGATAAAGTTCTTTAGGCCAAAGATAAAGGGGACCAGATAGAAACTCAGATCCTTAAAATGGACAGATTATCAGAAATGGTAAATATCTGGTAAATACAAGGACATTTTTTTCTTGTTTTTTCCTCTCAGTTTGTTTACAATACATATTTCTGTTCAAAACAAAAATTTCAACATTGTCTTGTGAGTTTTATAACATATACAGATATAGCATATATAACTACAGCATAAAGGCTTAGAGGAGAATGGACCTACAAGTTACAAAGTTTCTACATTTTATACAAGTGGAATAATTTAACTGTAAGTGGACTGTGGAATTTTAAAGATAACTGTTTGTGATCCCTAAAGCAGTGGTCCTCAACTTAGGGGCAGTTTTGCCTCCCAGGAGACTTTGACAATGTTCGAAGACATTTTGGTTTTCACAGTTGGTGTATTTGGTAGGTAGAGGCCAGTGAGGCTGCTAAAGATCCTACAATGCTTAGGAGAGCCCACTACAACAAAGAATTGTCTAGCCCAAGATGTCAGGAAAGCTGCTGTCGAGAAACCCTACCTTAGAGCACTTGTGCCACACATGTGCACATTGTGTGCACACATCAAATAATGCCAAGAAGTACAGGTAAAAAGCCAATAAAAATATTGAAATTCTGAAAGAGAAAATTCAGATTATTTTAAAAAGTAGCAGGAAAGCTTGATCAAGGAACAAAACTCAGAACAAATAGAAAATACATAGTAAAACGGCAGACGAAAACTCACTCATTATGATTACATCCATGTTAATAGCCAAAATAATCTAATTTAGAGACAGAGATTGTCAGATTTAATAAAACAGCAAGGGCTAACACACTTTAAATTTAAAGACACAAATAGTTTGACAGTAAATAGATGGAAAATGTTAAAAGCTAAACTATGCAAAGATTAAGTTCAAGTATGATTGTCTATATTAATAGAGTAAATTTTAAGTTACAATGGGTTAACACAAAAAAAGAGAAGCGTTTCATAATGGTAAAAAGTTTAGTACATTAGACAAGCATAATAATCATAAATGTCTATATGCCTAATCACAGAACTTGAAAATACATGAAGCAAAATAGAATTAATGAGGAAGATATAGACAGTTCGAAAATCATAGTTGTAGATATTAACACTCCTCAGCAAATAATAAGACAACTAGGTGAAATATAAGCAAAGATATATAAGACCTGAAGAACATATCTACCACCTTACCCTAATTGACATTTCTAAAACATCACAGTCAGCAATTACAAAATACACATTATTTTCAAGTACATATATGGTGTTTTTCACTAGTATAGACCATATGTTTGACCATTAAACAACTCTCCATAAATTTCGAAAGACTAAAATCATGAGTTCTGCAACCTCAATGAAATAGAACTAGAAAAAAAGAATAAGATATCAAAGGAAACTCCAAATATTTGGAAATTAAACAACTCACTACTAAATAGTTAATGAGCCAAAGGAGACATTAGAAAATATTTTGAACTAAATAGTAATGAAAATACAACATATCAAAATTTGTGGGATGCAGCAAAATGGTGCTTAGAGAGAAATTTATAACTTTATAAAAGGAGAGAGATCCAAATCAGTGATCCACCTTTTTACCCTATTATAAAAAAAGCTAATTAAATTCAAAGTAAATAAAAGAAAGGAAATATTGAAGAGCAGATAGTATAGAAAGTAGACAGTCAATACAGAAAAGCAGGGAATCCCAGAGTTTAGACTGATCAAGAAAAAGGAATACAAATTAGGAATAAATGAGTGGAATCATTGCTGATCCTACAGACACTAAAAGGATGATGAAGAAATTTTATAGACAATTTTACGCCAATAAGTTTGATAGCTTAGATGAAATAGGCAAATACCTTGAAAAACACAAATTACCAAAACTGACCCAAGAAGCAACAAGAAATTTTAATAGCCTTAAATCAGTGAAGGAAATTGAATTACTAATTTAAAATCTTTCTTCAAAGATATGCTCCAGGCCCAGATGTCTTGAGTTCTTCTAAACATTTAAGGAAGAAATACCAATTCTATACAACTTCTTACAGAAAATAGAAGAGGAGGAAACACTTCTCAAGTCATTTTGTGAGGCCAGCATTACCCTAATCCCAAAATCAACATTACACGAAAACTACAGAGCACTCTTTATCACGAATATACGTGCAAAAATCCTTAAATTATTAGCAAATCAGTATATATAAATGGTAATACACACATATGAGGATATATAAAAAGGATATATATCATGATCAAGTGGGGTTTATCTCAAGACTACAAGGTTGGTATATGATCTGAAAACCAACCAATGTAATTCATGTTAGTAGAAGAAACTGTGTCATTTTAATAGATGCAAAAAAGACATTTCACAAAATTCAACACCTACTCACGATAAAAGCTCTCAACAGACTAGGACTAGATTAAAGTTATGTATGGAAAATATACAGCCAACTTCATACTCTTAAGGTGAAAATTCAATAATTTTTACTTAAGATCAGAAACAAGGCAAGAATGTTCATTCTCACAACTTCTGAACAAAATGTTATTAGAGGTCCTAGCTAATGCAGCAGGCAAATTAAAGAAAAAAGCATGCAGGTTAGAAAGGAAGAAGTTAAACCATATACGTACCTGATCTGTATAGAAAATCCTCAAGAATATGCAAAAAAATTGACCAAAACTACTAGAATACGTGAAGTTAGTAAGGTTGCAGGATACAAGGTCAAAGCACAAAAGTCCTTTGTATTTCTATGCAGTAGAAGTGAACCCTTGCAGAATGAAGTTTTTAAAAACACCAATTATAATAGTATCTGAAACATAAAATACTTAGGCATAAATTTAATGAATTTTTTTGTTTGTTTGAGGAAGATTAGCCCTGAGCTAACATCTGCCACCAATCCTCTTCTTTTTGCTGAGGAAGACTGGCCCTGAGCTAACATCCGTGCCCATCCTCCTCTACTGTATATGTGGGATGCCTTCCACAGCACGGCTTCCCAAGCAGTGCCATGTCTGCCCCAGTGAACCAGCGAACCCTGGCCACCGAAGCAGAACATGCAAACTTAACCGCTGCACATCTCGCTGGCCCCAAATTTATTTATTAATTAAGACCTGTACACCAAAAACTCCAAAACATTGCTGAGGAAAATTAAGATTTAAGTACATGGAGAGATGCACTATGTTCATATATTAGATTTTTTAATATTGTTAAAATGGCATGAAATGTTGATACAACAACGTGGATAAACCTAAAAAACATTTTGCTAAATGAAAGAAGTTAAACACAATAAACTACATATTCTGTGAAGCCATATATACAAAAATTTTAGAATTGGTAAAACTACAGTGATAGAAACCAGACCAGTGGTTTCCTGGAGCTGGAGGAAACAATTGACTGCCAAAGAGCCAGGGGGAACTTCTTGGCGTGATGGAAAGTTCTGTATCTTGATTGTGGTGGTGGTAGTTACATGACTGTACACAATTGCTAAGACTATCAAAATGCACAGTTAAAATGGGTCATGTATGTAAATTATACTTCAATAAAACTGGTGAGGGCAAAGAAAAATACATTTGGGAGAAAAGCTAGAAGAAAATACCATGAAATTTTATCATTTTGCTGGGTTATGCATATTTTTAATTTTTCTAAATTATAGTAGTATTATGTCAATTATAAGTACTTAAAGCTTAAAACTTGACTTTGTTATTGTTAGTACTGTCAAGTCGATTCGATGTGTAGGCACCCTGTGCACAGCAGTGCAGAACCCTGCCCGGTCTCTCTGCACCTTCGTCTCACCTTCTGCTCTATCAGATACTGCTCTGCTGCTATTCATAGGGCTTTCATGGCCCATTTTTTTGGAAGTGGGTGGCCAGGTCCTTCCTCCTGGTCTGTTTTAGTCTGGAAGCTCTACTGAAACCTGTCCGCCATGGATGACCCTGCTGGTGTGTCAAATACTGGTGGCATAGCTTTCAGCATCACAGCAACAGGCAGCTAGGCCTCAGTGGTGAAAGCACCAAATCTTAAGTACTAGACCACCAGGGCTGGCTAGTGTGACTTACAGATAAAAACATAATGGTTTTATTAAAAAAGTGGAAAAATTAATCTATATAGTGAAAGAGTCAGTATTTTATTGTGTTCTACATGGTTAAGACTTTTCTTGGATAAAGAGCACAGATTAATGGTTACCAGAGGGGAAGGGGGTTGGGAGGTGGGTGAAAGGGACAAAGGAGCACATATGTATGGTGATGGATAAAAATTAGACTACTGGGGGTGAGCACGATGAAGTGTATTCAGGAATTGATAAATAAACAATAATATACACCTGAAATTATGCAATGTTATATACCATTATAATCCCAATAAAATTACTTGGGGGAGAAAAAAGATTTTTCTTAAGAGCCTCATATAAAATAACATATAACAAGCACATTACTCTACCTTTTAAAAGTACTCATTTTGTAAGAATGGGAATATGGATCAAATAATGTTTTGGATATAAGATAAATGTATGTTTGGCACATTAAGATTGAGACATTTTTAAGACATTCCACTATAGATGTCTGGTTGGTGTCCTAAATATATTTTGTTTGTTTTGAAGTGGTTGACTGAGTTTTGCGAAATTTAATAAACAATATTTATTTCAGGAAACTCATTATCTGCAATATTAGAAGGAGAAGCACGTTTAACTTTCTTGAATAGAGGTGAAGATTATGTAATGACAATGCCATATGCTCATTGTAAAGGTAAATATTTTCCATAATTGACTTAGACATTCCTTAAACCTTCTCTTTAAGTAAATGTATATGGCTGTAGTTTGTTATGTTTTGAGATTGGTGGAGTCAGCTTTTGTTTGAAAGTGTCTTTGGTTTACAGATGCTCAAGATATTGCTGTCATCTGCTGAATATTTCTGTAGTGAATTAATTCACCCACAGTGGGCTTTTTATGACACACTCTAGTTGGAAGAGGCTGATTTATAATAATAGAATTTCATTTGCCTTATGTGCAGGTTTTAAAATTTGATGAAACTGCCCTTATTTCAGAATTTATAAAAGTGATTTTCATTTTCTACACCACTATTCCTTTTTTAACTTTTAATTTACTGCTTTTCATTGTACTGAGTCCTTTAAAAAATTTTCAATCCTCATTTGGCAATTTTTAAAAATTAATGTATTAATACTTTTTCTCATTATTTAGGATACAGATAAAGATATTAAACAATAACTATAATTTTTGACGGGCCAGGCTCCCAGCTGTTCTGTGCCCTTTATGTTTGTAAACTGATCTAGTCACTCCAGCAGCCCTGTAGAGGAGTTAATGTTATCACTGTTTCATGGATGAGGGAAATGAGGCACAAAGAGGTTAATTTGCCTGAGCTTAGCTAGGATGCGACAGTCAAGATCTCTGCAGTCTGCAATCCTGTGCTAGAAAGCATCAGCTTAAACACTCAGCTTGGTCATTATTACCCTCCCTTCCAACTCGTTTCTTAAATATAATTTTTTGGGTGATTATCCTCTATTTTAGGAACTGATTCATGAAAACATTGAAATCATTTCATATGGCCTCATTTCACAGATGAGAAAACTGGAAGGGTTAAGAATTTTATCCAAGGCCAAACCAACTAGTTTTAGTAAGAATGCTGAGACTAAACTCTAAGCTTGTTGACTCCTATCCACTGTACCATGAATCTGCCTAGTACTAAGTACAGGAGTGGCCAACTTGTGGCCTCAGGCTAGATAATTCTCAGAGGTTCCTGTATGGTTCATAAAATAGGCATGAAGTGAAATATCTGAAATTATTAATTGAATTGATAAGAAATATGTTTTAAATTTTGTATCATTTGGAATAAATAAAATGATATTTCATGTAGATACTCAGTGCCATCCATACCCAAGGAGCAACAGGAAAATTCTTTTGTAGCAATGTTTTTATTGTGCAGAAAAGCATGAGCATAGAAAACAATGGTTATTTTCTACCCTTGTGTATTTTCTAAGATGTGTTCCCCAAACCACTAGCCTCACAAATTGTTTTACAAAATAACAGTTTCATAGCCAAATAAGTATGAGACACATTGCATAGTGTTCCCCTCTTGGAAATTAACATTCTGTATTTGCATATTAAGGCTACCTCAACAGTTTAGTCCAAGAACAGATACACACACGCACAGCCTGTTTAACTTTCTTAAACTCAGAATTTCCCCAACTGTTTAGCCACAGAAACTATTTTGGGGGATTTTTAAAGTTTGTCTGTCTTACTTGTACAGTTGATTCTTGTTTGCAGTAGTTATGTTCTATAAGGTCACCACAAACACTGAATTAAGGCATACTGAACCCTTGCTCCCAGGGGAAAATACGAGCTCAGGTTCCTGCGAGCCTCTGGTCACATTTTCATCAACCAACCAATACATAACCTTATTTCTGTTTAAAGACACCTTGTTTACTATATAGTGTTGATTCATTAACATTTAACTAACAGCCAACAGCACTATAATTCATACCTTAATCAAGCTTTCACACACATATTTTCTCTGCAAGGTACATCACAGCCTTCTGTGCTTGGGCACTTCAGCACTACCTTTGGGGGCCATTTTAAATAGTAAAATCACCAACAAAAAGCACAAAAATGCAAAAAATGTGGCAGTAAATATACTGCAAAAAAGACTTGTTTGCCACATGAGAGATGAAACCAAAACGCAGAGTGTCACTTTGTTTGACCTCAGCTGTCAGTGTGCACATTGGGCAACTCAAATTTTTCGCTGCTCTGTGCATATCCACAAATGACTGCACAAGTACTGTAGATGTTGATTTTGGGATTACTAATATATTTTAGTGAGAATGTCAGTTGGCAGATATGGATCAACTGTTATCTATTTAAATCCTACAGAACCAACTTGATGTGTATATTGTAGATTTTGGGGTGTAGAACAGAATACCCTTCAATTATTAGTTGCTTCTATATGGAGATTCGATTTTAAAGCTCTGCTTGTTATTAGCCGCTGTCTCTCTTTCTTCAACGTTTTGTCAAAATTGTTTTTTCTTTAGGAATTCTTTATGGCACAATGACACTGGAACTTGGTGGAACAGTCAATATTACATGTCAAAAAACTGGATATAGTGCAGTACTTGAATTCAAACTAAAGGTTAGTAGAGAATGATAGGAGGTATCGCCTATTAAGGAAGAGTTGTGCTATAAATATTGAACAAAGAGCCAGTTCAGTTCCTAACTGAAGACTATAAGAACACAGAATTCATGCAAGGGTGGCCCTGGAAGATACAAATCAACACAAAGCAGTCATTTTTTGTTTTTCATTTTAATTAATAAAACTCTTGGTATTGAGGCTGGCCTGGTGCTGCAGCGGTTAAGTTTGCACATTCTGCTTCGGCGGCCCAGGGTTCGCCAGTTCAGATCCTAGGTGTGGACATGGCACTGCCTGGCAAGCCATGCTGTGGTAGGCGTCCCACATATAAAGTGGAGGAAGATGGGCACAGATGTTAGCTCAGGGCAAGTCTTCCTCAGCAAAAAGAGGAGGATTGGCAGCAGTTAGCTCAGGGCTAATGTTCCTCAAAAAAAAATACTGTTGGTATTATATAGGAGATGAGATTTAAGAAGTGAATGGATAGAAATTTTTCAGTAAATTAAACCATTGCTTTACAGAGTACCAGAAAGTATGTATCAGCTTACTGTGTACAGTAAGACAGAGTTGTATTAGTTACTATTTCTGCCTAACAGTTTACTCTAAAACTCACAAGCTTGAAAACAACCATGTTTTGATCCTTCAGTGTTCTTTGGGTCGGAAATTTGGACTGGGCGTATTGGGGATGGCTTGTCTCTGCTACGTAATGTCTGGGGTCTCAGCTAGGAAGATTTGCAGGGTACTACTGACTTGACACTTGGGGCCTGGAATCATCTGAAGGCTCATCACTCACCTGTCTGATGCCTGGGTTGGGACTGAAAGACTAGGACTGCTGAGCTGAGCACCTGTATACGTGGCTTTTCCATGTGGCTTGGCTTCCTCACAGCATGGCGGCTTCAAGGTAGTCAGACTTCTTAACTTGGCAGCTCAGGGGTCCAAGTGCAAGTAGTGTCCTTGTGAGCAAGGCAAAAGCTGCATTGCCATCCTTGACCTAGCCTCAGAAGTCAAATTACATCACCACCATCCTCTATTGGTTAAAGAGTTATAAACCTACCCAAATTCAAGGGAAAGGAATGTAGACCCTACTACTCAATGGGAAGATGGCAGGGTCTCATTGAGGAAGAGCATGTGGGCTGGAGAGGGAAGGATAGATATGATTGAGACCATCTTTGGAAAATCCTGTCTCCCTCAGAGTGAAAGGCAAGTTTAAGACCTTTTCACAGTGTCAATTGTTGGTGCAAGATAGTACATTGTGTTCAGATAAAAATATTTCTATGAACTATTTGATGTTTATTACTAAAAATTGCTCCTATGTTGATGTCCAGCCGATCAGCAACTTTGCTCGAATAAAAAAGATCTCTTTTAAGTATTATTGGATGCAGTGCTCTTTGTTTGATTTTTTTTTCATCTTAGCAGAGTTTTTACTTGTATGGTCATAATGATATTTGAAAATCATGACTAAAGAGGTCTTAAGTAATTTATGATGCCTTTAAGGATTAGATTGGAGCATCAAAATTTTGTCACTGAGGAGAGACATCAGTAAGGCACTGTAGTAACTCAAAGTCTGTTCCTTCTAATTTTATTTTTTGGAGGGTCCTTTGGGTTGGGTATTGTTTTACTGTTTCGTTTTGAAGGAGGGGGTGTTATTTCTTTCAACAGATGAGTTAAGTCCCTTACGTGTACTGAGTTGCTGTTGCTTAATATATTGTGACATTGACAGACTACAGTCTTGAGTCAGAAGAGAGTACAGGACCTGAGTCAGTTACATCAGTGTGATCTTTTCAGCATGTTTATTCGGACTTCACATTGTCTGTTTTTACCTATTTTTTCCACAGCAACAAATTCAAATTTCTTTTTTTTTTTTTTTAAAGATTGGCCCTGAGCTAACATCTATTGCCAGTCCTTTTTTTTCTTCTTCTCCCCAAAGCCCACCAGTACATAGTTGTATATTCTAGTTGTAGGTCCTTCTAGTTCTGTTATGTGGGACACCACCTCAGCATGGCCTGATGAGCGGTGCTAGGTCCCCTCACAGGACCCGAACTGGAGAAACCCTGGGCCGCTGAAATGGAGTGTGTGAAATTAACCACTTGGCCACAGGGCTGGCCCCTCAAATTTCTTTTTATTGAACATTTCTGACTAAAATTGGAGTCAATATTTCACCATTTGTGCCGTCAGCAGCACTGTAACTAAACAATTAACTTTTTCTGTTGTTATTTGTCTATATTATATGTAAATATAACTTAAAAGTAAAACGTCTCTTTAACATTTTCTTTCTTGAAAGCCATTTCTAGGTAGTAGTGACTGTGTTAATCAAATATCAGGGAAACTTAAATTGGGGAAAGAAGTCCTAGCTACTTTGGAAGGCCATTGGGTAAGTGTTTTTATATTTTAGCTTTACAAAAGAATTTTATTCTGTGGGAAAAAATTAACAATAATTTCATAAGCTCACTTGTTTCATTGCTTAAAGCATCACTATTCAACATAAGCTTCAGCTTAACAAATATTTTGGTGTTGATCTGTTATCAGCAATGTTTAGTTTTATGTAATATTTTATCTTTCCAAAACTTGAAATCAATAAAAATAACTAGCTCTTATATATCACCTACTATTAGGTGCATTGTTTAAAAATGTTCCTCATGTTAACTCATTTAGTATTTAATATAATAACCCTATGAGGTGGGTACTGTTATTGTCCCCATTTTACAAAGGAGGACACTGCGGCACCAAGAGTTTAAATAATTTGCTCTAAGTAAGAGGTGGAGCAAGAATCCCAGGCAGGCACTCTGGCTCGAGGGCTGTGCTTGCACGCACAGCAGTGTACTGCCTCTCACCTGGAGGGAAGAGGCATTTCCAGTTAGAGGTATACTTCCTTCTGAGGAGCGTGGAAAGGAAAATAGTGGTATATGAGAGCAATGGCTTTTATTTACTTCTCTGCCGACCTGAGTTCACATGTATGTAATTTTGTGAAGAGGAGGTTAAATGAATAAAAAGGATCCTATCAGGCGACTGCCTTGACGTACTCTGACTGTGAACACCGACTGTATGCTGTTTTCTGCATTATAATAAGCAGAAAATGATGAGAAATATAATAAGAAAATGAAACTTGATCTAGAAATTCAACGAAGAGGCCACATATGCTCTGTAATTTTACTTCTATCTCAATAGCATTTGGGAAAAAGATAAAAAGTCTTTTTTAAAAAATGAAATTTCTAAGATTGTGCTCAGATTTACAATGCTAAGAAAGGCTCTGTCTGGTTTTTCTACATACAGTGAGTCGCAGGCGGTCCCAGCACCTCCCTGTGGCTGCGGCAAACACTGTGCTCTGCTTGGACAGTCTGGAGATGGTCTGGAGGCTCTGCACGGAATTGCTTGAAATAGGTTATTAAGCAGAGCTTGTGCAATCGGTGAACTTCCTGTGTATTCACTCAGATTTTAAAATGACTAGTGTTGCATATTCAATCTTAATGTTTTTCTAAAAATGACAAGAGATTTGGGGCTTTTAGGAAAGTGCTAGTTATATTTGTTTTAAAAATGTGTTTGTGGGATTAGGTATCAGGAAGAAAGTATTAGGTATTATTATATTACTATACTATGTAACCCCTTTTAATTTCCTTTAAATATAGGATAGTGAAGTTTTTATTAATGAGAAAAAGACCGATAATTCAGAGGTTTTCTGGAATCCAACACCAGACATTAAACAATGGAGATTAATAAGACACACTGTAAAATTTGAAGAGCAGGAAGATTTCGAATCAGAGAAGTAAGTGTGCCGTTTTTCAGCTACCTTCATGATAATCAAAGACTATTTTTTCAGTCCCTCAATAGTGTGGTCACTTTTCTCTGTCTTCAGTCATATTTGAATCTGGAAAAATAGTTTAACATTTGTGGGATGCGACAGGATTCTGTTTTGTATACGTGAAATACAAATCATGCTGCTTTTCTGCAGCTCAGAACCAAGTCTCCCCATTTTTTCCTTTCTCTTCTAACCTATTCCAGGGCCTATTTAAAAAAAAACTTTTATTTTGTTTGCATGAAATTATGGGACTAAGTAGTGATTCTTGGTTTTTCTGGCAGCTGTTTTCTAACCTGGGTTAGGCATGTAGAACTCTAGGTGAAGGGAGTGGTGCAAAAATCTACTTTTGTTTTATTTTCCATGATACAAGAATGGTGCTAGATGTGCAAGCTTGTATAGAATTTACATTAGTTGGGTAATAATTAAGGCCATAGTTTCTGTTCTTAAATCATGAAATTCTTGCTGTATCTCTAATACTTTGGAACCAGAAATATTTTATACACATTGCACAATTTTATTCTTATTATATCTCTTTGTGTTAGGAGAAGGAGGCGTCTGTGTAAAAGATACTATGCTAGGTACTTTATACACATTACATAGTTTAGTCCTCATTACACGTTCCCACGTGCATTATCATTCTCTCTCACGGGGATTCAAGTCTATATGTACTTTCCTTCTACACTCAAAGTTGAGGTGGTCAAAGATGGAAGAATAGGTATGCGCCAGTTCTAAAAATTTTGTTTCAGCTGTAATCACGTGATGCTCTCTGTCCAGAGCGAAGCTTTGCCAAGTTAGACAACAATTTTTGAGGTGTGGCTATAATTTAACTTCTTTTAAAAGATGAAGAAAACAAGTCGTAGGATAAGTAACTTTAAATTCACCAGCCAAACAGTGGCAGATCTAGTATTTAACCCAAGCCTACGTGATTCCAAAGCCTTTGTTCTTTCACTCCCAACATGCTGTCTTCCCAGATAGGTGGAAGATAGATACAGTTTTATTTATCTGATAAAAAACTAAACTTGAGTAGGTGGGAAGATTTTACCTCAGTCTTCTTTTCTTGTTAAATAAGTAGTTTTCAACTCTGGCTACACATTAATATTATCCGGGAAACATTAAAAAAATACTTGGGCCCACCCCCAGAGATCCTGTTAAAAGTTCCCTGATAATTGCTGCATCCAAGGTCGAGAAGCCTGGCATTACACTGTTGGATCTTTGAGTCCAGTGGATCTTAAACAGTATGTAGAAGAATCAGCTGGGGAACTGGTTAAAAATGTAGATTCCTGAGCCTTCATTACACTCCTGTCATCTTGGGTCAGTACCATTCATTGCCATACATTCAAGAACCCATGTAATACATTGCTCTTGCCAATAAAAAAAATTAGTCTCCATTGTATCTCTCTACTCATGGCACCACTTGTTACATCTGGACTCATTTTTAAGCATCTGAGCAAGAACTTTGTCAAAGCCAAAAACCCACATGGGCATCATTTTCTTCTCAAGGGGATTCAAGCCTATTCTATATGGAGTTGATTTTCTGTTGTTTTAATACTATTTTTGTACACGTATTAGACTCTGGCAGCGGGTAACTCGAGCCATAAATGCCAAAGACCAAACAGAAGCTACTCAAGAGAAATATGTCTTAGAAGAAGCTCAAAGACAAGCTGCCAGAGATCGGAAAACGAAAAATGAAGAGTGGACTTGCAAGTTATTTGAACTGGATCCACTCACAGGAGAATGGCATTACAAGTTTGCAGAGTAAGTAATTGAATATATTACAAACATATGTCAGCATAGTGTGTTGCCTTCATTTCTAGAATTTTTATTGTTAGTTTTTTTATTGTCATATATATAAATTAGTATGAGATTTTAAATTTGATGTTTCATTTATTATAAATTTAACTCCATGATAGTAGTTAGCCTTAAAATAAGCTGAGGCTCAGAAGATTAGATATGACAAACCTAAATCTTAAGCTAGGTTTATAATTACTAATGAAAATCTAATCAAATAGAAAGTTTTTGAAAAAGCTTTCAGTTAGTTATTAAACAAGTGGCTTTTTTTTCATTTTCTAGTACCCGACCATGGGACCCCCTTAATGATATGATACAGTTCGAAAAAGATGGTGTTATCCAGACCAAAGTGAAACATCGCACTCCAATGGTATGTAATAAAAAGTAACCTGATCTGCTAGGCATATAAGTCTTTTAAATCCTTAGTATCTTTGGCTGCCAACATTTAAAATTTCGTTTCAAAATTTAAAATTTTGGGTAAGCAAACTGGCAGAGTAAGCAGCTCCAAGTTCCTGTCCCCACAAAGAAACATCAAAAAGCAAGCAGAATCTGTCAGAACCAAATTGGCCAAGACTCTGGAAAATAATAAGAGATTTGCAGCAACTGAGTGAACACTGAGTCAAGAAAGAGGTGACTTCAAAGCAGTAGGAAATCTTTAGAGTATTTTTATTTGCCCTTGCCCCAACACCTCCCTGGTGCAATGGCAGTCTTGAAGGGTCCCAACATTTCCAGTGTGAGTCCTGATTCCAGAGGCAGCAGAGCAGACCTTATTCACAAATTGTGTGTGTCTGTTGTAACCTGTCTGGGGGCTCCCTGAAGGATTTGTGCAGGGCACACATCTCTGTTTTGTCTAATTCAGAACTCAGCCAGAGAGCTACAGGCATTGCTTGAAAATATTGCAAGCCCAATTAATAACCTGCAGATAGCTGGGGCAAAAGATTAATGCTGAAACCTTACGACAGACCACGTAAGGCCCAGGAACAAAAGCTGAGGAAAGATTCTTTGGGAAACTAGGGCACTGAAAAGCCCCGTGAATACAGGGGAATTTAGGAAGCCCTGCAGATGCGCAAGGCAAGATGCTTATGCTCTAAAAAGACCTGAGAAATCTCTAAGCTTTCAGCTTAGGCTGAAATATTAGCCCTCAGACTAATAGCTAGGCTTGGTGCAAGCCTGGCTAAGTGTTAAGGGAGTATCTGTGCACAGAACCAGACTGCCAGTATGGAAGAGTATTCTTTTTGTTTTTGTCTTTATTTGTTTAGCTACTGGTGTTCAAGGAAATTTCTGTCAAAATACTAGTAGAAAACAAACTAAGGAACAGAGACTTCAATGACCATGTACAACAAGGAAAACAGGCTTTGGAAAAACAGTCTGAGAAATTCACTGAACAAATGGAGCACAGGCATACCTCATTTTATTGCACTTCACTTTATTGTCCTTCGCAGATATTGCACTTTTTACAAATTGAAGGTTTGTGGCAACCCTTTGTCAAGCGAGTCTGTCAGCACCATTTTCCCAACAGCATTTGCTCACTTCATGTCTCTGTGTCACATTTTGGTAATTCTAGCAATATTTCAAACTTTTTCATTATTATATTATGGTGATCTGTGATGAGTCATCTTTGATGTTACTATCATCATTGTTTTCAGGTGCCACAAACCACGCCCATATATGACAGTGAACTTAATCAATAAATGTTGTGCGTTCTCACTGCTCCACTCACTGGCCATCCCCCCATCTCTCTCCCTCTCCTCCAGCCTCCCTATTCCCTGAGACACAACAACCTTGAAATTGGGCCACTTAATAACCCTACAATGACCTCTAAGTGTTCAAGTGAAAGGAAGAGTCACACGTCTCTCACCTTAAATCAAAAGCTAGAAATGATTAGTGAGGAAGGCATGTTGGAAGCTGAGACAGGCTGAAAGCTAGGCCTCTTGTGCCATGCAAAGGAAAAGTTCTTGAAGGAAATGAAAAGTGCTACTCCAGTGAACACACGAATGATATGAAAGCAAAACAGCCTTATTGCTGACACAGAGAAAGTTTTAGTGGTCTGGATAGAAGATCAAACCAGCCACAACATTCCCTGAAGCCAAAGCCTAATCCAGAGCAAGGCCCTGACTCCTTTGAATTCTGTGGAGGTTGAGAGAGGTGAGGAAGCTGCACAAGAAAATATTGAAGCTAGCAGAGGTTGGGTCATGAGGTTTAAGAAAAAAGCCATCTCTACAACATGGAAGTGCAAGGTGAAGCAGCAAGTGCTGCTGGAGAAGCTGCAGCAAGTTATCCAGAAGATCTAGCTAAGATCATTAATGAAGGTGCTACACTAAACAGCAGATTTTCAATATAGACGAAACAACCTTCTATTGGAAGAAGATGCCATCCTGGACTTTCATAGCTAGAGAGGAGAAGTCAGTGCCTGCCTTCAAAGCTTCAAAGGACAGGCTGACTCTCTTGTTACAGGCTAATGCAGCTGATGACTAAGTTGAAGCCAATGCTCATTTATCATTCTGAAAATCCTAGTGCCCCTAAGAATTATGGTAAATCTACTGTTCCTGTGCTCCATAAATGGAACAACAAAGCCTGGATGACAGCACATGTTTACAACATGGCTCACTGAATAGTTTAAGCCCATTGTTGGGACTGACTGCTCAGGAAAAACAGATTCCTTTCAAAATATGACTGCTCATTGACAATGCACCTGGTCACCCGAGAGCTCTGACGGAGATATACAATGAGATAAGTGTTGTTTTCATGCCTGCAAACACAGCATCCATTCTGCAGCCCATGGATCAAGAGGTAATTTCAACTTTCAAGTCTTATTATTTAAAAGATACATTTCATAAGACTGTAGCTGCCATAGATAGATTCCTCTGATGGTTCTGGGCAAAGTCAATTGAAAACCTTCTGGAAAGGATTCACTATTCTAGATGCGGTTAAGAACATTTGTGATTCATGGGAAGAGGTCAAAATATCAAGATCAACAGGAGTTTGGAAGAAGTTGATTCCAACCCTCATGGACGACTTTGAGGGGTTCAAGATTTCAGTGGGAGAAGTAACTGTAGATGTGGTGAAAACAGCAAGAGAACTAGAATTAGAAGTGGGGCCTGAAGATGTGACTGAATTGTTGCAACCTCATGATAAAAGTTGAACGGATGAGGAGTTGCTTCTTATGGATAAGCAGAGAAAGTGGTTTCTTGAAATGGAATCTATTCCTGGTGAAGATGCTGTGAAGATTGTTGAAATGACAACGAAGGATTTAGAATATTACATAAACTTAGTTGATAAAGCAATGGCAGAGTGTGAGAGAATTGACTCCAATTTTGAAAGAAGTTCTACTGTGGGTAAAATGCTATCAAACTGCATCACATGGTACACAGATATCATTCTTTTATTTTTATTTTTTTTATTGAGTTAATGATAGGTTACAATCTTGTGAAATTTCAGTTGTACATTAATGTTTGTCATTCATGTTGTAGGTGCACCACTTCACCCTTTGTGCCCACCCCTCACCCCACCTTTCCCCTGGTAGCCACTAATCTGTTCTCTTTGTCCACATTTTTAACTTCCTCATATGAGTGGAGTCATACAGAGATTATCCTTCTGTAACTGGCTTATTTCACTTAACATAATTCCCTCAAGGTCCATCCATGTTATTGCAAATGGAATGATTTTGTTCTGTTTTACAGCTGAGTAGTATTCCATTGTCTATATATATCACATCTTCTTTATCCATTCATCTGTTGATGGGCACTTAGGTTGCTTCCATGTCTTGGCTATTGTAAATAATGCTGCAGTGAACATTGGGGTGCATAGAACTTTTGGAATTGCTTACTTCAAACTCTTTGGATAGATACCCAGTAGTGGAATAGCTGGTGGAATAGTATGGTAGTTCTATTTTTAATCTTTTGAGGACTCTCCATACTGTTTTTCCATAGTGGCTGCACCAGTTTGCATTCCCATCAGCAATGTATGAGGGTTCCGTTTTCTCCACAACCTCTCCAACATTTGTTACTATTAGTTTTAGATATTTTTGTCATTCTAATGGGTGTAAGGTGATATCTTAGTATAGTTTTGATTTGCATTTCCCTGATGATCAGCGATGATGAGCATCTTTTCATGTGCCTATTGGCCATCCAAATATCTTCTTTGGAGAAATATCTGTTCATGTCTCCAGCCCATTTTTTGATTGGGTTGTTTGATTTTTTTGTTGTTGAGTTGTGAGAGTTCTTTATATATTATGGTTATTAAGCCTTTGTCACATATATGACTTGCAAATATTTTTTCCCAGTTAGTGGGTTGTTTTTTTGTTTCAATCCTGTTTTCATTTGCCTTGAAGAAGCTCTTTAGTCTCATGAAGTCCCATTTGTTTATTCTTTCTATTGTTTCCCTTCTCTGAGAAGACGTGGTGTCCGAAAAGATCCTTTTAATACTGATGTCAAAGAGTGTACTGCCTACGTTTTCCTCTAGAAGCCTTATGGTTTCAGGTCTCACCTTTAGGTCTTTGATCCATTTTGAGTTTATTTTGGTGAATGGTGAAAAAGAATGGTCAATTTTCATTCTTTTACATGTGGCTTTCCAGTTTTCCCAGCACCACTTGTTGAAGAGACTTTCTTTTCTCCATTGTAGGTCCTCAGCTCCTTTGTCGAAGATAAGCTGTCCATAGATGTGTGGTTTTATTTCTGGGCTTTCAATTCTGTTCCATTGATCTGTGCACCTGTTTTTGTACCAGTACCATGCTGTTTTGATTACTGTAGCTTTGTAGTATGTTTTGAAGTCAGGGATTGTGATGCCTCCCGTTTTGTTCTTTTTTCACAGGATTGCTTTAGCAATTCAGGGTCTTTTGTTGCCCCATATGAATTTTAGGATTCTTTGTTCTAATTCTGTAAAGAATGCCATTGGGATTCTGATTGGGGTGTAGCATTGAATCTGTAGATTGCTTTAGGTAGAACGGACATTTTAACTATGTTTATTCTTCCAATCCGTGTACATGGAATGTCTTTCCATCTCCTTATGTCATGGTCCAATTCTCTCAGAAAGGCTTTGTAATTTTCATTATATAGGTCCTTCACTTCCTTAGTTAAATTTACCCCAAGGTATTTTATTCTTTTTGTTGCGATTGTGAATGGTATTTTGTTCTTGAGTTCTTTTTCTGTTAGTTCGTTATTAGAATATAGAAATGGTACTGATTTATGCAAATTGATTTTATACCCTGCAACTTTGCTGTAGTTGGTGATTACTTCTAAGAGTTTTCCAATGGATTCTTTGGGGTTTTCTATATATAAGATCATGTTGTCTGCAAACAGTGAGAGTTTCACTTCTTCCCTCCCTATTTGGATTCCTTTTATTCCTTTTTCTTGCCTGATTGCTCTGGCCAGGACCTCCAGTACTGTGTTAAATAAGAGTGGTGATAGAGGGCATCCTTGTCTCGTTCCTATTTTCAGGGGGACGGCGCTCAGTTTTTGCCCATTGAGTATGATGTTGGCTGTGGGTTTGTCATATATGGCCTTTATTATGTTGAGGTAGTTCCCTTCTATGCCCATTTTGTTCAGAGTTTTTATCATAAATGGCTGTTGGATCTTGTCAAATGCTTTCTCTGCATCTATTGAGATGATCATGTGCTTTTTATTCCTCAGTTTGTTGATGTGGTGTATCACGTTGACTGATTTGCGGATGTTGAACCATCCCTGTGTCCCTGGTATGAATCCCACCTGATCGTGATGTATGATCCTTTTGATGAATTGCTGAATTCAGGTTGCCAAAATTTTGTTTAGAATTTTTGCATCTATGTTCATCAGTGATATTGGCCTGTAGTTCTCTTTTTTCGTGGTGTCCTTGTCATGCTTTGGTATCAGCGTGATGTTGGCCTCATAGAATGTGTTAGGAAGTGTTCCATTCTCCCTAATTTTTTGGAATAGCTTGAAAAGGATAGGTATTAAATCCTCTCTGAAAGTTTGGTAGAATTCCCCAGGAAAGCTGTCTGGTCCTGGGGTTTTATTCTTTGGGATGTTTTTGATTGCTGTTTCAATCTCTTTCCTTGTGAGTGTGGTCTGTTCAAATTGTCTGCTTCTTCTTAAGTGAGCTTTGGGAGATTGTAGGAGTCCAAGAATTTATCCATTTCCTCTAGGTTATCCATTCTGTTAGCATAGAGTTTTTCATAGTATTCTCTAATAATCCATTGTATTTCTGCAGAGTCTGTTATTTCTCTTCTTTCATTTCTGATTTTGTTTATTTGAGCTTTCTCCCTTTTTTTCTTTGTAAGTCTGGCTAGGGGTTTGTCAATTTTATTTATTTTCTCAAAGAACCAGCTCTTTGTTTCATTGATCCTTTCTACCACCTTTTTTGTTTCAATAGTATTTATTTCTGCTCTGATTTTTATTATTTCTCTCCTTCTGCTGACTTTGGGCTTTATTTGTTCTTCTTTCTCTAGTTCAGTTACGTGTAGTTTAAGATTGCTTATTTGGGATTTTTCTTGTTTGTTAAGATGTGCCTGTATTGCAATGGATTTTCCTCTTAATACAGCCTTTGCTATATCCCATATGAGTTGGTATGGCATGTTATCATTTTCATTTGTTTCCAGGTATGTTTTCATTTCTTCTTTAATTTCTTCAATGATCCATTGCTTGTTCAGTAGAGTATTGTTTAGTCTCCACATCTTTGTGCCTTTCTCAGCTTTTTTCTTGTAATTAATTTCTAGCCTTATAACATTATGATCGGAGAAGATGCTTCTTATTATTTCAAGTTTTTTAAATTTGTAGAGGCTTGCCTTGTTTCCCAATATATGGTCTATCCCTGAGAATGTTCCATGTGCACTTGAGAAGAATGTGTATTCTGCTGTTTTAGGATGAAGTGATCTATATATGTCTATTAAGTCCAATTGTTTTAGTTTTTCGTTTAGCTCCACTATTTCCTTGTTGGTTTTCTGTCTGGATGATCTGTCCATTGATGTGAGTGGGGTGTTGAGGTCCCCTACTATTATCGTGTTGTTTTTAACATCTTCCTTTAGGTCTGTTAAGAGTTGCTTTAAGAAGCTTGGTGCTCCTGTGTTGGGTGCACAGATATTTATAAGCATTATTTCTTCTTGATGAAGTGTCCCTTTGATCATTATGTATTGTCCCTCTATGTCTCTCTTTACCTGTCTTATTTTGAAATCCACTTGGTCTGATATAAGAATTGCAACACCTGCCTTTTTTTCCTTGCTATTAGCTTGAAGTATTGTCCTCCACCCCTTCACTCTGAGCCTGTGTTTGTCCTTGGGGCTGAGATGTGTTTCCTGGAGGCAACAAATTGTTGGATCTTGTTCTTTAATCCATTTTGCCACTTTGTGTCTTTTTATTGGAGAGTTCAATCCGTTTACATTGAGGGTGATTATTGATGCATGTGGACTTAATGCTGACAATCTGTCGCTCGTTATCTGGATTTCCTGCATTACTTTTGTATCTCGTCCTGTGTGCTTTAGCCTACCCATTGACTACTGCAATTTCTTATGCTGGGTTTCTTAGATTTTTCCTTATTTATGTTTTGTGGCTCTGTTCTGTTATTTAGTTTAGTGGCTACCCTGAAGTTTATATTTAGAATCTCGTGTATAATATAGTCTATTCTCTGGTGGTCTCTTACTTATTTGGCCTAGACTGATTTAGTCCCTTTGCTCTTCCCCTCCTAAATTATTATTTTCATTTCTTATTCCAACTCGTGTTATGAGTTTGTAGTTAGAGTGATAAGATCGTCTTTGCTTTGGTAGTTTCCTTACCTTTATCCTAATGCTATAGTTGAATATTTGCTATCCTATTCTGGTTCTATCTGTCTGTCTCCCTACTCTGTGGTTGTGACCCCTATCTCCCTTTTTTCTTTTTTCAGGTATGAGAGGCTTCTTGAGGATTTCTTGTAGTGGAGGATTTTTGGTTCCAAATTCCCTTAACTTTTGTTTGTCTGGAAAAGATTTAATTTCTCCCTCATATCTGAAGGATATTCTTGCTGGATGGAGTATTCTTGGCTGAAGATTTTTATCTTTTAAAGTTTTGAATATGTCACTCCATTCTCTCCTAGCTTGTAAGGTTTCTATAGAGAAATCCACTGAAAGTCTGATAGGAGTTCCTTTGTAGGTTATTTTCTTCTGTCTTGCTGCCCTGAGTGTTCTTTCTTTGTCTTTCATTTTTGCCGTTTGTACTACTATATGCCTTGCAGTAGGTCTTTTTGCATTGACAAATCTGGGAGATCTGAAAGCTTCCTCTACACACATTTCTCCTTCAATCCCTTGATTTGGGAAGTTCTCGTCTATAATTTCATTAAGCACACTTTCTGCTCCATTTTCCTTTTCCACGTTCTCGGGAATTCCTGTGATCCTTAAATTCTTTCTCCTCATTGAATCCACTATCTCTCGGAGATTTTCCTCATTTTTTTTTAATTCTTAGTTCTCTTTCTTCCTCTGTCTGGAGCCATTCAGCCTGTCTATCTTCGATTATGCTAATTTGCTCTTCTACGGTGTCTACACGGGCATTCAGGGAATCCGTATTCTGTTTTATCTGGTCCATTGTGTTTTTCATCTCTAGTAATTCTGTTTGATTCTTCTTTATAATTTCAGTCTCTTTTGTGAAGTAACTCCAGAACTCGTTGGCTTGTTTCTCTATCTTTCTCTCTACTGCATTGACTTTTTTGATTATAGCTACTCTGAACTCATTTTCACTTAGTTTACCTATTTCCAAGTCCTCAGGACTTAATTCTGTGTTTTTATTGTTTTACTTCTGGTCTGGGGCTTTTATAAATTGCTGGATGGTAGAGGAGCGGTTTTTTTGCATGATGGTAGAATTCAGTTGCAGTTACAGCCTGTCGCCACTAGATGGGGGTCGAGAGCCGTGCAGTCTGAGCTCTCCGCCTTCAGGCAAGATGGCGGCACCCAGCACAGTTTGCCAGAGGTGGGCGGAGGGGCTGTTTTTCTCACCTGCCGATCTGGATTCGGATCAGTTCTGTTCTCTGGTCTCCCAGGGCCCTGGCATGATGAGGTCCCCACACACAGAAGCTTTCCCCTGTCAGCGGGTTTCCACTGTACTGGCGGCAGGAGTCCTGGATGATTCCCCAGTCGCGCGGCCCCTCCCTTGCTCCTTCCCGCACCCACGGCAGCAATCCCAGTCTCTAGGGGAGGGAGCAAAGTTCTCTCTTACCCCATTCCAGCTCCTCTGAGGCCGGCAGCAGCCTCTCCGTCCTCTGTCTTTTTGGTGCTGTAGGTCTCTGACCATCTGGCATTAGGTTTATTAGCTGAAATTCAGTTTTTTTCCAATCTTTTGTTGTAATTTGGAGGAGAGAGAGTCCCAGGTCAGCTCATCCCGCCATTTTGCTACGCCTCCTCCCAGAGATATCATTCTTGAAAGGAAGAGTCAATTGATGCAGCAAACTTCGTTGTTGTCTTATTTTAAGAAATTGCCACAGCCACCCAACCTTTAGCAGCCACCACCCTGATCAGTCAGCAGCCATCAACATTGCGGCAAGACCCCTCCACCAGCAAAAAGATTACAACTTACGGAAGGCTCAGATGATGATATGGCTTAATTGTTACAGAGTCTCTGTTTGGGATGATGAAAATGTTTTGGAAGTAGTGGTGATGGTTGCACAATATTGTGAATATACTTAGTACTACTGAATTGTGCACTTAAAACAGTAAAATTTATATATGTATATACACACACACGTTATCACAATTTACAAATTCAAAAACATTTTAAATTTTGTTTCTTCCTTTAACAACACTAACATGATAGAGACACCCAGGGCATCTGTATTTCCTCCTAAAGGTAGAGTTTACTGATTACAATAAATCTTTGTATACCAAGAGTTAGAGTGCTGACTCCCTTTGTCATTAATGGCTTCTCACCAGTCTTCATCAACCTCCAATTTGAACCAACTCTAAGAATGTGGATTTGGATTCAGATGTTCAGTTTTCAACCAAGAATTACAAGGCATACAAAGAAACAGCTTCCTGTTTAAAAGGAACAAAATAAATTGACAGAAATCATCCCTGATTAAGTCCAGATATCAGATTTACCAAAGACTTTAAAACACTTTTCTTAAATATGGTCAAAGTGTTAAAGGAAACAGGGACAAAGAACTAAAGGAAATCAAGAAAAAGATGTATAAACAAAATCAGAGTATCAATAAAGAGAAATTATGCAAAAGAACGTAACAGAAATTCTGGAGCTCAAAAATACAATAACTGAAATGAAAATTTCACTAAAGATACTCAGCAACAGATTTGGGCAGGCAGAAGACAGAATCATTAAACTTAGGACAATTGAAATTATCCAGTCTTAAAAAAGAATGAAGAAAAGTGAACAGAGCCTAAGGGACCTATGGCACAACATCAAGTGGATCATCATATGCATTAAGGGTGTCTCAGAGAAGAGGAAGAGAAAGAGGCAAAAGAATGTTTGAAGAAAGAAGTCCCCCAAATTTCGTGAAAGATATGAATCTACAAATCCAAGAAGCTCTACAAAGTACAAGTAGGATAAACTCAGAGAGACACACACCATGACATTATAAGCAGTGAGGGGAAATATCACGTGCTCATCTCAATTGACACAGAAAAGGCATTTGACAAAATCCAATATCCTTTCATAATCAAAAAAGTTTTTTAACATACTCAGTGGTGAAAGAGTGAAAACTTTCTCCCTAAGATCAGGAGTAAGACAAGCATGCACACTTTCACCACTGCTACTTAACATTGTACTGGAAGTTCTAGCTAGAGAAATTAGACAAGAAAAATAAAAAGGCATGCAAGTTGGAAATGAAGAAGTAAAACTACCATATTCATAGATTACGTGATCCTATACATAGAAAATCCCAAAGAATCCATTAGAAATATGCTAGAGCTGATGAACAAATTTAGCAAAGCTGCACGGTATAAGATGAACACACAAAGATCAGTTGTGTTTCTAAATACCTGCAATGAACAATCCTAAAAGGAAATTAAGAACGCAATTCAATTTACAGTACCATCTGAAATGGTATGTACATTGTCTTTTTAGACATTATAAAATTTTAAGTCTCCATGACTTGAAGAAGGAGGGTGCACTGTGGGGTGAATCCAGAACCTGCCTGCTTATTATTTATTTTCTATAATAGAATTATGGAAATTTTATTTTAATTTTAAGCACATGAATAAGATTTTGCAAAATTATTTGAAAGAATAGGTAATTGGAGATAATTCCTATTTAAACAGTAAACAGGTTAAGAACAGAGTAAAAAGACTTAGGACCACTGACTCCCTGTTTTTCTCAGCATGTGAATTACCGTGCTCTTCTGATTCAAGTTTCTTCCTTTGCATTTGGATTTTTACATTTAGGACTGATTTCCAAAATTGCAAGCTTATTAATAGGAGAGAGTCTCAAGTTTATTATTTTAAGGACAATTTAGTTCGAGTTGATGGTTTGATATACTTTTGAATCTTGTGCATGCACTCAAGTACTTTCATTTTAAGTTTAAGCAAATTTAAACCATGCTCTGCAAAATACTATCATTTCCATTTATTATAAGATACTTTCTAACATTGTCCTGATATTATTAAAAGTAAATAATCTAAATAATCTTATTAGAAACCCAACATCATTCATTGGGGATGTTTCTAATGTTGGGAACAAGATAAGTGTGATTAAAAAGGAAACTATTATTTAACATTCAACTGGAGGTACTAACTGGTGCAGTAAGAAAAGGGGGGATCCATATTCATATTTGCGTGTGCACAAAAATGTCTCTTGAAGAATATACAAACTAAAAGCAGTGAGTGTCTGTTTAATCGGGGAGAGACTGGGTGGATAGGGGTCAGGAGTGGAAGGGAACTCTTCATTATATATTTTTTTATACTTTAAATTAAAATTGAATAAAGTAATTTGATTGTATATTACATCTTATTTCTTAAATTTTAAGTAGACTATTTCATCTTTGTTTTTATTTCTTAATGTTGTGCTCATGAACAGATAGTTTTGACAGTTGTACAACATTGGTCTTTAATTACAAAATTTGGTGCAAAATCACATAATAGCATTTTTTTTTTAGGTTAGTGTCCCAAAAATGAAACATAAGCCAACCAGGCAACAGAAGAAAGTAGCAAAAGGCTATTCCTCCCCAGAACCTGATATCCAGGATTCATCAGGAAGTGAAGGTAAAAATATTTACTGTAGACTATTCACTATAAGAATCTAAATTTTTAAAAGGATATTACTACACTGTATTTGATATATGAAAGTGTTTTTTCATATTAACTCAAGAAGCTATGTAAGAGTTTTGGTGGGAGCAGGGATGGTGTGCAAGAAAAGCTATTATACATTATAGATAAATTTCAAGACCAGGCCACAAGGTAAAGGCATGGGAAGTGAAAAAAGATGAAACATGCAGATCAAGAAGCACACTGGGGGCCGACCCCACGGCCTAGTGGTAAAGTTTGGCATGCTCCACTTCTACAGCCTGGGTTTGCAGGTTCGGATCCCAGGCATGGACCTACACCACTCACCAGCCATGCTGTAGTGGCAACTCACAAATAAAGTGGAGGAAAATTGGCACAGATGTTAGCTCAGGGCTAACCTTCCTCAGCAAAAAGAAACAAAACACCACACCACACTGTAATACTGGCTCCAATGCTTTGTTAGCTTCTGAAAAATTGTTGATGATTTCCTAGATTCAGTGTAGGAAGCATTTTTTGAGCTTTGAGCTCAGTTCCATGCTTGAAAAAAATTTTTCATTCTCAGAATAAATTGTAGTGTTTAGAAGTCACAGGTAAGTCTAAATATAACTATATCAAAATTATGGACTAAATTAGTGTGCCATTCTTATTCAAGTCAGATAATGTGTAAACTGTCTTGAACTACAAGAAAAGATTAAGGTAATGTCAAAGATGTTCTGAGATAAAGTTTTTCTAAAGCTATAGCCTCTACTAAGCTCACACTAAGTTGGGGAGCTCCTTTTTACAGAGAGAACACTAGAGTGAATAAATTATAAATGCCAGGGAATTAGTAGATGAGAAAGTAGTAAAGAGTTTAAAGGAAAGGAAGCTGAATTCAGTTGGAGTGAAGGTTCTTAGAGGAACCTGGATGAATTATTAGGATTTCTAATGGATTACACAGCGATCTAGGCTTGAGGGTTCCAGGGAGGGGGAAAGATACTGGAGGAGAAGAGGAAGAAAATGAATAAAGGTTTAAAAGCAGGGAGTCACGGGGTACTCGTGTGCTGGAAGAGAGTATTAGTAGTTATACTGTTGTTCCCATTTTACAGAAAAGGAAACTGAGACACAGGTTAACCTGCCCAAGGTGACATACCCATAAGGCAGTATATATATGTTCCATATGCAGGTATTTTGGTTCCTTAATTCACTGTCTCATCCACCCCACTATATTACCTATAATGTATCAGCTGACCTTTATCGAGTACTTAACGTGTGCCAGACTGGATGTTAAACACACCTTACCACAACTGTGTGAAGTCTGAGTTAGTGGTGTTATCCCTGTTTTACAAATGAGAAAGCTGAGACGTGGAGAGAGGTTAAAATCCGAACAAAAATGGACAGGAAAGAATGGATATGAGAGGGTATTTGGGAAAACAAACAAAACAGTTTGCTGGTTGACAATAAAAATTTCTAGAAGAACTATCAAAATCTACTGAAAAGGGACCTCAGAAAGCTGACTTCTTCAGATGTAGGCAAATGGGCAAGAGACAGAAGAGAGTAATACCTTCCCCAAATTAATATATGTATTTTTAATGAACTAATTGTTTTAAAGATTTTATTTTTTATTTTTCCTTCTTCTCCCCAAAGCCCCCTAGTACATAGCTGTACATTTCAGTTGTGGGTCCTTCTAGTTGTGGCATGTAGGACACCACCTCAGTGTAGCCTGATGAGCGATGCCATGTCCGTGCCCAGGATCCGAACCGGCGAAACCCCGGGCCACCGAAGCAGAGTGGGTGAACCTAACCACTCGGCCACGGGGCAGCCCCTTTAGTGAACTATTTTATCTATTTTAATTAGTTAAAAAACAAAACTGATGTCATCCAAAATTTAACTAATTTGTGATTACCTTAAATACATGTCATGTGTTCTAGTTTTGAAATGATATGATTGAAACTTCAAAAATGCAGAGTATTAGTATGTTAATCTCTAACCATAAAATAATGCCTAGGAAAATTTGTATTACGTGAGAATCATTAAGCTGAAATGTAGACTGTTTGTAATTATGGTCACTATTTTAACCAACTTCATTCTAAATGTCTTTTTAGCTCAATCACTAAAACCAAGTACAAGAAGAAAGAAAGGAATAGAACTGGGAGACATCCAAAATTCCATTGAATCTATAAAACAAACACAGGAAGAAATTAAAAGGTAATGTGTACTGACAGTGACTATTCATTTGAGTCCAGAGGAGTAGTTAAGAATCCTGTTACGTGAGAAATCATAGGCAAACTTTACATTTTTATGACAGTGCTAAGCTAAAATGGAACCTTGGCTTCTGTCACCTGAGGACTGAAACTTATGAAATTCCTTCAGCACTGAAATGTTGGGGGGGAGAGGGAGGGTGGTTATTTGTCGTCTGTGAGGGTAGATTTGGAATCTGCCTTATTGCTGTAGCATACTAGGAATGCAGTCTCCTTTGTACATGGCTGTTATTTAATTGGAATGCACCAGTTCTTCAAATATTAAAATACTTCCATAACGGTGGGTAAGCAGCAACTATCCTGAGACCTTTGAGTGTTCCTCTTGCAGTCCCAGACCCTTCCCCACACATACCTCCCCATGATCCTACAACTAAAGGTCATTAACAGTCAGGAAGGTTCCTTGGAGGGCAAGGGAGCCTGACCCTGTTCCATGGCTAAGGCTGGCATGAGTTCACATTGGTTGCCTCCCATTGCTATATCAGATTTAAAAGTTTTTAATAGTAGCCAACCTGCTTTTGTGTATTCAGCACCCAGTGCTAGATGTTATACAGGATTAAAAAAACAAAAAGTTATTTGCTCTGCTCTTGGTGATCTTATGGCTCCCATTTAGTTGCTCTTCTCATCTACAGCCTCATCTCCTGCCATTCCCTACACCTGTCCCGCACCCCAGTCCTATGAAACTCCTCACATCTCCAGAATATACCGTGCTCTCTCATATTGGGATCTTTCCCCACACTGAGTCCACTTCTTAGATTGCCCTTCCTCCTCCCCTGCACATCAAGAAAATCCCTATTTATCCTTCAGAATACAACTCAAATGCCAGCTTTTTCTAACGTTTCTGCTCACTCACCCTGCCCTGTCGAGTTACTGATCCCTCTGTTCAGCCTGTATAACTCCCCATCCATACTCATTTTGAGCGCTTACTACACTACAGAGCTGTGTGTGTCCACCTCTCGTTGACTGGGCACTCCTTTAGAGCAGGGAGCGCGTCTTCTGCATCTTTGTGCCATCAGCCCTTATATAAAAGTGCTCAGCTTTCCTAATTTAATTCTATTTATAAAGAGTGAACCTACTTGTTCATTTTGCCTTTCTTTCTCTATACTGGTAAAACACTTTAATAGAAGAAATCAGAAAAAGAAAAGGTTTTCACTAATCAGCTCTTTTTTAGCCAAAAGCACTTAGGGTGGCATGAGGATAATGAAAGCTCATTTCTTGACTAAATTACCATTTATTTTTGTTGGCATATAAAATGCCTCTAGAGCATAAATCTGTTTTATTAATTATTTTTTCCTGGGGAATTTAGAATTTTTCTCCAACTCTACCTCTATCTCCCTAAAGATAAAAGAACCTTAGTAGGCCAACTAAGCAGCAAAATTGTTGTAAAACTACCGTGATAATAGAGAAGGCGATATACTTCTATGTCATCAAAGTTTAATTATTTTTGATGCACGTCACTAGGTGACATTCGGTGCAATGTAGAATACAGATTTAGACAGGACCTGATAATGGCTCCACATGGCACCACCAGCTCCCTGTTCAGGTTGTAGTAATTGATTCAACTAGTTACTTTAGATAACGTAATTGCGTGCTACTTAACCATATATCAAACTGTGAGTTCTATGCTAACATTCTTTACAGATAATTTTAAAATTTATTCTTGCTTATTTTTTTAGAAATATTATGGCTCTTCGAAATCATTTAGTTTCAAGCACACCTGCCACGGATTTTCTGCAACAAAAAGACTACTTCATCATTTTCCTCCTGATTTTGCTTCAAGTCATAATAAACTTCATGTTTAAGTAGAAGTTCTTTACGGTTGAATCAGTGAACTCGAATGATCAGATATGGCCTGGGACCAATGTTCAAGTTGGTTTGGTCTTTATTAAAATGTCACCATATTTCTAAAACAAAAAACCTTAGAGATAAATGTAGAGGTGTTGACTTTTCATACCTTTTATCCTTGACCTGAAACAAGAGCTATGCTATTGGGTTATTAACGTGAGCTGTGTGTTAAGTGCCAGAACATTTCTAGCTTTTGTGAAAATATGTCTACATGTGAGTATAATAAATCCACATGTATACATACTTGTGTCTTACGTATACCCGACAGTAGTCTTTGTATTCTATAGTGTGTTCTGAGATATAGCTTAATGTTGTTCATAAGGAATATGTATCAATCTTACAAATATTGTGCATAGTAATCTATTTTCTTCATAAAACAGACACGAAACAGAATGAGAAATGATGGGATAACAGACATATTATAAATAGTTCAATACACTGTAGTGTTAAAAAAAAATCATTTCCAAGGCACCCAGCTCAAGTGTCTTCTTAGAAACAGCAAGAACGAACTGTGGTCAAAATTGACATATTGAGAGAGACAAGGTAGCAAATTGCTTTTTTAAAAGTTTACGTAAGAATTTTTTTAACCCCTAGAATTTAATATTTATAGATAGAAGCATAAATGTACCTATGTGTATATCAACATAAACTAGTATGGAGCTACTTGGATCTACTGATTATATATTTCTTATCAAACCTATATAATACCACCTTAAGCACTTACTGAAAAAAGCGTGGTCAAAATTGATTACTGTCCTTTTTTATTTTTGTTTCTTTTAAACTCAGTTGGTCCAATAACACACAGGCCAAATTCTAGAGATGTTTATAGGGCATATGAAATGCTGATAATTCATGTTTTTTCATTGTGAAAAACTTATTTAGCTCTCATTTAGCCCCTAGTGTGTTCAGTGAATGAGTAGAATAGAAAACATTATAACCAATATTTTACTTCAAAAGCCAAATAAGAGAAAGGCGATAAGAAAAGACACTTTGTTTGGTGGCATTTCTGTGTACTTAAAATTGGTTTCTTTAAAATGACCAATAAGTTGAGCATCAAGTTCTGAAGTTTAATTCTTTATTATCCTTCTCTGTTCTTAATAACTGCATTCTGTGGCAAAACCACAATTCTTCAAGATCCCTTTGTTCAGGCTCAGGCAAACTTTTTCCTAATTTTTTTTCAGTTTAATATTTTTATTTTATGTTTTTACTTAAGTATTCATAGTCCTCAAGAGCAATTTTTGCAAGTGTAGTTAAGCTTAGGAACATGTCCTAAGATGTCTTAGAATCCTGAAAGTATAGATTTTGAAGTGGTTATTAATGAAAAATGAAGGCCGGAGAGAATAATTGCTCTGGCTCCATTTGCCTTTGACAAAGAAGAGATTGTGAGACACTAGTAAAATGACAGTCTAAACTATTTATGCCATGATAAATATAAAATCAAGGAATGATTGTTAAATTATGAAAACTGAAAATGAGAAAAGAGCTTGCTTTTTTTCCCCTAACCAATATAGCTATTTTAAGTATCCTTAGGTTTTATGAAGAGCAATATGCCATGTATTTTTGGCAGAACAATGTATTCCATATGTACACGTGAAAACATTTTTTAAATTGATTAAAACATAAATAAGGTATACCTGTACCCAGTATAGGTATGACTACACTAAAACAGGTGGGAGTTTTTGTTTGTATTTCATAATTGTCAATATAATTTTTACACTCACTTTTCTCTTACCAACGTTATTCTCAACTGCCTATTCATTGATATGATATTTGTAAATATTGTATATCTTGATCTTTTTTATGGTTTAAATTAGTATTTATATTATATATAACGATTGGCTGATCTTAAAAATTATTTCATCATTAAACTCTGAAAACTTAAAATTTTTTTGGTGGTAACCCCCCACTTTGGGGTTTTAGTCTTATCCACTTGTGGGTTATTGTCATTTGGTCTAAATAGTGTTTTATTTGTTTGAGTCTCTTCTAAGATTGGAAAGATGGTTATTTTTTTATTTTCTTTTTAGAGCATATGTTATGAGTTCTTATTAAACCAAGAAATCAAAACTGTTTCATGAGAAAAAGCATGGTAACTCATGACTGTTTCTTATACACTAAAGTCATCTATCTAATGTAATAATCTCCTTATGCTTTTAGTTGTATGAGTTCCTTTCTGTGAACTGAACACAAAACTCAGGAATCGGTGGCTTCGTTTTAGAGCAGTACCTGTGCTTACACTAGGCTTAGTATGTGAACTCTTTAGAACACATAATCTTGTATTTAGCCCCATAGGTAATTGACTTGGAATGTTCTCTATCTGAAATTTACCTTCCTTCACACATGGATTCATAAACATGATTTAGTTCCCACTTGTCTGAGAACCTCATGATGTCTTCTAGGATTTAAGACTAAGACCAGTTTTTCTCATTTGATCAAAAATTTTATTTTTTCACATGAAAATTTAGGTGAGTAGTAATTATTGACATGTGCATTTCTGTTTTAGTTGTTGAATGTGTACTATGCCTTCAGTTATCGACCATGTAGTGAAATGTGGCTGGCCCAGGAAAAGACGATAAATAGGGCTTATGAAATAAGTTTCAGCAATAGATATTTTACTTGTATTTCATGTCAGTACTTTTGTGTATCGCTTATAAAGGTACAGTGTAATCTTTGTCACCATTCCATTGAAAAAGTTGGCCTTGTAAAATACAACCCTCATTTAGTATTCACGCTTTTGTGCCTTTAAGAAAATATTGTCATTTTTGTGTTATAGAACTATAATATGATTCAAAGTGTTTATTGGTTTAATTGTCATAAAAGGGTCATATCTCTGTCATTTTATTTCCTTTTATATAGCTATAGTATATTTAAACTTAATGCTGTACTTTTATAAGAGTTTGTCTATTTACCTATTTCAAAAATTCTGCACTCTCAGACGTCATTGAAATAGACTTGTCAGATTATTCTGAGTATTGTAAACAGTGCCTTTTTGATGGAATTCACAGTTTTGGGTGTCAACTTGTGCCATATACACAAAATTCTGTGGAAGGCAATTTTAACTTTTTGAAGAATATCTTAGTCAAATATTTAAGAAAAATGTATAAAATTCCATTTTTCCAGTGTTTAGCATTTCTAGTGAGCAATGAATATATTTTTGGTTTTTTTGTTTGACATACAGGGATGGTGGCATTACTGATGAGCCATACATGATGCTGCAGATTATTCTGAATTATGTCAAATGTACAGAAATCAAATACTAAAATTAGCATTGATACCAAATTTTCCAATTTGAACCAATGGGGGGAACCCCACACAAATCACTGTTTACATTTCAACTGCTATCTTTTTTGACTACACGGAAATAGAGAATCTTTAAAATGTATAACCTGCCACTGTTGTGTAATTAGGTTTCATTTTGTTTACCAATTGGGTGAATTTAGTATATTTCATTTACTTTTTGTTACTCCTAACATACTATTTGTTTTGTTAGTTTTTAATTGAAGATGGACTGTTAAAATCGGATAGGACCAGTGTCTCCTTCATATGATTAACATATTTAGAAGAGCCACAAGAAACCCATGACAAAGTGAATGTGAATATACTTTCTAAAATATTTAGAAAATTTTATCTTTCTGCATTTATCATGTAAAATTACTTTATATTACAATATTGAAACTTATTTAAAGAAAAATGCCACGAAACATTTGAACTGATGAGCCACAGAACTTCAGTTGACATTTTTTTCACTTTTTAGCATGCTAAATATACATCTAAGTTAAATATCCTGTTTAATGGTCATTTATAAATTCAAAAACTACCACTGGTCAGTTTTGTATAATAGAATAAAAGTATGTTATCTGCAGTGTAAGTACAGCACACTGTCAAATTCTTTTCCTTAAGGTTTATAGTAAATGTACAGATAGTCATAGGCTACTGTTTTGTAATGTATTACATTTCTAATCTATTATTCCTAACCTATTATAAATGTTTGCAGAGACAAAAGAATTGAATTTTTCTAACCACCTGTAAAATTATGCTAACTTCTACAAGTAGGCATTCTAAATAAAATTTTAAAAAAGGCAAACTGTGATCAGATGACTTTGCATATAACATGGTGACTAAATTTCTTAATTTTTAAATTGAAAAAAAAAAAACTGGGGGAGGGGGGTTGTTGTGACGATGGCGCAGGCTTGGCAGGGTTTACCCGCTAGACCCCTAAGGTCTGCTTTCCTTGGTGCTTTATAGCCTTCTCTTTATAATTTTTTAACTTCTCTTTATAACTCTTCTCGAGGACTCGAGTAACCGTAAGTGGAAGTCAGCCCGATTTTATAGATGAAGCATCTGAGGCCCAGAGAAGTGAAGTGATTCCAAAAGCCACAGTAAGAGCGAGCCAGCACAAGTTTAATCCACGTCTGACTTCAGTGTCCGTTCTCTTTCCACGGTACAGTAAACAGAACTCGGATCGGAGCGTTTTAAGCGTTTGGAATAATCCACTACCCAAATCTATACCGAGTAATGTAACCCCTTTGTGATGGGTAGAACCATAAAAAACGAACCTTACTGTTAAACAGGCCTATCTACAAAGCCCATCTGAAGTTCTCCCCTCAAGTCACCTATCCGTCCACGCCGGGTCAGCACAGATGAGCTCCCAGCACCCACTCCTCCCTGGCTGCCGTCTCTCCCTCCTCCTCCTCCCCTCGCGCTGCCGTCCTCAGGGGCCGCCGCCGCCCGTTAACCGGGGAGGGGGGCCTCAGCTCGCTCCCGCCCTGTGCGCGGGAAGACGGCCCCTCGCGGCCCGACCTCCCCGGAGCGGCGAGAGGGGGCGGCGTTTACCAGGAACACCGACCGCCTCGACCCCCGCCCTCTCCCGCGGAGGGGCTGCCCCGGGGCCGCGGCTCGGGGGCCGGCGCGCCGTGCCCACGGCCTCCCCGCCTCCAAACCGCGTACAGCTCTAGCTCCGTTCTGTTTAAGACGAGAAACGTGGAGACGAAAGAGGTTACTGCTGAGCGTCACAGCGAAGTCAACGGCAGAGCAAACCCGGGTCCCAATCTCAGGCCCCTGCCCTTAACCGCTGCGTCCCTGAGCGCGCGCCTGTGCAGTCCAGGGAACGGCCGCTCCGCCGCCGCAGCGCAGCCGGGGACCGTAGCCGCCGTGTTCGCGCGCACTACCGGTCACCACTGTCACGGAGCCTGCCCAGCGGCGCCTCTGCCACGGAACTCACTCGTGCCGGCCCGCGTTTCACGGCGAGGCCAGCGCACGGGACCGCTTCCGGAAGGACGGAGAGCGGGCCGGACGCGCAGCTGCGGCCGGCCCTCCCGCGGGCCCTTCCCTCCAAGATCGGCCGACCTTTCCAGAGGCGGGAGCTTCCTGGGAGACGAGGGGTTTGGCGGCCGCTGAAGCCAATGGAGGGGAACAGTGCCCCTGCGGAGCTGAGACGGCGCTGAGTCTCCGCCCAGGCACAGCCCCGGAAGCCCTCAGCGCCCTCTCCGCTGGCTAGCTAGAGAACTGCCCGGCCGCCTGCGGCGGAAGAGCAGCCCCCTCGCCCAACCAAGAAGCCGAGCAGCCCCGGCTTCCGGTGTCCGCCCCGCCCCTTCCGCTTCCGGCCGGGCCCCGCCCGCCCCCTCCTGGCCGTCCTGAGGCTTTGCAAGCAGTGATCCGCAGCGGCCAGAAGCCGAAGGGATATGGCCGCTGCGGCGTCTGTGAAGGCAGCGTTGCAGGTGGCGGAAGCGCTGGAAAGCATCGTGAGCTGCTGTGTGGGGCCCGACGGCCGGCAGGTTTTGTGTACGAAGCCCACCGGCGAGGTGCTGCTCAGCCGGGATGGAGGCCGCCTCCTGCAGGCGCTACACTTAGAGCATCCCATAGCCAGGTACCGGCGTCCTGCGCTCCAGCGCGTTAGAGCGTCCCATAGCCAGGTCCCCGCATCCCACGCTCCGGACCGTTAGAGCGTCCCATTCTCCAGCGCATAGAGGGGCACCCCTGGCCTTCTCCCTAAACTTGTCCGAGAGGCTGTGCTCCAGGGAAAACTGCCCTTGGTTGAGACCAGTGTACTCGCGGGTGTCGAGCGCTGCTCAACGGAACGCTCCCGGATGTCAAATTTTACCAACTCCCAGGAGCAATTCTCTCTCCTCTCATCCCCCCTCCATCTCTAGAATCTTGAAATAGAACAAAGTAACTTGAAAAAAGCAACGCTAAAACTAAGGACATCAAAGGAACAGTGTTCTCATTTTATGCCTATAGCTGTGAAAACATGGTTTCGACTTGATCCAGATCTAGGAAGGCAAGCCTTCTGAGTATCTGAGTTGCTTTGTGTTTTTTTTGTACAGGATGATGGTGGCATGTGTTTCCAATCATCTAAGAAAAGCAGGAGATGGTGCTAAAACATTCATCATCTTTCTCTCCCATTTACTCAGAGGACTTCACGCAATCCCAGACCAAGAAAACGGTTCTTTGGTTTCCGAAAATTCTCAAACCCTTGGAAGGCATTGGAAAAATTGTTGTCGGTGGAAATTTATTTCCCAAGCTCTTCTAACGTTTCAGACACAAATATTAGACTATGTTATGGACGAATACTTAAGTAGACACTTTTTGTCCATCTTTTCTTCATCCACTAAAGAGAGAACATTGTGTAGGAACTCTTTAGAGTTGCTCTTAGAAGCATACTTTTGTGGAAGAGTGGGAAGAAATAATCACAACCTTATTTCACAGTTGATGTGTGACTACTTGTTCAAGTGTGTGGCTCGTGAAGGCGGGTTTGAAGAAATGTTTGAGTTGGTGGGTGACTGCTTTGTAGAGCTGAACGTTGGTGTCACCGGCCTTCCTGTTTCAGATTCCAGGATCGTAGCTGGGCTTGTGCTTCACAGAGACTTTTCTGGCTACTGTCCAGCAGATGGTGACATAAGAATAGCGCTAGTAACAGAAACCATTCAGCCTATTTTTTCAACTTCCGGATCAGAGTTTATTCTAAATTCAGAAGCACAGTTTCGGGCATCTCAGTTTTGGATTATGGAAAGGACAAAAGCAATAATGAAACATTTGCAGAGTCAGAATGTAAAATTGCTCCTGTCTAGTGTGAAACAACCAGACTCAGTGATTTTTTATGCAAGACTGAATGACATATCGGTGGTGGAGTGTTTATCATCTGAAGAAGTTTCTCTTATCCAGAGGGTCATTGATCTTTCTCCCTGTGTACTACCGCAGGCCTCTTCACGGTGTGAAATCTCTAACACTGCTGTGGTGAAATTTTGTAAGCCCCTTGTCCTTAGATCCAAAAGGTATGTTCATCTTGGCTTGATTAGCAAATGTTCCTTTGCACCACATTGTCTAGTTCTTTGTGGACCAGTACAAGGTCTTGTTGAACAACATAAAGATGCTTTACATGGAGCATTTAAAATGCTTCGGCAGCTATTTAAACACCTGGATCTAAACTACTTGACACAAGCCAGCGACCAAAATTATACATCAAGTCCTCTTATTTATAAGAATAGTAGAGAAAGTAATCAGTTACCAGAAATTGTTAATGGCTCACTACAAAGGCCATATCAGGGCACAGTTGTAAAGAACAAAGATAAACTGGCAAAACCTCAAACATATTTAAAAGTATATTCAAATTTGGTAGTTCCAAGTATAGAATTAGAAAAACATTTTCCATGTTCAACACCAAAAGTGACACCAATGGATACATATCAGACAAATGAAACATTGAGATGTTTATCTCCAAACAAAACTGGGATAATTGATTACGGTGAACCATTTCCTGAGAGTAATTCTGCTAATTCAACAACAGAAAATACTAGAATAAAAATTTCTTATGAAAATTTACAGGTCACAAAAATTGCTGGCAAGGGGAGCATGTTACCAGTGAGATACAAGTCCCGAGAGATGTGTTCTTCCCGGAGTTACTGTTTCTCATCTATACCAGCAGGGAGTGTGTTGCCGGTGGGTGGTAATTTTGAGATTTTGTTACATTTCTATCTTCTCAACTATGCCAAAATATGCCAGCAATCAGAAGAAGCCACTGTTGGTGTGATAGTAGCTAATGCACTTTTAGGCATTCCCAAAATCCTGCATAAGTCTAAGAAAGGAAATTACAGCTTTCCACAAATGTATGTAAGAGCGCTCCACGCACTGCAGTCCGGTCAACCCATGGGAAGCAGGCAGACAGGCTTGGAATCGGTAGTTGGTAAATACCAGTTACTAACTTCAGTTCTTCAGTGTTTGACAAAAATTTTAACCATTGATTTGGTAATCAATATTAAGAGACAGCCTCAGGAAATTTGTGATCAAGATTCCGAAGAGGAACTATAAAACTGGAAGTTTTTTATTAACCAGAGTTTTACTCCAACTCAAGCTGTAAAGTAAGGCAAGCATGTGACCAGTGATTCTCAAGTCAATTCAGTCTAGTTAGGAAAACAGGATAACTTAAAAGTCCTTAGAAGAAGTATACTATGAGGCCACTGGACGTTCAGACACAAACACCAGACTGCGCTGTGGAACGAGACCGAGGGAGAAGCCTGGATGGGGGAGCCAGGATCTGAATGTGCTGTCTTCCGCCTTTATGTCCCTGTCCCTGTGTCTCCGCTCCTTCTTAGGCTGTGTGCCTGGGGGAAGGTGTTTCTTTATAGCTCTTGTACTTTCCGGTTTTTTTCACTCTCTTGTCCCTCATCTTTCTGTGTTTAGTTCATAGAATCATTTAATCTCAGATGTGGAGGGGATCTTCAAATGCCATCGTATTTTAATTGTTTATAATATAAAGCATATTATTTGCTTCATTTAAGATAATTTATTTCCCCTATTCATAATTTCTAAAGCAATGAATAAAAAGTCTTGAGTTTTTCCTCAAAAAGCGTATAAATTAAGTTAGTTTTTACCTTTATGTGGCCCTTGTTTATTTCTATTTCATGTGGAAAGCATGGACAGATTTTCACCATCCATACAGCCTGAAAATGTGTCACTAGAAATATGACTTTGTGCATCGTGAACTTATTTTCATTTCTGTAGCTAAAAGTTTATTCCAGAAAGGATATGAAATTTGTACTTTTTATTTTCTCCTGGTCCCTAAGAGCTTGTAAAAATAATTCAAGTATTTGGGGGGTTTTTTTGTGTTTGGTGCATGGCCAGAGTCCAATAGTAAAAAACAACTTAAGAATTGTTTATTTCTAGTGTGAATTTTTTTTTTTTTTTTTAAAGATTTTATTTTTTCCTTTTTCTCCCCAAAGCCCCCCGGTACATAGTTGTGTATTCTTCGTTGTGGGTTCCTCTAGTTGTGGCATGTGGGACGCTGCCTCAGCGTGGTCTGACGAGCAGTGCCATGTCCGCGCCCAGGATTCGAACCGACGAAACACTGGGCCGCCTGCAGCGGAGCGCGCGAACTTAACCACTCGGCCACGGGGCCAGCCCCTCTAGTGTGAATTTTTAAATGTTTATATTTTATTTTAAAGGTTTATAAATGCAAATATAGCTGTGGGTAAGGACAGTGTCTTCTACTTTTAGTAGTTCTCTGTGACACCCAGGACAGTGCCACGTTGACAGAGGCTCACCTCGGAGATCTCGCGGGTTCCGTTCCAGACCACTGCGGTAATACGGATGTTGTAATAAAGTGAGCAACATGGATTTTTTTGGTTTCCCAGTGCATATAAGTTATGTTCACACTATACGGCAGTCTAAGTGTGCAATAGTATTGTGTCTTAAAAAATGTACGTACCTCAATTAAAAAATACTATATTGCTAAAAAATGCTATCATCTGAGCCTGCCGCTAGTCATCTTTTTGCTGGTGGAGGGTCTTGTAAAAAACGCATTTTCTGCCAAGTGCAATAAAGCGAAGCTCAATAAAATGAAGTAGCCTTGTGCCAAGTGTTCAGAAGCGCTTGTGGAATAAAACCGTTATCTGCGATCTCTTCTCCTAAATACACGTTCCCAGTTTCCTAATTCAATAAGTTCTGGCTGAGCGCTTCCTCTGTGCCAGATGCCGAATATTCTGTGGGAAACACAGATCGGTTCCTGCCTCTGTGCCCCTTCCCTCAGAGGGCACTGGATAGACAGGGACACTACTTGCGTTGAGATTAAATTTAGGAAAACATAAAACATTTAATTACAGTTAAACTTGAAAGAGTGCTAACTAGTGTATTAAAAACTAACATCCTATCATGCAATATCTCACAATCTCCTACATTAAATATAATTTAAGTTTTGAAAGTTTTATGCCATATGATAACATTATTTCATTTCTCTGAATGTGGAGAGACTAAATTCACTCTCCTACTGAATTCATAGACGTGTGAGCCTGCAGTAAAATTGCAGTATAATTTTTCCCATTCACTTTTTTTTTCAGTTGCCTGTCAGGTCATCTGATAGTTTTGCTTTGTTTTGTCGTTGTTTCTAAATACTCCTCCATCACTGAAGGCACTCAAAGACTTTTCCAGGCACACCTTGCACACGGCGGGCGTTTTCTAACTAATTTCTAGGCTGGGAGCCCCTTTGTGAGCTGGGGCTGGGTCTCTGTACGTTTGGCTTCTAGTCTAATCTCCGACGCACAATAGTCAATAAATGTCTGTGGATGAACTCTGTTGAATGAATTAGCCATTTGGTCCTCGTTGATGAAGTCATAATTATTTCTATCAGACTTTCATGGACAAAGGATCTGTTTGGGGGAGAAGACGCAGAAAATGTAGAAGAAGTCTACACAAAGCAATCTTTCTTATTTTAATTTTTAAAAATCCCTCAAAAATGATGAAAGGCTTTCATGGGTTGTCCTTCTTTACAGAGAAAGACCAGGGGGTTTCCATCACTGGGCTAGACAGAAGAGCGCTTTAAAAATAGAACTCCATTGTACTTAAGCCCTCTTCCACAGAGGATGTGCAGTGACCTGCAACAAGAACAGACAAAGTTATGTCAGTGTCGCAATCCAATGTACCCATCAGGATAGATGCGGAGAGGGCTGATGGCCACTCTGAGTTTATTATAGCCAGCGTTTCAATATATACATAGCTTACAGCTGTTAAACATACACAGGTGTTCTGGATGAAGTAATTAGTGAATGCCAGTTCTTAGTGATTTCTCAAGGAGCCCTCCCTCGGCCTCTGTTTTGATATTACCATGTTTTTGCTGTGCTCGTATATTTTTATCTCGGAGCAGGCAAGGCCTCCTAGGCAAGGGCTCCTCCTGCTCCCAATGTCGATATGGTGTCTCCATCTGTGCCCCCGGGCGACCGATGCTTGGCTTAGGTTGCCTCCCCCTGGAGGTCTTACCCGTCATTGGCTAACCGGCCTTCTCACCTCTGGGTCACAGTTTGTTGGCAAGCCTTTTCCAGTAATTATTAACCCTTCCTGCATCAGGGGCGGCTACAAGTTACAGTAAAATCTGAATAAAAATTAAAGAATCAAAACCAAAGGAAATGTGAGGATGATTAAAAGTCAAGAGCATGTTCCTGTTTTCTGTTGCTGCATAATGAATAACCTTGAAACTTAGCAGATTTAAATCACTATGTCATCACCTCTCATGGCTCTGGGAGGGGCCTGGACTGAGCTGCGTGATGCCCTGGCTGTCTCCTGTTGGTTGAGGCAGTCACAAAGGTCAGCCGCAGTTCAAGGGGAGGGAGTGCAGGCTCGGGCGCTCCACGGGAGAATGTCAGTGTCACAGCTTGGGAGGCGCGGGCGGCGTGAGATGTATTGAGGCAGCTATCTTCGGAAAACACAGCCTGCTACAGCATAGGAGGGAGAAGAGGGCAAATGCGTATTAGCTTCTAGGCTGAGTTCTTCACATGTCAATCTACCTCCCACAGGCGTGTTTTCCCCAATAAACTTTATGAGCTTCCTCACTTTTTCTCATTGAGTCAGCATAAGCCATTTTTATCCCCTAAGCAAAAGGCAGTAAGGAGTTGAACTTGACCATTTCTGAGCTGCTTTAGCCAGGGGAGCTATGTAATCATGGAAGTATCACGGTGTCCATGTTTCAGACTAAAGGGGAGGGGGAGAGGAATACAGTTTGAGCCTGAACTTCTATCAGCAATTACCCATCTCATCCCAAAAGTAGAATGTGTCTTTCCCATCATCACAGCACAGCAGAAACCGTCCATGTATATGGTTCACGTATGTATGATATACATATATTCATTGCAGCTTTGTAATAGGAAGAGACTGATAACAGCCTAAACCCTATATGGACACACAAACGAAAGGGGTGGGGACAGTGATGGGGGGAACATACATAAGGAAGAGATGGAAAGGCGATTTCTCAGTGTGTATGTCCTTTTGATTTTTGAACCATTTGAATACTACCTATCCAAAAATTAAATAAAAATTTTAAGGTAGATTTAGAGCAGGCACACAGAGAATGCTCCCCAAGCAGTAATAAAGTAATGAGGTTCCTGATCTAAGAGAATGCGAGATCAACATGAAAGGAAAACTATGTGAGAGAGACAGTGACAAATCAATAGAATGTTGACAAAAGAAAAGAGATACAACCCAGAGGGAAGACTCTCTTGGCTATACCTAGTTTGGGATTTTCGCACCAGTCTGAAGACATTCTTCCTTAGCAGACTGCTGCAAACCAGGGATGAATGCCAGCCAGCAGCAGGGCGTGCATTTCCTCGGGGAGTTTCCACAGCCTGGCTCACTCTTATGCAGACTCACCATCAGATATTGTCAGCATATTGAGAATGGCTTTGTCTCAGGGGCTGACTCAAACCAAACTTTTGAGAGTTATCAATTTATTTACAATGAGAACTGTCCCAGGAACTAGAATATTCCACGTTTATATGACCAATCTTTCCTTGATGGGTGGACCTGTATGGAAAGTCAAATAATAATCAGGTGGTTGCCCCGTAAGCATGGAATCAGAACAAGAGAAATCAGGTGCATGATGCTCCTCTCAGTCCGTTCACGCTCCAGTTCCCCAGAACTCAGTCCTGCCCCCGTTCTCCACCTGCCCTTACTTCCTACGCGGTTGTATCCAGGTCCACGACTTGGGTGCCACCACATACTGATAAGTCCAAATTTTATATTTTTAGCCAACCTCCTCTCTGAATTCCCAACTCGTTTATCCAGCTGCCAATCCAGTCTCCACTTGGCTGCTCACTCCTAACATGTCCAAAACAGGATTGCCATTTCCCATCCCCTAAACCTGGCTCTCCCAAGCTGTCCCCGCTCAGTCAATGGTGTCACCAATCTCCCACTTGCCCAGGACAAAAACTGAGAGACGCTTTGAGTCCTCCACATCCCACAGCTGATATATCAGCGAATCCTGCTGTCTTCATAAAAAATAGACGTCAAATTCACCTGTTTCTCACCATTGCCACTCAGCCCAAACCACAGCATCTCTCCCCGACAGGAGCTTCCTGATGGTCTTTGCTTCTCTCTCCTTGTACTTCTCTAGAGTGATTTACCCCCAGCTTTTTGTTTAGAAAAATTTTAAACCCACAAAAAAGTTGAAAAAAGAGTACAACAAACACCCATAGACCCTTCATCTCAATTCGCCAACGACCATTTTACTCCCTTTGCCATGTGCACACACACACATGAACATACACTTTAGTGAACCATTTGAAAGTAAGTTGTAGACATTATACTTTACCCCTAAATACCTCAGTATGTATTTCCCATGAACAAGGACTTTCCCCTACCTTCCTGAGTGATTCTTTTTAAATGCAAATCATATCATTCCATTCCCCTGTTCGAAGTCCTTCAAAGGTTTTTCCTTCACACAGAACGAAATCTAAATTTATCAGTGTCTACAACGCTCTGCATGGACTGTCCCCTGCCTGTCCCTTAGATCAGCCCAAGTCGTTCCTGGGCCTCGGAAAACTCCGGAACTGTGAACTGGCGAGATCTCTCTCCGTCTCTCGTCTGTGATTCCATCTTCATGTCTGAGAAGGAGGTTTAATTGAAGAATCTCTATTCAGTGGCAAAGAATATGGACTACTTTGGTTCTCCCAATAACTTTGTTTTTTAGAGTCTCAGTTCACCCTGGAGCTGGAAAAAAAATTAGCAATGCCAAGTAACACCACGTGGGTCTTTTTTGGCTAAATTAAGCCCATTCCAGTGACTGCTTCTAGAGCTGATTATGAAAATCTCAGTCTCCTGTGCAGTTCACAGCCCCTCCCCCAGAGGGCAGCTCAGCTGTTGTGACGTGGAGCCATTGGCCTCTCTTCTCTTGCCTTTTCCACACCATTCTCCTACCCCTCCCGTCGGCAGCTGCTTTGGAAATCCAGAAGCAGCCCCGAACCTGCAGCGACCCAGCCTGCAACACCGCGCGGGCCCCCAGCCGCCTCTGCGTCAGCGCGAAGCCCCTTTAGGAGGCAGCACGCCGTGGCGCAGAGAACACGGCCTTTAGGGCCACACGCCGCGTTTGCATCCTGGATGTGCCGTTTACTAGTTGCATGACCTCAGACAAGTCGCTTAAACCGACTGTACTTTGCTTCCCTGGTCAGCTGCGTGTTCCTGAAATGCAGTTATCTGTTGTAACAAATTGTCCTCAAGCTCAGCAGCTGGAAGCGGCAAGCACGTTCTCTCACACAGCTCCCGGGTCGCGAGCCCGGGAGCAGCTTGGCCCTGGGCTTCTGGCTCAGGTCTGTCCTAGGGATCAGGGAAGGGTTGGCTGGGCCGCAGTCCTGGAGAACTGACTGGGGCTGAAGGGTCCGCTTCATTCGCTGACGTGGCTGTCGGCAGGAGGGCTCCGCTGCTCACTGCATGGGGCCCGCCAGAAGGCTGCTGCTGTCGCTGACCGCATGGCAGCGGGCTTCCCCCAGCGGGTGATCCAGAGGGAGCAAAGGGAAGGTTCCGTGCCTCTTACAGTACTGTCACTTCTGCCGCGTTCACTTCGTTAGGAGTGAATCCCTGAGTCAGCTCATGTTCAGGGGGAGGGGAACTAGGCTCCACACTTTGGAGCCAGGAATGTCAAAGAATTCCTAGTTTACGATCATCACGTCAGGGGCTGGGCCCACAGCCTAGTGGTTAAGTTCAGTGCACCCAGCTTTGGCAGCCCAAGTCGTTCCTGGGTGTGGACTTATACCACTGGTTGGTGGCCATGCTGTGGTGGCAACCCACATGCAAAGTGGAGGAAGATTGGCACAGATGTTAGCTCAGGGCAAATTTTACTCAGCAAAAAAAAAAAAAAGATCATCACATAAGTAATACAGCAATGAGAATATTGATCTTAACATTTCAAGGGTGATCTTCACCCTTGAAAGAATCAAAAGTAAACATCTAGAACAGTATCAGCTTCAAAGTACGTATCATTTACTGAGTCTTTATTGAGTAAATATATTCATGTACTGAGTCTTTACTACCGTGCTGTATGCTCAGCTTACGACCGTGAGCAAAACCCAGTCCCCGCCTTCATGAAGCTCACAGTTTAGTGGGACGATGGACGCTAATCAAATAACACACACACAAATGTACAATCTGTACTTTGCGTACACAACACAGCGCAGAGGGATGGAACTAGTTAGGAAAGGCTTCTCTGAGGACTTGACGTTGAGGCTGAGATCTCAGGGATAAGTAGGAGTTGGCTGGGTGCAGAAGAAAGAGAAGAGGGTCCAGGCCAAAGGGACGACGGGGTAAGGCTTATGGGTGGAAGCGAGGGGAGGACAGGGCGCCAGGCGAGGCTGTGCGGTCGGGGCGGGGGACGCACTGCGGGCGAGGGCGGGAGAAGCGGCCGGGAGCCAGCCTCTGTCTGCTTATCTGTCTCTGACAAAAGACGAGAAAAGAAGACATTTTATCCACTTTTGCGGGATTGGCAATTGCCAGGGAGTAGAGTAGGGGGCAGGAGTTGACTCCAAATGGGCGTGGAGGAACTTTCTGGAGAGATGGACTGACTGTTCTGTACCTTTATTGTGGAATTGGTGACAAGACAGTATGCATTTGTTGGAACTCATAGAACTGTGGACTAAAGAAGGTGAATTCCATTCTATGTAAATTATACCTCAATGAACCTGAGTTGAAAAAAATACACTTTGATGCAGGCACTTTTATGGAGGGGTCCCGCAACATCGTGATTCTTCCTGCAATATGGGTGTGGGATTTCTTCCAAACAGTGTTACGTCCTGAGGTATTGACGGAGAGCTGTCCTAATGACGTTTAACCTCCGCTGGGTGCGCTGCAGCTAACACCCTCGATTGATGAGCGTGAGCTGTGTGTGTGCGTGTGTTTTGTGGGGAAATACACACATCTCAAAGTAAACTAAATATACTACAAAGTAAACTTAAATAAACTAAAATTACAAAGTAAACTAAGTATACTAAATATATAAAGTTGGCATTAAAAGTAACTTGTTTCCACAACTATTTAAAGCATGAAGGGAGGGAAAGTTTCAGAGGTAATAAATCAAGTTACTTTAATGCAAATGCTGACTTTTTGGTTGCTCTATTTTTACTCTGAAAAATGCTGCTATATGAATACAGTTCTAAGATCAACAATGATGCTTAACAATGGAATTTAAGAGACTATTATTTTGTTACAAAACCACTAACAGATATGAAGCAAAACAGGTTTTCCCTGCTCAGGGGCTAATCCAGGGCCGTGGTCTCATCCTCAGGCAGACGCTGGTGCTGGTGCCGTTAAGCTTTCATGAGATCAAAGATTCGAGAACAACACTGTGTTCATTGCAGCTTGGGCTTCACCTGAAACAGCTGAGCCCCTGAGAGTCCCAATATAAGATGTGAATGAAAACACAATGGTCATGTTCCATTGTATAAATATACTCAGTTTATTTATTCTTTACAAAGCAAGAGGAAGGAACAGCCTACCACTCACACGACACTGTGGATGAATCTCACAGACGACAGAAGCCAGTACAAAAGTGCATCTTGCAGGACTCCATTTGTATAAAGTAGAAAACCTGGCAGAACTAGTCACTGGCACCTCAGTCAGTATGGCCGTCCCCTCGCAGAGGGACGGGGAGCTCATGACTGAAAGAAAGCTCACGCGATAGGGATTTCCTGGTCCAGATAATGTTCTGTTTCTTGATCTGGGAGCTGGGTACACAGGTGTGTTCAGTGTGATATTCACTGAGCTGCACATTTATGATATGTGCACTTTTATGTATGTATTTATACTTCAATAAAAAATTTTTTAATAAAAAAGAAACATATGGAACAACCACAGGAGATGTGTGCCCTAAAACAGAAAACTAGAATGTCACCACACTCGCCACGATCATGGATGGTTTGAACAGAAGGCTGCTAACACGTGAGCGCAGAACTGTCCTCCTGAGGACAGCCACTTCTTTGAGCAGGGGCTTCAGGAGGCCACACGCAGGGAGAGGTTAAGGAGCAAAGGAACCCCAAATCAAACCTCGCCCGCCATCAACGAGGTGACACACATCACAGCCCCATCACCCTTGCATTCTCGTGACAGGGTCTGAAGTTTTACAAAACAAATCCAGTTGCTTAAAAACTGCCCCACACACTAGCGTGTGAAAATGTTTGAGCATAGCATCTCTCATTGGAAGTTGGAAAATCTGTTTTCTAGTATTTCTCATGATTTCACTATTTATAAGCAAATTTACCAAATGTAATTTTATTCATGTCGATGAAAATAATCCATAACCAATCTATAAATGAAAATTTGGGTGAGTTTATTCTGAGCTTAAATCTGAGGATTATAACCTGGGGCCTTTCTTCCCAAAGGAAGAAAGGGCACCAAAGAAGTGGGGTGCACAGACTGGTTATATACCCCCAGAGAGGATGTTTCACATAGGATTGAAATGTCCCTTTTACAATAGTCGAGAGACTGCTCTGTCGGCACAGCGACTTATGGAAATAGCAGGTAGGTCTTCTGTCTCAGTGAACACAGCAGGGTGGCAGTCTGTTGTCTCCAGCTGAGTGGTCACAGGTGAGCTGGGTGGTCAAAGGTGAGTGCAGCAATCAGTTCCTAGCCTAAGGAAAGATGCTTATCCCTAAGGAAATGCTAATGTGGGGGGAAGTTGCACCTTTATCTCAAGGGCCTTTGTTCTGGCCATAGGAAATGTCTCAGCAGATATGCAATGCGTGCTCAATAGCCACAGTCAGGCCCTTTTGGAAAAAACAAAGTCAGGCTGAATTAGGTTTATACCAAAGGGCTTCCTCATATACTCCAGTATATCCTATTGCTTGCCATTTTTATTTGTCATTCAAATTCCTTTGCCAGAAGCTGTGTGGGCTAAAAAGACACATAAGACACAGTGTTTGACCTGTGATCTACTGGGGAGATAGCCCCACAGCAGGAGCAGATGAGGGTTGAATGGGGGGAGCCCGGAGGAAACGCAGCTGTGGGCATGCCAGGTGAAGCTGCCCTGCTCAGTAAGGGACGGGAAAGCTCATCAAAGCAGACAGAACTTGGGTTGGAATTGGAAGGAAGGAATTTAAAGGAATAAAGTGGACATGAAAATATGAGAGAATTTCAGGAGAGAGATTAACAGTGTAAACGAAGATGCTAAGTTTCAATACAAAAAGAGGATTTAATTGGGATTGCCTGTGGCTCTGTCTCTGAGAAGACATATTCAAAGAACTAGTCCAGCATTAAGACTGGAATCTTACAAAGGCTGTCCACAGGGATCTCTCCAATCGGCAATCTTTAGCATCACTTCTTGAAATATCCTTTTCTACATTCCTTGACATCGAATATGTCTCACATATTGCAGCTACAACTAGACTAGGGGTTGGCAAACTTTTTCGGTGAAGGGCCAGATGGTAAACATTTTAGGCTTTGCGGGCCAGAAAGTCTCTGTTGCAACCACTCAACATTGCGCTTGTTGCGGAAAAGCAGCCGTAGACAATCCAGCAATGACAGGTGTGGCTGCGTCCCAAGAGAACTCCACTTACAATAACAGGGGGCAGGCTCGATTGGGCCCCAAGGCCACACCTCGCTTACCCCTGAACAGACTCATCCAACACCCCACAAAGAGGACTCCTCCTCACGACCTAAGTACGTCCTTTTCACTTTTCTCCCTCCCCCTCCCCGTCTACATCCTCCCTCTGTAGTTAAATTTTATCCCTTAGGATGCCAATTCCTGTTCTGTGATAAGAACCGGGGTCAATCACTAGAGAGAAAACAGGAATCCCAGACATGGTGCAGAAATGGACTGTTTCTAACTAGGGAGAGTGCGTCTACCCAAGTGATATTTTAAGAAAATTAGTCTGGCAGCACTGTGTGGGATGGCTTGTCATGGGTGTAACAGAAAGCAAAGAGATGAGTTAGGAGGTTATTGCAAAGAATTTATGCAACGATGTGGAGTCTAAACTAGAACGTCAGCTAGAAAGGAAAAGAAGGGGTTGCTGTGGGACAGTGTGTGATTCAAAGACTAACTGCATTTGACAGCCGATTCGATGCAGGAGAAGGTGTTAGTGCCTACAAACGTAGGTTCTTTCCCTGCCACACAAGAGGGGCCAAACAAAAACTGGAACACCAGGCTTATGGCAAGGAAAGGGTTTTTATTTCTGATGACATCAGCCAGGAGACAAGAGTGAGCCCTCAAATTTGTCTCCTTTCATTTCATCTCCCCAAAAGAGGGGAGGGGACCGGTTTTAAAGGCTTGTGAGGAATGTGGCTGCTCGCAGATGGCGGGGAGTCAGTGGCCTTGCTGCTCGGAGCTTCCCCACCAGCCTGCGATCGGCCTTAGGAGGAGGAGGAGGTGATAAGGAATCCAAGTGGCTGTCCTTGGCCGTCTGTCTCCGAGGCAGATGGTGGATTCCGGAGCCAGGGAGCAAGCAGGAAATGAGTGCTTTGGTTTTAACCCCACATATGCTGGGTTTAATGCAGGGGAACTTATGTTGGGGCCGGCATGAAAGGCAGAGGAAGGAGTCAAAGATAATCAGTAAAAGACTACTAAGACACAGAGGCTGAGTAAGTAGGAAAAGATTTGCATCATTTTTGTCACTTTTTGAGGTCTCCTTCTCCTTGCCCCATAAATGTCAGTATTCCTCAGGTTTCTGTCCTTAGCTCTCTCTTTCTTTTCCTTCTCTTCCATTCCCACTTCATAAGATTTTCCTGGGTGACATGATTCAGAGTCATAGCTTTGACTATGACTTCTCAGCTGATGATTTCCAAATCTGTTACTCTAGCCCAAATGTCTCTGGTGAGCTTCAGACTCATTTATTCAACTCCCAATTCGGTGCTTCCAGGAGGACCCACAGACCCCCAACTCAGGGTCGGGTTTGAGTCAGTAAGTTAGCCTGTTACTGTTTCATGGATGCAGGCAAAAGAAACAAGACTTGCTTCAGAGACGAAGGTCCTTCCTTGTTACTCAGAGCACAGCAAGCAGCATGAGCACCAGCGTGCTGACATCAGTCAGCCTTGCACCCAAGTCCCGCAACGGTGAAACAGAGGCCCAGAGGGATGACTGCAGCAGTGAATTATGTTACAGGAAAGGGACACTGAGCTTGAGTAACCTGCTGTCTCATTGCAAGCAGTGAGCAAGCCTGCTCTTTGTCCTGGAAGGAGTCCCTCAAGGTTACTTGTTGCAAAAACCAGCCTGAAAAATGGCCCAGGTAAGAGCAGTCATGGCCTTGCATTCATAGTACATTCAGGAAGACGTGTAGGAGTGGAAGAAACCTATGGAAGAGTGTCTGTTCCAACAGTCAGGATTTCCAAGACTGAACTCACCGGCTTCTTCCTTGGACCTGCTTTTCTGTTTCCAGTCTTGGTGAAGGGCGCCCAGCTTCTGGAGGCTCCAGGAGCTCCCTGGTTTGTGGCCACGTTACTCCAGTCTCTGCCTCCAGCGTCACATCGCCTCCTCCTCCTCTTCAATCTAACTATCCCTCTGCCTCGCTCTTATAAGGACACTTGTCATAGGATTTAGAGCCCATGTTCGTAAGCCTGGATAAGCACCTTCTCCAAAAATCCTTGACGTAATCACATCATTTGTGATTAGAAGGTAATATTCCGTGGTTTTTGTTTTTTGCTGTCTAAGGAAATATTCACAGGTCCTGGGGTTGGAATGTGGACATATCTTTTTGGCTCAGCCTACCACAGTCACCGAGTTCTCTAAAGGTTCCAGCATAGTCATTTTCACACAAGAAATACAAGTTGAATTTAGGAGTTATCTGCATAGCAGTAGTGGTTAAAGCTATGAACAGTTATGCCAGATTCAAACCCAGGCTGTACGACTCTAAAGTTCATGCTTTTAATCACTAACCAGGGCTATTGCCTTCTTATCCCATTTTTATGTTAGTCGTCAATATACTCAAAAGTCAACAGCTACAGAAGTGAAGCACGAATTCAGTTGCACCAATTTCCCCCACGTCCTTGAGTTATCAAGGGTCTATGGACATAAAAAGCCCTTTGCACGTACCCCATCCACCCAAAAAGATTCCCTCTTCTGAAAAGTCAATGTGGTGCATGGATGCCCTACAACCGAGCAACCAGGAGGCCAAATTCCCTTCCTTGCCAATTCCTTTAGATTTGCAGTTGTTTGCTCAGAGTTTCGGCTCAACAGTCTGCCTGCCCAGTGAGTTCTCCGAGGCGGGTTGGTGCACTCTAATGAGAACCAGCCCTGATGAGGGGCGTTCACAGTCAGCTTCTCATTTCACAGAGAATCTCTGCCTGACAGGCCTAATGAGAACCCGGGAGCATCAATCCTTAAGACTTATGAAGCACTTTATATTTCGTAAGCACTTAGCTAAAATTAATTGTCCAATTAATCTCCAAAGATGATAACCAAATGATTTCTTTTAACAATTATCATTACTTATTAACAGATTAGAAAGCTGATGAAGATATTTTGCATGAGTTTCTACAGAGGAAACTGGAGTTGCTGAGGAACCAACTTCCAGTGGCTTCAAGGTCTCTCAGCGGAAAAGCTGCAGAACCTAAACTCACGGCGGCAAGCGGGGCCCCAGAGGCGGGACGCTGGAATCTGCCCGATCTCCGGGTGTGAAAGTCACGAGGCAACTAAACTCCTCGAGGCGTCTAGTTTTTTGTCAACCACAACACTAGAATTCTGCTGCTGCTTCCCTTGCTGAACTGACAAGGTGTTGAAGTCTTCATGGAAATGAAAATGTTTTCTTCTGGGAATGTCGATTGACTTGCATATTAACCTAATTTGAAATAAATCATAATTGACCAAGAATGTTTTTGAATCATGGATCCCTTAACTGTTGTTTACTATGGAACTGGCTTTGCTGGTGATATGTTGTGGGTGAGCACACAGGATCTGGAGCCGGCTGGCAAGGTTGGAATCTCACTTGCTCCCTGGGTGACTCTGGGTGAGCTACCTGCCTCAGGTTCTTAGTATGGGCCTAGTGATAGCACCTGCCAGATAGTGTCGCTCTGGGGACTGACCGAGTCAACTTAGGTAGAAGCACTTACCCTGGATCCGGGTACATGGTAGGTGCCTAATAAATGATCACATCTACACAGCCCATTAAGGACGTGGGAATTTTGTCACAACAAAAAGAGGACATGAATGTGTCCACCCACATTTCTGTTTCCACTGCCTTAACCAGATGAGTCCTGACCGAGAGTCCAGCAGACTCACTAACCCTCTCACATCCCTCTTCTCTTTCCCCGACCCCTCTGTGTCTGTCTGTCTTCCCCCATCTCTCTGTCTTTCTGTTGCTCTGTCTCCTTCTCTTCTCTCTACCTTCACTTTTCTTTTCATCCCCCTCTTCTTGTGTCCTCGCTGTCCTGGGCAATGAGGAGCCCTACAATTGGCTGGCTCTGCTTGTGGGAACTATTTTGTCTCATGAAGCAGCAGAGAAGAACAACTCGCCCCTTGAAGGTCTCTGACTTCACTTTCCTGCTGAATTGACTGTGTGCCTCCACCCTACTTTTTATATCTGCCTTTCTATCTACTTGCCTGCCTCTGTCTCCACCTCTGCCTCCCTCTCAGAAGCCCTTTGTCTCTTTCTGACTCTCTCCTTGTCTCTTGGTCTGCATGTCTTTCTCTATTTCTCACTGTGTCTATCACTATCTCTTGTTCTGTGTGTCTGTGTGTGTGTGTGAGCGTGTGCATGCGTGTGTCCCTTCAGCTGTGAGAGATGAGCTCCCGGGGCCCTCTGAAGACCTTCTTGTGGGAAAGAAGAGGGCAAAAGGCCTCAGATCCTTTGTGCCTCCTCCTATCTGGGGGTGTGATTGAAAAGACTGTTTTCTCAAACCAGAATAGCTGTCAGTACAACCTGGCAGGCAGTGCCGGGACTCCAAGGAGTCAGGTCCCTCTTGACAACCCCTGAAGTAGCAGGGACTTTAAGCAATGTGTCTCCGAGCAGGTGTCTAAGTAAAGCAGAGATGACGATTTTAATCAAGACAACTTACATGAAAGTTAACTGGGCACATATTCAATGACACACATGATTATGATTGTGCTGCATGGTAATTAAGCATAAATGGTGAGAGGCTCATGGAAATGACTGTAATTAGTATTACTCTTTCACAGCTAAGCCAAATTTCATTTCCCCGGCCTACACTGCTCATTCACCAGCATCTGTAATCAGTGTCAATGTTGATAAATTCTTGATGTCACATTCTATTTAATCATCACATCCCATGAACATACGCAGATCCAGATATGCAGACCCACTTGAATACACACACACACACAGACACACGCACACACACAAAAACAAAGCGTCAGCCAACTCTCTAAAGCAGAGCCAGCCCTCTAAAATGAGGATTCCTTGGTCCCTGGCTCGCTCACCCCCTTCTCTGCGCAGAGCTTTACTCTGCTGCACCCAGGAACCCCCACTCTGTTTCCCTCCTTACTGGCCCCAGAGCGATTGAGATGTCTTTAGAGAGGCTTGACCACTGCCTGAGGCATCCATGACTTCCCTTCTAGTTCTAAGATTCTATTTTAAAAATAATAATGGGGGGTGCAAACACATAGATGAGTAGGTTTCAGTACCTCCATGATCATCACCATCATCTTCATCATCACAAAAAAGATAACTATTGGATTTTAATATACTTTAAATACAATGATGTGTTTTTTACACGTATAATCCCTTTAAATTTTCAGGTATGTTATTCTTCATTTCCCAAATGAGAAAACAGGGGCTTACTGAGGTTAAGTAAGGTCATGGTGCCCAAGGTCATGGAGTAAGTAAGTGGGAAGTCAAGATTCAAATTCTGGGGATTTTCACTTTCAAGTTCATGATGTATAAGCAACTTGTTCTAACCGAATATAAATGATAAGGACAGATATTTCCTTCCCCTCCATCTTAATTTTTTTCACTGGTGACCATGATCTCAGGGCAGATCTGGCTTATTTTTGCAGGAAAGAAGGGGTAACGGGCACTGGATACCTGGCAGGGGTTTTGCTGCCACAAATGGGAGTGAGAAAAGAATGAAGAGGCAGGAGCACAGCCAATGTTGAGAGTTTGTTAAAGCCAAACTTGTTTATCTTCCCTAAGTGACCATGGTGAGCGTTTAGAAAGCTCTAAAGATTTTCAAAGAAGAAATCTGGGCGTTAGAGGTGTGCCCATCCTTTCAGCAGTTGGAGTTAGGGGCAGTTCCTCGAAAGAAGAGCCTTTCACCTCCGCTGGGTTTGCTCTCCACACTCTACAGGCAAAAAATTCTCTGAGTGGCCTGCTCCTAGGCAGTGTCCGCTCAAGGCAAAATTGAGCCATTCACCTGGAAGAAGGCAAAGGAGGGTTTCACGGACACCAACGGGGAGGAGGGGCGGGGCTGCCCTCAGGGCCCGGGTCTGGGTTCCTTTCAAGAGCTCCTCCTCCCCCTGCTCCAGCCTTTGAGTCCGCCTGGAAGCGGACTGCTTCCTTGACCACAGGGAGTGGCCCATGTGAACCCCCGACACGTTCCGAGTGAGACCAATTAAACCCTTCCCTGAGATTCAGCCAGCTGCATGTGGGAGAGGGTCCCTATGGTCTGAGAACCGTAGGGTGTAAGAGATGCTGAGGAACTGAAAAGTTTCCACTGTGGCCCTCCGTGTCCTTGTCCTCTGTAGCCTGCACATGACCTCAGCCCCTCACTGTTCCTCCCACTCCTCTTGGCAAAATCCAAATTGTCCAAATGATGGTTGCTAGTCAGAGTAATTCCTCCCTTCCCTGAGCACCATCTTTGAACAAATCTTCTTGAAACTAGCTGAACTTCAGCTGACCCTGCCTGCTGAAGCCCTATAAAAAATTCCACCCGCCTTCCCAAGTTAGAATGCTCCTTCTCCTGCCGACAGTTTTGAAAAAAGACTTATGCTAATGGTGCTCTTCTTTTTTTCCACAAAAGATATGAGTAAGAGATGCTGAGATGCTAGCAGCCAGTTCACAGCTTGTGAGGAGCCAGCCGGCTGGGAGGATGAAGTTAACATGGGAACAGGTGAAGAGACAAGTGCTGGAGGGCGAGGGAGAGCGAGGCGGAGGCAGAGACGGCAGGCAGGGGTAGCCCACGGTGTTCAATTTTCCATCCTGTTTCTCGAAGGCCAGCGCAACATCGTTATTACCATTTCTTCGTTATATAAGTGAACTAGTTAAAAATGTAGGATCAAAAAAGAAAAAAGGAGGATCACAGCAGTCCTCCAATTTGGCTGTGCAAACATAAGTTTTTAATAACTCTCGACAGAAATAAACTCAATCTAGAGCCTCTTTGCCCAGGAATGAGGGTAAATATTATTTTGCCTTTTTAAGTAGCTCATTCAAATAGTCTTTTCCAGGTAAATGCTCAGTCAGAAACTTGGGGTTCTCCCCTTATCCCTTTCCAAGCCCACTTTTGGGGATGAACCAGGTTGCTGGAGAATCAGGGAGCTAAAAGGTAACTTTAAAAAAATTGTGACTCTCATACAAATATAAAGTGAATATGTGTCACAGATTTTATCTCACTCGTTATTTAATGAGGAAACCAGTAGGAAGTATCAAGTGGTTCAAAGGAGAATCCACAGGAAGAACACGCATAGGAATCAGGAACGCTGAGTTGATTTTACTGACAGATGCAAAACTGGCCTCTTCCATAGGATGGAAACCGATACACCTTCACCTGACAAAGCGCATTTGCATCTCTGAGAATGGGAGTTACTTCCATCACTCTCAGCTTCCCACAAGTTAACTTCAGTCTCTACAGAATTGCAAAATAGTCAAGGACCATGAAAGACACATGCCCCCATAGAATCAGATAATCCTGAAAAGGTCCTTTCTCCAGAGATTTTGCCAAGAATTCTGTCTGCACAGTCTGATCCTCTACACAGGGTCTACAGACTGGCTTAAACAGAAGTGAGATTTGAATAACCGAATTTGAGAAACTTCCTGCCAAACATGACACATAAATTGCTGCCAAACTAAAAATATTTTTCTATTTTCATACAGGCCTGCAATCCGGTTCACAGTCACTGTGACAACCCAGTAACCATCTAAATTTCTAGTTTTCCCCATTAATTTTAATTCAGGCGGGTTATCCAGGCACCTTGGGGAACCCTGTCACAAGCCCTTGGCATCCCACCTTGAGAAGCACGGACAAATGGAGAGCTGTCTCAGAACCCGGGATTTCTGTAAGAGGAGGGAACAGGTTTAACATTTCAAAATCAGAAAAAACAGAACATCTGAATACGGACTTGTAGCCTCACTTAGGAAAGCTTGCAAATCGTGATGAAAAACTTAAAAACCAGCACCCTTGTTCTCTGGCCCCTGCCTGCCTCGGGGACACCTTGTGCTTTCATTGGGGTATTTCATCCTGACCATGGTAACCGGAAGCATGATGCACGCTTTCTGTTCAGTAAGGGGTCAAGAAGTAAAAATCCTCATGGTCTGGTGGGGCTGCTTCTCAGAGCTGCTGCTGGATTTGTTTTTTCCTCACTGGGAGAAAAAATGGTCAAACAAGGCAAATTGAACACCTCACAAGCAGGTGGAAGATCAGACTCTTAGATAGCTTCCCCCTTCACAGTTGTGAGAAAGGTGGAGCCAAGAGCTGAGAGTCAATAACTGCAAAGCCAAGGCCAAGAGAAGGTTCATTGCGAGCTCAGTCGGAGGAGCAGCAGGTAAAATTCTCGATTAAGGGTCTGAAGACTGAGAGGAGTCGCACAGCCGTGGCCTGTTTATTTTGCTTTCCTCTTGGTCTGGGACGGCCCTCTGGGGTTTAAACACCAAAGCTACTGTACCCAGTAGTACAGTGCTAGGCTCATTCTCTCATCCACCTCTTCATTCACATATATACTCAACACACACTGACTGTCATCTTGGTGTTGCTAAGTCCTCTGGTCTGTGTAGTTGCTTTTATATTTAATGTTTAAACAAAAATGGTTTGAGGACCTAGCCTGCACACTGCAGAGAGTTCAGCACCTCTCTCAAGATTTCTGCAGACCCCAAGGTGCTTGACTCTGTGCTCCCTCCTTGCTCAGACTTCCTGGTCCCACTAAACTCAATCCACTTCCCATCCCACTTCCTGTGCTTCTTCTCTTTTCTCCATCCATTGCCACCTGGCAAGGGAAAAACAACACATTTTTCTATGATTTCCTCACCTATGCAAGAAGTTTATGTGTAGCAAACATTTACTGAAGATTGAAATAACTTTTGAAATAGTTTTACGATGCCAAGCGGTACAGAAGACAGTTTAAAATAAAGCATTTCTCTTCTTAAAGCCTCTTCAAAAAAAATATGAAGTAAATGTGGTGAAAGTTGATGAAGTCTAAAACTAGATGGTTACATAGGATTATTTATTCCATTTTTGCTATTTTTATTTAAGTTATAAAGTTTTCATAACAAGAGTTTTTTAAAAAATACACTAGTCATGGGGCCATGGAAGCTATCTTGCCGTCTGTATGAGGGTAAAAGCAGAACTGCCATGATGAAGAGCCTTCAGAATACAGAGATGACCGATGTAGGCCTTTATTTCGTTCTCGCATTATTTCGCTCTTGAGGTGAGTAGCCGGACGGATGAGATGACTCCACATGGTCATGCAGGGATCCGAGCTCCTTCCATCTTGTTTCACCGCCTTCCCCCAGGGCCTTACCCTCAACTGCACCGTCAGAGCTGGGCTGCGGGTAAGTCTCAGTTCCCATTCACAGATGAGACAGAGTGGAAATGCAGGGCAGTCACATTTCTTTCTAAGCAAGTGAACAGAAGTTGCATACATCACTTCCACTCACATACCATAGTCCACGACCACCTGACCACCAAGGTGACTGGGAAATGCAGCCTCTGGCTAGGTGGCCATGTGTCCCGCTAAAGGCTATTCTTCTGGAAGAAAGGAAAAGGCTTCTGGAGCACACCTAGCAGGCCCCACCACACCGTCTCCCTCCCTCCACAGGATCCCCAGCTTCCCTCCACGGGATGGGGTTTCTGTGTTCCCTCAGCCGTGTCTTATTCCAAACTTCCCAATTTCTATGTGATACCTGTTTGTTATGGGCTGAATTGTGTCCTCCCAAAATTCCTATGTTGAAGTCCTGAGCCCCACTACCTCAGAATGTGACTGTATTTGGAGATAGAGTCTTTTTTTTAAGCAGTTTTACTGAGGTACAATTGATATACAAAAAAAACCTGCACATATTTAACGTATATAAGTTGATGGGTTTGAATATATGCATATGTGTGTGAAACCATTGTCACAATCAAGGTAATAAACCTGTCCATCACTTCCAAAAATGTCCGCCTTGTCCTCTCCTTTTGTGTGTGTGTGTGCTAAGAATACTTAACTTGAGGACTGCCCTCTTAACTAATTTCTCAGGGAACATTACGATAGTGTTAATTACAGGCACTATGCTGTACAGCGGATCTCTAGAATTTACTCATCTTTATAACTGAAACTATATACCCATTAAACAACAACTGTCCTTTTCCCCTCCCCCAGCCCCCGGTAACCACCATTCTCCGCTCTGCTTCTATGAGTGTGACTATTTTAGATGCTTTATATAAGTGGGATCATAATGAGATACCGCCTCACACCTGTTAGGATGGCTATCACCAAAAAAACACAAAAGACAAGTGTTGGCAACGATGTGGAGAAATTGAAACCCTGTATGTTGTTGATGGGAATGTAAAATGGTGCAGCTGTTATGGGAAACAGCATGGAGGTTCCCCCCAAAAATAAAAATAGAACTACCATGGGATCCAGCAACCCTACTTCTGGGTATGCACCCAAAAGAACTGATATCAGGATCTCACAGAGATATCTGCTGGCCCATATTCACTAAAGCATTATTCACAATAGTCAAAATATAGAAACAACCTAAAGGTCCACTGAGGCATGAATGCATAAAGGAAACGTGGCACATACACAGAATGGAATTATTCAGCCTGTAAAAAGAAGGAAATCATACCACACGTGACAACCAAATTCCGGTTCATATGGATGAACCCGGAGAACATCATGCTAAGTGACATCAGCCAGACACAGAAGAAGATGGGGTCTTTGAAGGAGTAATTAAGTAAACACGAGGTCACCGCAGTGGGCCCTAATCCAATATTAATGGCGTCCTTATAAGAAAAGGAGAGTAGGACACAGACACACACAAAAGAAAAGCCACGGGAAGACACAGGGAGAAGGTGGCCTCTATGAGCCAAAGAGAGGCCTCAAAAACACCCGCCGCGCCAGCACCCTGACCTCGGACTGCTAACCTCTCCAACGGTGAGAAAGTAGATCTCGGTTGATTAAGGCGCCCAGGCTGCTTTACTCGGGGTGGCAGCCCTGGCAAACGAAACCACCGCTCATTTTAATGCAGAACAGCCTTATTCTCCCCTCCACCGCGCCAGCTCCTGACAGCCCCGCTTGGTAAATCCTTAACCTCATTAAGGCTCTCCTCTGAACAAAGGGCCGTTGTCTCCGGACGTCTGCCCGTGAGCGGCACAGGGTCCCCTCAGAGGCTGGGAAATTCGTTTTTCTTTGAACAAGATCAAACTCTTTGGCGCACCAGTCTCCGTGAGCTGGAAGGTAACAGGAGAAAGGTCTATTCTTCCTTCCTAAGAAACGTCACCTCTTAGGAAGCTGGAAGCGTCTACAGCCAGATTTTCCTTTGTTCGCGTCAAACGGCGGTTTCCGCCTTCCCAGCGTCTCCGCACGCGGTCCTCGGCGGTCCCCTCGGGGTCACGGAGAGCCTCCTGCGCCGGCCCCCGGGCCGCCTTCCAGCGGGGAGACAGGCATTAAAATGTAAGCAGAATACAGTATACACTGCTAATTATAAAAGACCGTAAGGGAAGAAACAGGCACTGTGGCAGGAACAGGGCGGGCGGGATTAGGCCCCACGGTTCCCTGAGGAGGGAACGCCACGCAAACGCGCAGGCCGAGGAGCCAGCAGGCCCGGCGGCACCTCGGGCGGCGCTTCCCGCAGGGCTTCGGGGGCTTTCCGGGGCCATTTTTCTCGGTTCAAAAGAAATGAGGCCCCACGTTGGTGTGGGCCCCGGGCACACGGCGGCGGAGGGAGAAATGAAACCGCTCGGCGCGCTCACGGTCCAGCGGAAAGAGAGAGAAGCCCACGTGAAGCAGCGAAGGCCCGCGGCGGCCGCGGGAAGAGCCGCCGCGGCGGGGAGGCGCTCCTCCGTCTCGGGCAGGGAAGGCTTTGCTGAGGAAATAACATTTGAAGATGTTTTCCCTTCTTTTCCTTTTTTTAAAAAAAGACGGGCAGATATCTTCTCTCGGAGAGCCTGAGGGGAGCCGTGTGGCGTCTGCGGACGGGCGCAGCCGAGGGCGCCGCCGAGCGGCCATCGCGGGGATCCGGTCCTCCGGGAGACGGCGTGTCACTGAGGGTTCTGAGCAGAGGAGGGATGTGCTGGATTTATGTTCTACTGCGCGGAAAATAGTGTATGGGCGGCTGGCGTGGAGGCGGGGAGAGCCCCGGGAGCCTCGCGATGAGCCGGGGCAGGGGCGCGGGTGGGCGGCGTGGGGCTGCTGTGCAGGGGAAGCTGCCGGCTCTCCACACCTTCTGGCGCTGACGCTGGAAGGACTCGTCGAAGGGATGCGTGTAGGATGTGAGTGAGACGGATCCACGATGACTTCGAGGTTTGGCCTGAGTGACTAAAGGATGGAGTCGCCGTGTACGGAGCTGGACGGGGCCGCGGGTCTCCTGCAGTCTTGTGTGCGTTCAGTGCTGCTCGTCTCCGCGGGAACCACTGCGGACAGGTCCGGGCGGAAGACAGCGCCATGAACTTTGTGAAGGGTTTAGTAGGTACCACTGTATTGGGTGTTTTATATACATGATCTCATTTCTTCTCCACTAAAAAACCTACTAATTTCTTTTTCTTTAATTAAAAGAAATTATTTTTTTAGGTAATGAAACTGAGACCGAGTGGACCAAGAAGCGGTCCCAGGTCCACCGAGTCGAAAGTGGCGGAGACTTTCCAGACTCAGGGAGTCCATTCGGCTCTCAGGTGTGTACTCATCCCGTTTCTGAGAAAAGTCCGTGGAACAGGAAGCTTGAAAGGTGCCGGAAAGACTCAGGGAGGGACCCAAGGCTAAAGAAAGCACTGGGGAAAATGGGAGAAAGTCCCACGTAAACCAGGAAATTCTTTAAAACCAGTTCTTTTCAGGTTCGGTGTCTGCGCTGAGCCACATTCTTTGCCCAGCTGTGTTCTCTGTGCTTCCATGGCCCAGCCCAGCCCCTCCCTGCTGTCCCCAGATCATTGTGAGACATACGCGGAGGCACAGCCTGCTGTGGAGGAGGCAACCGCCAACTCTTCATCTCCAGGCCCTTCCGGTCTCTTGACATCTCTACCGAGTTGTAAACTCAGGTATCAGGTTAAACTTCAAGTTTAGAATTTATCAACTGTAGACTAGCTCCTCTCCCACTCTTTCCCATTTCTGCGATGGCATGATGATTGTCCCCATCAGCTGGGCTTGGCGCTTAGAAGTCTCTCTTGTCTCACACCCACGGCGGTCTAAGATCTTCGTCCCTAATGTCTTCCACAGCCTTTCCTACAATCCAAGGTCACTGCTCTGTCAGGGCCTTCATGACCTCTCTCCTCGCTCCTGGATTCCAGCAGTAACCTCCTGTTTCCCATCCCATCTCAATCACCCTCCTATCCATCCCGTGTCTCTCTCCCAGATTAATTTTTTCTAAAGCTCAGCTCTAGTCATGTCACATTACTCCTTAAAAACTGTCAGTGTTTTCCTGGTGCTGACAAAATAAATGCAAATCCTCACTCTCCCGTTGAACCCCCACCCAATTTTGCTTCTCATCCCCAGTCGCCCTGTGGAATCCATAGAAGACTCTGTGCATACGAACAGTAAAGTGCTCCTATACACTACTTCCTTTGACTTTTCCATCTCAGGAGTTTTCCGTGTCCGTGCATTTGCTGACCTGGATGCCTTACTCTTACCCCTCCACCTCTGCTGCCATTTGGAATCCTACGTATCATCCAAGATTTATCTCAAATCCTATCTCCTCCATGAAGGAATTTGCCGGGGACCCCCAGCTTGAAGGCTCTCTTCTTCTTTTCAGCCTCTTAACATATACCTCTCTTGTGGTATTTATCAGGACACTTATAGTTTGGTTATTTCTCTTCTTATGTAGTGGATATGAGTTTACAACTACAAATTCAGATGGTCAATAAATGTCAACTCAAAAACCATATATCTGACTCTGAGTCCCGGTACCTCCAGATTAGTGGAAAAGTCAATCTTCCGTAGGGATGAATGAGAATTTGAGAAGCCTACATGGTGACCCACGGGGGGATAGGAAAGAGTGTCACGAGCCTTGAGTTTCTAGCCTGTTGTTTGGTCTCATTATCCAAGCCTTCACTGTTCCTTGAAGGGAGCCCGCTGGCTGGGACGTCGCCTCTCTTCATGGTCCGCTCTTCCCGTTGAAGTTCTGTCCTCCTGTTTATGGCACTGTTGGAAGCAGGGACAAGCTCCTGCTACTCCTGGATTCAGCTGAATTCTATTCCCTTTCCATTGGGTGAAATTTTTCCCCTCTTTTGGCTCTGAAAGACACTCCTTTTTCCCTGCATCTTCTTACCAGATAACTAATATTTTCACAAAAGTCACAAAGCCTTCTGCAAAAGATAGGAGAGATTGTCGTCCTGTATTTCTGCCTTCTGCCCTGAGAGACAAACCTTCCTGGGGCAAAGGAGCCAAATGAGCCCGGCAATCTTCTTAGCCTGCAGGAGGCTGAAAAATCACGGGGAACAGAAAACAAGTTCTTATCTGGGTCAGGACTCCTGCTACACTCGTCTAAGTCACCTGATGACAGCAGGAGCTTCTCTCTTGTTCCTATCATTGCAGCCTGTGCACACTGCACAGGTGTCCGCTTTAATAAATGGGCAGAACTCAGGAGGACTCGTTCAGGAAACGTGCATTGTTTGCCTTGTTTTGTTTTTCCTCTACTGCTACCCTCAAACCTCCCGTTGGTTTTCCCTTCTCTGCCCTTGGACAGTATCTCAGGCTAATCCCTTGGCTTTACCTGTCACTTCCAAGTAGTAGAAGAACACTCTTCTCTCCAGTAATTAGGAAACGACTCACGTCAGACTTGCTCTCTCATCTGGTTCGAAGCCTCTTCCGTTTCCTTTGCTCATGCCTAACCTGTGCTCAGAACCCTGGCTTCAGGAAGGGAACTATGGTCTCTTCTTACTCCACGTCCTCTCCTGTCCCCCAGGATGCTGTTGACTCCTTCACCTTCGGAGCAAGGCGTGAAGAGGAGGAAAGATGACAGGAAAAGGAGCAAAATGTGCTTATTCCGCCCGTGCTGTCTGAACATCTTTCTTGGCTGTTGAGTGCCTCCTCTCATGGAAGAAGCCCACATGCTGGCTTGTTTTTCTTGTGAGGAATGTTGGAGGGTTCTTTGAAGGACACTCTCAATCCTGCCCCCAGACTTCCCTCTGCTCTCTGCTCTGCCGTGTGTAACGCACTCTTTGGGTAGTTCCCACGCAGCTCTTTCTCCTGTGCCCACCTTCCTTCCCTAGTGTCCACTTGTCCCGTAGAAGACACTGTGCAGGCTTGCCTCCCTCGCTCCCCACCAAAACCTAGGAAGATCAAGCCAGTGTCCTTGTCCTGCCATCAGGGGCTATCAGGGGCAGCCTCTGTCTTCACTGTGTATGCCTCCAAACTCCTGCGGCCACATGTAGATTCTCCAGTCTGGTAGGAGAACTGGTGCACCTCAGTGAACGTCTGTCTGGGGACTAGACGAGCTGTCTTTTTCCCCTCGTGGCAGACACCACACCCCTGGCTCTGAGAGGGTCTCTGGCTGCTTCCTTCACTTGGCTTGGGTAGAGGGACATTCCAGAGCCCTCTCTCCTGACTGACAACTCTCTTTGAAGAGAGCCTCTTTCTTCCACCAAATCCCCGGCCTCCACTTAGACAGGCTGGAGGTGGGTGATGTTAAGGGCCCTGTGATCAGATTTGGCCACTCCTAACAAGTCCTGGGGAGGTGTGTCCAGCATCTCTCTCTTTAGACCTCATAGTTCTCCTTAGCTGTTGTTCTCGGCTTTGGATTTCCACTGAAATTCCGAGACAACAGGAGATACCTGTTGAATTAAATAACCTCCAAACCCATTCATTTCTTCGGGCATGTAAACATGGAATCGTAATTAAAGAAAATTACTTGTAACAAAAAAAGGAAAATGGACTTCATTCTTATAAACATATTCAGAGCACCAGTTGGATCAGGCAGGTTGCTGTCTCCCACCTGCCTCAGGACTGGCAAGGGCCATTTGTATGTCTGCAGTCTCTTGAACAGCCTTTCTTTACCGATTGCGGTAGACCTTTTCTTCACCATTTTCATTTATTACATGGCGCATGTTGGTGTAAGTAATTAAATCTTGACTGCTTGGGGAAAGTATTTTTTTAATGTTTTTTAAAAGTTGTGGGGCCGGCCCCATGGCCGAGTGGTTAAGTTCGTGCGCTCTGCTGCGGTGGCCCAGGGTTTCGCTGGTTCAGATCCTGGGTGTGGATATGGCATCACTCTTCAGGCCATGCTGAGGTGGCGTCCCACAGGCCACAGCTAGAAGGACTCACAACTAAAATGCACAACTATGCACCAGGGGGCTTTGGGGAGAAAAAGGAAAAATAAAATCTTTAAAAAAGTTGCAGCGCACGTGCAGAAATGAAGCTGCTTCTTATACTCAAGTGCTGGTCAACTGCTTTCTTCCTTCCGAAACCCAGAAAAGGGACTACCACATTCACTATTTCCTACTCCTCCATGGAAAAAACAGTTACACAGTCTTCTAGAACTGTCTACATGATAGAAAATAACCTTTGGATTCAGACACAGGCTTTCTTACCATCCAAGCAGCTTGTGGGCTTGGGAAGCCCATAAAAGGAGAGGGTCGAGACTTCAGTTTGCAGGGATGGGCAGAGAGTTATGGATGGAACTGAAAGGTGGGCTCTGCAGAGGCCTGGAATTTAGCCTTGTGACCTGTGACCCGGAGGAAGTGCTCGTGCTGCGTTTGCAACGTGTTTTTCTTTTGATCATTAAAAAAGAATCTTGACTTTATGCCTGTGTTTCTCAGAGTGTGGTCTAAAGGCCCTCTGTATCAGGGTCAGCTGGAGAACTGTTCCAGCGCAGATGCCTGGGCCCCAGGTAAGACTACCAGGCAGGACCGATGCTTCGGGAAGCTGGAATTTACCTTTTCAACAAGCCACTCACCTCTCAAGTTTGAGAATCCCTGTAGGCTGTGCTCTCCTCATTGGCACAGACACTCCAGAAAGGTATCGGGCCAAGGGTGTTCCTCCCCTTGTAACACAACCACCGAAGCTCCCAATTTCAACTTCCTGCCCTTTCTAACAACCTGTCTTCCCAAAATATGGGCATGTTTCATCTTCTATGAATCCCTCATTTTTTTCTCTCCTTCTCCCTCATTTTCTTCTGCCTTCTATTCTTTCCACTTCCTACTCATTGAGATCATAAATAGTTTTATTCAGTCAATCAGAGTCCTTAGGTTTCCATTTTTAGGGGAATTTTGCAATTTGTCTCTCACGTCTCTCTCCAAATCAGTTGTACTCTGGCCAAGATTGATGTAAGATATACTCCACAACTTGAATATTTTCTATGCAAAATTCCAGAATTCTTTTTGCCCCAAACTTGAGGTATACTTCTTGAGTCCTACGATGTCATCTGGAAAATGTGGTCTGTTTAGTTCAATAATTCTTTATCCAGCCGGTTAGGTAGACTTTCCTCTGCCTTCCTTCTTTCTTGGGAATAACATGATTGTGGAAGAGCAGAACTAGAAGGTAGGCCACCCCGAGTATGCGTGGGGCCCCGTCTGTATAAAAATTGGAGCCTCCCCAAATCAGCTTGTCAGTATCACTCTGGTGGACCAATCTCATGTGATCCCTTGAAAGAACATCTACTCACCAAGCTGCCCTTTTGGCATCGAGGCCTGGCAAGAAGGTGCCAGGATGTCCCCAGAAGTATGAGTCTAGTCCAGGCTTGCTGCAGCCTGCCCAGATGGCATTGCTAGCCCTGGCTCATCTTAGTCACCACAAGGAGACTTAAAGAAATTCAAGGAAGATGCTCCAAACCCCAGGCCACCCTGAGGCACAGGCCCCGTTGGTCAAGGTCTAAGGGCAATACCGCCAGAATACCAGGTATATCTTCCCACCATGGTGCCCAGGTGAATCCAGTGTGTCACACCCACAGGCAGCTGGGAGGTGTGGTTTTTTTAACCTTTATGGAGTTGTTGTTTTATTTTGTTTTGAAAGCTTCTACTGCTTCTAGTGATAATGAAAAAAGTCCTATTCTAATGCTAGGTCCTATATAAATTGTGCCTTTTCCCCTCCCTTCCCCCTCCTCCTTTCCTTCCTTCCTTCTTCCCTTCCTTCCTTCCTCTCTAACTTTCTGTTTCTCTCTTTGTCTCTGACACAACTCAGTTTGTCTTTGGTTCTCATGCAAGCTGCCTCTCTCAGTTCCAAGCTGACTCGTTCTTCTCTCTCACACACACCCTCACATTTGTTCTCAGCCTCTCTTCCACACTCTGTATTCTTCCTTTCAAAAACATTTGATAGGCAAGGTGTCATCTTGAATACTTTTTTTACTCTACCTGAGCTGTGAAAAAAGAGAGAAAGTCCCTCTCAACAGGTCCATGTGTATTTGATCCTGAAAGTCAGTGGCCTGGTCTTCCTCCTCCTCCCTCCCTGCCTCTTTCTCACTCTCTTTGTTTCATTAATATTATTATTATTATTATTTTATGTTTGCTGAGGAAGATTCACCCTGAGCTAACATCTCTGCCAGTCTTCCTCTGTTTTGTATATGGGTCACTGCCACAGCATGGCTACAAGTGGTGTAGGTCTGTACCTGGGATCTGAACCCATGAACCTGGGCCGCTGAAGCAGAATGTGCTGAACTTAACCACTAGGTCAGATGGCCGGCCGCTCATTAATATTATTTTTAATCTCCACGATCCTAGGACCAGGGCAGCAGGTCATAAAATTAGAGTGATCACCACACCTGATCTTGGTGCTCTGGACTCCTGTGCCCTGCAGGGTCTCAGCTTGTGAAGGCTGAAGTACAAGGTGTAGAAAGCCTGTTCTTTGGGACGCTACACGCAGTGTTTCTTCATTTATTCAACAGACATTTATTAAATGTACACTATATGTATGCAAAATACTGGGGTACAATGATCTCAGCTCTCAAGGGCCAAGTGTCACGGAAAAAGGAAAATACATAAACAAAGAGAGTAAAACGTGTTGAGCTACACAGGAGCGTGTCCAAAGTACAAGGCTGGTTCAGTGTAAAGCCTGGACTGGAGATCCATGTACCTGGCCAACCCACCTGGACCACTCAGAGTGAGGTTAAAATGCCTGTAGTTTCCTTACAACCTCTTGTCCCGGCTGCCAAGGCTACATGCACAGCGGTGAAAATGGGCCTGGCCTAATACAATCTCTACGACCCACCAAAGCCGAAGACCCTCACCGCACATCGAGGCCAGACCCCAAGTGACAGGTCATGGCATCGCCCATCCTCCCACGGAGGAGGATTGTAAGACGTACATTAAATATAATTTTTCTCAACTGAAATTCCCCTGTTTTAATTTCTTGATGTTCCCAGCCAGGGACTAACACTGGAATCTCAAAGGAGTCGGGCCTCTTCTCTGAGTTTTTAACCCATCAAGAAACAAAACAAAGGGTGGCAGGTGGACGCCAAAATATCATCATCAATAAAAATAATCATCATAAATTCTGAGGCTGAAATAGGGGTGGTGACTTCATTAGGTGGAGGTCCCAAGCAAAGCAGAACACATGCCCCCTCCCAAGAGCACAATGGGCGGAGCTGAGTGGAGCAGCCCGAGTTATTTTTCCCAGTTACCCATCAGGCTTGCTCCCGCACACGCCCCCATCCACGCGCACCACACACGCACGCCGAGGCTGAGTGTGGGGCCCTAGGGAAAGAGGCCAGAAGTGGAACTAGCAGGACTCCATTCATTTGGAAGGACACATAAAATGGAAGAGTTGTTTCCCCTGCAAATTATTTTATGAACCAAATTGTTATTACAAGTCCATAATCCTACATCAGCAATTCTAAAGTCAAAAAAGCTGTGAAACATTTTCTTCTAAATTTGTGGAAAACTCATGTGATGGGACCTGAAATGACATGAGATTATTTATGGTCTTTATTTATTATTGTTAAGTATTCATATGTCTTGATACTAAAATATAAATGTCTTTAATTATGGGTGTGTTATTTAAAATACAGTATATGTGCCATCATACCTTCTAAAATCCAGACAATTCTGAATTCTGAAACATATTAGACCTCAAAAGCTTTAGGTGCAGAATTCTGTTCGGTGTGGGAGACAATGAGCCGGCTGAAGAGAAATCCGCAGACGTCTTGGGCACGTGAGGAAAGCACGGGCTGGAGGAAGAGGCCTCGCTCCCCTTCTAAGCTCTTGGTCGGGGCCCTGCAACAAATGACAGCGTAACACGAGGAAAGCAGACGCACTCCCTTAATGCGAGTTTTACGTGTCATGGGAGCCTCCGTAAGGAAATGGAGACCTGAAGAAGCGGCCAGACCTGAATGTTTTATGCTGGGTTTGAAGAAGAGTGGAGAGTCGTGGGAATGTGGTGGGATGAAAAGGGGTCTGAGCTGAGGGTAGGAAAGGCGGGAACGAGCAAGGCCTGTTTGCTCAGACCCCTCTCGGTGTCTTAGAAATGAGGGTGCTCCTGTCCTCCAGGTCTAGGGAGGGCACCTCTCGCAAGAGCGTTTTATGTTCTGCTTCGGGGGAAGGTCAGAAAATCGTTCTGTACCTGCTGTTTCTCAAACTCCTTCAGCTTAAAATAGTCAGTGTGTCAAGGTGCTGTGCTTGGGGTAGTGTGTCCTGAACCCTGTCAGCAGGGAGGGGAGAGTTTGTCTAGGCTCTGGGCTGTGAAAGACAAGGTGAGGGTTTATAGTAAATAGTATTTCCTTGATACGGGATTATATAGAATTTATTTATTTTTGGACAATTATACAAAAAAGGGCACCTAAATAAGAGGGAGTGGTTCCATCAGGAACGGCAGACGCTAATGCAGGAGTGCTGCTGGCCGTGGCGCAAGGGAGTCACAGCGCTGGGGCGTCGCCAGTCCCCTGGAGTGAGTCGGAGGCCAAGCAAGACCATTCCAGTTTTCTATAGAAGGGCCCAGATTGGAGTGTGCAAATTGCAAGGCTATGAAAAGAAGGATTTGAATTCTCTTTTCTCTGGCTGAAAATGTCCTGATTCAGTGCTGATGACATAGTTCCTCAGCTGGTTGGTTCCGTGTGAATAGCCAGAACCATCTGGCCGTAGTCAGGGTGTTCGTGAACCTGCCCTCCTGGGGCACAGACAATATTCAATGCGTCTTCTAATGGCTGACCGTGCCTGAGTGCGCAGTGCCTGTGAAGTTATTCCAGCAGCAATGGAAAAGTGTAGCTTACAATCGCCTGAGAATGTTTTCTTCTGAAGGGAATCTCTGATAGCACGCCAGTTTCTGGCGTCACAAGGCGTGGAAATATGTCCGCCTTAGAGCGGCAGCATTCTTGAGTTAGTAGATAGAGGTCATTTGTTTTCACTTCTTAATCAGTGAAGGATTTTCTAGAAGCTGTCAATAATAGTAACAATAACCACTAAATAATAATGAGGTGCCTTGCAAGGATGATGTCATTTAATCATGTCTTGAGCACCTTCTCTATGCCAGGCACTTAGTTTACACGCTCGCATTTAATCCTCACATCACGTCAGCAAGCTGGGGAGCATTTTCATCCCTCGTTTCACTGAGAAGGAGACTGAAGCCGGAAGTTAAGCAGTTTATCTCCAAGCCAACATAGCGGGCAGTGGGAGAGCCAAGGCCGAGATTAACATATTTAAGCACAAGTGTGGCCAGGCCCCAGCCAATGAGGACAGACACTGGCTCGAGAGGTCCCCTGTGTGCCAGGCATTGACTCTCCAGGAACTGGCCTTGGGGAGGCGGAGGATGGGGAGAGTTCCTGGGGCAGATCTGGGACGTCCACGTTTGCTGAAAGTGAGGATGGGGCACACCTGGGCACTCAGAGGAGGGGTTATTTACCAGCCAATATGGACAGTTTTCTATATTTAAATAATTAACTTAATATTTAATATTCCACAAAATATTTTATTTAATATCCAATAAAATATTTTCATCAAATCAAGATGCCTGAACATCACCCTTTGGCAGAACGGAAGATTTAAGCCCACATCTATTTGATGCCAATGCCTCTGTGCTCACGTGCCTGTGTATGTGTGTGTGTGTGTGTGTCTTGTTTCAGCCTTTTTGTTGTGTGCAGCCTCCCGAGGTGCCCTCTTCTGAATTACTTCCACTAAGGAGCTCCCACCTCATGGAGCAAGGCTGAATAACCTGACATTGCTCCTTTATGTAAACCTGAACAGAGCTCTTTTTAATGCCCACTCCTGGTCCTGGTGGAACCTTCTGGAGCAATACTGAACACTTCCTTCCTCCTCCATGTATTGCCCTTATACTTTTCCAAATTCTCTTCTTTTCATCAAAACATGTTCCTATCATGAGCAAGGCACATTTGAATTCTCCTGTCTTCCTTTCGTTTATTTTTATAGTAAGCTTCTACAACAGACCATTCTGATCTTACTTAGAAATGATCTTTTTTATTTTCAATAAGCAAGAAATCATCTCTGCCAAGGGAGGAGATTCCCACAGAAGTAGGGTACCCTATTCTGGGACTCCAAAGTCAAAAGGCCTTGGTTTCAGACTCCTCTTCCTTCAAATACAGGTTGTGGGAAAAGTACATTAATCTCATTTCACACATCTGTAAGATGAGGGATATGATGTTTGATTTTATGTGTCAACTTGACTGGGTCATAGGGTGCCCAGATATTTGGTCAAACAGTATTCTGAGTGTTTTGTGATGAGATTAGCATTTGCATGGTGGACTAAGTAGAGCAGATTGCCCTCCCTATTGTGGGTGGGCCTCATCCCATCAGTCAACGGCCTGAACAGAACAGAAAGGCTGACCCTACCCTGAGCAAGAGAGAACTCTTCCTGCCTCATGACCTTCAAACTGAGATAGTGGCTTTTCCTGCCTTTGGAGTCAAATTGGACCTTAGCTCTTCCTGGATCTCAAGCCCGCCAGTCTTTGCATCATAACGACCCCGCCAGCTCCTCTGGTCTCCAGCTCGCCAACTCGCCCTGCAGATCTTACAACTTCTCAGCCTCTGTAATCGCATGAACCAATTCCTTATGATATACGTATAGACACACACACACGTCCTGTCGGTTCTGTTTTGCTGGAGAAGCCTAATACGGAGGATAACACTAGTGATCGTCTTGTGAGGCTGTTGAGATTAAAATCCATGTTCAGTACTTAGTACACGCAGTAGGCGCTCAATGATTGTTAGATTAAAAGATGTCCCCTGATTTACACACCTGATGGTAGCAAACATAGTTCTCACAAAAGCCCAAAGCAAAATATCTGAGGAAAACTCCACTTATTCCCCCAAGCAGGATTCTCTAGCTCACCTGAGAGGTTATGTGGTCAACCCCACTGTGTTTGGATGAGGAAGCTCGGGACCAAAGGGCTGAGCGCCTTGCCCGGGGACTAAAACCCCTGGGGTGTTCCTGGCTACTGTCGGCCTTCACAGTAGAACCTCGCAGCACCACCACCCCAACCAAGCAGAATGAAGCGCTTCTCTTTTCTCGCTCCCATTGCATGTGCCAATCGTATAGCAACTGAATTTAATTTGTAATTGTTCATTTGCACGTCCATCTTCCCATGACGTTTTAGGAGGAGGACCAGATCCTTTCTCCTTAGTGTCCCTCAGAGCCAGCACAGTTCTCCACGTATAGTGGGTGCTTGGTAACTAAACAGTGAACAAGTGAATGGATGGACAGTTTGAAGCCACTGCTTCTGCAGCCTTGACTCAGGCTACCTAGAGTACCTCCTCTCTCAGTTCCACCTTCCCCACCCCCTGACCTCAGGACATCACGTGGACTCTCAGGACAGAACAGACAGACGTGCTCCAAAACAAACCTCTATGACACACGCATCACAGAAGATGCGAGAACACGTTCCTCTGAAATGTGGATGGGTCTCATCTGAGTTCTCTGTGTATCAAGCCTTCCTATGACCTGTTCCTTTAGGTCAAGTGAGAGAGAGAGAGAGGCAGGAAAGGAGGAAAGAAAGAAGAAGAGAGAATTTAATTCTGGGTCTACTTTCACCTTCTTACAGGCAGTAAGAACTATTAAAAACTGCTTCCAGAACAAAAGGATGCATCAGAAAGGAGAGGAACTTTGACTTAAAAATCAGGCATCAGCGGAGCCCAGAGAGCAGAAGAAACTTTTCACTTATTCTGAGTGTCTTGGGAGATTGCCAAGGATGGAGGAATGATGCCGAGGGGATGTGCCGACAAGAAATCCCACCGGATTCCTTGTTCATATCTGCTACAGTGGTGATGCTTAATTTTTTTTGAGTCTGAGATTGTTTTAAGGATCTGATGAAGGGACTAGACTATCTTGCTAGAAAATATGCGTTGATGTATACATATGCATGAAACATACATGAAACATAATTTTGATTTCAGAGACCCCTAGAATTAGGAATGAACTCTCCACATGGGTGAGCCCAAATATCCTGACCCTCTCCTTGCTGTTTTCCCGCTCTTTCCAGCCCTGGCCCGGCGGGCATAGCCTTAGGCCTCTAGGACATAACGGCTAAGGAAGGCGGGAACACAGGAAGAACGCCAGCACAGCTGTTCCTCCTGTCCCCAGCTGAGCTGAAGTCCTGGACGCAGTCCTCCAGGGAAGCGTGCTTGTCCCTGCTGATCGCTCCCCAGGTTTTCCTGAGGCCCATATTCCGCCACCTTGTGGGCTAACAGGCTGTGAGCTCGCCTGGGGACAGAACCACTCATCTTGTTTCTTGGGAAAAATGTATTTAATCTGTTCCAACCAAAAAGCTTCTGAATGAAGCTTTGGAATTTAGTGAGTTGGGGACAGCCCATGCTCCATTTGTGAAAAAGGAGAGAATATCCTATTAGACAGCCATGGAATTAAACTGCAACCCGGAGGCTGAAAAGAAGCCACATGGTGGGAGAGCATCAGTTTCAATTTTAACAGTTGAAACGTAGACATTAGGACCGCTTGTCTCGAAGCCCTCCCTCCCTGTGGCCTCCTGCACCGCCTCTGTGGCGTCGGTAAGTCGAGGGCAGGCTGCACTTCTCCCAGCTGGTGAGAATTGTTACGTAAACACAGATTTTTTAAAAAATCTTTCTGCAAGGCTGAATAACCAGCTATTTTAATGATCTGAAACCACCTACGGTTTCAGTACTTTGGATTCAATTTTGACGCATAACGTTCTATAGAAAGCACAAGCAAAAATGAATAATTCATGGATGATGTGGTACATTTATGATTTATTTACAGCCCAGAACTCACGGTAACTCAGAGAACCTCAAACACCCCACACCCTGGCTTGCCATTTAAAGCAGCATTTAGGGGAAAAAAGGACAAGACAGAGCACAGGAGATGTACTGTTAACATTATATAAGGCAACGAACAAGAAACATAAATATTTGCTGAGAAATAAATTGAAAGGTGATGAAATAAAAGGCAGCTTTGAGAAAACCAGAAGTATCAAGAGATTGACTCTTGATGCCACGAGAGAAATTGTATGTGCTGTTATTTGTTACGACCTTCTTTCTGTGCTTTTTCCTAGTTAATTCTTCCTGATATCTTGTGAATTTTTTCAGTCTTTCTGAGCATTCCTGTCTCCTAATAAAATGTTAGCAATGAACAAAACCCTAAAATCCCTATGACGGTCATGAGAGGGACATAGTTTTGTCAGCTTTCCAGCACACTAGTTCGTGGTTTGCAAACATTCTGTTACATGCCACAGCTCCCAACCTCCCTCTGCAGCCATTGTCTGGTCCTTACCCCCAGCTCCTCAGTGGGAGGCTGTTTCAGGCGTGGCTCCTTCTGGGTGGCGCACTCCACGAATCTGGCGTCACTCTCTTGTCAATCAAACGAAGAGTTGGGGGTGGGTAGATGGGACTAAGGCTGACATAGTATCTTTCTTTGGTAAAATTACATTTTCTTCTCAAATTGGGCAAAATGGTTAATAAAAAATAAAAATTTATTTTCAAATGCTTCATGAGTTTTCATGAAATGCAACTCCATGTGCACTCAGCACGCCTTCCCCCTGGACCTCGGGCCCAGGGGACAGTGCAGGTACCCTGAGCCGGGCAGGGATCAGGTGGGAGGTCTAGCCTCCCAGGCCTGGGCTGACCCCAGTGTCGCTGTTGAGGTGAATTCCCAATGATAAACCAGCTTTTGGTGGAAGATGGGGGATTCTGAGGGTTCATTTCCCCGGGAGTCATCAAGTCCTGCCTTCTCCATGAAGCTCCCCGGTTACACTGTCTTTGTCTTTATTAAAGATAAAAATCCGACTTTGACGCATTCCTGTTCCGCAGGGGCCTCCCCCCATGCAACGCCTCCCTCCACCTTTTCTATAAGTGGGCCAGATGGAAACGAATCTTCACCCTGGGAGAAACTTTGGCGAGGGGTCCTTAGCATGGACTTGGCCTCTTTCCTCCTCTTCACATATAACTCATTCCTGTGGGAGGTTGTCTTCGTCAGCTCAGGCTGCTGTAACCAATTAGCTCAGACTGGCTGGGTGATAAACAGCAGACATTTTCTCCTCACAGCTCTGGAGGCTGGGAGTCTGAGGTGAAGCTGCCGGCACAGTCAGCGTCTGGCGAGGGCCCTCCTCCTGGCTGGGAGATGGTTGTCTGCTTGCTGCGTCCTGCCATGGCAGAGAGGGAGAGATTCCCTCTCTCATGTCTCTTCTTGTAAGGGCAACAATCCCATCATGAGGGCTTGACTGTCACGACCTAATCACCTCCCAAAGGCCTCCAGACACCATCACTGGGGCTGAAGGCTTCAACACGCGGATTTGGGGGGACACAAACATTCAATTCATAGCAGAGTTAATTCCCAAATTAAAAATAATCAAAACAAAACAAACAGGAACTCTGAACAGACAAAAGGCACTCTGTGGCCTGGGCCATGGTCGGTGCGGGTGCATGAGGTCCAGGCTCCAGGCTACAGCTGGACCACCCACACGTCCGCTCCACACCTGCTGCCTCACTCCCCATCATTGTAGGGGTTGCAGGAGGCGTGTTAACCTGCCAGGCCATCGGAGTGGCATTAGGGGGACATGGGAAGCAGGCCTCCTTTCTCATGTCAAATTTTTCTGTATCTAAGCCTGTGTTAGGGCACAGTGTCTGCACGGAGCAGGTGTGATGTCCACAGAGCAGGTGCTGGGCTGACGGCCTCTCAAGAGGACCATAAACGAAGACAAACTGGTTCCACTGAGTTTGTTGTAAAATGAACGCTTCTTCTCCTTCCCCTCCCTTGGGCTTTTGAGTTGGTCTGTGTGATATTATGAGCATCTGTCTTACTTTCTCCTTTAAGACAAAGAATAAAGTCAGTTGCTTTAGAAGAAAGTAAGAAGAAGAAAGCCAAACAAAGAGGAAACTGGGCTCTTTAGAATGTGCAGGGCTCAATTAAAGAGGACAAAGTGACGCAGACCCTGAATCATGGAAGCGATAGTTACAGAATGGAATAAACTCTGCAATGGGGAAACGTGGGACTCTGGTGTGGGCCTTGTAGCATAAACATCTCCCACAAGCCACACACACTACGGAGCCAAATCCAACTGGCAGCCTAGATTATGAGGCTTCCAGGGAGCTTGAATCTACGTACACAACATTAACAAAGGACCTATGGACAGACTGAGCACTGTGGACCAGCTGTGCCGTGAGCAAGTCCGTCTAAACCGCAGGATCAGCAGGATGGGGTCCCTCTGAGATCACTGGCCACTCCAAGGGTCATGGTGGGCACAGGGATGGGAGACTTTTCAAGAAATCTGCTTTTGCTAAGACGGCATCCTCACCTAAGCCTCTCTCTGGAGCAAACTACCAGAGTCAGGATCAGTTTCCTGCCACGACCTATAGTGGACCAGTGGAGCAACTCACCTAAAAGGGGATGGAGCCTAGAGCACAGCAGCCTATGATGTAACCCAGAGTGTGGGCCAGAGAAGAGCAGCTAACCCAGGCAGCTCGCTTCAAAATGCTGAAACTCTCTGGTCTGCTTGAAAGCACAGTATAGTGAATCTAGACAATTTGGCCTGGGCTAGAACTGATCAGATGGGAGATACGCACAATGGCAAATAGGTTTCAACTGGCACACTGAGCCCACCAGCTCATAGTTGCTCTCTGCAGTGTTGTGTTGAGGAGAATCCTGAGGCTGTGTCTGAGCCCATAGGAAAGAGGGTCGTGATCAGTGGCAATCTCTGCCATGGACCAACGATGAAGGAGTAATGGCCACGTGCCACATACATACCATCTCTGAACTACACATTGACATGGAAAACTCTGAGTCCAAAAAAGTAGGTTAGAATCTAGTTGTGGAAAGCTTTGACTCTTAGACTGAAGAGTCTGGCCTTTATTTTCCAGAATTTTATGGTTCATTTGGTCAGAAACAGGAGTTCCAAAGATATGGAATGTAAATTCCTTTAGCAGGCTCCATTGTCTCACTTTCCAGCAGGCTTCCACTGCTCCTGTTGTCCTCAACAGTACCATCTCACACTTAAATCACCTGAAGGTATTTGAGCTTGCAACCATGTTGTAGGAATTAGAAAATCACTGATAGATTGTGAGCTGGAAAGTGACATGCTCAGAGCACATAATAGGAGGATTATCCCCGTAGGGATGTGAAAGATGGATTGCAGGAAGAGAAAAGCAAGCTGCCATACCAGCTGGAGAAGTCCCTGGAAGTCTCTATGGAAGTGTTATATGTGCCTAAACGAGAACCGTAGGGGTAGAGAGTGAAGCTGAGAGAGGTTGCAGAAGTGCCATCAAGGTGTAGACTGGGTGTGGGGGACGGAGAGAAGAGAGGCTCCGAAATGATGTCAGTGTTTAAACCTGAGAGACTGGGTGCAGCCTGGTGATCCCACTAACAGAAATGGAGAATTCAAAGAGGGAGAAATTCAGGCTGGGATGTGGGGAGGAAGGAGTTGAGTGGATGAATCTTAGAAGCCAGTTATTTTCTGGATGATGCCACTGTTGTAGACGGACTCACTCACAACACAGCACTGAGAAACGCTGTGACGTGGACATGGTGGCTTGCCCTATTTTTCCCGAGACTAATGGAGGGAATCCAATTTGGACAGCTGGCTGGGGTTGAAGGTTCTGTGGCTGTGGAATAAAGCCAAATGAACAGGGATGGAATCTACGCCCTTGACTGGAAGAGCAAAGGACTGACTGGAAATGAGCTCCAGCCGTTTCTGTTATAACATCTAATCGGGTATTGGCTTCCTGCCCTCAGCTTCCTGCCAGCTGGATGGTCACCTTGTCTTATCGCCTGGCACAGCTACGGATGGACGTCACCCTGAACTTGTTTGGTGCCTCATCTCTCTTGATCAAGTGTGGGAGTGACGGAGTGAGCGTGATCGAGAGTGGAAAAGTGTGGCGAGGTCAACGACAAGTGTGGATAGAGTCTTGCTGGATGCCCAGTGTTGCACCCAGCCTGCCCATCTGATCTCTGAGCCCTGCTTCATGATGCCAGATGAGGGCTTTGCTAAAGGTATTGGTCTCACATCCCCACCCAACACCCTGTCATCAATGCATGATGCCAAGACCCATTCCCAGCCGTTGAGTTCTGATTCAGTTATCAGTTAACTTACCGGCTTGGTATAACCTTTTTGTTGTTTTTCCTGATTCCATAGGTTGACTGGGGCTCAGGTGGACGTCTCGCAGGACCCTCACACAGCTGGGGATGGGGTCGCAACATTGAAGATGCTTCATTCGCACATCTGGCCCCTTGGGAAGGCTAGCCAGAAGCTGGACTCAGCTGGGCTACTGCTCTCAGCACGTAGTCTCAGGCCTGTCCCTTTCCATGCCACCTCCTCACGCGGTCTCTCCAGCAGGGTGGCTGAACATCTTACCCAGCGCCTAGGGATTTCCAAAGCACAAAAGCAGAAGCGGCCATATCTTCTGATGACTTAGGCCCAGAAACGGCACAGTGTTGCTTCTGCCTGGTTGTACTGGTTAAACTGAGTCATACAGAGTCATACTGAGTCCCCCAGATTCAGAGTGGGAAAGGGCTACATAAGGATGTGAATATTAGGAGGTACGGTTCTCTGGGGGCATCCAATGTCTTCACATCTCTCTCAGAATAAAACCCTCTGAGGATGTCTGTGAAATGCACCCCACACCCTCTGACCCCAACTCCATCCTCCCTCTCTTGCCCATTCCCCTCTAGCCAATCAGGCCCCCTGCCTTTCTTTAGCCTGGAAGAAGAGGGCTGGAGGGAGGGACTCAGGGCGGTGGGGGCGGGAGGCTGAGTGAGCCTTGCTGGACTTGTGGAAATCATTTAGGAAGACAATTAACGGTAAGGGAATCCCAAGAGAGGGTAGCACACTTAAGGATTTTGGAAATTGCCAGCTGTGTGGTTAAAACATGGAGCAGCTATTGGGGTTTGTAAGAGAGCTGGTGGCGCAGCGGTTAAGTTCGTGCACTCCACGTTGGAGGCCCGGGGTTCACAGGTTCGGATCCTGGGCGAAGACCTACGCACCTCTCATCAAGCCACGCTGTGGTGGCATCCCACATACAAAATAGAGGAAGATTGGCACAGATGTCAGCTCAGGGACAGTCTTCCTCACCAAAAAAACACACAAAAAACCCAAAAAGACAAAGTGAGGCTAAAAGAGACAAGGAAGGGCAAGATTGTGAAGGAAATTATGTGCCAAGCCAAAAAATTTAAGTTTAGTTCCCTAGATATTGAAGGGTTGTAAGCAGGAAAACTTGATCCAATTTTAGAAAGAGCATTCTTTGGCAATTTGGAAGATGTACTAGAAAGTGTACAGATTAAAAAAACCAGAGAGGCCAATTAGGAGGTTGTCACAAAAGATCAGGCAACACACGGTGAGGATCTTAGCAGGGCTGTCCCTAGGGTGTGAGAGTCCCTGGGCAAAATATTTGGGGCGATGCCCTGTCTATATTAAAAAATTTGATTAAAAATGTATTACAGAGTTTAAGGGCCCATGAAAGAGGATTAACTGATGATTTAGAAAATGAGTGGGGTGGGGATATTCATAACTGTTTTCTATCCAATCAGTGCATGGCAAGACCCTTCATACTATCCAGGCGCCATCTGTTAGCTGCAAGGGCGCGTCTTCTACCTGCCCCGAAGCTTCCAGAGGCTATCAGCTGATGACCTACAAAAGTGACTTCACTAAAGAGGTAGAAATGAAGCCCAAACGTGTTGTAACGATGTCAGATCAACCCTGACCCCGAGGAAAACCTGCAGCAGCCGAGAGGAATCTCTATTGCAGTGGCCTGCAAACCCGGGCCTGGCTGGAAGCCGTGGAGAGCGAGAGCCAGAACAGGGCGGGGTGTGCTCCGCTGGTGGATGGAGCAACTGCCCTTTGACCGCTTCTCTTGGTGTGCTTGCACAGTGACCCTGAGATACTTAGTCCCACGACTTCCTGTCATTGACAAGGGGCACTTCTGCTCAGACTTGCTCCTGTGTCCTCCTTCCCCTTCCACCACCTACAGTGCCACCCACAAGGCCCCTTCCAGCGGGGGGGCACACACCCAGCCATGCCCTGATCATCCGTCGGGCACGGCTCAGTGTCACTCCTCTGAAGCCCCCTTGTCCCGTTTATTCAGAATTAAGCGATGTTACCGCCCTGAGTGTAATCCCTGCCTCCACACATTCTGCCACCACTCTTTTGTGTTGTGTATGTGATTAAGACGATCCTTGCAGACCCGAGTCCTGTCTTACTTACACTCATTTCTCTGACAACATCAGCACAGCACTTGACTTTTCTGCATTTTCACGTCCTTGGATGTTAACTGAGAATTCCACATGCTTAAAAGACTTAAAAACAAGTAAGCATGCATTCACTGGCCGCTTCGATGGCCTCTTTGGTGAAGGGCCTATGTCTTTGTCTTTTGTCCCCTTTCCTGTTGGGTCACCTGACTTTTTCTTATGGATTTGTAGAGGCCTTCACATATTCTGAATAAGAACCCATAGTCAGTTCTAAGTATTGCAAATAACTTCTTCCACTCTGGGACTTCCTTTGTAATTCCCTTAAGAGTATCTTCTGGTGAAAAGAAATTCCTAATTTTAGATAGCCCAACTTATCCTTTTATTTATGACTGGTGTTCTTTGTGTCTTAAGAAATCTTTGCCTAGCCCCAAATTGTAGTCTCCTAAATTTTCTTCTAGAAGCATTATTTTCCCTTTCATGTTTAGATAGTCAATGCATCATAGAAAAAACTGATCAACTTTTTCTAGACACTGTGTAAATATCCATGGCTCTCAAGATCACCATCATTCAGGCTGGTTCTATTTACAAATACGAAAAAAATCCTGTGTAAGTTCTTAAAACACTGACCTGTGATATCTTGAGAGAGACGACAAGGCGGTTTGCGGCAGTTTCCTGGGCTGCAGCCACCTCTGCAGGCCCCGTGCGCACAGCGCTGGACCGAGACAGGGAGAGAAGCGGGTGCGGTCAGAAACATCCCTGGTGTGCAACAGTGCCAGACGTAAACGCCAGCGCTGCTCCTGAGCTGTCCGTGACCTTGGGCAGGTACTTACTTGCCTTCAGCCTGGGTTTCCTGATCTGGAGGATGGGGACAGCAGTAGCTAAAATGCTGGAACGACCGCCCCCGCGATCTCGCGTGAGCCTCAAAGCGACTCCATGGGTTACGGACGATTCATCCCGACTCACACCCTCCGCACAGTAGACTCGACGAGTCAGAGGCCGCGCCAGGATTTAAAGCTGAGCGGCTGACCCCAGGCTCACACAGGTAAACCCCGAGCGTACTCCCTCCCCATTCAGATCCAAGCCCTGTGGTGGCAATCAAATGGGACAAGCCGCGTAAAGTGCTTAACTCCGTGCCGGGACCCTGCTAAGTGCTGAATAAAGGTGAGGATTTGTGAGCACAACGGTAGTCAAAGAAGTAGTCCGCATTGTCGCATCCCCGGGCACGTGGGAAGTAGCGCCGGAGGCCCTATCCCCCCAGGAAGCAACAGAGGAAAGCTTTGGAGCTCCAGACGGGACAGTCGTGAGCGTCATGGGTCGGGGTGGTGGGGGCTGGAAGCACTCACTGCTGGCACAGCCAGCATCATGACCCCCCGAGGGGAGTCCTGTAGTCTCTCTCACCGTTTGCCTGTCCGCCTTGCTCGCTCACCTGGTAGATAATAAAGTGCTAGGAGGGGCCAGGCCTGTTCTAGGAGCCAGGACACACAGTGAACACAGCAGTCAAATTCTCTGCCCTGCGGAGCTCACATGCTGGTTGGGGAAGCCAGACAGAAAGAAATGAATCAGTAACTATGTAATATTTAATCAGCGCTGTGAAGATAAGGAACGCAGGTTAGGACAATAGAGAGCGGAGAGGCAGGGGGCAAAAGGGATTCGTTTATGGAGAGGGAGGTCAGGGAAGGCAGCTTTGTTGAGGTGACATTTGAAGAGACGCCAAAAAAAGTGAGGACGAGAGTACAGAGGACCCTTGGGGACAGAGGGTTGTGAGTAGAGGGTCAGTAGTTTCAGAGGCCCTGAGGTGGGACTGTGCTAGAAGCATTCAAGGAGCAGCAAGGAGGCCGGTGAGCCTGGAGTGGCGTGAGCATGGCAGTAAATGAGACCAGAGGGGTGTGTGGGGCCAGATCATGGAAGGCCTTATGGCCTTGGTAAGGGAGGCAGCTTTATATAGCGGTTAAGAACATCATTCTGTCAGCAAATTCTCTAAGTTCATATGCTGGCTTTACAATTTATGTGACCATGCGCATTTTATGGCACCTTTATGTGCCTCATCTGTACAATAGGTACACCTCTTTGTGCCTCATCTATACAATTTTTCCTCATCTGTAAAATGGGAGTAATAAACCAAATTAGGCTTGAGCAATTTCTGGCAAATATTTTGGCATCTAGGTAAAGAACTGATATTAAAGCCTTTCTTTCTTGAACTTATAATTCTTGGAAGGTATTAAGCCTTTACTCGCATAAATACCAAAAATAGATTTTGTATTAACCACACAGAGGGTGGTGGTTGAGGCTACTATCATGAGATAATTGAAAAAAGAGTCTCGGTGATGGTATTTCGCTCATCAGTGACGGTACTGACCACTAATTACAGTGGCTGGTCGTGGTGGTGTTTCAGTGGACAGATGACTTTGCGTGTCGCAGCTCAGCTTCCACCGAGGCATGGGGGTAGGTCTGGATCTGACCGCTCATCAGACCTCATGGTGGAACGAACTTCGTCCCGCACAGATTCGGGGCACTGCCTCAAGATGACTCAAGTCCCGTGAAGGAAGACGAATCTAGGCCAAGGATAGAGGCTGCAGAGGACGATGAGCCTTGATGGGAGGACATCAATATTAGTGCCCTAACATGCAACGTAATTAGATTTCAGGTCTAGACTCTTCTGCAAACAACACGAGCAGACAAGGACATCAGGTCAAGATTTTAGTACAGAGAGTGGGATGACACTAAATCTCTCGTGGGTGTGTTCTCGCTTATCGAAGGTGACTTCTGCTACAGGGTGCGGGTCAAGGGCTCATGTTCATTTGGCAGGGCCAACATCCTCAGGGTAGCAAGTGAGCAAAAGGCTTGGGCGGCGTCTCTAGGCTGCCTTCTGTAGTAGGGGTGATTGTGACGATGAGAAGCCTTGTTCCACTGTCGTTTTTCAGTCGTCACTTTGTGAAGCGTCCGCCACGCTGGCCATGAGGAGCTCAGGGCTCCGCCGCCTGCAGCCTTTGGTCTTCCCTCCAGAACAGGATCAGGGCAGGAAGAGTCACAGAGGCGGTTCTGAGGCGTGCAGTCTTGTTGGAAGGGTTTAAACTAATCTGTTTTGAGGAAAATGTTCTGCTGACACTGACTCTTTGGGTACTTTTTATCCCAAAAGGCCAGATAAGATGGGCCTAGAAGTTAAGTCTGTGGGATAATAGGTCCAAGAATAAAAATCAGAGATGCTACTGACCACAAGATATACGCAGCTCCTCCCCTCCCCCACACCCCCTCCTTTCACCCCAGCAGGGGAGAGTGTGGCCAAGCTGTAGGCTCCAGATGCCTTCCACTTGACAAGGTGGGAGCCGAAGACAGAAGGCCTCAGAGCTCAGACTAGTCGGAGCAAATGCAGTCGCGAAGTTGCATGTGGTCTACCCCACGCCCCAGGGTGTGCACATGGCCGTGAGCCCGGGCCCAACTGCATATAACATGGCCGCTGCCCAGCATCATTTTCTGGGCTGGCACCTCACTCTAGAATAGAACTCAGGTGTGCAGGGCTCCTTGGCATCAATCCCTCCATCGCCTTATATCCTTAACAGGGGGCATAGATTTGGTGGACCAAGAAAGCATGCTCACTGGGGACCAGCATTTGGGGAACTGAGACCCTCGGAGAGTGAGGGATGCTTTTGTAGGATTTGGTATTAGCAGAAAAAGGGATTTCTTTTGGGTGCCAGCTTGTCCAGGACGTAAAATGCTGGATGAGCAAAGCGCCGTGCGAGCCAAGGCCAGCTCCTCCGTCAGCATCCTGATGGGTCCGGGGGCTCTCACCCTGGGATGCTCAGCCAAGGAAGTCAGGTCAGAGGGAGAGAGCACCATCGCCTCGTTAACGTCCCATGCATAACAAAAGTGGGTGGCAGGGAGAGTCCTGTTTTCAGAGAACACTCTGTCTTACAGCTTAGTCAACAAGAACAAGCACATTTCAAAATGTGTGACATTTCAGCAGGAGGCATGTACAGGTCCACAATCATTTCTCTCCAATTGCAAAATCCTGAAACCTCTGAGAAACAGAAGGTGATTTGTAAGTGCAGGGACAAAACTCATCTGGTGGCAAAACAGTTCTGACCATCAGTCATGTCTCAGAGTCCCCAGCCATCACTCCTGCATCTGCTGTGTGCGTTTTTGTTATTTTGAAATTTGGGTTTAATTTCACTCTTTGAAGAGAGTTAAAGCTGCCCCCGGAGGTAACAGGGAAGAGAAGGGAAGGAAGGAAAGGAAGTAGCTGTTGTGATCAGTAATTCAGCAGAAAAGTTGCACAGAAGACAGATCATGTTGTCTGTCTTAACAAAAAATAGAATATTGGAATCAAAACAATCTATGACTGAAACCAGAAGGACAAGCAGTGGGAGATTTCCTGTGTGTGATGACCAAGAACCAATGAACGGCAGGAAACGCTGCAAAGGGAGGCAGCGCAGGTCATGACCACGCATTGATAATGGACTTGACAGCAGACAAGTGAATGTATACCACTAGTCTGTTGGTCACGAAGTAAGCTGTAACATACTACAAACAGTGAGCATTGAAAGCAATGTGAATATTCAGAAGGCTGCTGGATTCATCAGGGTTCTCCCGAGAAACAGAATCAATAGGATATTATTTTTTGTGTACTATATTTATGCATGAAAGAGATTTATTTTAAGGAATTGGCCCACATGCCTGTGGGGCTGGCAATTCCGAAATCTGTAGGGCAGTTCGACAGGCTGGAAACTTCAGACAAGATTTCTGTGTTAGAGTCTTGAGGCAGAATTCCTTCTTCTCCAGGAAATCTCAGTTTATGCTCAAGGTCTTCAACGGCTTGGATGAGGCCCATCGACATTATCGAGAGAATCTTCTTAAAGTCAACCAACTGTAGATGTTAGTCACATCTACAAAACACCTTCACAACATCATCTACACTGATGTTTGACCGAATGACTGGCCACTGTAGTCTAACCGAAGTGACACATAAATTTAACTGTCCCAGCTGCCTACAGAACTTAAGAGCATCATTATGTAAATATCTAAAAAATCTGTAATGAAAGCACTCCTGCTGATGTGGAAGCAACTAAAACCTTGATAAACTTGTTAAAATCATGTCTGATACAAACCTTAGCCTTGAACATATTTATAATTTTGATAATCAAGTTCTATGTCAGTAATAATGTTGCCCCCACACCACCTGCAAAGATAATCATTAACGATGGCTGATGAGATAGCACCTACAGGTTTTGGGGACACTGAACACAGGGGGACTGCTCCTGGCTGTGCAGCGCTGCAGGAACACACAGATAAACTCAGTAGTGCTTAGGAAAAGCCTGCACCCAAGAAACTTGAAAGATGCGTGCAATTTACCTGTACCATAGTGTGCAAACAAGAAAGTATGAGAAATTAGAGAGCTATCTCATGATGATTCAATAGCCACTTCGTGCCAGCAGTGTAGGCCGTTTCAGGCAAGCTGGCCTGGGAGAAAATTGTAAGGCTGTGCTGCTCTGGGACCATGGCTTTGCGTGTCCTCTTCCAGAACTCCTTACGTAAGATTTTCAGTTTTTCTTTTCCTCACAAGGTGACATCAGTAGCACAGCTTCAGGACCAAACAATTTTATACATGGTGAAGAGCAAGTATAAACACTTCTTTCCAAACTGTACGTTTGCTTCAGGAGTCAGAAGCCCACGGATCTAAGGCTTCCTAAAAGAGCTTAGTCCTAAGAATGCCATTTATGGTGCTGCCAGTGCTCGGGAGGATACTGTTAACCAACACTGAGGGTGGGCCGGACTACGGCCTCTCAGATGCTGGAAAATAAAATGGCCGAAAAAGACTCAGAGAAATCGGGGGTCATTAATGAGAAAATAATTCTGTTAATCTTTGTTATTCATACCAAATATTTACTGGCTGGATATGTTAGCAGAAGCTGATAGCAAAGAAATATTGATCATTGACAGTAATGCAGTTGTATTTCTTGAGTAAAAGGGAAATTGCTAGACAGAAATCCTTTTAATGAAATAAATCACACTGGAGCAAATTTCTTCTTGTATTTTATTTATTTGTTTTTTAATTAACGTCATTTCTCACGATTCTGTGGTTGCCTGGGAAGTTCTGCGGGTCTCACTTGGGCTCACTGGTGCATTGCAGCCACCGAGAGCTTGGTGGGGCAGAAATGTCCAGACAGTGTCCTTCACACGTCAGGGTGGGCGGTGCTGGCTCTAAACTAGGGGTTCTCAGTCTTCCCCCACGTGCCTCCCATCCTCCTGCAGGCAAGATTGAGCTTCCCCGCAGGACTGGGGTCTCAGGCTTCCAAGACGCTGAAGGAAAGGCCTCTTAAACCATTGCCTCAGGAGTTACACAGAATCACTCTTACCACATTCTACTGAACAGAGCAAGTCACCAGACCAGCCAAAACTCGAGGCCGTTGAAAGAGGTTCTACACTGTGACAGGAGGAGAAGAATCGTGGCTGTATTTGAAAATAATCTGCCACAGTGTCCTCAATTCCAGGACTCTTCATTCCTTCATGGAGCTCCAAGTTTTTACCTGGTACCATTTTCATTCTGTCTGAAGAATGTTAATACTTTTTGTGGTTCAAGTCCTCTGGAAATTAATTCTCTCAGCCTTTGTTTGTCTAAAAGAGTCTTTATTTTGCCTTCTGTTTTGAATGATATTTTAACTAGATATAAAATTCTAGGCTGAGAACTTCTTTCTTTAAAAATATCATGCATTATCTTCTGCTTAGCACAGTTTGTGACAGGAAGTCGGTAGTAATTCTTATCTTGTTCCTCTGTGTGTGATGTGTCCTTTTTTCTCCAACTCCTCTTAAGATTTTGTCCTTATCACTGGTTTTCAGCAATGTGATCATGATACTCCTTGGTGAGGTGTGTGTATGCATCCTGCTTGGAATTCACTGGGCTTCTTTGATTCTCACAGTACAGTAGAAAGAATTCTCAGATGGCTCCCAAGATTCCCGCCCCCTGGTGTAGACAGTCTGTATAATCTCCTCCCCTTGAGGTGTGAACTATGAATGCAATGGGATAGTCACTCCTGTAATTACATCATGTTCAGTAGCAGTAAGCTTTAAGAAAAAGAGATTATCTGTGCTGGGTCTGACCTAACCAGGTGAGCATTCAAAGGGAGAGGCTCTTTCTGATGAGAGAGATTTGCAGTGTGAGAGGGGTTCCATGCCAGGGGCATTCTCTGCTGCTGGCTTTGAAGATGGCGGGCCACATGGCAAGGACCTCAGAGCAGTCTCTAGAAGCTGACAGCCGCCCCTAGCCAACAGTCCAAAGAAAATGAGGACTTCAGCCTCATAATCTCAACAAACTGAATTCTGCCAACCTAAATGCACTCGGAAGAAGACCATTCCCCAAAAGCCCCAGCTGAGAGTGCACCCAGGCCACACCCTGAACGGGAGATGCCAGCCCGCTAATCCATGCCGGGCCTCTGACCTACAGAAATTCCGAGACAACAGACAGTTGTTTGGGGATGCTGTTTGTGATAAATTACTACACAGTGATGGTAAATTAGTACACATGGATTATAGCTTTCATTAAATTTGGAAATATTTCAGCCGTTAATTCTTCAAACATTTTCCTGTGCTTCCCCTCCTCCTCTGGGACATCAATTACACGCCTGTTAGCTGGATACTGCCCCACAGGCACTGAGGCTCTCTCCTGTCTTTCTTCAGTCCCCTTTTCTCTCTGCTTCACTTTGGATAGTTTTTATTACTGTGTCTTTAAGTTCACTGATTTTCTCTTCTATAGTGTCCAATCTTTTGTTAGTCCCTTCTGGTGAATTTTTTCATTGCTTTCCTCATTATATTGTAAGGTTTTAAGTTAGTTTTAACCTGTATATAATTGGAATTTTATTGATTATTTCTCTTAGAAGTAAGAAGTAATATTTGGTCTATACCTATTCCACTATTTCATTTGCCAATTTATTACTATATAAATAAATGATAACACTATTTATAGCTTTTAGCATGCTTAGTTTGAACAGTGCTCTGTTTTACTACAGAAATATAATGTTTGATTTGGGGTTCTGCTCAGGCTGCCATAATAAAATGCCACAGACTCCGGGCTGAAACAGCAGACATAACTCCTCACAGTTCTGGAGGCTGAAAGTCCAAGGTCAAGGGGCTGGCTGATTCGGTGTCTGCTGAGGGCTTCCTCCTGGCTTGCAGACAGACACCTTCTCATGGGGTCCTCACAAAGCAGAGAGAGGGGGAGAGAGAGAGAGAGAGAGGGAGGGAGGGAGGGAGGGAGGGAGGGAGGGAGGGAGGGAGGGCGAGAGAGAGGGAGGGAGGGAGGGAGGGAGGGAGGGAGAGAGAGAGAGAGAGAGAGAGAGAGAGATAGCTGGTGTCTTCCTCTTTATAAGCACACCCGTTCCACCAGATCAGGGCTTCACCTTATGACTTCATTTAACCTTAATGACCCCTTAGAGGCCCTCTCTCCAATACTGTCACATGAGTGGTTAGAGCTCCAACATGTCAATTTTAGGGGGACACAATTTGGTCCATTGCATCTGCAGGCTCCACTGAGATATTATGTAAAATATGGTATATACATGTATAACCTGTCTAAAAATCTCTAAAATTCTAAATTACGAACTATCCAGCCACAAGGTTTCTGATAAGAGGTTGCTGACCTATAGAAAAATATCTTATAACTTATTTATTTAAAAGAGTTTGGATTATAGAACCATTGACTTAGAAAAGACTAAAATTTCAGGAAAATAAAAGGATACTTCAGGGCTTGTTCCCCCTGGAGCCTCCTTTTTCTGAAGAGGGCTGGGGCCAGTGGGAGTTCAATGGAAGGAGTCTAGCGTGTCTCAGCTCTGTCTGCACGTCAGCCTCAGCCCTCTTTGCTTTTGTCTAAAGCCGCGCTGGTCCCTGGGGTCTCCGCTTACTAGGCAGGAACAAGGCAGGACTGCGGCCTTGCACGTGGGCACACGCCCCTACCCGCTCTGGCTCTGCCACTTCCTGGGGGTCCCTGGGCGGGCCTCTCCTCCAGATGGCGTCGTAGCAGCGCCTTCCCTCGAGGGGGGTTGTGAGGATTCAGTGGAAAGATCCCCAGGAAGTGCTCAGCAGGGTGTGTGAGCACAGTGGGTCCTCAACGAATGTCTGGCTATTGCCATCACTGCTTTTGTTATTACCACTGAAGGCTGAGAAGAGTGAAAATTGCTTTCTCTTTCCCATTGAAGTGCAGGCGGCTGTGAGAAGGAAACTCGGCAAAGGCCCGCTCCGGCCCCCTCAGCCACTCTGGGGCCGTCCGGGCCGCTGCTTGTGCCCTCTCAGAGATGAATGAGCACTTTCCTCTTCCAGCTTCTCCCGCATCTGGAGTGCCCAAGGGACTTCACATTCGCCACCTCCAGGAAGGAAAGCTCAGGAGGAAAGAGCCCCACTTCCCAGAGGCGGCCTGTTAGGACACTGCTTTTCTGATGACGCCTGGAGAACCCCAGAAAATTCACCATCGGGCGTCACCTCCGCCTAGCACCGCACCCTCCGCTGTGCCCCATCTTTGTTTTCCTCCAGCTAAACAGTTCAGGTGGGCCCTGCAGGCAGTGTTCACCTCAGGCACTGGCCTGCAGGGCCCCTACTGGGCAAACTGGCCCCAGGAAGATGCCGTTCCCAAAGTCAGTTCCTCATCTGCTCACGAGCGCCTTAAATGTCTTGAATTGCACTAAGCCATCCAGTTCTCAATCACGGTTACTGTCTATACGCAAACACTCCTAAGTGTCTAAATCCACACTGAGTGCAAACAAACTGTAACATCCCATGTCCAGGGCAGAGTTTCTTAGGGGTCGTCCGGGGGTTTCATCAACTGTTTTCCTAGAGCTCTGGGTGGTTCTCTCCTGTCTGTTATAGGACTGATCTATGCAACACAGTTCTGTAAAAATGCAAGCCACAAACTGCCGACTCTTCTGGAAACAGAACGCTGCACCTAGGAGTCAGGTGGGCCGCCGGGCGTGCTGAGCGCTGCCTGGAAGGACCTCGGCCGCCGCTCCTGGCCCGCTGGCTTACAGCCCGTGTCACGCCGTCACTTGTGTCCCTGCTTCACTGGCGGCCTGTGTCGGGCTCTCCTCTTACGTCTTGCACAGCCCTTTGTGAGGGCTGCATGGGATTTTCAGGTGGATTACGCAGAAGGGGCTGTAGCGTGGAAATACAATATTAAGGTTAATTTCACTGTTTTCTTTTTACTTGTCTAATGTGGCTACTCTAAAATTCGATGTGTGGCTCACACTGTTTCCGTTCCACAGAGCTGCCTTAGGGTCTTCCTGTCATTTTTATTTAACGAAACATCCATATGCAATTAAAAGGTACTTAAACCTTGGGGGTTTCTAGCAACCTATTTGCTTTCCCCTAAGCCTCAAGTTCGTTCTGTAACAGCTTAAATCATTTACCGAAGACAAAACCCTCACATGTTTTGAGGAGTAAAGATAACAAAAGAGGATCAAAGAAAGGGAGCATCCTTGTCACACGCTGGGAAGTGAGCTGGAAACGGCGCTTACAGTCGCCATGTGGAAGGGGAGGAACAAGCCGCCGTTTGATCTCCATTCTCTAAGCTCTCCATTCTCTGTGGTCTGGAGGGCGGAGGACTGCGGGCTGGGAGGCTGAGCGGCCAGGGGGCAGGAAAGCGGGCTCCTCAGAACAAATAGGAAAGACAAACACAGGTCCACCCAGGGGACGCGCTTGTTCACACCCAGCGAGCGGCCGCGTTAGTGGGAGCCAGTAATCGCAGTTTGAGTCAACAGTCCCAAGAAAGTCGAGGTGGTGAGAACGAAGTGATGGGACCCTCCATCCGCGGAGAATAAAGAGTAAACAGGCACTGGCCAGGTGGCCCAGCAGTTGAGTTCACACGGTTCTGCTTCTCGGTGGCCCGGGGTTCCCTGGTTTGGATCCGGGGTGTGGACATGGCACTGCTCAGCAAGCCATGCTGTGGTAGGCATCCCACATATAAAGTAGAGGAAGATGGGCACAGACATTACCTCAGGGCCAGTCTTCCTCAGCAAAAAGAGGAGGACTGGCAGCAGATGTTAGCTCAGGGCTAATCTTCCTCCAAACAAAAACCAAAAAGAATAAACAGATTCTGGCAGCCATCTTCTGCGGGAGGACAGCCAGCTTCTCCTCCAGGACGCTCCCTGGGGACAACGTGGCAGGACCAGAATTCTTTTTCTTTAAGCAGTGAGTCTTCGGTTTTCACTCTTGTTGACATGTTGTCATTTTGCCTTTCAGAAGTGAATGATGTGTAAAGTAGAGACTGATGCGGGGTCGGTGAGCCGAGGAGTCGAAAGAAAGATTTCTTGGAGTCTCAAGATCTGGCAATAGTGCTCTTTTATTTAGAAAATAGTGTGGAATAGCATGGGGACAGGACCCATGGGCAGTCAGGCTGCTGCGTGGGGACAGGGCCCACGGGCAGGAGGAGCTGCTGCTGCTGCCCTGAGTTGAGGGTTAGGGCTAATTTTATAAGGCATGGGTATGTGAGTCATCTCTTTACAAGACAAAGGGAAGAACATGGAAAAAGTTAAAATGGTATCAGTGCAGGTGAGGTCTGGTCATTGGGTGATCCCATGACTTTTAGACAAGAATCAAATCGGATTAAGTAAAGGTCAGAAGCCACCACCCTAAATCAGTTACATGAGATTGCCAGACAGCAACCAACTTAAGTTCTTGCCTTCCCCATTAAGGGTTTCTAGGGACAAGGTCATCTCTCTTCTTCTTCCTGGTACAGAGAGGGAGGCACCTTTTACAGATAGAGATTTACCTTATAAATGTAAATGTGTCCCAACAAGGGCAAGTTCCATTCCCTAGAGCCTCCTTCCCTGTCCCAGTTTATCAAAAGCAATCAGCCCCAAACAATCCCGATGCCAAAGAGACATATCTTGGGGTGGCCAATTTCAGGTCCCTACAAGGTCATCCCCCCTTCCTTCACAAATGCAAATATCTCTCAAAGAGCAAGCAAATTCCACTCCTCAGAGCCTGCTTCTCATCTGCAGTTCTAAAAGTAACCAGCCTAAAATCCTCATGAGAGACTACGAAGATTCTTCTCGTCCTCTCAGTGGCAATGTGAGGAGAGCAGCATCTAAAAGTGTGTCCCTCATTCATTGCTGCAGATGCAATGTTCTGAGTGTTGCCTCAGTGACAAGTCTTGGGAATTAATATAACTAATTGTTTATATAAAGAGTTCTTCCTAGGTAAACTATAGATTCTGAGTTAACTATTTTACGAGTCTCTTGGAACATTTTGGGGGACATGCACATTTTTTAAATATCTTGATTTGAATATAGGGTCTGTCCTTTACACTTGATGTATCTAAGCACAATATAAATGTGGAATCAGAAATTAGAAGAAAACGTCTAGACTATTTTAACTTACTGGATATATCATTGAAAATTTATTATATTAGGATTTTAAGAGTACAGTTACGTGCTGCCCGATCAAGTTGCAGTCAACAACGGACCCCACACACAATGGTGGTGCCGTAAGATTAGTGCCATACAGCCTAGGTGTGTAGTAGGCTATACCATCCAGGTTTGTGTAAGTGCACTCTTTGATGTTTGCACAATCATGAAATTGCCTAAAAATGCATTTCTCAGGTGTCCCCATCATTAAGCGATGCCTGATCGTGTATTATTTTCTTGGTATCTGATTTACTTTTTCTTTCTGTGGTTTCTTTGTTACTTGAGGGTAAGACAATTGCGTATTTTTTCTGACACCAAATACATCATTCCAATACATTCTCCAATTCTCTGACACCAACTGGGTGTCCAAGAAGTCAATTCAATTCTGACCCTAACTACCCAGCGTTAGCACAGACCCCACAGGTTAGGGCTCAGTCTCACAGGACGGCCCCCACTTCAGACAAGAGCTGCAAATGAGGTCCCCATGCACCTCTGCCAGGCTGATTACTAGTTCTGGGGCTCCCCATCACCCCCTCACATTTAATAATTCACCAGAACAACTTACAGAACTGAGGAAAGTGCTTTACATGCAATTACTGGTTTATTATAAAGGATGTAACTCAGGAACAGAGGAACGGAAGAGAGGCCTAGGGCCAGGTACGGGGGAGGGGCGGTGTGCAGCTTCTGTGCCCTCTCCTGGCACATCAGCCTCCCGGCGCCTTGATGTGCTCACCAACCAGGACGCTCTCCATTTAGGGTTTTCATGGAGGTCTCATTATGTAGGCACATGATGAACTCATTGGCCATCGTAATTGAACTCAATCTCCAGCCCCTTCCCCCTTCCCAGAGTTAGAGGTGGGGGTGGGGCTGAAAGTTCTAACCAACGAATCACACGGCTGGTTCTTCTGGCAACCAGCCCCACCCTGAAGCCATCTGGGGCCCCTCCTTGAGTCATCCTATTAGCATACAAAAGACAGTCCAGTCCAAGAGTTTTAGGAGCTCTATGCTGAGAATCAGGGACAAAGACCAAATATTTATTTTTTATTACAGCCCCAAATGGTCCTGATAATAGTATCAGTCGTCGCCGTTTGCTGGGTGTCAGACGGCGTGAGAGCCGCACAGGGGCCGGCTCCCCGCGCGCGCGGCCGACGGTGAAGGCGGGGACGTGGGATCCGCAGAGAGGCTCACGCCGCGCGCACAGACGGGGCACCGGAATCAGCGTTTTAATAAACGCTCCAGGTGATTCTAAGCCCTGTGGTCACAGGCGACTCCTTGAAGAGACGAAATAAACCCTTTGGAGCAGCTTCGACAGTGTTCTACCGTGGTTAGTCCAACACTGCAGTAAGACAGAAGGGATGCTTCTATCCACGTTCAGAAACATCCACATCGATAGGTCTGGTGTTGAACAAAGATTTTACTGATGCTGATCCGGCGTCACAGAACGCAGCAGGCGCTCCGGGCCGTGTGGCTTCCGCGGGGAGCAGGGAGGCCCGGGGCAGCGCTCGGCTCGCGGGGGGTTCGCGGGGGGCTCGCAGCGCCTCTGGCCTCGGGGGCGCCGCGAGCACGCACCCCTCCTCCCTCCAGTCGCGACAACCAAAACTGTCTCGGGACGCCGCCCCTGCTCTCGGGGGGCAGAGCGGCCCCGGCGGAGAACCGCTGCTCTGGAGGTGAGCGCAGCGTCCGCGGACGACCCCCGTCCTTGCTTCCCGCCCTCCGGGTCACCTTGCGGGGACACGCGCAGCGGCAGCGCGCAGCGAGGAGAGCGGAAGGCAACGCTGAGTCCGCGCGAGGACGCCCGACGCCTGCATCTCCTCGGGCCCGTCGCTCCCTCCCGGACCTCCAGGGAGAGGCGGGGTCGGGGCGGGTACAGGGACCCGAAGTGGAGCCCGAATCGGGACGCCGCCCCTGCTCTCGGGGGGCAGAGCGGCCCCGGCGGAGAACCGCTGCTCTGGAGGTGAGCGCAGCGTCCGCGGACGACCCCCGTCCTTGCTTCCCGCCCTCCGGGTCACCTTGCGGGGACACGCGCAGCGGCAGCGCGCAGCGAGGAGAGCGGAAGGCAACGCTGAGTCCGCGCGAGGACGCCCGACGCCTGCATCTCCTCGGGCCCGTCGCTCCCTCCCGGACCTCCAGGGAGAGGCGGGGTCGGGGCGGGTACAGGGACCCGAAGTGGAGCCCGAATTACCGCCCGAACTTCGCCCCGACTGCAGGTGCCCGCGCTGGAGCCCTGGCCGCTGGCGCGATCCGGGGGCGCGCTGAGCGCGCCTCCCCGACGGCGAGCGGCAGAGGCGGGACGCGACCCCCGGACCCCGGGGAGGCGCGTGGGGCTGACAGCGTGGGAGGCTTCGCCCACGGTATTGAGAGTTCGCCTCCTGTTGTTGACGCTGGTCCAAGAACTCTCTCCATGCATATAAATCCGGGCGACCAGGCCGCCGGGAGAAGGTCAAATACTGCAAATGATCATGATTTCTCTGTGGATTCAGGAATTTTATGTGTAGCAAGGAGGAAGAAAACAGAAATAAAATTCTCTCCTCAGTTTTGCTGTGCGGAAAATGAAATATGTCCTCTGAGAACCTGTGTGGATGACCCAGTTTTCAAAGGATGATGTAACTGGGAAAAGCCTTTTCAATGTAAAATAAAAAAGACCTTCCTGAAACTGTCGTTGTAGGAAGCTGTACAGCGGCCCTCTCGACCTGCCTGGGCCTGGGCACATGTCGTGAGTGATCTGTGATGGGTCCAGGAGTGAGGACTACCAGAAAGACTTCTTTCCCTAAAGCTGCTTCCCCGGTTGTCCCACTGCTGTCTGAAATTAGAAAAGCATTCAGATGAATAAATTATAGCTTCCGGCCCATCCACAGCCCTAAATTCAAACATCCCTGGAAAGAGTAAAGTTAAGATGACATCAGCCATTCACACTTTAGTGTGAATTAGTTTATTCTCTGGCACAAAAATGAGGAATTAGCATAGACTTTGAGACTTTGAGGGACATTTTTTTGAGGGAGGTGGGAAGGGAGGGATTGTTTGGGAGTGGGGTTTTTTTGTTTGTTTTTTTGTGTGTCTGTGAGGAAGATTGGCCTTGAGCTAACATCTGTTGCCAATCTTCCTCTCTTGGCTGAGGAAAATTGTCCCTGAGCTAACATCCCTGCCAGTCTTCCTCCATTTTGTATGTGAGACACCTGCCACAGCATGGCCTGATGAACCGAGCGTAGGTCCATGCCCAGGGTCCAAACCCCTGCAACTCTGGGCCACCAAAGTGGAACACATGAACTTAACCACTACACCATGGGGTGTGCCCCAGGAGATAGTATTTTAACACCATCATCTAGAAAGAAGAGTCTGAAGCAAAAATTAACAGCTAACAGTTTCTTTTTTTTTTAATGCTTTAGTTTTGTTGCTGTTTTAAACTATGAAAGTAACAATGCTAAATCAAACAATGCAGAAACATATAAAATAAAAATGTATAGTCTCTTCCCCCCTCCAGTTCCGCTGCCACGTAAATCCGTGTTAACACTTTGTTCATTGGGGTCTCTGCATTGGCTTTGTTTGATATATTTTCCATGTCTGTACAAACTCACATATGCGTGTAAAGTATATATGCAGGGTTTTAAATTTTTTTTTTTTTTTTTGCAGAACAAGATTATTTTATACACTTAGTAATTTACCATGGAAATCGCTCTAAGTTAATGCCTTTCTCTCATTTTTATAAGCGCTGGCATACGTTCTGTAATACGGATATATTATTATGTATTCAACAATTTCTCTGTTTGTGGATATGCTCTTTGTTTCTGGTTCTTTACTATTAAAGATAATGCTTCACAATATGGGAATAAATAAATAAACTGTGATGTGGTCATGTAATGGAATATCGTAGTTAAAATGAATGGACCAGATGTAATCTAACAACATGTTTAGATCTTAAAAACAATCTTGAATGGAAAAAATATTCAGAAAAAAATTACCAATTACATAAAATGCTAAGCATATAAAATTATATATTGATGATGGAAATGTATAGATGTAATCAAAGTTTTAACAGAAGTAAAAATGCTTCAAAAAATATCCTAGTATGTATATCTGCATGTGCCAGTCCTTTCATTTCTGTAAGAAAGATTTATAGGAAGCCGGCCCGTGGGGAGTGGTTAAGTTCACATGCTCCACTTTGTCGGCCCAGGGTTTCACTGGTTCAGATCCTGGACAGGGACATGGCACCACTCATCAGGTCATGCTGAGGTGGCATCCCACCTGGCACAACCAGAGGGACCTACAGCCAAGGATATACAGCTGTGTAGTGGGGGGCTTTGGGGAGAAGAAGAAGAAGAAGATGAAGAAAAGATTGACAACAGATGTTAGCTCAGGGCCAATCTTAAAAAAAAGATAAAAAGATTTATAGGATATACTGCCTTGGGCAGAAATAGCAAATTCCTGTTCCTTTTATACATGACATGGTTTGGAGTGAATTCACTATCGTGTTTACTAGCTTTTAAACATGTTTCAGTTTGTCTAATTACTTGAATCCTATTTGGAAAAGATAGAGAAAGGAGAAAAATAATAGTAATTTAAAATTCATCTTCAATTCATCTAGTACTCAAACTGAACACAAAATTCTAGGGGAGTTTGAACAGGACGTGTTTAACCTGACTATTCACTTTCCTTGTTCTAGAACCTATGCTTTTTTTTTTTTCTGAGGAAGATTCATCCTGAGCACACATCTATGCCAATCTTCCTCTATTTTGTATGTGAGTGACAGTCAACAAGTGGTATAGGTTCTTCCCCAGGAACCGAACCCAGGCCAGCAACGCAGAGTGTGCTGAACTTAACCACTAGGGCACAGGGCCAGCCCCCAGATATATATTTTTTTAATTATTTTTTAATTATTTTAATTATTTTATTGATCATATCGGCCTATAAGATTGTATAAATTTATTATATTTCACTATCTTTATAGACTGCACCATGTTCACAACCAATAGTCTAGTTTTTATTTGTCATGATACGTATGTGCCCCTGTAACATTTTCACCTTCCCCCTCCCCCTTCCCCTCTGGTAACCACTAATCTGTTCTCCTTATCGATGTGTTTGTTTGTCTTCCACATAGGAGTGAAGTCATACGGTGTTTGTCCTTCTCTGTCTGGCTTATCTCACTTAGCATAATACCCTCAAGGTCCATCCATGTTGTTGCAAATGGCACAATTCTGTCCTTTTTTATGGCCGAGTAGTATTCCATATGTGCCACATCTTCTTTATCCATTCATCAGTTGACAGGCACTTGGATTGCTTCCACGTTTGGCTATTGTGAATAATGCTGCAATGAACGTAGGGGTGCATATATCTCTTTGAATTGCTGATTTCAAGTTCTTTGGATGGATACCCAGTAGTGGGATAGCTGGATCGTACGGTGTTTGTATTTTTAATTTTTTGAGGAATCTCCATACTGTTTTCCATAGTGGCTGCAGCAGTTTCCATTCCCACTGGCAGTGTATGAGGGTTCCCTTTTCTCCACATCCTCTCCAACACTTGTTATTTCTTGTCTTCTTAATTATAGCCATTCTGACCAGTGTGAGGTGCTATCTCATTGTAGTTTTGATTTGCATTTCTCTAATAGTTACAGATGTTGAGCATCTTTTCATGTGCCTGTGGGCCATCTGTATAGCTTCTTTGGGAAAATGTCTGTCATACCCTCTCCTCATATTTTGATTGGGTTGTTCATTTCTTTGTTGTTGAGTTGTATGAGTTCTGTATATGTTTTGGAAATTAACCCCTTGTCAGACATATAATTTCAAATATTTTCTCCCAATTAGTAAGTTGTCTTTTTGTTTTGCTGATGGTTTCTTTTGCCACGTGGCAGCTCTTTAGTCTGATGTCATCCCATTTGTTTATTTTTTCTTTTGTTTCCCTTGCCTGAGTAGACATAGTATTCAAAAACATGCTGCTAAGACTGATGTCAAAGAGTGTACTGCCTACATTTTCTTCTAAGAGTTTTATGGTTTCAGGTCTTACATTCAAGTCTTTAATCCATTTTGAGTTGATTTTTGTGCATGGTGTAAGATAATGGTCTACTTTCATTCTTTTGTATGTGGCTGTCCAGTTTTCCCAACACCACTTATTGAAGAGACTTTCCTTTCTCTGTTATATGTTCTTGGCTCCTTTGTCGAAGATTAGGTGTCCATAGATGTGTGGTTTTATTTCTGGGCTCTCAGTTCTGTTCCATTGATCTGTGTGTCTGCTTTTCTGCCAGTGCCATGCTGTTTTGGTTACTATGGCTTTGTAGCATATTTTGAATTCGGGAAGTGTGAAACCTCCAACTTTGTGTTTTTTTTCCTCTCAGGATTGGTTTGGCTATTCAGGATCTTTTGTTGTTCCATATAAATTGTAGGATTCTTTGTTCTATTTCTGTGATGAAAGTCATTGGGATTCTGATTGGGATTGCACTGAATCTATAGATTGCTTTAGGTAATATGGACTTTTTAACTATGTTTATTCTCTCAATCCATGAGCATTTCTTTATGTCTTCTTCGATTTCCTTCAATAATGTCTGATGGTTTTCAGTGTATAGGTCTTTCACCTCCTTGGTTAAATTCATTCCCAGGTATTTGTTCTTTATATTGTGATTGTAATGGAATTGTGTTCTTGACTTCTCTTGCTGCCGTTTGTTATTAGTGTATAGCAATGCAACTGATTTTTGTATGTTCATTTTGTCCGCTGCAACTTTACTGTATTTGTTAACTACTTCTAATAGTTTTTTGTATATTATTTATGGTTTTCTATATATAGAATCATGTCACCCACAAATAGTGAGAGTTTTGCTTCATGCTTTCCAATTTGGATACTTTTTGTTTCTTTTTCTTGCCTAATTACTCTGGCTAAAACTTTCAGTACTATGTTGAATAAGAATAGAGAGAGTGTGCATCCTTATCTTGTTCCCATTCTCAGAGGAATGGCTTTCAGTTTTTCACCGTTAATTATGATGTTGGTGTGGGTTTGTCATATGTGGCCTTTATTATGTTGAGGTAATTTGCTTATATATTAATTTTATTGAGAGTTTTTATCATAAATGGATGTTGGATCTTGTCAAATGCTTTCTCTGCATCTATGGAGACGATCGTGTGATTTTTATTCTTCATTTTGTTAATGTGGTGGATCACATGGATTGATTTTCGGACGTTCAACCGTCCCTGCATCCCTGGAATAAATCCCACTTGATCATGGGGTATGATCCTTTTAATGTATTGTTGTATTCAATTTGCTAATATTTTGGTCAGGATTTTTGCATCTATGTTCATCAGTGGTATTGGCCCGTAAGTTTCCTTTCTTGTGTTGTCCTTGTCTGGTTTTGGTATCAGGGTAATGTTCGCCTTGTAAAATGAGTTAGGAAGCACTATGTCCTCTTCAATTTTTTGGCATTGTTTGAGAGGGATAGGAATTAAATCTTCTTTGAATGCTTGGTAGAATTCATCAGAGAGGCCATCTGGTCCCGGACTTTTGTTTTTTGAGAGGTTTTTGATTACTGTTTCAATCTCTTCTCTATTTCTTCTTGATTCAGTTGGGGAGGTTGTATGATTCTAAGAATTTATCCATTTCTTCTAGGTTATCCAGTTTGTTGGCATATAGCTTTACATAGTTTTCTCTTATAATACTTCATATTTCTGTGTGTTCATTGTAATTTCTCCTCTTTCATTTCTGATTTTATTTATTTGAGTCTTCTCTCTTTTTTTCTTAGTGAGTCTGGCTAAGGGTTTGTCAATTTTGTGTATCTTCTCAAAGAACCAGCTCTTAGTTTCATTGATCTTTTCTATTGTTGTCTTAGTCTCTATTTTTTTAATTTCTGCTCTGACTTTATTATTTCCTTCCTTCTACAGACTTTGGGCTTTGTTTGCTCTTCTTTTTTCCAGTTCTTTTAGGTATGGTGTAAGATTGTTTATTTGAGATTTTTCTTGTTTGTTGAGGTAGGCCTGTACTGCTATAAATTTCCCTCTCAGTACCTCTTTTGCTGCATCCCATAGGTTTTGGTATGTTGTGTTTTCATTTTCGTTTGTTTTTAGGTATTTTTCTATTTCTCCTTTAATTTCTTCAATGATCCAATAGTTTTTCAGTAGCAGATTGTTTAGTCTCTACATATTTGTGACTTTTCCAGCATTTTTCTTGTGGCTAATTTCTAGTTTCATAGCATTGTAGTTGGAAAAGATGATTGTTTTTATTTCAATCTTCTTAAATTTATTGAGGCTTGCTTTGTTTCCCAACATATGGTCTATCTTTGAGAATGTTCTATGTGCACTTGAGGAGAGTGTGTATTCTGCTGTTTAGGATGCAATGTTCTCTCTCTCTCTATATATATCAATCTATTAAGTCCATCTGGTCTAGTATTTCATTTAAGGCCTCTATTTCCTTGTTGACTTCCTGTCTGGGTGATCTATCCCTTGACATAAGTAGGGTGTGGAGGTCCCCTACTATTATTGTGTTGCTGTCAGGTTCTCCCTTCAGGTCTTTTAGTAGTTACTTTATATACTTTGGTGCTGCTGTGTTAGGTACAAGTATATTAATAAGTGCTATGTCTTCTTGGTGGAATGTCCCTTCTATCATTATATAATGCCCACTTTGTCTCCTGTTATCCTTTTTATCTTGAAGTCTACTTTGTCTGATATAAGTATGGCTATACTCACTTTCTTTAGCTTGCTTTTTTCTTTGAGTATCATCTTCCATCCCTTCACTCTAAGCCTATGTTTGTCTGTAGAACCAAGATGTGTTTCCTGGAAGCAGCATATCATTACGTCTTATTTTTTAATCCATCCTGCCACTCTGTGTCTTTTGATTGGTGAATTCAATCCATTTACATTTAAAGTGATTATAGATATAGGAGGGCTTAATATTGCCATTTTATTTCTTGTTTTCTGGTTGTTCTATATTTCCATTGTTTATTTTTCCTTGTATTTCTGTTTGCCATTTCATTTTAGTGGTTTTCTGTGGTGGCTTTCTCAGTTTTCTCTCTATTTATGATTTGTGACTTTGCTCTGATTTTTGGTTTTGTGGTGTGAGGTTTGTATAAAAGATCTCATAGGTGAGATAGTCCATTTTCTGATAGCTTCTTATCTCCATTAGCTTATGTAAGTTCCATCCCTTACCTCTTCCCTTTCTATGTTTTTTTGGTCAGAAATTATTTTGTGTGTTTGTGTATTTGTGAGCAAATTGAAGTGTTTATAGTTATTTTTGATGCCTTCTTTCCCTTTATCCTTCGCATTATAATTGTTTGCTAGCCTATTCTGCTATAGAGCTGCAATTTTCTGATTCTGTCTATTTATCTCCTCGCTCAGTGCTTTGTAAACCTTTGCCTTTTTGTTTCAAGTAGAAGGACTCCCTTCAACATTTCTTGTAAGGCAGGTCTAGTGGCAATGAACTCCCTCAGCTTTTGTTTGTCTGGGAAAACTTTTATTTCTCCGTCATATCTGAGGGATAATTTCACTGGGTAGAGTATTCTTGGCTAATAGTTTTTGTTTTTCAGTATTTTGAATGTGTCATTCCCTCTCTCCTAGACTGTAAGATTTCTGCTCAAAATCCACTGAAAGCCTGATGGGGGTTCCCTTATAGGTATTTTCTTCTTTCTTGCTGCCCTTAATATTTTTTCTTTGTCCTTGACTTTGGACAGTTTTAATATGTACCTTGGAGAAGGTCTTTTTGCATTGATGTAATTATAACTTCACGTACTTGCTTATCCAGTTCCTTTCCCAGTTTGGGAAGTTCTCAGCTATTATTTCTTTGAATAAACTCTGCAACTTTCTCTCACCCGTCTCTTCTGTTAATCCTTATGTTACTTTTCCTGAGTTGGATATTTCTCAAAGAATTTCTTCCTTTTAAAAAAAATCTTAGTTCTCTTTCCTCCTCCATCATTTCTGGGTTTCTGTCTTCAAGCTAATTAATTCTTTCTTCCATAAGATCTACTCTATTTTTAGTACTTTCTACATTAATTTTTTACCTCATTTATTGTGTTCTTCATATCCAGAATTTCCGTTTGATTTTCTTTTAGATTGGCAGTCTCTTTGGTGAAGTAATCCTTCTGTTTATTAATTTTATTCCTGAGTTCATTTAACTATCTTTCTGAATTTTCTTGTAACTCATTGAATTTCTTTGTGACAACTATTTTGAATTCTTTCTCAGTTAGATTATAATCTTCTGTGACTTCAGGTTTGATTTCTGGTGAGCTGTCATTTTCCTTCTGTTCTGCCATGTTACTGTAGTTCTTCATGCCGTTTGATGAATTGATCGTTTGCTGGTGCATTTGAGCTAGTAATCATCTTTTCTTATTTGGGGTATGGCTTTGGTTACTTTGGTTCTGAGCTACTTCAGACTGTATTTGAGAGTTTGCACTTTCCACTCTCCACTGCCTCTGCCACAAGTGTCATTAGTGCCCTGCTTGTCCCACTTGTGCCTCTGGGGTTGCTGGTGCCTTGCTGCTTATGATGTTGCTGCAGTCTCAGATGTTGCCACCGGGGTCACTAGGTTGCTAGCACTTCTGCTGCTTCTGGGGTCACCTGTGTCTCACATTCCTCCACTGGCTCTCCACGTTCTTGGATGCTGCTGTCTTGTATACCAGTTGTGCTGGTGTTCCCAAGTTGTCTGTGGGTGCTTGTTGCACCACTGCCAAGGGAGCTGGGTTCACAGGTGTCACTATCACTGGCAGAGGTCTGGGGACCCAGGGACTTGTATGCAGCCCCCACTGCTGGTGGAGCTGGGTGTCAGGGATGACTTCACTGGGGGCTGGTGCTGCCTTCACCAGTTTTGCTGTGGTTCCCGATGTTTCTGCTTGCAGGTTCCACCTGCCACCACTGGAGGTGGGGAAGGGGCTATTTTTTCTGCTCGCACCCCATCAGCTCACAGTTTTGTGGGTTGGACCACTGCTGTTGCCACCACTCCACCAACAGTCATGCAAGTGGTACTGCCACCTCACCTCTACCACTGCTCCGTGGGCATTGTGCATATGGGGCTGCCGCCGCTCTGCAGGTGCTTGCACATGCAAAGCTGAGCCACCCTCGCCTCCACTCACACAGACCACTCCATAAGGACCTGCTGCCGCTGGGGGAGAGGGTGGGGGCTGCTCTCCTAGTTCCACTGCTTCCTGGGGGTCTATTTCACCCTCCTTTGGATGTATATCTACATGGATCTCTTGGGCATCCTGTTGTGCTGTATAGGGAATCCTCTGTTGGTCAATGGATTTCTGTTTGGTTGTAACTTAGAAAGGAGAGACAAAGGGGACAACTCACTCTACCAGGATGCTGACATCACTTTCCCAGATATCTTTTTGGTATTTTATTTTCATTTCCTTTGGATGTATACCTAGAAGGGGGATTGCTGGATCATATGGTAGTCTTATTTTTAATCTTTTGAGGAAACTCCCTACTGTTTTGTATAGTGACTGAAGCAATTTACATTCCCACCAACAGTGTGCAAGGGTTCCCTTTTCTCTACATTCTCGTTATCTCTTGTTTTCTTGATAATAGACATTCCATTGTGGTTTTGATCTGAATTTCCCTGAAGAGAGGCCCTGAGAAGACACCAAGAAGTATTTCACTTCTCCCTTGACTCCAAGTAATGTAATTACAGCCTCATGATAAACAGTGGCTGGCTTTCAACCTTTAACTTGGAGACATAATAGGGAGTAATGGGGTCTATGCATAGTCCCTCTAAAGACCACAGTTGTTATTCAGCACCAATAGTTTTCATGCAGGAATATGGGTCCTGTGTTGAAAAATCTTTCTATTTTTCAAGAGAAGCCAGGAATTCTTTATTTGCCTTATAGAATGGTTATAACCTGGTGTTTGGTTATAAACAATAAATCTTGATATTTGATGACAGTGTCCTAGGTTCACAAGCTCTAGCTTTAACTTTTATATGAGGGGATTAATTTATGCCTGCCCTATTTTATTTCACTGCTTTTTTGTCATCATCTTCATGGTTGCATCAGAGGCTTATCTGATTATTTCATGTAACTTCACCAACCATAGGGTTGATTAATACCACAGGGACGAGAAAGTGAGGTAGTTTTATTACAACTCAGAGCACAGGGCTCAGCTCCCGGGAGGCAGAGACCAACTATAATGAACTAAAACCCTGTCCAAGACGATGCGCACAATAGCAGTGAGATTTTGACAGACCCAGTTTTGAATTATCTTTCCAGATTGTCTCTCAGCAAAATTAGAGAAGCCTCATTTCCAGTGAAGGCCCTTTGACCATAAGGTGAAAAATGACTTATAATAGAAGCTTTTACCCTTCTATAAAGTGACTTCTTCCCTTCTTGATTTGGGTTGATGGAAGCTGTTTTCTGTTATCTGGAACTCGGGAAAAGTAGTGCAGGAACTATAAATGTCTTCTCCTGGGAGGATATGGCACAGATGGCCGAGTCCTGGAAGGTTGTAATTGTTGACTTCTAGGGAATGACCTGGAGTGGCTTAGCTCAATTCTGCTCTGGGCTATAAAAAAAAGCCTAAGTCCACTCCTTTCTTTTCTTTTATTTCTTCATGTCTTAGTCCATTCAGGCAGAGATAACAAAATACCATAAACTGGGTGACTTATAAACAACAAACATTTATTTTTAACAGTTCTGGAGGCTGGGGAGTCCAAGATCAAGGCACTGGCAGGTTCAGTGTCTCATGAGGACTTGCGGGAACCTGGCATGCCGGAAGGGACGCGCTAGCTCTCTGGGGTCTCTTTTATAAGGACACTAGTCTCAGTCATGAGGGCTCCACCCTCGTGACCTAATCCCCTCCCAAAGACCTCATCTCCTAATGCCATCACCTTGGGGGTTAGGATTTCAATGCACAAATCTTGAGGGGACACAAATATTCAGACCATAGCAATTGGGTTAGAGTTTTTCCATTCCAATGGAGTGGTTCTATTTGCCACACTTATAATTTTGATATGGTCCTAAAGGAATGGTGCCAAGGAGGATATTTTTAGGGTTGTAGGACTTAGAGTTACCTTCTCTAGAAAAAAGAAAGCCCTATAGTTCCATGTGGCCCATCCTCATTACCAGGAAACAATTAGGGTTAAGGATAAATCTATGGTAACGAACAGAGTGAATTTTCCTGGAGCATGTCTACTACATATATCGTTCCTAATATGACACAAAGTAAGCAGTGTTGGGAGACAACTCTCCAAGAGCCTTTCAGTTTCTTCAGGTATTGGAAGTTAGGTGCTGACTGCCTTTTGTTCCGTACTGTCTTGCCCTGATTGCTTATATAGTGAAAAGCCTTGGAAGATATAATCTCCACCTCCAGAGCAAACAGGAAGTTTTCTTTCAATTTGGGAAAATAGAGATAATGACTCCCTCCAGAGCAAAGAGTGTGCTCAGTACCCATTATAAAAATTCGGATTACCTAATTTCAGGGTTCATCTCCTGTAATAAAATCCACTCCGTGTGCATTTATCATCTCGTCTTCTTCCTGTTGCTCTGTGGGAATGGGCGTTCAGGGAACTGGTGAAAAATGCTTATACTCTGGCCACTGCTATTGCTGTAAAGAATGAAGAGTCATTTGTGTTTGATCCAGGAGATTTGTGTCTTCTAGTATCCACTAAACTGTAGTGGGCTAAATTGTTAGCATGTAAATAGAGTAAAATTTCAGACATTTAATTCTTGACTAGCAGCTGATTAAGTTTTCAAGAATCTTAGATCAACAGGAGAAGAGGTTACCAAAGTGGCCAGGTGAGGGATTCTGATTGTCAAGGGGAAATTGGGTTGCTGCTGTGCAGTAGGGTAGAGAGAACTATGTCTAGAACCCCACATGGGTCTTTGGAGGTACCCCTTAGAATTTGTCCAGTAGAAAAAGTTAATGGAAAACAACAGCAATCAAATAAAGAAAGGACAGTTGAGGATTCAGAGTTTTGACAGCAAATGTTTGGACCATTCGACTAGGTAAAAATATGGAACATGTAGTGGAATAAGGAACTTATAGATATCAGATATGGATCTTGGGCAGATTCAGAAATGAAGACCCTGGAAGTTCTGCATATTTTCTTCCTGGCTAGTTTCTTTCTTTATCCCCCCTCCCTTCCCCTCATTGGTTAATTTTATAATTAGTCTTTAGGTTATCCATTGTCAGCTAGGATTATGACTGAACTAGAAGAAAAGTTAACATCTTCCAGAGATGGATACCGTGATCACCTGCCCTAAATGGATATCATGACTCCTGGGAATTTGTGCTTTTATATTTTGCAGGGAGAGTGTTAGAGCATCTTCATTTGTACAAAGGATACCTGCACCTCATCAGGCAGAAGTGTAAACGTGTTAGTGTTGAGGTACAGACGTTCCAATATATACAGAGGAGGGTGTGTCTGCTCACATGAGTTCACGTGTGAATGCTAGCTGGTCAAAGGGATGGACGGTGGTGGTAACTTACTTATTATCACTCAGCGCTAAATCCATCCTTCTCTACCAGCTGGCATCTGTTGGGTTCCGCCAATAGAGGACTGGAAAAAAGTCAGGAAGAGAGGAAAAGGGAATTCCTCCTTCCTATTTGTTTGCTGTTTCTGTCAGTGTTACTCCAGCAACAGCATTCCATCCCAGCTGTGACAGGTGGCTACAAACTCCAGCTTCTTTCTGGCACCTCCAGAACTAGTCTCGTTTCACAGCTTCCGAAGTCTTAGCACCAGCTGGGTAGCACCGTGTCTGGAGGCCTGAGCCCCGGGTCATGGTCTTCTCCAAGCTTCTAGATTCCAAGAACCCCAACTTCCCTTTTATTTGCCCAGCCACAGGGGTGACAGCTGTTTGCTGCACTTATTATCTTTGTGTCACCTCACTGATCTCTTTTACCCCTCCAACAATTGTGTAACCAGTTTCTCCTATTAACTTTCCTCTTGATACCGACCCTCTTATCAGTTTCCCAACATTAAACCCAGCATATATGGGGTTAAAACCCAAACACTCATTCCCTGCTTACTCCCTGGCTTCCTGGCTCCAGAATCCACTATCCTCCATGGAGACGGACACCGTCAAGGACAAGCACCTGGATCATCTCCTCCTGCAAAGAGATATAGGCTGGTGGGAAAGCTGCTGACCAGCAAGGTCATGGGCTCCCTCCTCTCTGCAATGTCTCAAGGCCAAAGACAGGCTGGTGGGAAAGCTCTGACAAGCAAGGCTGTATGCTCCCCCTCCCCTACATAAAACCCCAAATAAAAGCCCTTCCTTTTAGCTTTTCAGGGAGTTTGGGATTTCAGCGTTAGCTGCCCTCTCTCCTTGCTCAGTGCTGTGCACAAATAAAATTCCTACTTCATTCCACCACACCTGGTGTCAGAGATTGGCTGGCTGTGCAACGGGTGAGCAAACTCACTTCAGGTTCAGTATCACTCTGTTGAAATATTGAGTACAATTTCTATTTTCCTGACTGGACCCCGACAGATATAACTGATTTTAAGACATGTTCTTTATTTATATTTCTTTTTTTTTTTTTTTTTTTGAGGAAGATTAGCCCTCAGCTAACTACTGCCAGTCGTCCTCTTTTTGCTGAGGAAGCCTGGCCCTGAGCTAACATCCATGCCCATCTTCCTCTACTTTATATGTGGGACGCCTACCACAGCATGGCGTGCCAAGCGGTGCCATGTCTGCAGCCGGGATCCGAACCGCCGAACCCTGGGCCGCCGAGAAGCGGAACGTGCGAACTTAACCGCTGCGCCACCGGCCGGGCCCCTTTATTTATATTTCTATCAGAGAATTGCATTGTAGATGAATATTAGTGATACTTAAAGTTGGCAATTTGACTTTTATAACTTCACTTGAGGCAAGAACTCTGATGGAGGAAAGAAGTTAAAATTATGAGCAAATGTGGGATTTGAGATAACTTACGAATTTGAATTACTATCCTGTTTCCTTTAAGTCACGTTTTAAGTGTTTCTTATAAACAGCGTTTAGGGCAGTTTTTTTTTTTTAAGCTCAGTTACTCAGTTTCTGACTTTAATGGGCAAATTCAATCCATTCACAGCTAGTGTAGGAACTGATATACTTGAGTTTAATTCTTCCATTTTATTTTATTTTTAAAAAATTAACTTCGCTGTTGTTTCCTTCTTCCTTTTCCCTATTTTTCCTGGTTTGGTCATCCTAATTTTCATCCCTATTTCCATGAATCATCAAAAGTTAACTAGGTGACTGTAGAAAAGAGTCAGGGTTTTGTCTTTGGGAAAACTGGAGTTTTAAAATGCTGTCTTTCTAATGGTCATGATCTTGTAGGGGAGCAAAATTTGCCATCACAAAATGTGTTTCTTTGGCATGAGGATTATTTTAGGCTGATTATTTTTAAGAAACAAAGACTTGGGAAGTCTTCCTTTAAACCTGTCCCCTAACTGCCTAAAGAATTTAGATAGAAGGCTGTAGCAGGAGGAGAGCTGTCACCAGAGGTAACTATGAAACAGGAGCCAGTTGTGGTGACCTTGGCAGGACTTAGCAAGGCCTGTTTGTCACATTCCTCTCTGTGTCCCTTTGTCTCCGCGTGGCACGGCAAACATTCGTTTACCAAACGCTTGCTATTCCACTTCCTTGTGAATTGTCTTCCTCCGCTTTGAGTCCCAGGCCCATATCCTCTTCTCCTTAGCTCCGAGTAGCATATAAGCCTCAATTGCCTGACTGCCTTTGGGCCTTCGTGGTGTTCAGGGCAGGCCGCCCCAAGATGCACCACTCTGGTATGCAAATTATTTTGAGCTGAAGACAGTAAAGGCTTAGAAGATTCAGGAAGAACGTTGGACCTTCTCCCAAACTGCCTAAAAGAATTTAACTTAGAAGGCCTGTTCCAGGAGAGAGCTAATACCGGATGATAGCTATGGAATAATGTAAAATAGGTGTGATAGAAAGTCACCAACAAACCCATTTTTTGACCCAACAAAACCTGTTTAACAAACATTTTTATTTCCATCTCCGTGTAAATTGCCTTCGTCCCCTCTGAAATCCCAAACCACTACCCCCAACATCCTCCTTGTCTGTAGCTGAAGAAACTTAACCAGGCAGCCTCGGCCAGATGGAAGAGTTACTCAGTTTCTTCTGGGTTTCTCCCATGTATACATGCTATTAAACTTGTTTGATTTTTCTCCTGCTAACCTGCCTTTTTAATCATTTGACCAGCCATAGCACCTTAAGGGAAAGGAGGAGGAATTCTCCCACTTGCCCTACAGCCTCACATTCTTATGGAGCCCCTGGATGTTTGAAAGTAAATTTGATCTTCTCCTGTTAATCTGTCTCATACCAATTTAATTCTGAGACCACCCAGAAGAACCTAGAGGGTAGAGGAGAAGTTTGTTTCTCCGTGACGGTCTCATTCACGTGGCTCTGCCAGGGTATCTTTTAGGGACCTAGATTGGCAGAATAGAGTCAGAAAATGTCATCAGGGTGCTACAGACTCCACAATGTGAGACTGTTTTGGCTATCCATTAGAAAACCACTCACACAAGGCTTCTCTAAAACATAAAGAAAAGTAAATTAAAAAGGAAAACTGAAAACCTCGAGCGGTTAAGTTCGGATCCTGGCCATGGACCTACGCACGGCTTATCAAGTCACTCTCTGCTCCAGCTATGAAAATAACACTGAGTTGAAACTAAAATAAATAACTTGGACCTCCATTGTAAGAAATTCACCATTTAAAAAAAATGCGGAGAAACCATTAGGAAGCAATTTCTATAAATTCAAGAGCTCCTCGTTACACAAGTGAAGATAGTTTATTTTCATTTTCTTATCTGTTACAGAGCGAGGTAAGAGCCAGGAGACAGTTGCAAAACTGGTCAAGCAGATCTCTCGCGTTCCCCTGACTGTCAGAGGCGTTCCTGCCACTTCTTACCCAGGCCGTTCTTTCCACCACAAGTGCTCTCTCTGTTTCTCTTCTGTCTAAGTACTTAAATCTTATCTTACTTTTCCTTCAAGACTGGGCTGAAGCCCTGCATCCTGGACCAAGAGAATTTGTTTCTATTAAGAAATATTATAATTTCAAAATTCTACTTGTCTATATTGGACTCTGCATCAACTAAAACTCCCAGATCTTTTTAATGTGAATTGCTCTCAAGTCACTAGTCCCCTATTCTAAACTTCCATATTTTTGTTCCTTAATTTCAGCTATTTCTGACTTCTCCCCAAATCTCCAGCACCCTACATCCACTTCTCCACTCTCTATGTGGAAGGACTTGGCCCTGGCCACAAGCTGGGCTCTGGGTGTACATCCTGCATATCCATTGGATGATTTGAGGTCAACTTGATACATTGGCCTTTCCCCTTTAACAAGCAACTAAAGTTGGGACCATCAGGGTTATTACCACCACATCCAATCTCTGCATCCATCCTGAAGGAGAGAATCCTGCTCCTGGACCAAGGGTATGAGAATAGCAGGACAGGAGGTTGATGCTACTACTCCTTCTTTGACCTCTGCTTTAACGCCCTGGACATTGAGTGCATATTTTCATGCACCCATAGAGATAGCTTAGGGAGAGTTGGTACACACAGTTCTCTCTTGCCCTCAATCCTTATCTCAGGGGCCATCTGGGGCAATTATAATATGTCTTAGGTGAGCCAGAGTTAGCATACACTTATGGAGACCAAGTATCAGGACTGGAGGCATGCTGCACAGGCAGACACGCGGGCAGTACTCTTGCCGTATCTGGATATCAGGCCCTGTTATGTATTGGTGCTAAGGACAATCTTGACCTCCCAGGGTACCCCTCAGTCACCTCGCCTTCTGGATCTTCATATAAGTAACTAAGCAAAATACATCTTGTATAAAAATGAGAACAGAGACTATGGAACATCACTAGAGATCTCCCTACGGATTATGTACTTTGGGCATATTCATTCTACTGTGGTCTTTTTGTGCACACACAGAATTCAGCTCTGTTCCCAAAGGACTCTACCATTTATCTATTTATCCATCGATATCAATGTGCCTTTTTCTTTAAATGCTAAGCCATTTGAAAGTATGTTGCAGACATCATGACACTCCATCTCTAAATACTTCACCGTGTATTCTCAGAGAACGAGGACGTTACAGTCAATGATTCCGTAAGTGCAGGTACAGAATAACAATTGTAAGCAGAATAAGAGGAACGGTCAGGGTACAATATCTGCTTACAAGCAAATCTGTGATTAAAAAAAAGACATAAACCAAGCAAATCACCATGGACATGCTTCTGAAAAGAGTGACACCTCTTCAAGAAGAGCCTCAGGCAGGTCCTTCAGGAGGTGTTCCAGAAGAAAGTGTGGGGGATTAGAATTGGCCACCCCAAAATATGTCTCTTTGGCATGAGGATTATTTTGGGCTGGTTACTTTTAAAAACTGTGGGGGCCGGCCCGGTGGCATGGTGGTTTAGTTTGCATGTTCTGCTTCTCAGTGGCCTGGGATTTGCCAGTTCGGATCCCGGGTGTGGACATGGCACCGCTTGGCATGCCATGCTGTGGTAGGCATCCCTCATAGAAAGTAGAGGAAGATGGGCACGGATGTTAGCTCAGGGCCAGGCTTCCTCAGCAAAAAGAGGAGGACTGGCAGCAGTTAGTTCAGGGCTAAACTTCCTCAATAAAAACCAAAAACAAAAAACTGCAAGCAGGAGAGAAACTCTGAAAAGTAGAAGTTACCCTTTGTAAGAGACATTTACATTTGTAAGGGAAATCTCCATCTGTAAAGGTGTCTCCCTCTCTGTTCCAGGAAGAGGGGGGATGACCTTATCTCTAGAAATTCTGATCAATGCAGAAGGCAAGGACTTAAATTTGCATAATAATCTTACTCTTTTTACTGTGCTTCTCTGGTAATCTCTCATAAGTGGCTTCACCCACCCCCAACATCCTCCTTTGTAACTGAAGGTGGTATTTAAGATGAGAACCTCTGCCATTTTGGCGAGTTGCTCAGTTTGCCTGAGCCTCTCCCATGTATACATGTTACAAAGCTTTGTTTAATTTTCTCCTGTTATTCTGTCTCATGTGAATTTAATTCACAGCCTGACCAGAAGGACCCAGAGTGGATAGAGGAAAGTCTTCCTCCCCTACAAAGGCATTGCTATCATAGGAGATGACAGCTCCGTGTGTGTTATTGCCCCTGAAGACCTTCCAGTGGGACAAGACGTGAAGGTGGAAGACAGTATTGAGGGTCCTGATCCTATGTAGGCCTAGGCTAACGTGTGTGTTTGTTTTTAATTTAAAAAGTTTAAAAAGTAAAAATAAATAAAAATTTTTAAAAATAGAAAAAAGCTTACAGAATAAGGACACAAAGAAGAAAAATATTTTTGTACAGCTGTATAATGCATTTGTGTTTTAAGCTAAGTGATATTAAAAAAGAGTCAAAAAGTTTAAAAAATTAAAAGTTTATAAAGTAAAATATTTACAGTAAGCCAAGGTTAATTTAATATTGAAGAAAGAAAAAATATTTTTTTATCAATTTAGTGTAGCCTGTGAGCAGTGTCTGTAGAGTCTACAGCAGCGTACAGTGATGCCCCAGGCCTTCCATCACTCACCGCTCACTCACTGACTCACCCAGAGCAACTTCCAGGGCTGCAAGCTCCATTCAGGGTCAGTGCCCTATCCAGGTGTGCCACTTTTTTATCTTTTATACCGTATTTTTACTGTTTAGATACACAAGTACTTACCATTGCATTACAATTGCCTACAGTAGTCAATAGAGTCATATGCTGTACGGGTTTGTAGCCTGGGAGCAACAGGCTATACCAGATAGCTCAGTGTGTAGTAGGCTATACCATCCAGGTTTGTGTAAGTTTGATGTTTACACAACTATGAAATCACCTAATGACACATTTCTCAGGACATATCCCAGTGTTAAGCAACACATGACTGTATACATGGCAGATACCCAGGGAAAAATGAGTAATTCTCAGAGGTAACTTAGAATTCAGGCTTAAATAAAGTCTTTGGCTAAAGACAAAAGAGAGAAGGATGTAGGGGAAGACAGTTATGGGGAGACGACCAGGAAAAGTATGGTAACCAAGAATAAGATCTGTTATGCAGATTTAAGTTGTGCCTTCTCCATTGATAAGATTTTCTTGTAATTTATTCATCCTTCTCTTCCTGGTACAGAGATGGAGTCACCCTTACAAATGGAGATTCCTTATAAATGTAAATTCTCTTACAAAATGGTAACTTCTACTCTGTTTTCAGAGTTTCTCCCGTGTCTTCTGTTTCTCAGAATAATCTTTATGCCAAAGAGGCATATTCTGGGGTTAAAACCAAAGCACTCTTTCCCTGCTTACTCCCTGGCTGCCTGGGTCCAGAATCCATGGAGACAGACAGCCAAGGACAGCCACTTGGATTCCCCTCCCCTCTTGTGGGAGAATCCAGTAGTAATTAATGCAAGATCCTAACTTGCTGGGGGCTGTGTTAAATTATATAAAATAACAAGTGCTTACATTCATCTTCATGGCTAGGACACAATGTATTCACAACATATTACTCTTGTTACCTCCTGAAGGGTAGTGCTTGGTGGTCTTGAGTAACAAGAGAAGACCCAGTACAAACTGTAGAGAGATGGTAGAAACACCTATTGGGTGTGCTGTCTGTGCCAGGTTCTGTGATAAGCACTTTACATATATTAACTTATCTAATTCTCCCTACAACCCTGCCGTGTGGTTACTACTCCTATCATTCCCATTTTACTGATGAAGAAACTGATGCAGAATCATCTATTTGGCTACTACTTGCTGAGTGTCTACTATGTACCTGATACTGGTCTAAAAATTAAGAATACCTCAAAGCATCCTAGCCTTCACTGAATTTACTAATGGTGAGAGACAAAAATAAACTATAAAAATGTAAATTATATGGTAAGTTAGAAAGTGATGCGTTACTGAAGAAGGAAAGTGTTCTGTGGATGTGTTTGCGTTTATGCTCACATGTGCAATTTAAAGTAACAATGATGGACAGGGAAAACCTCACTGAGAAGGTGACTTTTGAGCCAAGATTGAGGGAGATGAAGGAGAGACACACGTAATCTCTAGGAGAAGAGAATGCTGCAAAGAGGAAACCACCAAACGCAAAAGCTCTGACGAGGTGCCTGGAGCGCCCCAGACAAAGCAGGGAGGCCCCTGGGAGTGGGGCAAAACCAGTATGTGGGGAAGGAACCGAAGAGGTCAGAGAAGAAGGAGGAAAAGCCAGATCCTGTGGGCCTTGCAGACATTAACTTGCATGGAGCAGAGAAGCCTTGGGAGGATTCTGAGCAGGGAAATTACATGATCTGATTTTGTTGTAAAAATATCACCTGGATGTTATATTGAGAAAAGACTGTGTGGGCAGGCAGCAGATGGGGTGCGGGTGGGGAGGACAGAAACCAGAAAGATGGGTTATGAGGCTATTATAATAATCTGGGAGTTCGGGAGACCATTAACAGTAACCTGAGAGAGGGAAGAGAGGGGCTCGAGCCAATGTAGCTGCACTGCAGGTGGTGAGAATCATCCAATTCTGAGTATATTTTGAAGGTGGAGTCCATAGGATTTGCTAATGGATTGGATATGAGATGGAGAGAAAGAGAAGAATAAGCATAACTCCAAGCTTTTTGGCCTGACCAAGGGGAAGGGTGAAGTGGGCATTGACTGAAGTTGAGGAAGATTTAGAGAGGAACAGGATTGCTAAGATCAGGAGTTCAGTTTTGATACGTTATTTTGACATGGCTGCAGATATCTGTGATAGGCAGAACAACGGCCCCCAAAAGGGGTCATCCAGGTCCTCATCCCTGGAAGATGTGAATATGTTTGGTTACATGGCAAAGGGGAATTAAGGTAGATGGAATTAAGCTTGCTAATAGGCTGATCTTAAGATGGGAAGACTGTCCTGTATTATCCAGGTGGACTCAATGTGATCACAAGTCTGTAAATGTGGAAGAGGGCGTCAGAGGAGTCGGTCAGAGCGATGCAATGTGAGAAAGACTTGACCGACTATTGTTGGCTTTGAAGATGGAGGGGGCCACAAGCAAAGGAATGCCAGCAGTCTCTAAAAGCTGGACAAGGCAAGAAAATGAATTCTCCCCTAGAGCCTCTGGAAAGGAATGCAGCCCTGCTGATCTTGACTTGAGCCCAGGGAGACCCATTCTGAACTTCTGACCTCCAGAACTGTAAGATAACAGATTTGTGTTATTTTAAGCCACTAAGTTTGTGACAATTTTTGCAGCAGCAATAGGAAAATACAATGTCCAAGTCGAGATATTTGACAGGCAGCTGGATATACATGTCTGGATTTGGGGTAGAGGTCCAGGATGGGGTATAAATTTGGAGTTATCAGCATATTGATGATACATAAAACCGGGAGACTGGATGAGATCACTAGGGGTGTCAATACAGACAGAGAAGAAAACAGAAGGGAAGGTAAGAGAAAGAAGAGAAGAGACGAGAAGAATCCACGGACTGAGCTTGGAGGGACTGTGACACTAAGAGATCAGGAAATGAGAAGGAACCAGCAAAGGAGACCTGGAAGGAGAAGCCAGTGAGGAAGGAGGACAACCGGGTGGGTGTGCTGCCTGGGAGCCAAGGGAAGGAAGTGTCTGAAGGAGGGGTGGGTGACGACACAAGTCAGATGCCGTTATAGGTCAGGTAGAATGAGGATTGGGAATGACTCGCTGGATTGAGCAGATTAATATTATTGGTGACCTTGACAAGAGTAGTTCAGGTAGAGGGGTGTGGGCTAAAACCTTTCAGAGTGGGCTTTAGAATGGGAAGAACAGAACTGAGGACAGTGAGTATAGACACCTTTTAAAAAGAGTTTTGTTATAAAAATGAGCAAAGAGATAGGGTGATAGCTGGAAATGAAAGTGGACTTTTTTGGTGTGAGAGAAGTAACAGAATATTTGTATATTGACAAGAGTGATCCAGCAGAAGATCAGAGAGGTTAGGAAACTTGTTCAAGGTCACAAGACCATGTGGAGCAGAGATGAGCTGTCTGAGGTGAGGTCATCCTAGATAAGCCCACCCCCAGAAGTGGAGCCACTTAGCCAAGCCAGCAGCCGAGCACACTCATGGGTGAGACCAGCCAAGACTGGGAAATCTGCTTAGCTGATCCAACTCAAATTGCTGACCCAGAGAATTCTGAGCTTGATAAGTTTATGGGTGGTGGTTATGCAAAAAAAAGATAACTGGTATTGGGTCAAATTAGTTAAACGTGTTTGGGGTAAAAGTGACCACATAAGTTCAAGCTCATAACTGACTAACACGTGCAAGACTCGTTATTAGTTTTATTGTAATGAGGTTCTTAGAGAACTTTTGTTCTAAGTGTCTGCCCAGGTACAATAATGCATATTTTATGCTGAAATTTTAATTTCGTTTTTCACTAGAAAAAAATGGAACATAATCACCTTCAGTGACTTATTTATGACATGAAAATTGATATGTCTTTCTCTCAACAGGTGGCAAAATAATAAACAACACTGTCACTGTTCTCTGAACACTTGTCCAGACAATACGCAGTAACTGATTTCTCCTGCCCTAATATGCCGTAAGCTGAAAGTTTTACACTTCATCTTCATTTCCATTGTAAAATCAGGGGGAATAGTTTGCAACTAAATATTTTTTATTAGAAAATATTGTTTTCTTATGTTAATTAGCTTGATTGTGACAATTATTTCACAACGTATACATATGTCAAAACATCTAGTTGCAAATCTTAAATATATACAATTTTTGTCAATTATACTTCAATAAAGATGGGGGAAAAAGAAAATTTTGCTTCTTCAAAACATATTCATAAAAAAGAATGAAAGAAAACACCATTTTCCAAAGCCTTAATTGGCCTTAGTTCTAAGCCACAAATAATTGTGTAAACTCACTTTTTCATATTGTGACTTCGGTGCAAGAAAGATTGTGATGGCCATAGATACATCAGCATTAGTCTATAACTAAAATCTAGAAATAGAAGCTAGGAATAAGTTTCTTCTTTTTTAAAAGAAAAAATTCCTTTTTTCAAAGAATCCAGATATGAGAGACCAGGAGTGTAAGGGAGTTAAGAGCGAAAGCATCTTTTGCAGCATCTTATGCCATAGTGGGTCTCTGTGCACAGAACTTCTTGCCTTGTATTCATTTCTCTTGTTCCTCTTTCCTGTAGGGTAAGGCTGTGGTGGTTCTCCATAGGGTCACGTTCCCCTTGGCCTCCCTTCTCTCTCCTCCCCAATAGCTCTCAAAATACCATAATCAGAGGAATCAGGAAGCACTATACTCTTGCTAATGCTCTCTTTGTGTAAATCTAGTAATTTCTAATTTTAACAGAATGTATATTATTGACCAGACTGTATCGTCAATCTTCGTGTTCCTTGGATGTAAGAAAGATCTAGCATGCTGTTTGAAAACTATACCTTTGCCGATAAGATAAGACATGTATGTGTTTCCTACAGGCATGGGTGGCAATTTGCAAGTTTAAATCTAAGATATGTGTTTGCCCAAAGGCACAGTGATGTGTTAATAACCATTCCTATCCAGAGAAGGTTTTGAGTCATTTTGCACTGTGTCATCATACTATGACTTTCCTCTGGCATATCTGGAAGCATTTAAGACAGAACAACTTGGTTCATGACTTTATATGGCAGATGATGGAGAAATTGTTACTACTGTGGGGGTCTTGACTAGAATTAAGGGAGTTTTTCTGATCTTGACATTCACTGTAGAGTCCAGGCTGCATTAGTGGATAGCTCGTCCTCATTAGGTCTCCAGGTATTAAGCATTTTTCTCACACTGAGCATTTTCTTATCTAGATAATAGGGTATCAACCTGCACTTCTATATAAATAACAGCTTTATTGAACACATATGCCAGGAACTATTCTAAGATCTTTGTGCACATTACCTCCAAGGTAGAAAATTCAATGCCTGAAGCAATTGAATTCCACAGGTTTTAATTTTTAAAAATTCTTAGGCATAAAAACAATCTTCAAAGTTCTTCAAAGGTCATTTTGTTATGAAACAAAGAGAAAATGTATGAATTGCAGAAGTATTGAAAGAGAAATCAGCACTCAGAATGTTTCTGCTAAAGCAACCAATTGATTCATAGGAAGACCAAGTAAGAAAGCATGACACTGGCCCATGGCGTAGTGGCTGAGTTTGGCACACTCTGCTTCAGAGGCCCAGGTTCACGGGTTTGGATCTCAGGTGCAGAGCTACACCACTCCTCAGCCATGCTGTGGCAGTGACCCACATATAAAGTGGAGGAAGATTGGTACAGATGTTAGCTCAGGGCTAATCTTCCTCAAGCAAAATAAATAAACAAATAAATAAAAAGCATGACAGAGAGTAACGCAGCTACTGGGCAGCCATGAAAGAAGGGAATTTTTGGCAAAGGTAAGGCATAATCTTGAACCAGTAGAGATGGAAATCATGAGACCACTACTATGTGCAACAGTACAGCTTTTTTTTTTTTTAATTTGTGGCTTGAGTGAAGCTGAGTTTTAAAAGCAGGTGGCTGAGAAATGCTAGTACTAACTTTTGTCTTTTTTTAATGAAATATATGTTGCCAAACAAATTGTGTAATTTCCAGGAGTGGAGAAATTGACTCTGGTCATGTGCCCCAGGAGGGGGCAGGAGTTACCCCAAAATTTAGCAACTTAAAACAATAAAAATATATTATCTTGCTTATCTTCTGAGGGTCTGGAACCCAGGAACAACTTAGCTGAGCGGTTCTGGCTCATGAGCTTTCGGTCAAGCTATCAGCCGGGACTCCGTCTTCTGGAAGCTTGACTGAGGCTTTGAGGGGAATCTGCTTCCCGACACACTCCTGTGGCTATTGTCAGAACGCTTCACTTCCTCACTTTTTATTTTTATAACCTAATCTGGGAAGTGACCATGACTTTGCTGCATACAAATGTCAAACAGACCAACTCTAGTACGATGTTGGCGAGAACTACACCAGGGTACCAATCGCAAGAGGTGGGATTGTTGGAGGCCATCTTGGAGCCGGCTCTGTTTATGGCTCACTCTCTTACAAAAAGTCCTTATGCTCGGCCCGTTACTGGGCCAGCATCTGCCTGTACACATGCATCCTTTCGGGTTCTACAAATCATAGCAACAGGAGCTTACAGCTGGAAGAGACTGTAGAGATCATCTTCTAATCCAACCTCTCGTTTTCTTCTAAGATTCATCTGGATGGAGTAAGGAAAATAGAGCCCAGAATGTATAAATGTCTCGCCCAACACCACCGTCTCCCAAAGAGCTGGTTCAAATTTTACCTTTAGGCCTGTCATTACCTTTTTATAAAATATTTGAATCCACGATCTTTTGTTTATGGCTTATTTTAATGGCAAATCACGAGAACCCAAATGTTGAATTAAATTTAATTTTCACAGACCAGTATTCATTCAAGTCAATGTTCTTTTTTTTTAATTTCTAAAAAAAAATATATTGAACGTTACTTTGTTCCAAATTTCATGTTGGATACTGAGTACACTCTTTAACATAAGAGAAAAAAATCTCTTTCCAAATGAATCCTACAGTCTATTGGAAGGAAGGGATATATTTACCAAGAATCGAAGTGGGTGCTCTGTGGGACACAGAAAGAAGGCAAATACTATTCTTGCTCTAAAGGAGCATAAAATGTAGTACCATTAATTTTAGAATTATGCATGAAAGATGTTAATTGGCATGATTTAACTTTTCATATAACTGGCCCATGGCAAGTGTGGAGCTAACAGACTAAAGCTATGTTGGGGGTAACTGGATTCCTTGCTGTCAGCCAAGCTGGATCCTTATTTCTATAATTTGTTTACATTTTTAATGTTTCTATAAGATAATCTTGCCGTATACACACTTGGAGAATTTACATGGAAGAGAAAAGTGATAAGCAGAGTGGACGCAGTTAAAAGTCTCTAATTGGAAGGGCCGCCCCATGGCCGAGTGGTTAAGTTCGCGCACTTCGCTTCGGCGGCCCAGGGTTTTGCAGGTTTGGATCCTGGGTGCGGACATGCCACCACTCATCAGGCCACGCTGAGGCGGCATCCCACATGCCACAACTAGAAGGACCCACAACTAAAAAAAATATACAACTATGTACCAGGGGGCTTTGGGGAGAAAAAAAGGAAAAATAAAATCTTAAAAAAAAATCTCTAATTCTATGCTTCCTTAGGGTGCTTAAATGCTAAATTATGGCGATTGTCCCAATTACCAGCAGCTTACAATGGCGTCACACATCGTTAGGAAATCAGCTTTTAAAATAGAGTTGGCATCAGGCTCTAGACCTGCAAGGCACCATGAAAGATGGGTTCTTCCCAAGGACAGGAGACACCACAAGTTCTTCTTCCACTTTTATGATTATTGCAGCTTCATCGGTCACATGTTTGTATCCAGGAAAAAACCTCAAATTTCTAGAGGGAGCTGACTACATATGAGATAAACTGCTTTTCAGCAATATCCCATTGAGAAAGATTTTGGCTGGTAAAGTTCTTTTGGGATGACTTCTACAACCCCATCCTGTCTACTAATGAAATTCCCATGGCTTTTCTCTCGGCTTGTACTGTAATTATTGGCTTCTAACAACCTGTGATTCAGGTCTGTGTTGTGCGTGTAGCAGGTACTCTATTCGTTCCTGTGCCCCAGGTCTGGCTCTCCCAGTAGCAGCCAAGTGGAGGGGGAGATGGAACCAGAGATAAACATTTCAGTTTAATTTTTTCTGCACAGTACCTTGCAGAGCATCACGCACGAGAAGGCACACGACAAATGTGATTTGATAAAGGCAAGAGCTGATGGCAGCACAGGTTCCAGGCTCAGGTTAGGTGGAGCTGGCTTTTTCTTTTCCTAGATAATACTGAATATAGTCATTTATTTTAAATAATTCTTTAGCATTATGTAGTAGCCCAGAGCAAAAAGAAAATACAATGGGTACCAAGGATCTGAGTATATTGTGGTGAAAAGGGAATGGGCTTTGGAATTAGACAGATATTTATTCGTCTACCCATTCATTCAGCAAATATTTATTGAGAATGTACACGTACTAGTGAAACTGACAAAAAGCCCTACCATCTTGGAACTTGCATTCTAGTAACTAAAATGTGTGGCATGTGACAAATAGAAATGGCAAGCAATAGGATGTATCGGAGTATATGAGGAAGCCATTTGGTGTAAACCTAATTTGGCCTGACTTTGTTTTTCCAAAAGGGCCTGACATGGCCATTGAGCACTAAACAAATTTACTATGAAAGCATTAAATGATACACACCATAGCCTTTCACTGCTTGATTTAGAAGTATCCCAAATGCATAAGGCAGTCCTCCAAAACCGAATGGCACTGGATGTCTTGACAGCAGCACAGGGGGCACTTGTGCCATTATAAAAACTGAATGTTGTGTTTATATTCCTGACTACCATCAAAACATCTCTGGCTTCCTATCTGATATGAGCCACCAAGTTAAGTCCATGTCTGACCCTACCCTATCTCTAAATGATTGGTTGAACTCTTGGTCAGGTCCAGGTTTCTGGACTACTATCAAAACCTTATTCATTGGGTTAATCATCTTACTTGTATTTCTTATTAACTTAAGTTGTTTACTGTCTGGCAACCTCATGTAACTGACCCCCCACCCCAAAATCCTCCTTTGTCTTTGGCTGAGGATAATATTTAAGCGGTGGCTTCTGCCATTTACTCAATCCGGTTTGATTCTTATCTAAAAGTTGTGGGACCGCCCAATGGCCGGACCCTACCAGCACTGGTACCATTTTAACTTTTTTTGTCTTGTAAAGAGATAACTCGCATACCTATGGCATTGCATATCTGCTTTAAACATTTACTATGGCAAGAACAAATGGCCTTAAGATAAAGGTGCAACTTCCCCTTTGGCATTTCCTTAAGGATAAGCATCTTTCCTTAGGCTAGGAACTGATTGCTGTGTTCACCTGTGACCACCCAGCTCGAGATAACAGACCTGCCATCCTGCTGTGTCCACTAAGACAGCAGACCTGCTCCCTGCTGTGTCCATCAATCACTATGCCAACAGAGCAGTCTCGTGACTATTGTAAAAGGGACATTTCAATCCTATGTGAAACATACTCTTTGGGGGTATATAACCACTCTGTGCACCCCACTTCTTTGGAGCCCTTCCTCCTTGGGGAAGGAAGGCCCTGGGCTATAAGGTCCTCACGTTTTGGCTCAGAATAAACTCACCCAAATTTTCATTTATAGATTGGTTATGGATTATTTGCGTCAACATATATCAGAAGGGGTAAGAGCTATGAAGAAAAACAGAATGAGGAAGGGGTGAGGGACAGACGTGGGTCAAGTGCAGTTATAATAGGAGCGTTAGGGAAGGCCACACTGGGACAGTGAGATTTGAGCAAATATGAGGAGGACATGAGGAAGGGAGCCACGGAGCTAAGGGGGAAGAGTGTCCAGGCAGACGGAACAGCTGGGACAAAGGTCCTGCAGCGGGTCCAGCAAGCAGGCCAGTGTGACTGGAGAGGACACTGGAGTTTAAATCCGGTCCTGCTTCCTAAACCACCTAACCTTCTTGAGCCTCAGTCCACTCCTCTGAAAAAGTAGATGTGAGAATGCTTGGATAGCTTGCAGCACTATGGTGAAGACCAAAAGAAACAGTAACGGTACAGGATGGAGCAGAGTGCCAGGTATTCGGGTAAGAGCTTTAATTAAAACGTAAAGGATGTCCTACAGCACTGATACTGCTTCTGTGTCTTCTTCCTGGAAAATGAAGGAAATAACAATACATTGCAGGTTTCTCATGAGGAGTGAAGGGTGGCAGAATATACCAGCCCAAAATATGCCTCTTTGACATAAGAATTATTTTGAGAAACAGCAGACACAGGAGAAGCTCTGAAGACACAGTAGAAGTTACCCTTTTGTAAGGGAATTTACATTTATCAGGAAATCTCATTTGTAAGGGTATCTTCCTCTCTGTGCCAGGAAGAGAAAGATGACTAAATCACAAGAAAATCAAAAGGAGAAGGCACCAACTTAAATCTGCATAACAAATCTTACTCTTGTTTACCATACTTTTCCTGGTCGCCTCCCCGTAATTGGCCTCCCCCATACCCTTCTCTCTTTTGTCTTTAGCTAAAGATGGTATTTAAGCCTGAATTCTAGGCCACCTCTGAGAGTTACTCATTTTTCCCTGGGTCTTTCCCATGTATACATGCGGTATACATGTTAATAAACTTCTGTTTGTTTTTGTCTTATTAATCTGTCTTTTGTTACAGAATTTCCAGCAGAGAATTTATAAAGGTAGAGAGAAGATTATTTTTCCTCCCCTACAGATGTAAATAATGCAGTAATACTTGTAAAGTCCTTAGCCCAGAGGCTGACACATGGCATACCTAATGGAAGTTCTCGTCACCAGCAGATGCTGCAATAAAGCATTCATCAGTATAGACATTGATAAAATTGGGAGAGCGGCTTAAAGTCACCAACCAACAGGACTAGGTAGAAAACGGGAACTAGGTCCAGAGCCCAAAGGAACCAGAAAATGTGAGAACAATGGATGTGACAATCAGGGCGAAGGGAGGATGAATTCCAGCAAGGTTTCACTGAAGCCTAGGTGAGGCTTAGTGGGTAATCTAATTTATTTGAAGGGGCTGGGGAGGAAGAGACAGAAGAGCAAGGACAAAAACTAGATAAACTTGAGGCTTCAATAGAAGGAAGGAAATATACATAATAGGTATCATAAACTTGAGTGAGTAGAATCATCATAAGCAGACTTGATCACAAATGGGCATAACATGTCAAAAGAAGCAGGCTAGGATGGAGGGGAGAGAAATTAATGCTGTATGTTGTGGGGGACTGGAATTGGCCACCCCAAGATGTGTCTCTTTGGCATGATGATTATTTGAGGCTCGTTACTTTGCAGACAGGAAAGCAACTGAAAAGTTGAACTTACTTACCCTTTGTAAGAGACATTTACATTGTAAAGGAAATCTCCCCCTCTGTACCAGGAAGAAGGGGAGATGACCTTATCTCTAGAAACTCTTAATCAATGGGGAAGGCAAGGACTTAAATCCACATTTGTTTATTGTGCTTGTCTGGTACCCTCCTGTAACTGATTCCCCACACCCCCAACATCCTCCTTTGTCTTTAGCTGGATATGATGTTTGGGGTGGTGGTTTTGGCCATTTCGGCGAGTTGCTTGGCTTGCCTGAGCCTCAGCCATGTATACATTGACAAATAGAAATGGCAAGCAATAGGACATATTGGAGTACATGAGGAAGCCATTTGGTGTAAACCTAATTCGGCCTGACTTTGGCCATTGAGCATGCACTGTATATCTAATTTTTTTTTTTTAAAGATTTTATTTTTCTCCTTTTTATCCCCAAAGCCCCCCGGTACATAGTTGTATATTTCGTTGTGGGTCCTTCTAGTTGTGGCATGTGGGACGCTGCCTCAGCGTGGTCTGATGAGCAGTGCCATGTCCGCGCCCAGGATTCGAACCAACGAAACACTGGGCCGCCTGCAGCGGAGCGCGCAAACTTAACCACTTGGCCACGGGGCCAGCCCCCACTGTATATCTATTTTAAAACATTTACTAGGGCAAGAACAAATAGCCTTAAGGTAAAGGTGCAACTCCCCCCCCTCCCCCCCATTGGCATTTCCTTAAGGATAAGCATCTTTCCTTAGGCTGGGAACTGATTGCTGCACTCACCTTTGATCACCCAGCTCACCTGCGACCACCCAGCTTGAAACAATAGACTTGCCTCCTGCTACGCCCTCCAAGATAGCAGACCACTACCTGCTGTGTCCATCAATCGCTGTGCCGACACAGCAGTCTCGCTACTATTGTAACAGGGACATTTCAATCCTATGTGAAACATCCTGTTTGGGGGTATATAACCACTCTGTGCACCCCACTTCTTCAGTGCCCTTTCTTCCTTCGGGAAGAAAGGCTCCAGACCATGGTCCTCAAATTTTAGATAAAGCTTTGTTTAATTTTCTCTTGCTATTCTGTCTCATGTGAATTTAATTTGTCCTCTGGCCAGACGAACCCATATTGGGTAGAGGAAATGTCTTCCTCCCCTACAATGTCAAGATGTGAAAGCCCATAACTGTTAGGTAGGCGTACAGTGAGAACATTTGGATAAGGATAAAAGTAGAGAGAAAGCAAAAATGATATAATTGTGGGAGGATACTAAAGATGGTTCCATCAGAAGTAGGAAACAGAAGTTGTACTCCTGAATCAGACAGCAAATGCTTGCCAAGCTATCCAGAAAATGCTTAGATCCCAGGTTCAACTGAGAACAATGCATCAAATAAATCCTTGAAAGTCAGAGTACCACGGTGGTTAACTTAACAGGCCATAAAGGTGAACAGATCTAGTTTCAGATGAATTGTATGACCTCTATTTGCTTTGATTTTCTAGCAAGTAAAATAAGGCTGATAAATAAAGTTCTTGTGAGAACAATATAAGAGAAATCTTTTGAAAATGGTTAAACAATTTCCTAGAGCTAACACAGAAATAACAAAGGGAGTTGCTATTTTGGATTTAATTTTGCACACAAAGGAAGAATCTGTGAGCTGAGTTGAGCAGTTCATAGAAAGGGGCAGAAAAAACAAACCGATTCCCTACATTAAAGTCCAAGATGGACAGGGGACCCTCGAGGTGTGGGCCTTAGAGCAGAATGTCCCATTTCATTCCTCCAAGAGTTCCCTACAGCACACCTTGGCAGGAACGTTGTTTTTCCTCTTCCAACCAGACCACCCAGACTGCCACACATTTCACACCTCTTTGAAACATTCCCTCTCCCTTTGTCCTTCTGTCTGACATTCTGTGCAAACATTAATTGTTTTCCCCTGGAAGTGGTTCTGAAAGTGCTGAAGTCAGAGTGAGAGCACTCATGCTCTCTTTAATTTCAGGCCCAAGCACACAGCGGCCACCTTTTTTCTCCATCCCTCCTCTCCTTCCTCTCTTCTCTTCCCCTCTGTCTCTTCTTTTCTCCATCCAGACTCCGCCCAAAGGGTACAGGGGGCACCCATTGCAGTCTTTCTGTTATCCACCCACCCCCAACTTAGGACAAACCCAGTACCTATTCCTGCCTTCACTCCTGACAATAGAATCCTGGCTATGCTCAGGGCTGCAATGTGCCCAGCCTTCGGTAAGGAACATGACTGGGCTCAACAAGTCATTACAAACCCAGCCCCCCTCACTGCTAGAGGTGGGGTGGAAGACATCACGTATGTCCTTACGTCCATGACATAACTTCCTTGAAGTTAGACGTGGCTAGGTGACTTGCTTTGGCTAGTGAAATACGAGTGGAAATTTCATCTGTCACTTCTGGATAGAGGCAGGCGAGAGCTGATGCACGATACTCTGTGCTCTCTCTCGCTGCAAGAAAGTAACCTTGGGCCTATGCTATTGCTCCACTGATCAATTGCTGCAGAAAACCCACCCCAAAACTTAGTGGCTTAAAGCAACCACTGTCTCATGCTTCTGTGGGTTAACTGAGCTCAGCTAAGAGGTTCTTCTGTTGATCTCTCTTAAGGTCTTCCTGCAGGTACCATCAGACCATGGCCAGGGCTGCAGCATCCAATGGCTCGCTCTCTTGTCTGGCACCTCGGCAGGAATGTCTGGAAGGTTAGGCCTGGCTGGGTCTCTCTTTCCCCATGTCATCTCAAGGCCTCCTACTCTCCATCTGATCTCTCCATGTGATTTTTCTCTGTGATCTCTCTAGCAGCATAGTAAAGGATGGCAGAATATGCCACTGCCAACATATGCCACTTTGGCATAAGGATTATTTTGAGCTGAAGGCAATTGAGAAGAAGCAGATACAAGAAAACTTCTCCTGTCTCCCCCATTTGCTGAAAAGCAGAATATAAATTTGTAAAGTTGTTCCTCCCCCCCACCACGAAGAAGAGAAACTAATCACTAGAGACAACTTTAGACTCTTAACAGCCCATAGACTGCACCGCAGAAACCTGCCTAGCAAACCTCACGAAAACTAGCCCCTATGTACCATTAGTTTCCCATGTAATTTACCTTCCTTCAATTTGCCGCCCTAGAGACTCAAAATCCCTTTCCTTTGTCTTGCCACTTTCCTAAAAATTTCTTGTTTCTTTGCTAAGATGCTACGTAAGCCCAGGTTCTAACCACTCCTCTGAGTTACTCATCATTGAGTGCTCCTATGTGTATGCATGATGCACGTGGTATTAAACGTCTGTGTGTTTTTCTCTTGTTAATCTCGTCTTCTGTCATACAGTGCTTCTGGCTGGGGTAAGAACAACCTAAGAGAATAGAAGGAAAACTAACTTTTTCCTCTACTATAATAGCTACATGGTGGCACAGGGTTCTGAAAAGCACAAGCTGCCAGACTTCTCAAGACTTAAGTCTGGGGTTAGCAAAGCCACGTGGCTACTATCACTGCTTCTCTTGGTTAAAGCAGTCACAGGGCCAGACTAAACTCAAGATTGCGGGAAGTAAGCACCATTTACCAACGCGGGGATTGACAGAGAATTGGTGGCCATTTTTAACCCACCATATTCACGTTTAACCTCAGAAAACTCAACCTCCTCCATGTAGGCCTGGAAGTGCTCAGCGTTGGGTTGGTGGGAGGGAGGACGCCTGTCCCTGTTGCAGCCTGTGGGCTCTCGCCCCAGACTCCTGCTCCCAGAGTCTTCTCGTTGTTTCTGTCATTTTATTACCAAATCTCCATTTCTTTCTGGTCTAATTCTTCCCAAACAGGCCCATACATGTACCTTCTTTCTCCAAGGTAGTGCTGTCACAAGGGTGACAATGGGAGCAAACGGAGGGGAAATCGGACATCGGTCACCTTTATTCCTACAGTCTTCAGCCTTCACTCCCGCCAGGAGGGCCCTGCTGGTCGCTGGTCCTCTGCCTCAGGCCCACCCTCCTGCCGAGTTATTGAGGATTGTCCTAACTCCTAACTCTCTAGGTTTCTTCTTCCCATTTCCTCTCTTATGCAAGTTCTACTTTTTATATCTACCCAGATAAGACCAGAAATCATTTTACATTAGAAAAATCTTCTCACCCTGAGAGAAGCACTTTCACTTTGTCACGCTGAACCCAATCTCAGCTCCGCCCCGCAGCCCGGGCCCTGAGCCTGTCTTTCAAGCCTAAGAGGCCCACTAATGAGCGAAATGGAAATAGCAAGGATAGCCTTTCCGCTTTTTCTTATTAATATAATAACTTCCACTTTTACCTTTTACAATTTTCATACACAGCCTCTCCTGTGTTTAGCCAGAGCTATCTGCTTGCCTTGGGGAGGATTAGAATTATAGCAGGAGGAAGGCAAAGAGGAAGGGGAAATCAACATCCAGTTTTGACTTCCGGAGCTGTTGGAAACTAAATAATAGTCTTAAAAGCCAGTCTTTGTCAAGAAAGGAAGTGATTTCTAAGTTCCTGGAGTCATCATTAACATATCAAGAGCAGAGTCTAGTGGCTAAAATGAAGTATTATTCCAGGGAGAGAGAACGGAGGGTAGGAAAAGTCCGTGCTACAAAGGGTATGGGCATTGGGTGGTGATGGTGTGGACAGCCCACCTCCTGACCCTGAGGGATTATGGGAAGAAGAAGGGAGACAAAGATCATAGAATAGGGGTTGAAAGGAGGCTGGGAGACACTAGTGTCGTGCCGTCCTTTCTGGGCTGAAGTCCTGGAGAAGGGAGGCTGTCAAATTGGTAAGAGAGCTGATTGCAAAGGACCTTGTCTCCTTTCCTCAGTTGGACCCCTTTACTGCCCTGCAGGGAGGTGTCTAGTTCCGCGAGGGTAGATGGAATGGGAGGCACGAGAATTTTGCAGGAGAGGCAGATGTGCAAAGAGACACCTGAGACGGAGCTCTTGACTCCTAGGGGTCTGTGTGTGCCTTGTGAGGTATCTAAAAGTTCTCAAATGCCCTCGGGGGCTGCTGAAAGTAATTGAGATTCAGACTGGGGAACTTGCTACAAGATGTCACTGTGTGAGGTGAGGCAAAGGAACCCCAAGGCTGGGATCTCAAAGTAGGATGGGGAACAACCAGGATCAGTGGCTCAACTTCCAGAGGCTGTACGGCAGCCAGCAAGGGGGTGAGGTGCAGCCGAGTCCCAAGGGCGACCTTAACCAAGCTGCGAGAATTACAGAGATGAGTTCCTCACCTGCGGACTTTAGCAGCCATCGTCTGTAGGAAGCTCAGAAGGAGACCAAATCCCCCAGCCAGCACACACCCCAGGACAGCACTGGTGGCCTGCAGAAAAGACAGTACAAAGATAGGCACCACACCAGCCCCGGCCCTCCACACCCAGAGGCCATGCTGGGGAGAGGGAGGGCCAGGGGCAATCCAGCTCTAACAAAGCGTCATGCTTTTGACCCACAGAATGTTTAGTCGTCACAGATTGTTTTCAGTCAAATGAACCATTAATTAGAAAAGTTAATGTTTTCTCCCCACCCACCAAACTGGCTGCTGCCTAGAGGGATGGGAGCTCACGAGGATTGGGTCTGTGGTAGAAAACAAAAGTTCCGTGGTCTCTGTACTTTTGAGTTTTAGTCTGAGTCCCGTTTCTAACTTCACTCCTCGTGTGTTTCTCAATAAGTGACCAGCTTTCCTACAGAGATGAACTCTGCAGCTCCCCCAGCATGCAGAAACAGCTGCAATGAATTTTTAAAGCAAAACATTTCTCCCCACTTCATCAGAAAGCGTTATTCCTCCTAAACTCCCCCTTTCTCTCATGCTTTATTTAGAAAGACTCATGACAAATAAAATGGCAAGTAATAGGATATATTGGAGAACACGAGGAAGCCATTTTGTGTAAACCTAATTCGGCCTGACCTTGTCTTTCCAAAAGGGCCTGACCGAGGAGCAGGCATTGTATATCTGCTTTAGAGATTCCCCGTGGCAAGAACAAAGGCCCTTGAGACAAAGGTGTGACTTCTCTTCCCCTCCCAACATTGGCATTTCTTTAAGGATTAAGCATCTTTCTTTGGGCTAGGAACTGATTGCTTGCAGAGCTCACCTGTGACCACCCAGCTCGAGACAATAGACTTGCCTCCTGCTACGCCCTGTGAGATAGCAGACCCACTACCTGCTGTGCCCATCAAGTGCGGTGCCCACAGGGCAACCTTGTGACTATCGTGGGAGGGACATTTCAATCATATGTGAAACACCCTCTTTGAAGGTATATAACCACCCTATGTACCCCCACTTCTTTGGAGTGCTCTGTTCCTTTGTGGAAAGACTCTCCCGGGTTATAATCCTCAGATTTCAGCTCAGAATAAACTCACCCACATTTTTGTTTATAGATTGGTTATGGATTATTTTCGTCGACACTCAGAACTGAGAAAACGCAAAACTCAGACAGATTACTAGACATTTCTAGCACCTATCCTCTGAGGACTTGCCTCAGCCCCTCCAGCCCCTTTCCGCGTGGTTTGCTGCTTGTCCGGAGGAGCTGTCAGAGCTCGCTGGGCTCGCAGTGCAGAGGGCCCGGCGTGTCGAGAGCCGCGTCCCAGCTGACCCAATTCTGTGATCTCTTCTGGGTTCCCGTCTGTCTCAGCCTCACCTAACTGTCCTACTGAATTACAAAAATAAAATAAAATTCCTCTTTCTAGTTCAACTGGGATAAAGTTGGAATTTTTCAAAAGGTATTTTCGGTAAGAAACTAAGAGACAATAAAAAACACCAAAAAATAAAAACCAAGGAAATTTGGATTACAGATTTATTATAGCAAATGAAAATGAAACGCCTCGGCAGAGCTCGCCTCAGACGCACAGCCTGCAGGGCTTTCTGTCATGGCCGCCTTTCCCTCCCCTTCTTCATCCTGCCGCAGGCCCAGATTCACCTCTCCTGACGCTCTTCCTTTAAGCAGTGGTTTTCAACTCGGGGGAGGGGGCATTTTGCCCCCCCCCCCCCAGAGGACATTTGGCAATGTCTGGAGACACTTTTGCTTGTCACAGCCTGGGGAGGGTGGTGCCCAAAGCAGCTGGAAGCAAGTTTCAAGGTGGTGAACCTGCCCTCAAGGTTGGTTCGCAGAGCTACGCTGAGAAGAGAGACCAGCGCCAACCCCACATCAAGCTGTAGGGGCAGCGCTTGCGCAGACGGCCTGAAGACGACCAAAAGATGCTCTTTACCTCATCTTAATACCAAAATCTCCACCTCAGGAGGAGGCCGGGGCTTGTGAGTAACGTGTGATGGAAGTGAGAGCATGTTTTCAGACTGTGCCTGCGCCAGCTAGTACCCACTTCTACGTGTGATGACAAAACTTCCCTTTTAAATATTCACTCCCCACCTGAAATAAAGGCACCTGCTTCCCTTTGTTTGGGGAGCCACGACTTTGGAAATGGTTCCAGTGGTGTCCTATTTGCTGCAAATACTCTACTTCGTGTGACAACTCCTTCTGGAGGAATCTGATTTTAACTCGCCAGGAAGTGAACCCACTTTGGTTTGATAACACTACTAGCATCTAGGGAGAGGCCAGGGATGCTGCTAAACATCCTACAAGGCACAGGACAGCCCCACCACAAGAGATATCCTGCCCAAAATGTCAATTGTATGGAGGTTGAGAAACCCTGCTTTAAGGAAAGGCATGTGGAGTAACCACATTTCAAGAATCGTGTCCAATATGAAGATGAATTGCTAAGGTCAAAGGATGGTTTTCATGGGGAAAGAGAAACAATCACAATTCGATATTAATTAACTAATTAATCAGAGTTGAAAGAGTCAAGGAACAGCATCTCCCCCAGAGCCTCCGGGGGAGCACAGCCTGCTGACACCTTGATCTCAGGCGACAGATACTCATCTCAGACTTCTGGCCTCCAGAACCGGGAGAGAATAAATTCCTGTTGTATCAAATCACCAAGTTTGTGGTAATTTATTACAACAGCCACAGGAAACTAACTAGGGGCTAAACTAGACGATACAAGAGAGGATGGGCTGTCTACATCAGAGCCTATTGTTCTCAGATTTTTGATGACAGTTTCTGGCTTCCTTTCCATTTTCAACCCCAAATATTTCTTTCTGCATCCAAGCAAATCTTCTTCTCTCCCCGTGCCGCTTGTATTTTAAAGCTCTGCTGTCCTACACAGACTGGCTGATTGTGACTTACTGTGCGGAATTCTCTTTGGTTTGTCTTGCTTCCTTCCCCCTCGGCTTATGCTCCCTGTCTCCAAATAATCATTTATTGTTTTGGAGGAATCAGTCTCTCTCCCCTCTGCCCTCCTGTTGTGCTTGATCTTAGAATACAAGCTACATACAATAAACAGCCTCTTCTTTCTGTTCTTGCTATTTCCTTCACACAGCCTCCGGAGCTATAAGGCTGCTTGCCCCCTCGTGTTTGAAGCCACCCACACGCTTTGAAGCACAATGCCCAGCAGCTGACAAGTCAACACAAATGACGGTCAAAAATGCCTCCATCATTAGTTCCACAAATCCACCATGAAAATGGATCTGTAGGATATAAGAAGAAAAATTTCATGACTGAAATTTTTAAAAATTGAGAAATGGGAAATAAATCAGGTCAGATGATTATTTTAAAATAACCGTTAGTGGTGACAGTGGGAACTAAAAAAAATTCTGTAACAGAGAATTTGGAAAAATCAAAACAAAACATATGAAGTCATTTTGCATGAAGGTCTCCTAGTGCTTCAGGGAGAAGTGGTGTAAAGAGGACTCTAGGACCGCCAAGAGACAGGGCACCAGGATCTTGGGTGAGAACGCCACAACAGAGGGGGCAGCAAACTGTGGCCCACAGGTCAAATCCGGCCCGCCACCTGCCTTTGTAAATAAAGTCTTATTGGAACACAGTTATGTCCATTCATTTCTCTATTGTCTATGGCTACTTTGGCACCACGATAGCAGAGCTGAATAGTTGTGACAAAGACTGTATGGCAGGTAGAGCCTAAAATATTTACTATTTTGCCCTTTACAGAAAAAACATGCCAACTCCTGTTATAATGAAACTGTAGCAGCAGGACTGAGTGTAGAAAGTAAGCTCTAGTAATGAGAAACACCAAGAATTACCAAGAGTATTAGTTTCTTAGGGCTGCTGTAACAAATTATTGCAAACTGGGTAGCTTAAACAACACAAATTATTCTCTCACAGTCCAGGAGGCCAGAAGTCCAAAATCAAGGTGTAGGCGGGGCTGGTTCCTCTGCAAGTTCTGAAGGAGAAGCAATTCCATGCCCCTCCCCTAGCTTCCAGTGGCTGCCAGCCGTCCTTGGCTTTCCTTGGTTTGTAGGTGCTTGATTTTAACCTCTGCCTCCATCTTCACATTGTCTTCTCCCCATGTCTCTCTGAGTCTTCTCTATTTCTGTCGCTGTTAAGGACACATCATTGAATTTAGGGCCCACCCTAAACACAGGGTGATCTCATCTTGAGGTCTATGCTGAATTAATTACATCTGCAAAGACCCTTTTTTTCAGATAAAGTCACATTCGCAGGTTCCGGGGGTTAGGACTTGAACATATGTTTGAGGGACACAGTTCAACTCACTGCACCAAGACAAAAATGTTCATGACCTTGGGGAAAAGGAGGCAGCTCGAGGGGCTTAGAGATCACTATGAATGTCACCCACCCACTCTCGAAGGTGGCCTTAGGAGACAGCAATTATATAAATATTTAATTAATTTTGACATATAGCTTTTACATTTTAAGAAATAAATTAAAGCTACAGACAACCCCAAACTATCATCTTAGAATTTGTTTTTCACTTTTTCCCTTGTTCAATTTTGAATTACTCTATTTTCTAGTCTACATGTAGAAAACGTGGGAGATTCAAGCTATTGTAGCCCTCACAGCAGCAAAGTGAACAAAAGACAGACAGGAAGAGTAGGAGAGGCTCAGGGCCAGGAAAGTTGGTTCCTGCAGCCTCCATTGTTGACTCTAACCAGAGAAGCACCGTCTTGTGGAGCTGTTAGACAGCAGCGTGGAGTGATCCAGTGAATCCTTTCCAGTCTGCAAGGATCTCTTTTGTTAGACAGACTTTTTTCCTCTCTGACTTGAAAATAAGGAGGTGTTGCTGCATTCTGTGTGTCTCATCTTGTCCTTTATTTTTTTTTCTTTACCAGATTCCAGACCAACACGTAACAGTCAAAACTCGGAGGGAAAAGGGGTGCAGCCCATATTTCTGCTAGAATTCCTTCTTTTTTTCCATCAAAATGTGTCCCGCTCTGAATAGAATTCACAAGCGGGGAGGGGAAGAACCTGCAGTCAAGTTGACACTCTTGGAGAAAAGTCCGAGGAGAAGTGCCATTTTTCTTGTAGGGATTGTCTTTGGTACCAAAATCAAGCTGGAGAGAGAGAATCAGGGAAATCAGGGCTCTTCGCCCAAAAGTGGAAATGACATTACCTTGAGGTTGTGTCAAGGGAGCCCCAGGGTCTGAGAGATGAGACAGTCCCGGCAGGTGTCAAACTAGGATTTCCCTGTGTTAATGGCTTCCTGCGTGAAATACCTAGGACAGCTTGTTTTCCTGTATGAGCCTTGTCTGTTACCTCCAGGATTTGGGACAAATCAAGGTTCTACAATCTCTTATAATTTTTAGGTATTTTCTAAGGATTCATACACACCCCTGGCACGCTGCTTTCCTTATTCTTTCCTCACGCATAACAAAGTTTTCCACATTCATTAAATGTGACTTGCATTTCCTAAGCTGCCCAAACCTAGATTAAAAAGAGGTCCATAACAATGATTTTAAAAAATATCACTTCTGTCAGCACTTCTCTGAATGTGCTACAGAGGAGGTAAAATTTTTCCTCTATTCTCTTAGGGTTTCTGGCTGGGACTGACTTCAGACAGATTTAACAGGAGAAAAACAGAACTGGCTCAATACAAGGTTGACATAAGGGAAGCCATATTGTAGAAAAGAGACCATGTTGTGACTTTGAATGACCTCTGACTGACTAACCCAGCTGGATTTGCACCCTCCAGGAGATCCACCTGCTCTGTAGATTTTATGGCCCCTACTTGTGCATATACCTCCCAGCTGTGACAAGACAGTAACTTCATTCTTTTGAGATCCTTAGGAATGTGATGACCCCCAAACAGAGAGTCTATGGTGATAGCAGTCATCAGTGACAACTGAAAGATCTGGTGTGGCCACTCCCAGTCTGTAACACCAGAGGGTCAACATTCCTAACCCCCTCCCCTATAACCCACTGGCCTATATAACTGCTTCAAGATTCTGTGCCTCCCTTAAGATGGTTCTTTTGGACATTAGTCAGCCATCTTCCCTCTTGCTAGCAAGCTGTAATAAAATGCCGTTTCTCTGCTACCATCTTGCCTCTTGATGACTGGCTTTTGTCTTGTGGCGAGGAGATTGTGCCCTTTGTGCAGTAACAAAATCATACAATCTGTATTTACATGTCTGCGGGAACCTTAACAGGAGAAATGAAGACCCAAAGAAGTGACTAACCCTAACTGCTCACACACTGGGTTGAACAAAGGGTAGCAATTGTGAAAAGTAACTAAAGGATATGAGGTTTACCGTGTTAGAAGTTAAAAGTGAGAATTTTAAAAATGTTTCTTCATTAAATCCCCTTAAAATAACAACAATAAACCTGTTACATGTGAACATAAGTAAATTTTCATGCAAAATAACTATATTTTCAAAATTAAAAAAAAGAAAAGAAAATCCTGCCAATAAAACATAAAATCAGAGATACGTGCTTCTAACACACTAACCTTAGTGCCCTCCAGTCTGCGCTACTCTCTTTCCCATAAAGATGCCCAAAAGATAAATGAGCATGTTAATTCATTCGATTGGTGACCTTTCCCACTACTCGGAACACAGGCATCTCTTCTCTAAAGCTGGAGGGCTCTTCATCGCGGTATATCCACTTCTAAACAAACAAACAAAGAAAACAGCCGAGGACACTGAAGGAAGACGAGAGCTGTTTTAGCGAGAGTGTTGCGGACTTCTCTCAGCCTGGACACGCTGTCTCTGGTGATACGAGTTTCTCCCTCTTAGCACAGGGAGGGCACTGTCACATGGACATTTCGCCTCCTGCTGTTAGGGAAAAAGGGAGGTCGGAGCTCTTCTTGCATCTGCTGCTTTTCAAGTGCCTTTAACTCCAAACAATTGATAGGCTGAGGCGGCGTGTTTTGGGGTGGCATATCCTGAACGCCGTCAGTACCCACCTATTCTGCTGCAACTATAGTCCCTCTCGAATTTCTTTCCTAAAATTCAAGTGTATTGTAATTCACAAGCTAATGCACAGGCTCAGGAGTCAGAGACCTGGGTTTACATCCCACTTCCAACACTTGTAAGCTAAATAACCAGTGAACTTCACTAAGCCTCCTTTCCCCACGTATCAAGTGGGGATAAAAACACGCTTACTATGCGGAAAGAGCCATGGCAAGCCTGAGACTGCTGTCGTCAGAGAGGCCTGATTGCAAGTGGGCCCTCAGCTGGTGTCTGGGAACTGAGGCTGCAGGAGGCTCCCACCCCTCAAATGATAAGAGCAGCTAGCTGGGCCTCAACGCTTTGTAAGACAATGTGGTTTATGCTGAATGCCTGCCTTCCTTTGGGGAGTCTGCAATTTTGGTACCTGCTGGGCAGAGGCTGCCTGCATGACCTGGGTGCCGAGTCTCTAATGAGCTTCCCTGGTAGACGACATCGCGTGTATTGTCACAATTCAATGCTGGAGGAATGTCTTAGGACTCTTGAGAGCTCATGCTCGGTTTCCTCCAGACGTTGCCCCGTGGGCCTTTTCTCTGTGCGGCTCCTGCCCTCCATCCTTCTACTGTAGTACAGCTTAGCCTTGACGGAGACTGTCCCGAGGCCTGCATGTCCTCCTAGTGACTCACTGAGACAGGGTGGGGCGCATGGTGGTTTCGAGGACTCGGTCTCAGTCTGTTCTGTCCACGCTGGCATGCTCGTGCTCGGGTGAAGGCCCTCTCCCTGGTTCGTATTTGGTGACTTCTCGCTGTGTCCTCACATGGTACAAGGGTTAGGGAGCTCTGTGGGTCTCTTTTATAAGGCACTAATCCCATTCATGAGGGCTCCATCCCATTCACACAGGTTCCTTCCCTTTCATATGGGTTTGTTCACGACTCAAGTGCCTCCTGAAGGCCCACCTACTAGTCCTATCACCGTGGGAGTGAGGATCTCACCCCAGCAAACTCCCAGGAGACCTACTCACTGGGCTCCAGCTTCTCTCTCCTCTCCCCTTGTCTCCTTCTTCTTCATCAGACAGGTCCAGGACCCACCTGGAGGGAGGGGCAGGAAGCCAAATGGATCAAGTGAGCATTCTCTTTGGCACATGGGGAAAAGGGACTGTCAGGGGACCTCCATACATTCGTCATTTTGGTTCTGACACACGTCTGAATTAGTGTTGTCCGTTTCAAAGCTGTTGCCTTGAGAGCTCCACCCTTCATTACCAATGCCCCAAACATTTGGAATATCCATTTTTGGAACTGGCTGACAAACCACCGTAAGGAAAATCTACTGCATCCTTTCATGGTCACATTCCATAGAAAACAGTTCCCACCTCGCACCCTGTGACTTTCTGGATTTACCCCTTTAGTTGTCACAGCCCTCTATTGTTCTGAGCTGAGAAAGAACCGACTCAGAGAATCTGAGAAGAGGGCACTGGGGCCATTCTCTAGGGCTACCGGTGACAATCAACAGTGCCTACCGATCCCTCGCCATGGACATAGGTAGGTACAGGAGAAGGCTGAAGGAGGACGGAAGAAAAGAAAAAATACAGAGAGAGAAGTGCAAAACAGTGGGAGTGAAAAGGAGAAAGCAAAACAGGAGTGAGGGAGGAATGAAAAAGTAAGTGCTTGTTGAAAGCAGAGGAACAGTTTATGACTCAGATTCTCCAAACTCTGAATGTAGTTAAGTCTGCTGCGTTGGGTTATTGACGTTCCCAGCCGCCTGGTGAAAGGGGCTGGGGTGGGGTTGGGAGGAGGGGGTGGGAGGGTGTGAAGAGGGACTGCCCAGAGACACCAGTTTTGGGTTTTATTATCCACTAAGAAGTTGCCCTGTTGATGATTAAACTTTGCTCAAAGAAAGTTGGGCTATGAAGCAAGCTACTCAATCTATCAATAAAGAAATCAACGTGTCCTTTCTTTTCCAAGTTCTGAAGCCATTATCTACAGTGTGACAGTTGACTACAATAGAATTAATTGTCTCATCACAAATGGTGGATTAAGGGGTGAATGAATGAACTAAGTGGGTGGACAGGCCTATTATACCTGAGAACACAGTTTGATTAATAGAAAGAACGGCTAGGGAACAAAAAAAATCAAAGGGAAAAAACTACTTAAAAAAAACAAGAGATGGAAAAAAATTGATGTAGAGAACTTAAAAAAATAGTTATAAGCAATGGACATAATGATAGAAAAAGGAACAAAATTCCTGCTCATTCCTACCTCACCCTTGCTTCTAAATTTCATGATGGAATAGGCAAGAATCACTCCTAATGTGTGGCTGCCGTGTGTGTGTGTGCGTGCATAAAAACAATTTACTTCAGTCACCCGAGTTAAGTACCTGGGACTATTTCGCACTGTACATTTGTTTCTAGAGTGTAAAATAAGTTAGATGACTAATAATGGACCCAGAAATTACTACTGAATAACTTCTACCTTTAGCTCTAATACAAGTTTTTAAAACAAAAACATATAATAAACCGATATAAAATCTTGTTGGAATTTTTTTCACCTGTTCTTTCCATAACTGACACCCAGAAGCAAGCGGCCTGCGGAACTAGTCTGAATGTTTCAGCATCTTGCACACCATTATTTGACTTTTTAAAGACAGTCTTTGCTGTTAACTCAGGGGATTGAAGTCTCTACATTAAAAGATTACTTATTTTGGGGGAACAGACTGTGTTATTGTTCTACCCAATATTTTAATATAGGAAACTTGTTTTCATGGAGTAGTTTGAAACCAGGGTCACTTGGCAAAAATGGATTTTATGGAGAAGTGGAAAGTGGTAATGATAATTGAAAACCTTTGTTCTCAGGTGGATGATAGCATATGCTAGTGTTTCTTCTTTAATCATTGGATATTTTAAGAGGAATAGAAAAGATTCCAAAAGGCTCATACATACATTAAAATGTTTATTATTGATTTTAATTTCATAAAATGAACATTTCTACTAAAATTCATAGGAAAATAAAATTATAGTACCCTTGTGATCATCCTGGTATCTTGGTACTTAGTTCTGATGATAATCTAAAGTAGTTCACAACCTTGACTGCACATTAAAATTATCTAGGAGTTTAAGAAAAATCCTGATGCCCAGGCAGCAGCCCAGACCAAGAAATCAGAATCTCTCGAGGGCACAATGTAGCAGTTGTTAAAGCATCCCAGGTGATTCCAGTGTTCCATCAAAGTTCTGCCCCATCGATTTAAGCAGTCCCTGATGAAAGCGGTCACTTCCGTCATCACCTCTATTAGAACCATTCCCTCCTCTGCACTGAAAGGAGAGCACATAGCGAGTTGTATCTTTGCAAGTCAGGTTTGTGCTTCATTGTTTTTTAGTCTTCTGGAGGTGGTAATGCAATGGTGCTCAACAATGCAATGAGTAAAGATCACCTCCAGCCAGGGCCATGGAGGAAGGCTGCCGCCCTTTTAAAGACAGCGGATTACTCCAGAGCCTGTAGAGAGATGACGTGACTCAGTTACATTACGCAGCTCTGAGTCACTTGGCACTTGGCCAGTCAAAAGTTTCAGAACCTGATGTTTCAGATCTTATCCAGTAGACATTTTTACCCTGGGAGCTGGGGCTGAGAATGAAGTTCACCCAGTCAGCACGGGGCTTCTCTTCGGGAAGCAGTGGGAAGCCACTGCTGCTCCCTGCTTGGGTAACCGTATGTTGCACACTCATGGAAAGTGATCTAAACGTGGTTTTCATCCCCTCCACCACCCTAAACTCGCTTTAGTGGAGATAAACTCTTCCTCTCTGTAGGTAAAGTCTTGCGTCACTCTCAGTCACTTTTAGTTGTGAAGGAGTGTCATGTTAGAAACTTCATATATTCAGTCTCACACAATAATCAAAAACGCGAACTTCAGCCGGGGGTTAGAGCGTCAGCCCTCCTGCAGCCCTGACCTCCTTCACAAACCTGCAGTGGGAAAGGACTTCGTGGTGCATCTGTTCCCTCCTTCCTCCCGGCTCGCCTGTGCTGCCTGTGATTTCTGTCTGGCTGAGGTCAAAGTAGGGAGAGGGAGGAAAAAGAAGGGAACAGGACGTTGTCACTTGGCTGAACCCAGCCATTGTTAAAGCTGGGATCTCTGGATGGGGCTGGCTAGTGGCAGCAGTCGATCTTTCTTGTGGGGGCCTTTGTGGCTTCTTCAGAGGATTCTTGTTGACTTCCTTGCTCCTGCAGCTCCTTTGACCTGAGGTGATCAATCTCTGTTCTTGGTGGCCGTCGGTGACGCCCTCTTCACCTGAGGTACCCCTCTAAAAGAGGAGCCTCTTTTAGCTGAGGTCTCCATGCCCCTCCAGGCAGCCCTTTTAAGCAAAGAAGACCCCACACTGCTCCTCTCCTGGCCCCTGCTGGTCCATCCTGCACTCGTGCATTCCATCCCTCCCCACGATCCGGGGTCAGACCCATCTCTGGGCAGCAGCCACCTCCTGGCTCCACCATCGAGGCAGCTGCCTTCAGAATCCCCAGTGGGAGTCAGACACCGCTCACACACACTTTACCTTTCTCAGGCCTGAGTGCGGACCAGTTCTGTTTGTCTCCTGATTGCACGGAGCACTCCAAAGTTCTCCAGGGGTTGTCTTGAAAGCCTCATCTTCAATATCACCCCACTGTCTAGGAGGTGAAACTGCGCGGTCTTAGCTCAGTCTCCCAGGAAGCAGAGCCTGCAATGGGGATTCCTGTTCAAGTGATTTATTGACGACATGCTCTCATGAGAAGAGGAGTGAGGAAAACAGCATCAAGGTGGGAAAGCAGGAGAAGCTAAGCAAAAATGGCACCCGAACTGGAGACTAGCTCCAATCTGAACCCTGAGGGAGAACCCTGCAGACGAAGTGCATGACAAAGGTGGTCCCACCTTGAGGCAAGGAGTTCAGTTTATATCCTCCTGCTAGTTGGGCCAAGGTTTGCTGGGGTGCTGGGGCTGGGGGCTATAGCCTGCAGCTGCTGTCTGATGGAGGGCAATTCTCCAGAGGAGGGGGCATTGGTATGGGTGGGAAGGTGGGTGGGATTTGGATGGGCATTAACAATATCCACTACACCCACCCCACTCCCTCTCTCTGAGGGTAGTTTCCTCCTCATTCTCATCTTGATCTCTTGGAGCAGCACAAGGATGTGGAATAGATTCTTGGAGACATTTCCTTTTAAATGTACTAAATTGGGAGGGGGAGTGTCTGTCTCACTCATTTTAGTATCTAACATCGATCATCTCACCCTCTCAGTTGAAACGGAGGCAGGGAGAGCTCCAGCCTCACATCCCCAGGCTCTGAGGAGTGTTCAGGTGTTTCTTTCACACCAGTGACCACAGAGCCTGATGCCTTCATTTGACAGGACAGAGCCCAGAATGGTGAGTGAAGTCAAAACCCTGTACCGTGGTTTCCCCGGTAGCTCTGATGGATTTGTGCTCCCTCAGTAGACCCCACTTGAGATATGGCTGGGGAGAGAAGGGTGCATTCTCTGTCTGTTTGATAGAACGTGGTCAACTGGAGCAAACCCATGACTTTCTCATAAAAAAGCAAGCACATTAGTGAACTGGACTAACAAGTCACAGAGAACGACTTTTACAGCATCCATGACCAAGCTTTGTGGAAATCTTACTGAGCCGTTCAGAAGTGGCAGGGAGAGCAGACAGAGAGAAGAGACTGTGATCCATGGGGCAGTGGATCACTGATAACCCGAAGCACCCAGGGGTGGGGGCAACGGCTCAGGGAGCCACCAAGGACTGGAGTTAATCAGGGAGGCGTAACACAGGGACCCGAGAGAACCAGCTGGTTTCCCATGCCCATTTCCTCCTTTTTCTCCCCTGTTATACAACTTTCTGTTTCCTACTGAAAAGACAGAAAACAGCCATGACGCATTCCTGTCCGGAGTTCTCTCTTCACCGAATCACAAGGACGTTGGTGCCGGAAGGAACCCTAGGCTTCATCTAGAAAAGCTTCCTCCTTTCACAGAGGAGGAACTGTGGCACAGAGAGGGCATTAGGAAGCACTTGCAGGCTGGCCACTCACAGGCCTGCACGGTCTTGGTGAGAATATGAATTAGTTGTAAAGATCGAAAACCAGGGGATCTGTCTCTCTCTCACTTTCTTTCTCTCTCTCTCTCCACACATGCACACACACACCCACCTTCTTTTGGAAAACAGCAGACCTGGCCACAGGAGGCCCGTAATAACGACCCAGAGCTGAATGAAGATGACAGTATAGTTTGCTGTGTCCCAAATCCAGCCAGTTTGATCTATCTTACCCACCTGGTCCCTACAGGTAACTGGGTATGTGACCTCTCGGTGATTGTATGTATCCAGAGTCTTATAGCGAGTGACAGACTTGGGTAGGAGCCCCTTGTCAAAATGGAAACTTAGGCACTGGCAGGAAAATTGTAGAGAGGCCAGGACCTACAGGGTCCCCTGGTCCAGAAGTGGTGTTGGATCTTGAGCCAAACTGGAAGGAGTGTTCAGCCAGTCTGGCAAACACAGCTCCGGTGAGTATGCTGAGGGACAGGTGATGGGAGAAACCCAAATCGGTCAGCAAGACATGGAGGTTCAGGAACTTGGGACAAGTGCAATGACAGTCTTGTGGCAGACCACTGGTTGGCACTGGGAAAGTTTTGGCATGGATTAGCAGGGCACCAGCCACAGGGCTGGCAGTCAGGAGCAGGGCCCCAGTCGCAGTTTGGAGGAATGGGCCCTGGTCAGAAAAAGGCAGAACTCAATCCTGGAAGAAGAGCTGTAGTATCGGGAGAGACCCAAGGCCAGGGGAGTAATGCTAGGACTCAGTCCCATTGTCAGAACTGAGACCTGGAGTCAGAGCAGACCTTGGTGTGGCTGACTTGTTGCAGTGCTAGGTGGGTTCTGTAAGCTCCTCCTTGCTGAGGTCCTTGAGCTCGGGCTGGTGGCTCAAGGGGTCAGTTAACTGACAGCTTAGTTTGGAGAGAGGAGTGTCTCAGGTCCGGCAACCCAGCCAGTGACACATTCCCTGCCAGCTGCCTTTGCCAGGCATTCCCCCATTAAGCTCATTCACCTGCAAATCCAACCTTCATATAATTAAAACATTGACTTTGGGGGCTGGCCAGGTGGCACAGCGGTTAAGTTCATACGTTATGCTTCGGCGGCCCAGGGTTCGCTGGTTCGGATCCCGGGTGCCGACATGGCACCACTTGTCAAGCCATGCTGTGGTAGACGTCCCACATATAAAGCAGAGGAAGATGGGCACGGATGTTAGCTCAGGGCCAGTCTTCCTCAGCAAAAGGAGGAGGACTGGCAGTAGTTAGCTCAGGGCTAATCTTCCTCAAAAAAAAAAAACCGTTGACTTTGCCCTGAAGCTTCACTACATCTCTCCTCACGTTTATAAATACCAAAGCTGGAAAAAAAAAGGCAGAATTCTGAGAATTCTTCAGCTCGGCAGCAGGTGGAAAAATGAGCCCATGATGCTGTCAAGTGCCAGGTGAAACAACAATGGTGCTTGTCAGCTGTTACTTTCACTGGACATTAAGTCTGATGAAAGAGCCTAGTTGTACAAAGGGGAAAGAAATAAGTGACAGCTGTGGGGACGGACGGTGAGAGACTTGTGTCTGTACCTACAGAGCCAGTTTTCCTGGAACGCCTTTAAAGGCAACCTTCTTAGGTAACCGTGCGCACTACAGACTGACTCTAGGCTCTAAGGCAAGTTTTGAATTCTTAAATTGTGGAAAAAGATAAATCATTTAATATGGGCAAAAGATAAATACAAAAAAGTTCAGCCAGGCTGAACGCATAAAAATTACCAATATTTTCTGAGACCTGCTAAGGGCCAGGTGCCATGCTAGCTGCTTTGTGTCTCACGTAATTCTCACAACAACCCTAGGAGCTAAGCACTATTATTATCTCCATTTGCATGTGAGGAAGCCGAGGCTTAGAAAAGTGAAGTTACCCAAGTGCGCAGCACAGGTGAGAGGCAGAGCCTGGTGCAAGGCAGCCGGGCCTGTCCCCAGAGGCAAAGCGAGCAATGCTCTCCTGTGCTGCAGCCTGATGCGGCCTTGCTGCTCGTTGAGCCCCCTGGCATCCACCTCCCTGTCCTCAGCATGAGAATCCCACATTTATTTGGGGCAGCGACACCAAAGAACGCCAGTCCACCCGTGTGGCTGATACACTGCATAGACGGCCCCAAGCCAGGATTCCCTCTGCCCATGGCCTTTGTAATGAGACTTGTAATAATAACTGAGAGGACAGCCAGCAGTAACAATAGCTAACACTTAGTCAGCACTTACTATGTATTAGGTACTGTTCTAAGCCCTTTACGTGGATTCTGGCATTTATTTGGTTATTCAGTTATTTATTCATAAATAGGTTATAAAGAATTAATATTTTGTCATGTAAACCATATTTTATATATATGTATATACAATATATATACGTACATACAACAAGCTGAGGTACCCAGCTTATCCATTAAAGCATTTGTAGGGGAGGAGGACACCCCTCTGTCCTCTGGGTCCCTCTGGCAGGTCTAAGAATTAAATCGACAGGAGACGGAACAACAGGAGAGAGTCATAGTTTAGTAACATGTACATGTGGGAGAGACCCAGGAAAACTGAGCAACTCACCAAAATGGCCAAAGCCACCAGCTTAAATATCATCTCTGGCTAAAGACAAAGGAGGGTGCTGGGGGTAGTGGTTTGGGACTTCAAGGTGGAAGAAGGCAACTCACATGGAAATGGAAAAGCAAACGTTTTGTAAACGACTGTTTGCTGGGCCGTCTATAGAAAATGTGACCAGAGAGACAGAACTGTCCTAAAAATGGCCTGCTGGTGCCTGTCTATTACACCTATTTTATATTATACTACAATTATCTTATGGTATTAGCTCCTTCCTGGAACAGGCCTTCTGTCTTAAATTCTTTTAGGCAGTTAGGGGGAAGGTCAAAGTTTCTTTCCGAGTCTTTGATCTTAAAAATAATCAAGCCAAAGAGACACATTTTGGGGTGGCCAATTCTGATCCCCCACACATTAAAGCACTATTTAATCCACAATATCATGACACCAATGTGCTAGTGTGAGTTGGAGGTCCTGTGAGTAGACAGTGATTTGATAAAGCAAGAAGAGGCTAGAGAATACTTTTGCTCTGGGCAATTCTGAAATAGTGAGTTGGGGTCTTTGGCGGTCTCCTCATCCCTCTCGTGTCCCAGCCCTCTCCTCTGAGAGCTCCCACCGCACTGTCTGCCTGTGGCCTGGGTCCTTCAGGGTGATGCTCCACAGCATTTATCAAACTCCGCCCATGTGCCTCATGATTCAAACTCGAACTTCAATCAAAATTTGCCTTGCTGCAGCGGCCGTGTGGCCTTGCAGTTAAGTTCACACTCTGCTGTGGCGGCCCGGGGGTTTGCGAGTTCGGATCCTGGTGTGGACCTAGCACCGCTCATCAGGCCATGCTGAGGCGGGGTCCTACAGAGCACAACCAGAAGGATCTGCGACTAGAATATACAGCCGTGTACTGGGAGGCTTTGGGGAGAAGAAGAAAAAGAAAGAAAAAAAAGATTGGAAACAAATGTTAGCTCAGGTGCCAATCTTTAAAACAAATATGAATTTACCTTGCTCATTGTAAATATTTCTGATAGCTCATCGAGGAGTAGAACCTCTAACGAGGAACCTGTCACGACAAGCAGCAAGGCCAAAGCCACTGGGAACGGTTTTCAGGGGATTCTGAGATGGGCGGCGGCCAGAGAGAGAGGCGTCGGCTGGGAGCAGCGTCCTCTGCCCGCCCGCGTCCTCCCTGCTGACCGCGGGTTTTCTCTGTCCACTTCTGCATCTGAGGAGTCTCTAAAGCTGGCACTTTTTTTAGCCACGGTCTCTACGGGAACATCAGTGGAAACTTCGGCGATAGCAAGTTGTGGTTGTTGATATTTATAAGTCAGTTCCTCTGATGTGTGGTAAAAGCAGGGACAGACTTACTCATTTGTGCGCTTTGACCCAGCAATTCCACATTTAGGAGTTCGTCTTTAAGCAATAAGTGAATAAGCATGTAAGAATGTTTCTCAAAGTGCTTTCTAAAATAGGAAAAATAGGCAACAACCTAGTTTCCCAAAACAGGATTATTGGAGATTTTCGGTTAGTTCCTAAAGTGTGTTGTTTAGAAAACTAATTTCTGGAAATTATCTTTAAGGCTGAGGGGAAGTTGGGGAGCCCTTGGTTTCTTAAACGACATGTAACCTTTTTTTTTCTTAAAGATTGGCATCTGAGCTAACAACTGTTGGCCAATCTTCTTCTTCTTCTTTTTTTTTAATTCTTCTCCCCAAAGCTCCCTGACCCTCCCGGCCCCGTATGTAGTTGTATATTTTATTCGTGAGTCCCTCTGGTTGTGGCATGTGGGACACTGCCTTAGCATGGTCTGATGAGCGGCGCCATGTCCTCACCCAGGATCTGAACCAGCGAAACCCTGGGTCGCCAAAGCGGAGCACGTGAACTTCACCACTCGGCCACAGGGCCAGCCCCATAACGTGTAACCTTTTTGACGTAGCTTTGTTGTTGTTTTAATCGTTTATGGTCCTTGGGCGGCGGGGGCAGTCCTCCTTAGGCGTGGGCGATAAAGGAGTACATCTTCTGTAGAGCATTTAATAAGAATAATAACTTGAATAACAAATTCAAAAGGTTGGTCTGCTTTTCGTTATCATGGACTGGCAATTCTAAGCAATGTCAGTGATAAAATGCTCTTTCCTGAAAAAATATTTCATTGGTTTAAGTTTTAAACAATTGCTGTGGTTACTGTGGAGTCCAAGTAAACATATAAGCTTCAAACTATCGTATTTTGTTCTTATCCTTTAATAAACAGTGTATTTTATCTGGAGGTTAAGTTGGAGAACTCAGTTATCCAGGGACTGCCTCTCTCCATCCTCCCCGCCCTCCCCCCTCTCCGTGCAGATTCAACCGCAAGGATCTTGTGAGAGTACCGTCAGGCGCACTTTGTGTCTCTGCCCCCTTTCGTACTGCATATTTCCTCATTTAAACAAGTAGATTACAGATAAACAATCACAGCATAGTGACTTTAAAAACAAGGAAACCGAATTTGCCTTACTTCAATTCTGACATTCTCTGTGACCACTCTGAATTTTTATTTGTATTTAAATTTTAAATAGCGATAAAGACTGCAGAATGCAAGGTGTGATATGTTTATTTAGTAAGTGCAAGTTTTAGTTCATGAATGAAATCATTTACTGAATTTAAAGTAGTATTTTTAAAACAAATTTATTCTTCTTTTTGAATTATTGTTTGTTTTAAACCAAAAGAAAAAATCAAGAAAAGAATGAACATTCCTGATTATTAAGGACTATTACTAAAAACAACCTTGTCTTTGCAACAGTAGGGTGTTAAAAACAGATCTGCTCCAGGTGTCAAATATCTTAGATGTGCCATGGCTTGGGGGAAAAACTAAGAAACTAAGTGTTACTAAGATTTCTCTGAGACTTGTGAAAATTCTTGATGGGAAAGCAATTTGCTGCTGCACGTGTTACTTCTTCAAGAAAAGAATGCCCAGGCATCTGATGCGATATAAACTCCTTCCTCCACTTGCATAATTTGTCACCGATAGCCAACAGTGACATCCATCCACCATCATGGAATGCAGCCAGAACTCACCAGCAATTCTGGAAAACTTCAGAAGTAAGATGCTTCAGTAACTGAGATGTTAATTTAAGGACAGCAAAAGCCTTGAGGGAAGACATCTAATATCTACCATTTTCATGTGCAGATAGAACTCAAAGCAAGCCATTGAGATAGTCATATGGCCTCCTGGAGGATGCATAGATTTTGGATAAGATCTGGACTTTGGTTGTAGTCCCACCAAAATTATTCACTATTAATTCATTCAAAATGTGTACTGATTCTTCACTGTGTAGGTGCTGATACACAAGATAGATATGGTCCCTAACCCAAAGGAAGGGGACTCCTCAACCTACCAAAACAATAAATAAATAAACAGACAAATGGATGACACACCGTTTTGTTGTTTTAAGTTGCAGGAAGGAAACAAACAAATGGCTCCCCAGGATACTAGGAGACCAAAATTCTTCACATGGCTCCCACCATCCTCTCCAAGCACATCCAACACTTCTCCCTTGCTAGGTCTATCTGCTCCAGCCACAACGTTTTTTGGGTCCTCAAATGCACCAAAGCTATATGGCCACCTCCACCCCTACTTTGCCTCAGTCAATTCCTAATATAGCCTTTAAATCTCAGAACAGATGTGTTGGCAGAAAAGACTTCCCTGACGTCCATCTACCTGCACATCCACTCCACATCCCCCATCCCCCATCCCCAATCTGCACTCAATCAGTGGCCAGTTCATAAATCCCCATAGTGCCCTAGACCTTTTCTTCATAATTCTAGAATTATTGGTTTGTCTGTGTCATCATTTGTTTAATATCTGTATTCTCTCCCACCACAATCTACTGTCAGTAGACTATAAGCTTCATGGGGGTAAAATTCTTCTCTGTAGGACTCATGCCATTGAATTCTAGGTCTCGGCACAATAAATATTTGCGGAATGAATGAATGGAGGCAGGCACAGATGAATACGGGATGGGCCTCGAGAGAATTCTTTTATGAGGAAAGCCTGGCTGTTCAAGGAACTTCCTCATTCCTACTTTCTCTTGACTGGCCCGGCTGGTCAGGTGGTGGTGGTTGTTGTGAGTTTTTGTTTTTACAAGTTCCCCTTTTTTTTCTTTCTTCTACTTTTTAAATTACATTTACCTTAATTTTTTTCTTTTTCTCATTTGGGCTTTAGCTCCACCTTCATTTTATCACCCTCAGTCTTTTAAAAAATTATAACTATTTATTTCATTCTATTTTTATCAACTGCTAATCCTAATTTGGAATATTTAACTTTAGTCTTAACCTTTTTTTGCATTGCTGCTTTTGGTTTTTTCCATATCCCATTTCAAATCTAATTTTTAAATAGGCATTATTTCTCCCAAAATGTTTTTTTAATTTGTTGATTTGCTTGTTTTCAATTTAACTGACAGATTTAAGCCTTATGTGACCCTCTAACCTCTCTTCTATTTGGCATTTTACCACCTTGGTTCTCACCCCCTCCTCCTCTCCCTCCCTCCGCTTCACCCCACTGCCCCCCTCATACCCGTGATCCCACTCCCACTGCCCCACTTGTGTGTGCAGGGACCAGAAAGCTGGAAGTTAGAGGAGCACAGACGGTGGGGAGAGCTCGCTTTATGAATGTGGAGGGATGGAAGCTATGTCGTCCCTGCATCAGCCTCTTTGGGCTACTTCCTCAGATTATTCCTCAGACCTGTTAAGAATGGCTCTCCAGAGAGCCTCACTGCAGATTTGGCAACCTCAGTTAATCCTCTTCAGAGGAACAAGCCCCATTCTGCAGCTGGAATATTTGGTTTGCTGGAACAGTGTTGCTTATTAATCTCTCTTACCGTCTAGTCCTTAGATGAAGAATTTGGGGGAAACTACGCCAGCTTTATGTCCAGGAGAAGTTCAACCCTGGAGGGGTTCTCCAGGTAGATGCTCTCCAGGCCTGACCTGAAGTGGCGCTGACAAACCCTGGATGAACACTTAAAGGATGTTCCAAAGTGGAGAATCTGTAGCCAGGATCTCAGCCCCACTTTAAACAGCTTGCATTCATCATCCTTCTGTAGGGGAGGAAGACATTTCCTCTACCCACTGTCGGTTCTTCTGGCTAGAGAATGAATTAAATTCACTTGAGACAGAATAACAGGAGAAAATTAAACAAGGCTTTATAACATGTATACATGGGAGAGGCTCAGGCAAGCTGAGCAACTCGCCAAAATGGCTGAAGCCACCACCTTAAATATCATCTTCAGCTAAAGTCAAAGGAGGATGTTGGGGGTGGAGGGGGAGTCAATCATGGGAGGTTACCACACAAGTACAGTAAACAAGATGCAGATTTAAGTCCTTTCCTTTGGCATTAAGAGTTTCTAGAGATAAGGTCATCCCCCCCCTCCACCCCCTTCCTGGTACAGAGAGGGAGACACCTTTACAGATGGAGATTTCCTTTACAATGTAAATGTCTCCTAACAAAGGGTAATTAAGTTCAACTTTTCAGAGTTGCTTTCCTGTCTGCAGTTTATTAAAAGTAACCAGCCCCCAATAATCCTCATGCCAAAGAGACATATCTTGGGGTGGCCAATTCCAGTCCACCACACTTCCAAGGATGTTTCCCTTCCCTTCTTGGCAGGCTGAGAGGAGGCTCCTTCTGGGCTGTGACTGTACTCAGCTCTCGTTCTCACTCTGAGGGCTACTGGAAGCTGAGGGTGTGGGCTGAGGGCAGTCTCACAAACAGAGTTTTAAAAAGAGGAACATCATCCCCTTGCTTCAGGGTTAGGTTAAATGTTAAATCCTATACCTGATGATTGTGGCCTGCTCAGAGGAGTGGATTTCTAGGAGGTGATAGAAAACGCCCCTTACTTTCTGCTCCCAGGACATGGGTCTCTCCTGCATTCCAAGAAAAGTCCTTGTGCCGGGGAGTTAGGTGAGTGAGCAGGATCTTCATCAGGAGGGCATTTGGATGCCACTCAAGGAGAAGAGAATCCTGAAGGATGCTGTGGGGGACTGGAATTGGCCACCCCAAGATATGTCTCTTTGGCATGAGGATTGTTTGGGGCTGGCTACTTTTAATAAACTGCAGACAGGAAAGAAACTGAAAAGTAGAATTTACTTACCCTTTGTTAAGAGACATTTACATTGTAAAGGAAATCTCCATCTGTAATGGTGTCTCCCTCTCTGTACCAGGAAGAAGAGGGGGTGACCTTATCTCTAGAAACTCTTCTCAATGCAGAATGCAAGCACTTAAATCTGCATAATAATCTTATTCCTGTTTATTGTGCTTGTCTGGTAACCTCCTGTAGCTGACTCCTCCCACTCCCAACATCCTCCTTTGACTTTAGCTGAAGATGACATTTAAGGTGGTGGCTTCAGCCATTTTGGTGAGTTGCTCAGCTTGCCTGAGCCTCTCCCATGTATACGTGTTATAAAGCTTTGTTTAATTTTCTCCTGTTATTCTGTCTCAAGTGAATTTAATTCATTCTCTAGCCAGAAGAACCCACAGTGGGTAGAGGAAATGTCTTCCTCCCCTACAATACCCTGACCATCAAATCCTGCTCCCCCTTCCCTCCTCAGCTCTAGCATGGGGTCCTTTGTAGGCTTCTAGCAACAGGGACTCTTTTCTTCAAGGAGATCTGCGCCACTCCACACTAGTTGAATAGACTGAATTCCTCCCCACCCCGCTGCAGGGAGAGAACCACTCTTATGGTGTGAGTGCTCAGGTTCTCACTGTCCTGCCGTTCTTACGAACCTTCCTCTGAACACCCTCGTTTGACCAACTCCCCAGCCAGCCCATTCCAGTGCTGGTGATCTGGAACTGTAGATTCACCTGAGTTTCCTCAGCGGTGAAATGGGGATAGTAAGATCTTCATCTTGGCGTTCTCCTGAGGACTGTGTGATGCACGCATGCGAAGTAGTTGATGTGTGTGTTTACCAGTGTCTGCATATATGAGGGGTGGTTAATAAAAGTCAGCTATTTTTATTTCCTTTTAGAAAGAGATCTGATTCATTGGATTCATAGATCTATAGTTTCTGGCACAGGAAAATGTATTCAACACACCTGATCCAGAATCTTTCCAAAAGGCCAAGCCCTCCCTCATGCTTAAAATAAGTTGTTGGGTTAGTCCTGTATTTTATTTTTAAAAGAGTTGAATTCTAATTGCATTTTGAGCGGCTAGGAATTGTTGTTACTTCCCACTGCTTGAGCCTAGGCTGCTAGGTGGTACCCACTGGCTCTGAGACAGTCCCCAGGGTCATGGTGGCACTTGGGTTAAGAACTGAGAGGCCCAGGGCACTTGGCACGTGAGCAGTGAGCTATTCTCTGTATCTTGGGCTCGCATATCTCTGCAAAATAACCAACCATCTGATGCTCCCCAGCGGACACCCTCAGTTTCTTCCTCAGCCTAAAATCAGATGGATCATTACAAAAATCTACAACTTTCATTTGACAGAGTTTTATTTTAATGGGAAATGTAGAAATTTTGTGTTTTACGGGTCTGGATTGGATGCATACTTTTAGGGAACAAATTACAGGGAAGCCACAACTCCTTATCTTGTCATAAGTCTAAACCAGCCTCTGTCAATTTGAACAGAGTTGGCCTGGGACAAAGGGTCATTTCTAGAAGGCTGAGATGGTGTTAGAATTACAGAGAAAACAAGGGGTTATTGTAGTAATAATCATAGCCACATTTATTGAGACCTCACTAAGTGCCAGTTCAGTGGCTTCCTGGTTAGCTAAGCCAACAGCTTGAGTGTCTTGAATTCAGGAAATTGTGGGAAATGATTCTATACTATCAAATATTATCTGAGCACGGTGAAAAGAACAGATTAGGGACCCAGTTCCTTGCTCTGAGCTGACCAAATATTTGGGAAAGCTCAGGCAGACACCCTTCTCCTAAGGAGGCCTGAAATCCATTTAAAAGTGAACTTAAAGACAAGGCCCTAGGGGCTGGCCTGTGGCCCAGTGCTTAAGTTCAGCTCTGCTTCAGTGGCCCAGGATTTCGCCAGTTTGGATCCTGGGAGCGGACCTACACACTGCTCATCGAGCCATGTTGTGGCAGTGTCCCACATTAGCGGAACCAGAATGACTTGCAACTAGTATATACAACTATGTACTGGGGCTTTGGGGAGAAAAAAAAAAACAAGGCTGTAATCCACAGACACAGGATTGCTAACTTATGACAAGGGTGACACTGAGTGCAGCGGGGACGAGGCAAGCTTCTCAGTAAATGGTCTGCTCAACTCAATATTTATATGGAAATAAGGAATGTTGACTCCCACTTCATATTATATATAAAAATTATTTAAGTTGGATTATAAATCTAAATATGAAAAGTAAAACACTAAAGACTTTAGAAGAAAATGTGGACTATCATCATATCCTTGGGGAGAGCTAAGATTTTTAAATATGACACAAAAACGTTAATCATAAAAGAAAATTGATGAATTGTGGGGCTGGCCCGGTGGCGTAGTGGTTAAGTTCGCATGTTCTGCTTCAGTGGCCTAGGATTGCTGGTTTGGATCCCGGGTGCGGACATGGCACCGTTTGGCAAAAGCCATGCTATGGTAGCCGTCCCACATATAAAGTAGAGGAAGATGGGCACGGATGTTAGCTCAGGGCCAGTCTTCCTCAGCAAAAAGAGGAGGATTGGCAGTAGTTAGCTCAGGGCTAATCTTCCTCAAAAAAAAAAAAAAGAAAAGAAAATTGATAAATTGAGTTTTATTGAAATTATGAAAGTCAGTTCATTAAAAGACACAATTAAGAGAGTGAAAAAGAGGTCACATAGTGGAAGAAGATATTCGCTATATTTCTATCCTGCAGATGACTAGTAAGTAACTACTAAAAGGTAGAGAGAATCCAATAGAAAAATGAGCAAAAGATTTGGACAGTCACTTCACAAAAGTAAATAATCAAATGTTTCCTAAACATAAAGAAGATATCAGAGAAATGCAAATTGCACTGTAACGAAACATACCTCATCTGAATTGTGAAAGTTTAAACGCTAAGCAATATTAAGTGTTGAAGAGGATGTGGAGCAATTGGAACTCTAATGGGAGCGCAAATTGGTACAACCACTATGGAAAACTATTTGGCAAATCTACCAAAAGCTGAATATACACACACTCTATGATTCAGCAATTCCACTCCTAGGTATAAATCCAACAGAAATGCATTCATATGTGCACCAAAAACACACTCAATGCCGTCCATACCAGCAGTATTTACAATAGCCGAAAGCTGGAAACAACCCATTGCTCATCAATAGTGGAATGGATTAACAAATTGTGGTATATTCATAAAAGTTAATGCTGCCCAAAAATGAACTCCTTACAACTACCTGCAGCAACACGGAAGAATCCCATAAACTCACTCTTGGCTGAAGGAAGCCCAGCACATAAAAAAGCATATACGGGATGATTGCTTTTATGTAAAGTTCCAAAACAGGCAAAAATATAATCTAGTGTTAGAAATTTGCGCAAGGATTAGCTTTGGGGAGAGGCCAGTAACTAGAAGGGGCCCGCAGAGGGCCTTCTGGAGTATTGGTAAAATGCTGCTTCTGACCTGGGTGCTGGTTGTATTCATTTTGTAAAATTTCATCATCCGTGCACTCGATTTGAGTGTGAACTTTTTTGTGTAGATGCTACACTGCAATAAAAACTTCTACTTAAAAAAAACAAGGCCCCGTGAACTTGGTCAAGGTGAAGGGTTGTCCCGTGGCCTCAGGAATGGAGAGAACAAAAATGTGTATAGACATACACACTGAAAGCAAAATAAAACACAAAGGTCTTCACTACACATCCACAGAGGTTATCACTGGATAACTGGATCAAGGGTAATTTTTTTCCTGTTTTCTAGCACTTTCCAAATCTTCTTCAAGGAATCTGTATTAGTCTTGCCATCTGGCCCTAAAGGGATAAGCAGAATCCTAAAAGACATGCTTTTATCCTCAAGCCATTGGATCAAATTGTCTATAGTCATCTCTGACTTCCTGGTTGCAGGAAGTGTAGATTCCGTGCCAGACCTCCACATGCCTTCAAGGATTGTTAGGTAAGTAGTTTAGAGCTAATTATGTTTGGAATTAACTCCCTTTGGAGAATTGCAGGAAATAGATACTAAGCTCCAAGGAAGTTGTGTGGGAAAATCAGGAAAGGCTTCCTGAGGGAGGTGACAATTGATCTGGGTGTCAAGGGACGAGCAGGAATTTATCAAGTGTAATGGGAGGAAGGAGATGAAGGAGACCAAGGAGATAACACACACAAGGCGTGAACAAGAAGGATGTGTTCACAGACCAGGAAGGAGCTTGGCATCACTGGGGAAGAATGGAAGGACAGGAAACTGGAAAGGAATGGAAGCCCCAACGTTTGTGACTTCCTACCCATGCCGTACATGGTGTTTGTAGATACAGTGGTAACAAATGCCAAGCATTGTTTATTGCATCAGACCATTAAAACGTATAATACAAGTCCTACGTTTTAAAAGTGTTTTAAAAAACGTTTTACAACAATAGCTTAATAAAAATAATGGTGCCTACATTAATATTTATACTGGAAGGCCTGAAGTAATCAGCTGGAATAAAAGCAGTGTTTGTAGAATATTCTCAAACTTTAAATTATTTAAGTTGATCGAAATTCAAGCGTGGGTATAGCAGGTGATATGCCAACTACGGAGGACTCTCAAAACCTCTTCTCCCAGAAATAGAATAACTTGGTACCAACATCGGCATCCTTGAATGAAATGAATTTTCAAAGAGATGATGTTACATTCGGGGATGCTGGTATTGTAAGGATGCCTAATATTATGATAAATAGCTGCAGACATGATGTCTGTAGCCCGTCATAGAACAGTTCTCAGGTTTGCCAAAGAACCACTTAAGAATGTATAAATGTACTCTTCTTGCTAATGGAACAGATGCCTTTACTGATTTCCAAAGAAAGGAGAGAAGGGAGAGAGAGCGCCTGGTTCTCGTGCCACTTCCCAAGGCTTCCAACCCAATATAACCAAATGAGAAAAGGCAGCTTATTCTCTGGGCAGCACCAAGCCTGGAGGGAAGATGCAGACCCCCATCCACTCTTCATTCTCACTTCTAAATTACCCCATGAACGTGGAGGCAATGAGGTGTGCATCCTAACACACCAGCTGGTGATGGGCTCTGGGGCTAAGTTCAGCAATATAGACAGTGGCTGTGTCCAGCTGTACCACACTCCCCTTCTGACCCCTGGCAGGTGTGAATTCTGAGGCAACCCAAGATGCTGGGGTGAAACAGTCTCTCTTTCAGACTGAGTTCCTGGCAAGGAAGTCACAGAAGGAATCAGCTTGGGGCAGCTTCCCGACTGCATGAGAGCCACAAATGGAACAGCACAACACAATTGTTTCCACCGGCTCTGATATTAGCAGGAACAGCAGAGTATGAGACAAAAGGCAGTGGAAGAGGAAGATGGAAGGGAGTTAATACTGAGCATCTGCTCTGTGCCAGGCACAGACTCAGAGTCTTCGGGCGTGTGATGGAGGCCGCGTGGTGCTGGTTATGATTCTGCATCTTCCACTTGGTGGCTGTGTGAGCATGGACAGCTCCTCGGCCTCTGTGAACCTCCGTCTCCTCACACTTCCCTCTGAGAGCTATGAAGGAAAGAAAATCCATGTTCATTTGGCTCTTAGTAAGTGCTCTGAAAAAGGTGTCTTTAGCTGTCATTACTGTCACTATCATTCTGTCCTCAATCCAGCATCATTACCCATTTTACAGATGTAGACACTAAGGCTTAGAGATCTAAGAGGCTTATCCGGGAAATATAACCTTGGTACCCTGATACCAACCCAGTCTCACACCAGAATTCATGCTGCATACCACTCCAGACCACACTGCCTTTATCAGGCAGTTTTGAATACAGGGAATACGGAAATGAGAAGTAGCAAAAATGGGCTCGCTCACAAACATCCATGAACCAAAAGTTGGTGTGATATGTTAGTCAGGGTTCTCCAGAGAAATAGAGCCAATAGGATATATGCACCAGTCTGTCTATCAATCGATCTATCTATCTATCCATCTACCTATCTATCTATCATCTATCTCTCTGTCTATCTATCTATGTATCATCTATCTATCCATCTATCTATCTACCCAGATTTTAAGAAATTGGTTCATCAACTGTGGGGACGGGCAAGTCTGAAATCCGCAGGGTGGGCCAGCAGGCTGCAGACTAGAGACCCAGAGCAGAGCTGATGTTGCAATCATGGGTTGCAAGGCAATCTCGAGGCAGAATTCCTCCTTCCTCAGGCAACCTCAGTCTTCATCGCCGTAGGCCTTCACCTGATTGGATGAGGCCCACCACATTACGGAGGGTGATCTGCTTTACTCTAAGTTTACTGATTTAAATGTTAGTTTCATCTTAAGAACACCTTCACATTGACATCTAAACTGGTGTTTAACCAAATATCTGAGGACTGTGGCTCAGCCATGTTGACGCATAAAATTACCCATCGTGGGTGGGGAACAGGGATTTGTGGCAAATCTGAACCCAGAACCAGAATGTTTGAGCTGAAGCACTGTCTTCAATTGATCCAGCTGTCAAACTGCTTAGGTTTTTGTTCCTAATTTCTTAAAAGCCACACACCTTTTAAGCATTTCCGACTATTCAGATGAACTAAGATTATTAAAAAGTAGAGCAAACCCCAGTGAGAAATAGCCTGTGGGTTCTTAGCAAAAACAAACCACGGCCTCAGGAAGTGAGGGCCTTTTGCCCGAGCAGCTCTCTCACCTACTCCAAGCTGGAGGGTGAGCTATTGTGTTAAAGACAGAAAAACCTTCGCATGTCTCTCCTCTGTTCCCCATTGCTAAGCCGTGCAACTTCATAGCGAGGACAGAGTTACTTCAAACAGTTGTTGTGGCATTTTTTGGAAGGTAGAAATTAGTTTATTTCCTAGACAAAATTTGAAAATATTTTTATTATAATAATTCAAAAATATCAATTTCCTCAAGTAGCATCTGCAGTAGACTAAATTTGATGCCTTTGACCTATGAAAATGCTCCTCCAGCTCCTCCATCCACCGGACGTGCCCTCCTAGGCCCCTCTCCTAGCTTCAGGGTGCTAGAAAACGGAGGGGTTTGTTCAGATCCGCCCTGGCCTTTGGGAGAAGGCTGTGCAGGCCTGAGGAAACAGCCAAGGAATCCAGCTAAGACAACTGGCTGTGACAGAGCCTGCCTGTTGGTCCCCTTTCTTCTTAGTGACAGGACCCCAGTTTTCTTAGCGGGGGCAACATGCCCAGATAATGAAGAGCATTTCCTAGGCACAGGGTGGGTCCCTCTTTGTCTATTTTCCCTTGCTCCAGGAATGTAGATATAATGGTTGGCATCCTGGCAGTCATATTGCATAAGGAGGTATCCTTGAGGTTAGCAGCCACGCACAATGGAACTTCTTCATAAAGCCACAATACCTCCTGTGGGTTTCTTATCCCCAGAATTCTTTTATGTCAGAGAGAGAAGCTTTGTGTTTCTAAGCCGTGGTAGTGAAATCTCTATTTCTTGCAACACAGTTTAGTTCTTACTAAATCACTAGTCCAGACAGTGCTCAAAGCACCAAGCGGCCCTCTCGGCTTCGCTGCAGGGTAAGAGAACACAGACTTGATATATTTTTAAATCCACTGGGCTTTGATACACAGGGCAAGTTAAATAACCCAAAGAAAGAAAGAAAGTTGTTGGTCCTTATTACCTTTAGCCATAAAATAAGAAGCTGGAAAAGTACTTTGGAAATCCTTAATCGAACTTTCTGCCCACTGCCCATTTGACAGATGAGGAAACAGAAGCCCCAAGTGTAATCCAGCAGAAAAACTCAATACCTGGGCCAGAATCCTAACACAGACCTCCCAGCACCAGTGCATTTGGGCACTTTCAATGCTTGATCCACGAGTGGAGACTTGATGTGGCGGTTTTACAGAATCATGAGAGAAAGCAGAAACCACCGCACTCACAGGAGTTGTGCTCAGCTGGGCGCCTGCTGCCTGCCTTGTCACAGCGCTCTGCCCAACACGCAGCTGCTCCATTCACTGACAGAGTGATCTGAGCTCACACCACAGTGCTCATCCCACGTTTGAGCATCACAGGTCAGTCCTCACCCAGTGTCTGAAGCCATTTGATGCCCTGCTTTGGCTTCTAGCGCCAATTCATTTTAGCTAGGGGCAAATTATCTACAGGCCCAGCATAAAAGGGGCCCATCTGGCACCTACTCATCCTCGTCAGATTTGAAGCTGTTCTGTGAAGGCGTTCTAATTAGGCCGTGGGAGAGCTGCCACGTTTGGAAACAGCTTCTAAAGGGGAAGCAGAGACTTTCAGGGCCAGCTGAAGTTCTTGCTGCCTGTGTTGTTTATCATTCAAGACAGCCAGGCGCAGTCCTCTGCCGTCTCCTTCAGCGCTCCAGGCTTTGCAAGATTCCAAACGCTTCACCGGTTTCTGGAGGCTCATTTCTTAGTTCTCACTGCACTTCTGACTGCATGGTTTGCAGACAGAACACAGGTCCTTTGATCATGCTTTAATGACTCAAGCTGCGTACCATGCAAATGGTGGCCGTTTTGATTATCACCTTCAGTTTTTCCAAAAGTGCCAAGACACCATTCATCTTAGTGGAGCCTTTACAATTCATGAATAGTCAATGTGTTTTTGTACAATCAAAGCAATAAACCAATAATCAGACCAATGTTTTATATTAATCTGCTTGCCTACAAAATGCTGCGCAGTAACTCAGTTAATGGGCATCATTGCCTCTATTTTACAATGAGGAAACTGCAACAGAGAACGGTTAAGTCACCCAGCTCATGAAAACCAGAGGAAGAACTTGAAGCCAGAACTCAGATCTCATTGTGGCAATCGTTCTAACGAGAAATAACAATTTTCTTCTTCTGATCTGTGTCAAACATTTTGGCAATATTTATAGTACCATGTGAGTGAATCTTTATTGAAAAGAAGCTGCCCAGCTTAGATATGGAAAAGTGGAAGATGGCATGCGGTAGAACGAAGAGCCCCAGGCTAGGAATTAAGACTTGATTTCTGCCCTCAGCTCTGCACCTGACAACTGCTGTGACCTTGAGCAAGTCACCCCACATCTCTGGGCCTCCACGTCCTCACCTACAAAAGGAAGTCTTAGCATCAGAAATCTTTCATCAAAAGAAATATTTTGCAAAATTCCCTCTACAAAACGGGTCAGAGCCGTGTGCTCCGGTGGAGGAGGGGCCGGGGGCCGGTGCCCGAGGCCGGGGTCAGGCTCCATCTGCAGGGATCCATAGCTCGGGAGCGCCCCTTGCTAAGCCTTGGGCATTGATCCACAGAACTAAACTCCCTTCTAATGCTGTGTTTTTACATTTATTTCCTCTCTTCCAGGCTTTTCCAAAACTAGGGGAAAACTGAGGCAGATGGAAAATTCAGGCAACACTCTGTTGTTTGCCATCAGGTAACTCTTGCTTTGTCTCAGAAGATACCAAGCGAAACTGAATCTTGTTGCATTTCAGAAAGAGAAATATTTCTTCAGTGCCCGTGGGGGCCTTTCCAAGCAGGCCATTTGGGAAGTGGTGAATATTCCTTAAAAACCACAATTCATAGAACCTGTTCATGGGTGAGGAGAAGTGGGTGGGGGAGGGAGAAAAGACCCTTGGAACAACCCGATGTTCTCCCTCATTATAAAGAAGGGAATGGAAACATAGGGCCTTGTTGCACTGACATCCAGGCTAATGAGGATTGCCACCTTGCTCAGAGGGAAGATTCTCAGATGTTACCACATGGGCCAGGAGCTCACTCTGGACTGTTCCCAGAGCTTCTGTCTCTCATCCGGGGACTGGGTCCCAGCCAAATGCCCTTTCTATCAGTCACCGAGTACGCCCATTCACAAAGACATGGGCACAGATTTTTTGCCCAGTGAGGCCACATCTATTTGCTCTCATCAGAAAACACAGTGTTATTGCTATTTTCCTTCTGTTTCTGTCACCTTTTAGCCTGTGGTGGCGACATGAGGGTTCAGGGCTTACTGACCACCTCAAGGCCTGCTGTGCCGGAGCATGGGCAGCCAGGCCTCATCGCCCGCCGGTCAGAACCCCAGCGCTCCTCACCAGCTGCAGCTGCCCCATGTGGCAGCTAGTTCTGTGGGTCCTCTGAAGACTAGGCTGGTGAGAAAAGAATAGGGGTTTCTGTTGCTGAATGAGATTTTTTTCTGGACATGCCTGACTTGTAACTCCATCAGGACATAAGGCTAAAATAAAATATAAACTCCAGCCATGCAGCCATGGCAGATGCCTTATCTATATTTTTTAAATGTTAAGCTTTTCACAAACTAGGCACTTGTGGCAGATGGCAAAAATAGCCACATGTTTTTCCCATCCGTGTAGGCACACTCCTTCAGTGTGAATTTCAGCCTCCTCCCGTCAAGAGGTAGGTTCTGTCACCATACCTTGAATCTGGGCTTGGCTGTGTGATTTGACTTAGACAATGAGACTAGCAGGTATAAAGCAGGCAGAGTTGCACATTAGGCCTTGTTGTTTCCTGCTGTGGTTAGAACCCTGAGACTACCATGGGGAGGAGCCCCAGCTGACCTGCTGAAAGATGAGGGGACACGAGGAGGAGATCTGAGGAATCCTAGCCAGCCAGGCCCCAATCAACAACCGGCCGATAGCCAGACATGTGGGTGAGTTTATCCTAGACCAGCCAGCCCGCAGTGAAACCGCCTGCTGACCACAGACAGCGTAACGAAGAGCAGCAAAGCTGGCCTGGGGAAGAGCCACAGGTCGGTCCACAGAATCATGAGCTGCATGAGTGCTTGTTGTCTGAAGCAGGTCAGTGGTAGGTGGTTTCTCACGCAGCGATAGCTGACTGACGTAGGACTTCACAAGTAACTGCTAATGCGGAGGTCTAGTCAGAGTGTGAGAATGCAAGATGATAATGTGTAATTCGAACAAGGCAAAGAGAAAATTGCTTAATAGGATAGGAACTGGCAGATATTAGCAAATGGATAGGCTGATTTTTCTCCCTGAATTAAAAAAAAAAATTTTAATAGAAAAGCAGCAGAAACAAATTTATATTTCCAACTTTTGATTCTCCTTCCCCTCTGACCTCCTCTGAATCTGCCCCCTGCAAGTGTGAGACGACTGACAAGCTCCTGTTCCAAAAGACGCCAGGGCTCCTGGGAGGGCGCAGGAAGGACACTGCTGCCGACACAGTCGGGAACGGCGACAGCGGGCTGCGCATCTACATGCAGCCGGAGAGAAGCCTCGTCAGGAAAGGAGATGCGCTGGCTCCGCAGCCAGGGATAGAAACTGGAGAAGCCGTGGGCGGCGCAGGAAGTATGAGGAGCCGTAGGAGTGCGTGAGTTTCAGACATGCTCCTATTTTTAAGGTTGGCTAGGCAATCTCTATATTTTCGTCTGTTCAAAGAGTATAACTTCTCAGGAAATGGTGAGGATATAAATGTAGGTATAGCGTTTGCATCCTAAATCACAAACTTCCTAAAGATATAAGTTTTCCAGCAGCCTGTCTGCTAACACTATGGTGTACAAACAGGCAAACTATATGATATAACAGTTTTGCTGAGATTAAAATATTTTGCTCATTTGAAAAGATTTCCAAAATAAAAAAAGCTTATAAAATAAACTGATATTTTTATGCATCTTGGCGTCTCAGAACTATGGTTTTTTAAGAAAGAAAAGTATGTTTTTCTCCCCAAATCAGATTTCAGATGTCTCTCTAGCGCATACCAGTGGATCCCAAACTCTTCGATCAACAGAGTTCCTAAAGTCTTTTTAAAAATGTAAAGACCTTGGCCTCCCTCATGGATGTCCTGATCCAGTGGAACCTAGGATTCTGTATTTTTAAACAGGTGACTTTGTAGATGAGCCGTTTTTGGAAATCACTATGAGAAAATGCAATTAATGGATTCCATCATTCAACTTACTTTTCTACAGTCGTAATAAAGAGATTCATCTCAAAATAACATTTTTTAACACCCCTACGTGAGTGCCTACTCACCGTTAGCACTTGGACTGTTTCTGAAGCAAAAATATCACTGTGTTTGCCGAAAAATAAAAATCGGTACCCGTGGCAGAGGAGTTACTGGAGGAGATGCTTTTTTGTGTGACGTGTACTGGACACAGTCGTTTGAGCTTACACACATGGATCAATTCTCCATCGTAAGTCAACTTCAAATGCTGCCCGATCACCGTTAACGTGCTCCCGGCTCTCCTCCTCAGGCAAGAGGGAGCGGCTCCAACTGCTGGAGGAGCTTTCTGACGGGGAAACTGGGCGTGCGGAGCCTTCCTTGCTCCTTCCTCTTGAAAGAAAGTTTCCCGGCCGTTCCCGGGCTCCCGGGCCTTTCCCGGCCAGTGTGTTCTGTGGTGTAAAGCTGCTTTATTCTGGAATTCAGTGTTGTATACCACTCGACTGCACATGAAAGTCACACTTTTTTATTGGCTTTAGTAGTCCTAACTGAAATATTTTGGCCTCTACCAGATCCAGGCATGAGAAAAGAGTGCTAGGTTTGGGACCCTCTTTAAATATGATGACATGTCCCTGTGAAATCATTATTTTTATTATTTCTGAGTAGAGACGAGTAAATTAAGATTCCACAACTTACATCCCTTGCCCAAGACCACTTGAGCCATAAGAGCAACCCTGAGTCTTGCACACAGTTCTGCTAACTCTAAACAACACCCCGTAAGAAAGGCTACACGAGGACTTCAGTTAATAATATTATCAACCTGGGCTCTTGAACTGTAACAAATATACCATACTAATGTGAGATGTTAATAATAGGGGAAACGGGGTGCTGAGTACATCGGCGCTCTCTGTACTGTCTTCACAATTTTTCTGAAAATCCAAAACTGTTCTAAAAAATAACGTTTATTTGAAAAAAGATTACATATGAAATGAATGGCAACATAAGAAAGGATACTCTGCCTGAATTTTTTCTGGGTGCTAAATAAAAATCATAAAACTTCTAGTTTGAGGGTGTCTGCATTGCCTCACTTCCAGGTATGGCAGAGTGCAGGACTTAAGAAGGCTCTAGAAGCAGACCTTGATTTGATCATAGCTCTGTGACTTGCTGCCAGTTACTTAACCTCTCTGAGCCTCAGCTTCCTCACCTGTAAAGAGGGACCAATACCTGACAAATGAGATGGCTGAATGAGTTAAATTGCATACTAAATATTATTAATGTTAATTCTTTAAATAGTATATAACACTTAATCACATTTATATATAAATTACATTATATATAAATTACATTAAATATTATATAATATTTGGCTATTATAATAATAATGCCTGAACTAATGAAAACAGACTAAGCGGCCCATCCTCTCTCCGCCCACCCCCACTGCATCAATTCTGACTCAGGCAACTGGAGTGGAGCCAGGCGCCTGCTGTTTAAATGCTCTCCCAGGCGATTCTGACGATTGGTTGGAGCCGTTGGGGAAGCCCAGCTCACCTGCAGCCTGCCGTTGGGCTTCTGATACGGGCTCACTGGCTGGATTTCAAAGCTCACTGTCTCCATGAAGCTTTTCTTCCAAGTTTCCCTGTGGGTTCCTCATCTGGCAATGTTCCTTGTACAAACCAGGCATGCTGGCCAGAGCTCAAGGAAAGATCCCATCAGCTCAGGTTACTTCCTTCTCCATTTCTCTCTCTTCTCTTTGAACTCCAGTTCCTGAAGAGTTCCAACAGGAGGAATTCTTTCCACAGTAACGGAATTACATTCTTGCAGCATATACTATTTTCAATACTATATTCATACAACAAGTAATTCCTAGCAAATGAGTAGAAAGCTGTGCCCTCACAGAAGAAAATAATAGACATTCCAAACACCGATATTCTCCTGCCTTGAATTCTACCAGCATCCTGTGGCCTCTCCTGGCTCTCAGGTGCTTGAGAGTCTATCGTTTCATAGAATGTTCTGCCATGATGACTAGATACAGATCATCTTTTCTCTGTGTTGGCTCAGTTACCATACACTGAATGTAGCCAAGTCTTGGGAGAGATGGAAATATAAGGAGTGAAGGCAAGAAGGGGTTAAAAAAGAAAGAAATGTCTGCTTCAAGGAGAGAAAAATTCTTTTAGCTGCCTCTAAAAATATTTATGCTTCGTTTGGAGAGATGCTTAAAAAATCTTCCTACTAGAATAACATGAGTAAAAATAAATACAATGGTGAGACATAAAACAGGAAACGCTAAGAAACCTAGAATATATATTCATTATACGATGGATATAATTGGCTACGTGCTGATGGTAGATTGATGCATTTTCTCTTTAAAATTAGTTATCATAAACTAGATAGCTAAGTAATACCATTATAAAGTGCCTGCTACCATACTGTGGGTTGAATCCTATTCTTTATGAACTCGTGGTACGTAAAGCCTTCTGCATCATTGTTGCCATTGTTCTCTAACACTCGTGTCATGCAGGGGTTTGATGGGTGTCTGTGTTTTGGCCTACACAGCATCCCTGACCCATTCTTTTCTTATGGTAGCATTCTAATCTTTTCGGGGAGTCAGTCCCTCCCACACTCTGGTGTTATGGATGAGTCCCCTCACCTTAGCTCAGGGGCGGACATGTGTGACAGGCTTAGCCAATCAGAGCGTTCCACTATTCTAGTCCGTGAGTTGATTCAGTGATGAGTATGTGACTCACTCAGAGCCAATGAGACTCAAATCTGGAACTTTTGTGAGAACCATTGGGAGGTCTCTGTCCCCTCAATATCAAGTTTGGGCAGTCTAAGCCTGACAGTGACAGTGACCACTGCATGGAGAGGGTCAGCCTGATGCCAAATACAACAGAGGCGAGCAGAGCCTAGAGACGATGAGAGAGAGATTCTTAACGTTTTTGAAGTGATGGGTCCAATCAGATTGAAGGCTCTCGTCTTTTCACTTATTAAACCTAATAAACGCCCTTTTGCACTTAAGCCCATTTAAGTTAGGATTTTGTCACTTGCAACCTGAAGAGTCCCGACTAATAAAGTGTTTTACAATAGTTATTTGTCTATAATATAAAATAATATATTTTTGTGTGTGTGAGGAAGATTGGCCCTGAGCTAACATTTGTTGTCAATCTTCCTCCATCTTGCATGTGGGACGCTGCCACAGCATGGCTTGATGAGTGGTATGTAAGTCCACGCCCCGGATCCGAACCTGTGAACCCTGGGCCGCTGAAGCAGCGTGTGCGAACTTAACCACTATGCCACCGGGCTGCCCCTAAAACAATATTTTTAAGAAAAAAGTAATTTGTTTTGATATTGAACATCTAACAAAAGAACTCTTCCAATGTCTCAGAATTGGATCAAAAGAATATTTTTCATTAAATTGTGTAAGGTCATAATAATAACTCTCATTCCTGAGCACATACCATGCACCAGACTTGTGCCCACTGTTAAGCTTAGACTCTTTCATTCCATCTCACAAGTATCCCCACACTGTGGATGAGAAAACTGAGGCCAAGAGCCAGAATTTGAACCCAAATCTGTTTTGGTTCAAAGTCCATGCTCTCACTTACCTCCCCTCTTGAATATTTTCACATTAGAAACATGCATAATTTAGATCTCAGTTTAATGGTAAAATTTTAAAAATGTGGTTCATGCATTCTAAAACATAAGCAAAAATATTTAAAGGATTCTGGTTCCTTGTGAATATTAATATTAACGTTGTCAAATAAGGTCGATCCTGAGCCCTCCCTCTCCTGCTCCCACCTGTGGCTGCTGCCTTCTCAGCGGGGCCTCGCCTCACTTGTGGACACACCCCCTCCTTACGGGCTGTTGTGCAGGAGGATATTACAGCATGTGAATTTTAGCTACCACAATTCTTTAATGTCTCCCAAGACTTCCAAGCCTCCTGTCCCTTAGGCTGTCCTGAGAAAACAAAACACTTCCAGTATTCGAATAAGCAGTGCATTTTAGACCTCCTGTATCAGTCTTTTCCATTCAGATTAACTTAGGGCTCTCCCAAAAAGTCCATGCAGATATTTTCTTAAACAAAATGATCCTTCTAGTGGGTTTCTATTGTTAGTAATGCAGAGATCAAGGAGAAGCTTTGGGGGCCGGCCCTGTGGCCTAGTGGTTAAGTTCAGCACGCTCCACTTCGGCAGCCCAGGTTCAGTTACCCGGCACAGACTCACACTACTCGTTGGTGACTGTGCTGTGGCAGCAACCCACATACAGAGTGGGGGATATTGGCACAGATGTTAGCTCAGGGTGAAACTTCCTCAGCAAAAAAAAAGAAAAAGGAAAAAGGAGAAGCTTGGAATGATCGTTTTTTAGTGCCTTATTTTGTAATTGCAGTTATTTAAACATAAGTAATAGCCTGAATTTCCCTCTATTTTTCATAGCACCCGTTGCTATCTAGAACATGCAGTAAGACGTTAGTAAATGGTTAATGGAGTGACCATTGGACAACCAACCTCTTTTTTTCTCTGATGCTCTTACATAGACCTAACACCTTTCAAAATTGCTCTCTGGGCTGTATAACTTGGAGAACAGCTGCACTGGGTTCAACATTATAACATATCTGAAGTTTCAAGAGATGTAAGCTTAGTGTTCCAAAGAATACTGAGAACTTGAGCCAATCCAAACACGATAAACCACAAGACCAAACAATAAGGTCAACCCCACCTTTACCAGACAAGTGCAGGCTGTACCTCTTCATCTCCATCACGTCTGAACACACGGTTTGATGGTGGGCGACGTCTGGGCACCCAGATTTTGTAAAGTTTCCTCTGAAATATTCTGATCATCACTGAATTTTCAAACAGCATTTCCAATAGAATTCTCAAATGTTGATAAAAAGAGATATGTACAAGTGTCTTGATTTCTCTTTGTGGGCAATGGACACACTTTAGGACCCCCTATCTATTGAGTCGTGCATTCTAAGGAAGATCTGGAATGTGACTGCTTAGTGCTTTGTGCTCTTGAGAGGAAACACATTTTTAGATGTCATCATTAATAATTCATAAATGAAAGAACTTTACCAGATCAAAGAAATTCAATGTTTTTGCTTGTACCTTATCTTGAAATTTTGTCAGTGCCTTTAAAATGCATGCCTACCATGAGTCACTTTGAATGATTGTTTTAAAGATTTTATTTTTTTTCCCTTTTTCTCCCCAAAGCCCCCCGGTACATAGTTGTATATTCTTCGTTGTGGGTCCTTCTAGTTGTGGCACGTGGGACGCCGCCTCAGCGTGGCTTGGATGAGCAGTGTCATGTCCGCGCCCAGAACTGGAACCAACGAAACACTGGGCCGCTTGCAGCGGAGCGAGCGATCCTAACCACTCGGTCACCGGGCCAGCCCCTTGAATGATTGTTTTAAATGATTAATGGCAGCCCAGCGCTCTGTGCTGGGAAGATCAACAGTGGTCCTCAGACCCAAGTCAGGGTATTCCTCAGCAGAGCTCGTTTGGAGGACTATGGTCAGCACAGAATAACTGTCTTGACAAATCATGTTCATTGTTGACTCGGGGCTGTGCACTCTTGCATTTAACGTCTTTGTCTCTAATTTAGATTATTTTATCTGAGCACAGGAGAAAGAACGAACTGCTTTAGCCTGCGGCTTCTCTGGGATGGTGACGGAATTCAGGAAGAATGGGCCGATTTTCCCTGCTGCCAATGGCAAGCTCCCTTGCTTCTGAAGCTGAAGGAACGATGAACGCCAGGATCCGCTCCCTCCCTGTGAGCTTTACAAATCAGAGATGACATTGCTTTCCTGGAGGGTGATGCCTTTGTAAATGTAATTTTACGCTTTCTGAAGGCTAAGGTTTCTTAATCCAGTGTATCTTTGGGGAGGTCAGAATCCTCTGGGGGGCTTTTCCAAGCATGTATATACACATACACCCCCCTCATTCGCATTTTAATTTGCAAATTTGAATTAGAGGATAAATTTGATTAAAAAATTGACCAAGTAGACAAAATTACTTTGGGAAGTTCTTGGAGGGTAGGTAGTGATTACCAGTTTCTCTGTCTCTGTTTTGTTATTAGCATGAGTCTTAGACAAGGCAACAAAGGAATCAGGTTAGACTTGCAATGGGCAAGAATTCAGGTAAAAAAGACAAATATGGATTGTTGTATTATCTTTATTTTCAGTCTGCTGCTGCCGCCTAAGTGTGCTGTGTCCTTTCCATCATCAACATTTGATGGTGCGCATTAACTCATAAATAAGGCAATTCTGTTCTGAACCATCATTGAAAGTATACTTGCTGTAGAGGTCAAAGAGTTAAGGAAGGCATTTTTTTTTACACAAGGTAAGAAATGCATAGGAAGGCTGGTAAATTAATTTAGTATTACCTTTTATATAGATTTTACTTAACCTCTCCTTTTTATTCTTAGCCTAGGTTATAGATCATGATAATAGAAACACGTTTTTAAATACTTAAATGATTAATTCCTTGCTAAAGAAAAAGTAGCTTAAAATTAAATATAATCCTGTACTAATTTATTTTCAAAAAGCTAAAAGCCTACAAAGGTGTAATTTTTGGCAAAGTAACATTATAAGAATATATTCAGCATAAAATATTTTTTCGGTATCCACTGGGTAGAATTTATGAAATATAATTTATTTCATCTTAAATTTCAGATTAGTGCTGTGAATGTAGAAACCTAAGGAATTTTGTATAGCAGCATAACAACTGTATGATACTGATTTTAAGTACTATGTAAGAAACCAGATGTCTACTTGAGGTGGAAGAATTAGGTAGGTGGGCCACAGGTCAGAGGGGACCACTATTAAATAACATTGTTGTTTGCTCAGTTGAAAAAAGTTGAACTTTTGGCCAAACTACTTGTCACTGACATCACTGCTCTAAGAAGCAGACATTTATGCTTTAGATCTCCTGATGCAGCTCTGGACTCCCAGGGGTCTCATGTCTTAGTCCAAGACACTGAGTCCTAAAATGGCAAGGTTTGTCATAGATCCACTAAACTAAAAGTATATTTGCATATTGAGTTTCCGTGTATTCATGGATTGAAAAAAAGTTAGCTGAAGTGGGCTTTCTTAGACACAAATGTAATTGTGACATGCTGCTTACAAACCTCTCAGGACAGGCTGTGGTCTGGCCCCAGACCACACTCTAGCCTCACTCCTGGTACTTGCCTATGTGCATCTTATTCAGCTTCTCCTTTTATCCCAGCATATCATGTTTAATCACGCCTCCTTGCCGTGACTTTGCTGTTCTTTTTGTCCTGAATACTGTTCCCTTTCTCAACACGGTAAGCTATTTTTCATTCTTCAAGACATAACTCAAATTTTAATAGCTGTAAGAAGTCTTCTTGACCTCCCAATTAATCAGCTTCTACCTTGCTCTTCCCATAGCACAGCATTTAAGTATGTCTCTCCCGCTGGACCGTGAGTCTTTCCCAGGAGACTAGAGCTCCTTGAAAGCGCTGGCAATGTCTTACTCGTCAGTATATTCCCGTCGCTCTCGCTGCTCACTCTTGCTACTGCCTAGCGCAATGTCTGGCATAACACGTCTTTAATGGATGAGTGAACACTAAATCCATATGATCCCCAGTTGCCCCAAGGTGCATTCTAAAGAAGATGACATTTGTGTGGTTAGGCAAGAAACAAATAAACCTGCACAATTTAAACAGAAGAATACACACAATTTATACAGTTTAAACCAATAACTCTATTAAGAGAATAAAAATTGGAAGGCTGAGTACTTATGGTAGGTACAGAAATTAAGCATAAATCGTTGGGAATTTGCTTAGGAGGTAGTGCGAGGAGGTGGGTGGAGCATCCAAGTCTTGTTTCATACGTGAGGTCTCCGAAGAAAGCGAATGATGATGACCACAATAGCTCCTTTTGACAACCTTTATGGCTGTGTTTTGCCAGTGGTTTTCCTATGTGTTTGAGTTGTTTTGATGACCCAATTTTTTATAAATAAAAATATATAAATAAATATATAAATAATAAAATAAATAAAAAATTTATAAATAAAAATATATAAATAAAAATATAATAAATAAAAATCAATCTTCATCCCAACAGGGGTTGATCCAGATTTTATGGGGCCTGAAGCTTCTACAGTTTGGTGGGGGAATCTTCCTTAAGAAAAATAAAATCACAAATATACAAGTATGAAAGCAAATATTTATTTAGAACAATATAAGAAATCATAACAAATTGCAACGTTTAAAAGATGACAAATACCAAAAATATCACAAAACCCAGAAAAATAACATCATAGTATTTTTATTAATTATATCTATAATTTTTCCCCTACATCTTTGGCTGTATGCCCCTTGATTGCCTCTTCATCTGACAATAGTTTTGTTATATCACTTTCTGTAGAAAAAGTAGAAAAACAATTCAGTCTTGTCTCTAGAACGCGTTTGCTAACCTACCCCATCCTTCCAGTGCTGCTCGTTTAGGGACACGTTCTTATGGTGACATCGCTGGCTTTGTGCCTTTGTTGTGGTGATGATAAGTCAGCATGATGGGCAGTTAGAGTATTTCTGGAAGCCTTTCCTACACTGGAATGCTTACACACAGAAGTGATGAGACCTACAAAACACATCACAAACACCATGTATCACCAACTGTGCATTCTTTATCCAAGTGCCCAAAATGCCTGTGGCCACTGCAATAAACCCATCAGACGTAAGGGAAAGTGTGACAGAGGAGAAATTGGAATGGAAAGAGACAGTGGTCTTAGCCAATTATGGCTAAAATATCTAACTTTTGCAAATTTTACAAAATCCATTTGACCACGTGAATACATCAGCAGGGCCCCTCCCAGTGCCTTGGAAGGGCCTAGGCACCTATGCAAGGGGAGGGCCCCAAGGCTGAAATCTGCCTCTTACCTAAGGCAAGTAAAAGAGAAAAATTGTTCCCCAAACTTCAAATGGAAATGAGAATAATAAAGGCTGCTGGCAAAGAATGTAGTCAAATCTCAAAGATTCATTTTGTATTATTAATAAAATAGCCCTTGCAGGTGCTGGCCCTGTGGCCTAGTGGTTAAGTTCAGCATGCTCTGCTTCGGCGGCCCAGGTTTGGTTCCTGGGTGCAGACGTACAGCGCTCATGGGCAGCCATGCTGTGGCAGCATCCCACATACAAAATAGAGCAAGGTTGGCACAGATGTTCTCTCAGGGCTAATCTTGCTCACAAAAACAAAACAAAACAAAATGAATAGCCCTTTCTAATTCCCAGTAATTGTGAAGGGGAAGGGTTAGGTAAAGGAAAGGACATTGCTTTGCACAAAAATATAGCTTACAAGACTTATGGATTCTAGAGGGAAGGTGCCTCGTAGATTAGGAAGTGGTTGGAAGAACATTTTCTCCTTCCTACAGCTTTATATGGCTTTAGTCTAGAGGTCATAATGGTAAAGCATAGGTCATATTCAACCTGAAAGCAGGTCTTATTTGCTCTGTAAAGTGTCTTTAATGATAATAATAATAATAAAGAGCCAACACAAACAAACTCGAGTTCAAAATACAGCCTTCTGGCTGCACTGGCCTTCATCTGTGTGCGCAGCGCTCGGCAGGGCCGGGCCGTGATTGTCCTCTTAGACTTGGGACACGAGCCCCAGGTGGCTACAGTCCCCACCACTCACACAAGCATACAGAAGCTCTTACGTCAGTCTGCTTTGTTCTAGCTCTTGCTAGGGCTGAGTGCTGTCCTTATCCTTCAGCGTGTTGGTGTTTGACCAACAAGCGTGCCTGCGCCTCGCTCCTGTGAGGAGACCACGGAGGGCCCAGTTTATCTGGAGAGGCCAAGCACGTCGGGGATGGCATCGCAAGACTGGGAGAGCCCGATCTGTGGGAGGGGCACAGCAGACCACACCAACTGTGCTGGTAACGGGTCACCTCCCAGGACATTATCCCAGACGGAGCGAGTCAGACCCTGGAAACTGAAGGCTACAGGGAGAGTGGGGATCCTGTTGGGGAGGGGGACGTGCAGTGCCAATCACTGGGTTTGGGGAGTAGACTCTTTTAAAAGGTAGGGGGAGAGTAACCCTGGGAAGGCTAGAAAAAGGAAGGGCTTTGAGAGAAAGACCCCAATTTGAAGATGAAAGAAGCCATTTAGGAAGAGGGGGCAAACCCAAACAGGATCAGGGGAACATTTTAAACAATCAGATCCTTTCCCTGTGGGGCTCTCAAGAGCTCTTTTCAGCCCACAGCTTCACGTGTCCTTCTCCTGGTGTGTAATTAATTCTCTTCACTGAACCCACGTGGAAGAAACCATGGACGCCCTCACAGCCTTGTCTGGTGGGTGCTGAGGGTTCGGAAGGGGCAGGGCTGTAAAGGAGAAGGTGGACCTAACCCATCTGCTGATTCCCCAGCACCTGCAGAGGGAGAAAAGCATCCAGCGGGAAGAACCATGCCCAGAAGCGCCGGATGTGACCAGCTGCAAGGTGAGAACTGCCCGCAGCAGAGCTCAGGGTGTTGCGGAGAAGAACACATTTTGTCAAGTTCATTGCAACTGTGCCGAGTGGAAAGGCTTGCAAATCCCAGCTCCTGGCACAAAGAAAGCACCTGCTAATTTTAGCCATCCTTGTCATTTTTATTATTTAAAAAAACCCTGCTTTCCTGCTACTTCTGAGTCATAAACACTGTGGATAAGGATAGAAGTCACACAGTGGCAGCTCGAAAGCTACCTCTGGTCCTTTTGTTTGAAAATTTGCCAGTCAGTGCTCAGACCACACCATCCCCGTTGTTTTGCATCTGCCTCGTTCCCTCTTGTGCGTCACCTGCTGGGCCTTTGTGAGCAGCTGGGTCTGACCTCGATTAGACTCAACAAACCCCGTGGGAGGGAAAGCGCGAGTCACACTGAGCGGACTCTGAGATGTTTGAGAGAAGAAAGTGTTTGGAGGACTGAGGGAGGGGAAAGTCCAGAGGAGGAGCAATCTGTGAGAATCACGGCTTAGGATAAACGTTAAAGCTGGTGCACAGAGGCGAGAAGGAGCAGAAACTGCAGCGTGCGAGGGAGAACAGGGTTTGGGAATTCCAGCTCCGGCCACTTGCCGCCTGCCTGACGGTGGATAAACCAGTGCCCTCCTCAGCCCTCACTCTACACAAGTGCAGAATGAGGATATTGGACTCTAATCAGAACCACCAGAGTCAAATAAGTCACACACAAAAAGCTCGACTCTGCGGTCCATAGTAACTTACTGTTTCCTTATTAATTCTGAGTTAGAAGAGTCACTATGGTATTAATATTTCTTTTAAGAAAAGTGGAGATAGGGCTGGCCTGGTGGCGTAGTGGTTAAGTTCGCACACTTTGCTTCAGCAGCCCGGGATTCATAGGTTCGGATCCTGGGTGGGGCCCCAGTACTGCTGGTCAAGGCATGCTGTGGCAGCGTCCCACACAAAATAGAGGAAGACTGGCACAGATGTTAGCTCAGGGACAATCTTCCTCACCAAAAAAAAAAAAAAAAAAGGAGAGAAAGAGAAAAATAGAGATATAGTTCCTATGCATAATGCATTTGAAAAACAATTGCCCAATCTTGATTTGTAGACGTAATAATAAACTAAATGAAAAACAATATTTGTGTGACTATTTGATTAACATCTGTCTCCTCTAAGGATGAGAATTGGTTGAGTTGCTCACGCTGACATATAAGAGGTGCTCAATGACCCTTTGTCGAATGCGTGCATGCATGGATGAAGTTCTTTATCTTCAAGATGAAGTTATTCAGGCCCTGCAGGTGTCACATCCCAGCTATGAATCTGTCTTGGGTAATAAAGTCTTAAATTTGAATACTGCTGGAAACCCATAAAGGTGTTTCCAATTGATGAACATGACAAACCTGTGAGGTCGGTCTTAGTGGTAATATTATCCCATTTTGATGGATGAGAAAATAAAGGAATAAAGTAAAATAATATCATCACACCACCAACAGGGGACCCGGCCAGAACTAGAGAGAATACTTTCCTGACTCCTTCTTTTTTACACACTCTTTGATGTTATAAAAACAGCTACAAGCATTCCTTAAAAATTATCTTGTATAAATATAGCTATGACCATAGAAAAAATATGTTCACAAAAATATGTTCACAATCATTGTAAGTTAAATAGCTGGTAGCAAAGAATACACAGTCTGACCCCATTTTCATTTAAAAAGTTAGATATGTATGTTGAGCTATATATCTAAGAGTCTGGAAGACCATACACAAATATATTAACAGCACTGATTATTTCTGAAAGGTGAAATTTCACATGATTTTAATTTTTAATTCATCTGTATTTTCTAATTTTTTTGAAATGCATGTATATGTCTAATTTTTGCAAGCACAAGAAATTTTTAAAAGATGAAGATTTTTTTAATTGAAAAGATGACTATTTAAAAATAGATGAAGATCCAAATTGGCCCTCCCCGGGTATCTGAAAAATGTATGGGAGTAAAACGCATTCTTATTCTTGGAAAAAAATAAAGAAGAAAAGATCTCAGGTTAAAAAAAAACTGATAAAGAAAAATATAACAAAAAAAGGACAATTAGATACAACTTAACATCGTCAAGTGAAGAGGCATTTGAATAGTCTGTTTATGACAATAATTACTACACGGTTTAAAATTATTTACATTTGTAAAAATTTCTAAGTTTTTACTCCTTATAAGGAAATAGTCGCAGATGGTAAATTAATGAATAAACACACACAAATTCACAAATTAAAAATAGAAGTTATTATGGACTTCAGATCCAAATATTTTGTAAAGTAATTTATCTCAGCTTTTCAGTATCGCCTGATTTTCAGTCATTATAGTTTTGTTAAAGAGAGGAAAAGCAAATTATCCTCAGAGATGACTAATAGCTCAGGGAAATGAATTCCTTTAAAGGAATGTTAAGAAGGAAATTGCTTAGTGTTAGAACCGTAAGTTGCTGAAAGTCCACCAGGCCAGGAGGAAAAGGTGGCCACTGGCCAGGCATTGTTTCATGCCTCCACGTGGTCACCTTAAAGCTACAGTACGGAAAATCTTTCCATAATAAGTACCCACTCGAGGATGCAGGGTGCAGCATTAACAACCAGAAATTAACAGAACTGAGATCACTTTATCCTATCTTCAAACAGGTTTTTAGTGACTGCTGCACTGTGCTCATTATTTAGGATGCAAAAAATGCGAATCCCAAGGCAAGCTCTCAGATCCAGGAGGAGATGGGGCAGGCAGGTAAAAAGATGGTCAACAACATCTATGGTCTCATCTGAGCGACAAACAAGTGGATCAGGTATTCAAGACTCCTGGGAGAAGGATCTGGAAGCTGGTTTTATGGGCGACACAGACTTGGTTTGGCCCTTGAAGGAAGAGTTGTCACAAAGCCATAGATTAAGAGGGAAAAATTGTTGAAGCCAGTCCCAGCACGAGTAAAACTGAGTGTAGACAGCACCATGAAGGGTGAGTTTTAATCACAAGAACACTTTGTAACAGCAAATCCAGTCACACAAGTTGAGTAACTTTATAACCATAGTTATGCTGTGCAAAAGTATTAGACCACAATTCAAAAGATTTAATCTCACCTACCCTGGGGTTTTAGATATACTTCTTTTTCCTTTCTATATTTTGTAAAAACTTTTTGCAATATTCTTTGTTATACAAGCAATATATACTCAATGTAGAAAACAAAAGAAGCAAAACTAAGAAAACATAAATTAGAGAAAATTTCAACTCTGAAGTTACTGTTAATCATATTTTCATAGACCGTACTGCTAGATCGTTCTCCAAAAAAGTTATATCAATGTATACTCTCTCCATGGATATTATTTTTACGGAAAAATATATGTAATTAAAATGTGATTTTTTTAATTTTTAAAATAAGATGATTTGTCAAGGTCATTTGGTTAATTTCAAACTAGATCTGCTTAAAATCATGGTTTTCGGAATTGCCATCCAGTATTGCTACGCAGACGTCGGAGCAGCAGTGACCCCTGGAGCTAGACGGAGGAGAACGGACAGCTTCTAGGGGTTTATTCGTTTTCCTTCCTAGACTCCTGATTGGGAGGAAATGTCCTTTATACACAAATTCCTGATGGATGTGCCACTATGAGAATGAACTTTGCCGAAACTTTTACTTTGAAAGTCACAATTAGAGAGGGGAGTAGAAGGCAGAAAAATGATTTCACTGCTTCAAAGCCATTTCCATATTCTGAAATCAGTGGAAACGTAAATCACTCCAGGGTGCAGCCTCTGTGGGAGCCTCTGTGGGAGACGTTTGAGGGGCTGAGATTTCCCGGAACTTAAAATTTTTGGTTTTTTAAATGTTGAAAAAAGATTTGAGGATAAGAAAGAGGAGAAGCCGTCCATCGGAGGAGACTTGCATCTGGCTAGGTTAGGTTTCTTTTGGAGAGAAAGAGGCCTTTATTTGTTTGTCTATTCATTTGTAGCCGAGAGGCCAGGAGAACAATGAAAAGAGATGGCATAACATTTGTCTGTATTTGGGTTTGAGCCCTTGGGGTAAAAGAAGAGAAAAGCAAAAACTGATAGAAGTGTTTCTATGACACTTGGCAAGATTCTGGGCAAGATCTGAGGGCCTGGAACTGATGGAACTGACCCTTCTTGAGACTTCGAGACTCTGGCCTAAACAGAACTGCCTTGGCTCCTGGTGGCATTGTAGCAGGCAGTTAGGGAGGAGGCCACTCATACTGTCCTCTGGATGGAAACCAGCACTCCTCAGGTGCCTGGATGGCCAGCGGAGACCACAACAGGCCCAGCCCTTGGCTTCCTCATTCCTCGGAAGTCCGGACAATTGGTGAAGACCACACCAGATACTGATGGTGACTTTCTCGCTCCAGCAGCATCAGGAGGGCCATCGGTGTGGCTTCTGGCTTCTGCGAGTGGCACCAGGTGGGAGGTGGAGGAGGAGAGGCAGAAAGGGCAGGTGCTGTGCTGTGATCATAACTGACAGGTGCCTTGAGGACTCCCAGCAATATCTTGGGGATGCTTTGAGAGGGGCTGGTTTCCTTCTAGGCTGGGTGGGCAGGGGCGGGGGAAGAGAGAGCAGGTGGTTGGATAAGGGCTCAGGTGCTGTCTGAGCAGAAAAGCAAGTGTGGCCCTGTCTTGTGGTCAGGCGGGTGAGGTCTGCCTTCTGAGCTACAGGTAGACGTGCCCGAATTCCATTGCTCTGTGCTCAATGATTTTTGGGGAGTTGTGTCCTATAAAATAGTCGTCCCTTCCATTTAAAACTACTAATCTTGTCTCCCTCACATGCTCATTGTAAATGGCTATACTTTTGTATCAGATGGTTCTATCAGATTTGATTCCACGATCTCCCTTATTCTTGGACATTTAGGCTGTTTAGTGCTACTATAAATTATGATACAATGAACATGCTTCTTGATACAGTTTTCAGCACAGCTATCATTATTTCCTTAGAAGAAGGTCTCGGAAGGGAGATGTCTGGGTGAAGGAATACATAGATTTTTAAGCTTTTAATAGCACTACAAATTCTCCTCCACAGTTGTGCACATTTCTACTAGCACCAGGAGGACATGGTGTTTGCCCATATCCATTTAACAGGGGAACCATTATGTTAAACACTTTTTAATAGGTGAATATTGATGCCTTGATTTTTAGCATATGTTTGATTATTATTAGTGAGGTTAGATAAGCTTTCCTTTATTGGCCTTCTTTTTTTTGGTGAGGAAGATTGTCTGTCCCAATCTTTCTCTTTTTGCTTGTGGAAGATTGTTGCTGAGCTAACATCTGTGCCAGTCTTCCTCTATTTGATGTGGGATGTTGCCACAGCGTGGCTTGATGAATGGTGTGTAGGTCCACACCCAGCATCCAAACCAGTGAACCCCAGGCCGCCAAAGCAGACCACGTGAAATTAACCACTATGCCACCCAGACAGCCCCTATTGGCCACTTTTAAAAAATTACTTATATGGACTTTTAATGTGCAAAGGACAAGGAGAGATAATAAGCCTTAAATTAGAGGAGAATATTTAACGTAAATTTTGGTGTGCTTTTCTATGTAGGAAAAATAAAAAGTAAGGAAAGGAGGAAGGGAGAGAGGAAAGAAAAGAGATGGCACAAGGATTCTCCTTTCATCTTGAAAATTACATTTCTTTACAGATTTCTGCTTCCTCCTGAAACTGTACTCTGGGTTGTGTGTGTATATGTATGCATATCCTGTTGCCCTGGGTTTGGTTGGCAATGCTCAGAACTGGCCTGCGTCCCCGTCACAGTGCCCCCAGAATATACTGCTTGGTGACAAGAAAGTGCTGTGTTGAAACTTAATTTTTCTGCCTTCTCTGTTTGCAAATGTAATATGTTGGGCCACAAATACAGCCTCTGTTGGTTTGCAGACACAACTGTCTAGTAATCTAAATAAGCCCTGCCTACAATTCACTGTCGAGAGGCCGGGCAGGGGCTCTCTGTGGACAGGGAGCTTGGCTGCTCTTCTCACCCACCACCAAGGAAAGGAAAGGGACTAGCCATTAACTGAGCACCTATTATTCATTCCTGACAACCGCCCTGGGAGGTGTGTGTTTCTCATCCGAGGCTTTTATAGTTGAGGATCACAACATTCAGAGACAGTGAGGAAATCGCTGAAGGTTCTGGGGAAGATGGGGAATGGCTCTGAAACCAGAGTTCTTCTCTAAGTAACGGCTCCCGAATGTCAACCATTCAGCTTTCAGCTTCAGAAACTTTGTTCTATCTGAGTACCATAGTAATAAGCATTTTAACAAATCAATTCACTTTTTTTTTGAGGAAGATTAGCCCTGAGCTAACATCTGCTGCCAATCCTCTTCTTTTTGCTGAGGAAGACTGGCCCTGAGCTAACATCCATGCCCATCTTCCTCTACCTTATATGTGGGATGCCTACCACAGCCTGGTGTGCCAAGTGGTGCCAAGTCCGCACCCAGGATCCAAACCAGTGAATCCTGGGCCACTGAAGCGGAATGTGCGCACCCAACTGCTGCGCCACCAGGCAGGTCCCTCAATTCACTTTTTAAATTTAAAATATTTATTTAAAAAGGAAATTATATTACTACTGTGGGGGAGGAAGACATTCCTCTACCCTCCAGGTCCTTCTGGCCAGGCTACGAATTAAATTGACATGAGACAGAATAACAGGAGAAAATCAAACAGAGCTTTATAGCGTGTTTACCTGGGAGAAACCCAGGAAAGCTGAGCACCTCTCTAGACTCACGAAAGCTGCCTCCTTAAACACCATCTTCAGCTAAAGAAAAGGAGGGTGCTGGGGGTGGTGGTTTGGGACTTCAGAGGGGAGGAAGGCAATTCACATGGAAATGGAAAAGCAAATGCTTAGCAGACAGAACTTTGTTAAGAATGTGCCTAGCAAGGACCCTCCCAGTCTGTTGGTACCCAGAGTTATGTATGATGATGGCCAGGACAGGCATTCTATCTTAAATTCTTTTAGGCAGTTAGGGGCAAGGTCAAAGTTTCTTTCAGAGTCTTTGTTCTTAAAAATAATCAAGCCAAAGAGACACATTTAGGGTGGCCAATCTGCTCCTCCACACTACCTCAAATGGAAATCCAGTATCAATGGTCACAGACAGAAGGTATGAAGGTCTTCATGGGTAAAATGCTTGTCCTTCAGCTCATCCAGAGCCTATTTCCACCTCACTGTGAGTTTTAAAAGGCCTTTCTTTCTGTCTCTGGTGGCCCTCTGAGGTCTTGGTCAAGCCCTATTTCCCAACCTTCTCTCCGAGAACTGAAGGCTGCTTATCAAATAGAGCTGAAGGCCATATGTCTCCCAGCTTGCTCTGGGAGGCCTTCCCCACCCCACCTCCAGCAATATAACCCTCATCTTCTTGCGTACAGTTGATAAGCGTGCATACTCTGGGACATTCCGTAAGAAGCTGCCCCCATCCCTCACTGCTAAGAAAAAAATACTAAACCTAAATACTGCTGAGGGATCAAAATACAAGTAAATGGTGCAGTTCTGAGGCATATGAATTGCCCTAGTCATTCAGTAATGACTCTAGAAAAATACAAAAGGCTAACGTATTCTTTTTAATAGATAACGTTTCTCTTCTAAAGCTCTCTGTGGTGACATTTATTTATTTTGAGAGTCCTGTGGCTAGCAAACTGCGCTGGGGCATGCTTGATCTATTCATTTATGCTCTCTTTAGTGTTGAAGGCAATTGTTACAGTTGACTCAATTGTGTCATGAACCAAACTAGTAGTTATGGTCACCAACACAAATGGGCCACTGGTGCCTCGGGCTTTCATTTTGTAGGCAATCAGCATCTCTCTCTGCTTCCATTCAGAATCTCAGAGGAAAAAGTCTCATAGCTGCAATGAATTTTCTTTGGAACTTAAATTGTTACATGTTGATTCTCTGATGGAAAACTTCTCTGGGTGACAACATTTTGGTTGCTAGAAACAGCCTGTTCCATTGGATATGTGGCTCCGCAGTTCCTGCTCCGTGTGCCTGTAACCTCTTTAAAGAGTTGTTAAATTGCATCCCAGAGGAATCTGCCCTTCGGGACAGCCAAGTTCCCAAGTTTTTTGTGTTTTGCATAGCATCATTTCTCTTTTTTGCTTTTGTGGAATCTTGTTAGGGATACATGAAAAGATGCTTTGTAATGAAAAGAGAACCAAGAAGCAAAGAGAACAAGACCCTAAATAAAACATGCCTCCGACGCACAGGGAGCCCTCAACCAACGACTGTAATCCATTCCCAAAGCATACATATTGGTTGTTTGGAAAACTGAAGGGAGCTCTCTGGTTAAGGCCCTGTGAATTAGACTGACAGAAGACAGATTAACAAGAGGAAAGCATACAAATTGATTTAGTAAAATTTATATGTGACACCAGAGCCTTCATAGGGAAATGAAGACCTGGGAAAGAGTTAAATCTGGGTGTTTTTATACTAGGTTTGATAAAGAGTGGAAAGTCATGGAAAAAATGCGATAGGACAGGACAAAAGGCCTGAGCCAAGGGCAGTTAGTGGGGCAGCACAGCCAGGCCTGTTGGTTTGGATTCCTCTAGGCTCTGTCTGTCTTAGAGAGAGGGGTACCCCTTTCCTCTGGGCTAGGAAGGGCACCTCTCATGGGGCTGTTTTATGACCTGCTGCAGCGGAAGGTCCGAGAGTCCTTCCTGAGCCTGCCATTTCTCGAAGTCCTTCAGCTTAAAATATTCAACATGCCAAGGTGACATATTTTGGGGTAGCATGTTCTGAACCTCATCAACGCTAAACACTTTTTGGCTTAAACAAAGATTTATCGAAAGCATACTGTGCTCTAAATACTTTTTCCATGGAAACAATAAAATGAACATTGTTTGGGTTCCAGGGCCAGCTCACTAAAGCCTTTTCATCTAACATGGAACTAAATGGTAAGACGAATTGTGCAAGTCATATCTTTGAGCTCTGGGAGCAGCGGGTCATGTGATGAGAAGGGAGGAAGGGAGGAGAAGGAGAAAGAATGGAACTTTCTCTCCCTGTTGTGGGAACTGACTAGTTCTAGGACCAATGATTAATAATTATTATTTTCATATTATCTCTGAGCACCTCTGCCCACATTCCCAGGGCACACCTTGTTGTCCTGTGCTCTCTGCTCCGGCTCTTGCCCCGGCTAGATTGACACTCCAGGGTACTCCATGCTCCAAAATTCTTATAATCTTTTCCAATCCCTACTCATCAAAATTACCATGTCTTCAGGGCACGTAGGTGCTAAGGAGAAGTTTTCCTGAGATGATTTCATTTGCAAAGAAGATATCTCATAAATCAAATGCATTTCCGGTGGTATCTCAGGCAGGTGGGCCTGACAGGGAGGAGCAGGAACGCGGGGTCCGGGTTACTGAGGGGAAGGGCTGGCCTTTGAAGAGACAGTCCGTGGAGGGCGCCTCCGAGCTGCTTCTGATTTTACACTATCTTACCTTCTCCACTTCTGAACACGAGAAAAGCACAGGGGGAAGTACCAGCGAAGATAAATTAGCACACTCAGCTTCTCTTACTTTCCACAGACCATTCCAAGGCAGAGGCAGAGAAGACAATGCTGTGAGAAGAACGGCTGTCTTCCCTGGGTCCAGGTTTCCTATGTTGTTGTTACTGTGCTAACGCCTGTGTTTGCTAATCATTGGCTGACCCGAGTGAAAATTTACGCTTACCCCTTTTCAGGTGAGCTCGAAGTAGAAAAGGAAGTCTTGAACTTAACTTCTAAAACTGTTAGTCTGTGATGATATTTTTTATCTCGGTTCTTGATGGTGATGTTGGACTAAAGCCTTCAAGGGCAAGCAACGCTGGTTTTCTCAGTCATCTTTTGGGCGTAACTTTCTGAAGAAAGAATTAATTACTTCACGAAGGCATGATCTTTGGTTGCCAGCTTTAACTTCTAAACAGAATGCAAAGACCCTTTTAGTCTTTGTCTTATCCAAATTAGTAATACACGTGTCAAGAGCATTGACATCAGTTCAACTCATTTCCATTTTTATTGTAGTAAGACTGTTTCTGATACTGTCCAGAGGAATTTTTAAAATTGGAGTTCTACTGAGAGAAAAATAAATGCAAGAATAATGGTTAGGTACTTTGTGATAAGTAAAAGGGATATTTATGCCTCTTATTTATTTTTGTCTTTTTTCTAATGAATTGATTTCAAATTATATACAATAAGATATCAGTGCCTAATAGAATTGCTGACTAATGATCAAGAAGTTTACTTTCAGAGGTCCCTCTTATTAACCAGCCCATTAAGCCAGGTTATGCCATCATTCATTTACCTTTTGTGGCTCTTCGCACAATTACCGTTAATTATTTGTGTTGTGGTTTGTGTAATCTCTTTCTTCCCTGTTTGATTGTGAGCTGCCTGATGAACTTTCTGGCAATTTCACCACCGCATTTTGCATCCCCAGTATGATTATAGCCCCCGGAACACAATAGGCCTCATAAATACAATAAACATATGTTGAGTAAACAAATGACATCACTAGGCACGTGAGGAAATTCATTGTGATAGCCAAGCAATGAATTTGGCAAAGTTTCTTGGCAGTTAAGGCCCAAGTGAAAACATATTGGACTTTGTTCTAAGTAAAAATAGCATGCACATAAAGAGATTATTTTCCCTGAACTGAACTCAAAGCCACATAGTAACAGAAATGATCACATCTGTGGTTTTGCAGAACAACCAAATGGTATTTGCATGAATTATTTCATGGACCCTCTCTAAAAATTTATATTACATTTAACTGATGAGAATGTTTTGGTAGATAACAGATTACATGGCCCAGGTACATTGATATCAGTTAACCAAGAGAATATAATTTGATGCTTAATTGTTCAAACTGTGCAGTCAGAAAGATCTGGGGGTGCATTCTGGCTATACCTATACAAGCTGTGTGATCTGGGCAGTTTATTCATTCCTTCTGAGGCTCGGTTGCCATACCTGTTAAATGTAACACTAATCCCTATTCACAAATTTGTTGTATGAATTATGAGATAATTTGTGTAATCCTTCTGATAAAGAGTATGTGCTCAATAAATGAGAGCAAGGGGCTGGCCCGTGGCCGTGTGGTTAATTCCTGTGCTCTGCTTCAGTGGCCCAGGGTTTGCCGTTTTGGATCCTGGGCGCAGACCTGCACACCACTCATCAAGCCATGCTGTGGTGGCGTCCCACATAAAGGAACTAGAATGACTTGCAACTGGGATATACAACTATGTACTGGGGCTTTGGGGAGGAAAAAAAAAAAGAAGAAGATTGGCAACAGATGTTAGCTCAGGGCCAATCTTCAAAATAAAATAAAATAAAATAAAATAAAATAAAGAGAATATCATATATATTTTAAAAAATTAAAATAAAATAAAATAAATGAGAGCAGTTATGACTAGCTAACAATATTGAAGCAAAGCTACAGGAATCTAGAAGGATCAATAGTGACCATAATGATAAAAGTTTCCCCCAATCTCGAGGGCTTAGAGAAGCACTATGAAGTGACATATCTCAATCAATTCTTGACTGAATTTTTCTAGTAAATGTGTGAAATGAAGAAATTTTATGTTGATAGTTAAGGGGAGAGTTATGTTTTAGATACTGGATAGTAGGGAGCAAATTTGTTCCACTAAGAAAGAAAAAGATCCTGCCTGGTATTCTGACCCAGACAGAAGTTCCACCCAATTGGTCAGAAGCACAGATAGCAAGAGTGCTTGTAGATATAATCAAACTCTTTTATAAAAAACTTAAGTTCTTGATCGAGGTTCCCAAGTTCTGTACCACATTAAAAAAAAATAAAAGGGCAGCAGAACATTGTCATCCTGGACTGTGATGAGTCAGGGACAAGATGCAGCTCCCAAGCTGCTGAGTGAGCTGAGGCACCTGTGGGTCTGCCTATGGGTCCTGTTAAAATGCTGCAGCTGGCTACACATACAACTTTCTGTACCTGTAAAGACCACCAAGACCTTTGACACCAATCAATCAATAGGCCTGATCGTTTCTTAGGGCAACTTATGCTACAAGAAACAGAGTAATGCCAACAATATAGAGGAGCGCTCATCCACCTGTTTTCTATAGCCGGGAAGCATTGCCTCCACTCACCTACTCATTATTCAACTCAAATGGCTCAAGATCTCGTCAAGATGACAGCGTAAGCAGACTCTGAACTCATGTCCTCCCACGAACACAACCAGGTTACAACTATTTTTGGAAAAATTACCCTGGATAGAAAATTGAAAACTGGATAAAAAGAGCCCCCACAACAAGGGACAGTCCTGACTAAGGAGGAAGAGGCAGAAATTCCTTCTGGAGAGGAAAAAAGCCACCTTTGGGAGCAGCGGAGCTTCTCAGCTGGCCAGGCGGGAGCCACCCTAAGGTACGAGCCCTCCCTGGAGGAGTGAGGTCTGGAGCAGGGCCGATACTGCTAGAAGCATCCTTCAGACTCAGCCCAACTGAGACGGGGGTCTTACTGCCTGGCTTCACTGGCTATTAACTGCAGTGAGGACACCCCCAGAAAAGCTATCAGCCAAAAGCCAAAAAGACCCGGGTCTTAAAGGGCCCACGCACAAACTCAGTCATTGTGGCAACCTAAAATCACCAGAGAGAAGGCTGACAGTCCTTTGGTGAATCGAGACTCACCTGGTGGGCTCTGGGGGCATCTTCGTGTGAGAAGGGACCTCTCCAGAGACTGAGACATTGGTGAGGACCATTGTTCTGAACTGGTCCAGGCGAGCTGACACAGACCCTGGTGGGTGCCATTGAGGTTCATCCCTTGGCCTGTTAGCCCAGGGGTCTGCCATGCCCACTAGAGCACAGATTTAATCCAGTTCACCCAGGGCAGGCAACCCGCCCTAGGGACTGGCCCCACCTAACAGCAAGCCCTCAGGCTACCTTTCAGCCTGCATTTACTGGGTGCCTTGATCCTCTGCCAGCAGGCAAGGGTGTCTGCCTCTGTGGGACAGGGCCTGTGTGAGGACCAGGTGAACTGTGGGGGGCATTGGTGGAGAGATGGGGGCCTCTGCAGTGCAGTGTCAGGGGACGCTCCAGGGGGTTGAGAAGTGTGGACGGACCAGGACTGTGTTGACGGTGTGTGTGGTCCTGGGGGGAGGGGGGGCCGGTAAGGCTTATCAGGGCAGAAGACCTGTGCTACACAAATAGCCATAAAAAGGATCAGCCCCACCTTCCAAAGCCTGAAACAATTGAGTGCTACCTGTGCCTAGGGCTGGCCCACTCAGCTGCACTCCTAAGAGAACTGACAACAGCCTTGTAGGCCTGAGGCCTATCACAACTGTAAGCCCCTGAGCCTAGCAACCAGCTACACTGGGTACCAACCCAATTAAGAGGAAAACTGCAATAGGAGTGTGCTGATAGTCTTTGTAGCCAACGGTGCTGAGGCTCCCCAAACCGGATTTACAACAGCTGGCCAGGGAAGGAAAGACCAGACTCTCTGGGTACCTGCAGTGGGAGCAACCCCGCCACAGCAGAAGGACACGAGTAGCCCACAAAGGGGTCACTCCTGGATCTTCTGGACTGGTGACAAGAGGGAAGCACACTGCTTGGCCTCATAAGGCATCTCATACATAAGGCCACTTCTCCAGGATCAGGAGACATAGCTGACTCACCTAATACACAGAAATAAGGACAGAGAAAGAGGCATAATGAGGAGACAAAGGAATACTCTCCAAGCAAGGGAACTGGACAAAACCCCAGAAAAGGACTAAATGGAACTGAAACAAGCGACGTATTCGACAAAGAGTTCAAACAAAATATCGTGAGGATGCTCACAGATATGAGGAGATGACTGGATGAACATAGCACATCAGCAAAGAATTGGAAGATATTAAAAAAAATCAGAAATGAAGAATATGATACTGGAAATGAGAAATTCACTAGAGGGACTCAACAGCAGAGTAGAGGATGCAGAAGAACGGATCAGTGAGCTAGATGAAAGATGAGAGGAAATCACCCAAGCAGAACAGAAAAGAGAAAAAAGAATGAGACAGAATGAGAACAGTCTAAGGGAACTCTGGGACAACTTCAAGTGTGCTAACATTCGGATTATAGGTGTCCCAGAAGGAGAAGAGAGAGACAAAGGGGCAGAAAATTTATTTGAAGAAATATGTGAAAATTGTCCTAATCTGAGGAAGGAAACAGACATCAAAGTTCAGGAAGTACGGAAAGCTCCAAACAAGATAAGCCCAAAGAGGCCCACACCAAGATATATTATAATTAAAATGATATATTAAACATATATTAAAATTAAAGACAAAGAGAGAATCCAAAAAGCAGCAAGAGAAAGGTCACAAGTGACATATAAAGGGAAGCCCATCAGGCTGTCAGCAGACTCCTCAGCTGAGACCCTGCAGGCGAGAAGAAAATGGCACGACATACTTAAAGTGCTAAAAGGAAAAAACCTACAGCCAAGAATACTCTATCCATCAAGGTTGTCACTCAGATTGGAAGGAGACATAAAGAGCTTCCCAGACAAGCAAAAATTAAAGGAGTTTATCACCAAGAAACCAGTTCTACAAGAAATGCTGAAGGGACTTATTTAAGTGGGAAAGCAATGACCACAAATAGAGATTAAAAAAAAAATTATTATCAAAAAAACCAAAATAACAAAAACCAGGCAATAAAATCACTTGTAAAGGTAAAAATATAGTAAAGGTAGCAGATCAACTACCTGTGAAGAGAATATGAAGGTTAAAAGACAAATGTACTGAAATCACCTATTTCAATGATAAGAGGGTAATGGATAGCCACATACTAAACAAGAGCCTATATATGATTTGAAAAACATAAAATGTGGGAGGAGGGGAGTGAAAAAGTAGAGCTTTTAGAAAGAAGTCAACCTAAAGAGTCTATCAACTTGATATAGACTGTTATATGCATAGTATATTAAATAGGATCCTCATGGTAATCACATATCAGAAACCTATAATAAGCAAGCAAGAAAGTAAGACAAAAGAAATCAAACGTATTACTAAAAATAGCCATCAAACCACAAGGAAAGAGAGCAAGAGAAAAAGACAGGAACAAAGAAGAACTACTAAAATACCCAGAAAAAAAAAGCAACAAAATGACAATAAATACGTATTTATCAATAGCTACTTTAAATGTCAATGGACTAAATGCTCCAATCAAATGCCATAGGGTGGCCAATTGGATAAAAAAACAAGACCCATGTATATGCTGCAAACAAGAGACACACTTCGGACCTAAAGACACTCAAAAACTGAAAGTGAAAGGATGGAAAAAGATATTCCATGCAAATGGCAAAGAAAAAAAAGCGGGGGTAGCAATACTTATATCAGATAAAATAGACTTTAAAACAAAAACTGTAACAAGAGACAAAGACGAGCACTTCATAATGATAAAGGGAACAATCCCGCAAGAAAATGTAACACTTGTAAATATCTATACACCCAACATAGGAGCACCTAAATATACAAAGCAATTATTAACAGACATAAAAGGAGAAATAGACAGTAACACAATAATGGTAGGGAACTTTAACACTCCACTTACACCAATGGATAGATCATCCAAACAGAAGATCAATAAGGAAACACTGGCCTTAAAGGACACATCAGACCAGATGGACTTAGTAGATATATACAGAACATTCCATCCAAAAGCCACAGAATACACATTCTTTTCAAATGCACATGGAACATTCTCCAAGATTAATCACATATTAGGCCACAAAACAAGTCTCAATACATTTAAGAAGATTGAAATAATACCATGCATCTTTTCTGACCACAAAGGAATGAAACTAGAAATCAACTACAGGAAGAAAACCAGAAAAGCCACAAAAATGTGGAGATTAAACAAAATGCTACTGAACAACGATTGGTCAGTGAAGAAATCAAAAAATTCCTGGAGACAAATGAAAATTAAAATATGACATGCCAAAATCTGTGGGATACACCAAAAGCGGTTTTAAGAGGGAAGTTCACAGCAATTCAGGCCTACCTCAACAAAGAAGAAAAATCCGCATAGACAATCTAAAAGCACATCTAAAGGTACTGGAAAAAGAACAACAAACAAAGCCCAAAATCAGCAGAAGGAAGGAAATAATAAAAATCAGAGCAGAAATCAACAATATAGAGACTAAAATAACAATAGAAAAAATTAATGAAACCAAGAGCTGATTTTTTGAAAAGATAAACAAAATTGACAAACCCTTAGCTAGACTCACCAAGAAAAAAAAGAGAGAAGGCTCAAATAAATAAAATCAGAAATGAAAGAGGAGAGATTACAACCGACACCTCAGAAATACAAAAGATAATAAGAGAATACTATGAAAAGCTATACGCCAACAAATTGGATAATCTAGAAGAAATGGATACATTTTTAGAAACGTACAACCTTCCAAAACTGGATCAAGAAGCAGCAGAAAATTTGAATAGACCCATCACCAGGAAGGAGATCAAAACAGCAATCAAAAACCTCCCAAAAGTAAAAGTCTAAGACCAGGTGGCTTCTCTGGTGAATTCTACCAAACATTCAAAGAATACTTAATACCTATCCTTCTCAAACTCTTCCAAAAAATTGAAGAGGGGGGAGGCTTCCTAACTCCTTCTACAAAGCCAACATTATCCTGATACCAAAACTAGACAAGGACAACGCAAAAAAAGAAAATTACAGGCTAATATCACTGACGAACATCTATGCAAAAATCCTCAACAAAATACTAGCAAATCAAATACAACAATACATTAAAAAGATCATACATCATGATCAAGTGGGTTTCATTCCGGGGATGCAGGGATGGTTCAACATCTGCAAATCTATCAACGTGATACACCACATTAACAAAATGAAGAATAAAAATCACATGATCATCTCAATAGATGCAGAGAAAGCATTTGACAAGATACAGCATCCATTTATGACAAAAACTCTAAATAAAATGGGTATAGAACTCAACATAATAAAGGCCATATATGACAAACCCACAGCAAATATCATTCTCAATGGAGAAAAACTGAAAGCTATCCCTCTAAAAACAGGAGCCAGACAAGGATGCCCACTTTCACCACTCTTATTTAATATAGTATTGGAAGTCCTAGCCAGAGCAATCAGGCAAGAAAAAGAAATAAAAGGGATCCACATTGGAAAACAAGAAGTGAAACTGTCACTCTTTGCAGACGATATGATTTTATATCTAGAAAACCCTAAAGAATCCACTAAAAAACTTTTAGAAACAGTAAAGGAATACGGTCAAGTCGTGGGATACAAAACCAACGTAAAAATCGGTTGAGTTTCTATACACTAACAATGAAGTCACAGAAAGAGAAATTAAGAAGACAATCCCATTTACAATTGCAACAAAAAGAATAAAATACTTAGGAATAAACTTAACCAAAGAGGTGAAAGATCTGTACACCGAAAACTATAAATCACTGTTGAAAGAAATCGAAGAAGACACAAAGAAATGGAAAGATATTACGTGCTCTTGGATTGGAAGAATTAACGTTGTTAAAATGTCCATACTTCCTAACACAATCTATAGATTCAATGCAATCCCTATCAAAGTTCCAAGAACATTTTTCACAGAAATAGAACAAAGAATCCTAAAATTTATATGGAACAACAAAAGACCCTGAATAGCCAAGGATTCCTGAGAAAAAAGAAGAAAGCTGGAGGTATCACACTCCCTGATTTCAAAATATACTACAAAGCCCTAGCAACCAAAACAGCATGGTACTGGCACAAAAACAGACACACAGATCAATGGAACAGAATTGAGAGCCCAGAAATAAACCCATTTATGGACAGCTAATATTTGACAAGGGAGCCAAGTGCATACAATGGAGAAAGGAGAGTCTCTTCAATAAATGGTGTTGGGAAAACTGAACAGCCACATGCAAGAGAATCAAAGTAGACCATTCTCTTACATCATGCACAAAAATCAACTCAAAATGGTTTAACGACTTGAATGTAAGACCCGAAACCACGAAACTTCTAGAAGAAAACATAGGCAATACACTCTTTGACATCAGTCTGAGCGGCATATTTTCAAGTACCATGTCTGACTGGGCAAGGGAAACAAAAGAAAAAATGAACAAATGGGACTACATCAAACTAAAAAACTTCTGCACAGCAAAGGAAACCATCAACAAAACGAAGAGACAACCTAACAATTGGAAGAAGATATTTGCAAACCATATATCAGACAAGGGGTTAATATCCAAATTATACAAAGAACTCATACATCTCAACAACAAAAAAACCAACAGCCCAATTAAAAAATGGGCAAAAGATTGCAACAGAGATTTCTCCAAAGAAGATATATGGATGGCCATCAGGCGTATGAAAAGATGCTCAACATCATTAGCTATCAGGGAAATGCAAATCAAAACTACAATGAGGTATCACCTCACTCCGGTCAGAATGGCTATAATTAAAAAGACAGGAAACAACAAATGTTGGAGAGGGTGTAGAGAGATGGGAACCCTCGTACACTGCTGGTGGGAGTGCAAAGTGGTGCAGCCACTATGGAAAGCAGTATGGAGTATTCTCAGAAAATTAAGGATAGATCTACCATATGAGCCAGCTATCCCACTGCTGGATATTTATCCAAAGAACTTGAAAACACAAAGGCATAAAGATACTTGCACCCCTATGTTCATTGCAGCATTATACACAATAGCCAAGACTTGGAAGCAACCTAGGTGCCCATCAAGGGATGAATGGATAAAGAAGATGTGGTATTTGTACACAATGGAATACTACTCAGCCATGATAAATGATGAAATCCGGCCATTTCTGCCAACATGGATGGACCTTGAGGGTATTATGTTGAGTGAAATAAGTCAGAGGGAGAAAGTCAAATACCATATAATCTCACTCATAAGTAGAAGAATAAAAACAATGACAAACGAACACATAGCATTGGAGATTGGATTGGTGGTTACCGTAGGGAAAGGGGGGAGGGCAAAAGGGGTGATTAGGCTCACCTGTGAGGGGATGGGCTATAATTAGTTTTTGGGTGGTGAACATGATGTAATCTACACAGAATTCGAAATATATTATGATGTACATCCGAAAGCTATATAATGTTATAACCCAATGTTACTGCAATTAATAAATAAAGAAAGAAAGAGAGTTGGAAAAAGAAAATCAAATGGGTCTGTGACATAGCTTTTATTCCCAGCTCTAGTCTCAATGTGATGGAATGAAGGACGATAATGATAATAAAGGAATAAATGTTCCTGAAACTTGCAAACAGTTTGTGGGAGAAAGCTGGCATAATTCAAAACACTGGTTGCTCTACAGTTTAGGGGTGAGAACAGATCACGCCTTGATTCCATCTGGGCTGGATGTTCATTGGAGTAAATGGTTAAGCAGTTTTATTTCCTGTCCTGTGTTTAGGACAGGAAGTAAAACACTCTAATGCCTAGAATTTTTTCTAGAGTTTTTCTTCAGATGTAAGTAATTGATTAGATCATCTAGAGCTATGCTGTCTAATTCAGTAGCCACCAACCACATGTGATTACCTAAATTAAAACTAAATAAAATTAAAACGTCAGTTCCTCGGTCACTCTAGCCACATTTCAAGTGCTCTAGAGCCACTATGTGGCTCATGGCTGCCATACTGAACAGCGCAGACACAGAACATTTCAATCATTGCAGAAAGTTTTATTGGTCAGTACTGTTCTAGAATGATTAAAATGACTGGCTACCAATTTGGGATGGTTCCTGGAACCTGACAAAATACCAAGATCGTTCTAAGGTAGTAGATCTGAAGAAAGTGATTTGTCAAACTATCAATGGAAATTTATACTTTGGTGATTTCTCTTGTAAATGTCATGCCATAAGTAATTCCATCCTGAAGCTGAGAACAGTTTCTTATTCCAAAAATCATGTTATGTTACCAGTGACTCTGCTAAGTACAGGTTTTCTCATTAAATCTACGCAACACTCCCGTGAGAGAGGTATTATTATTTTCAAAATGCAGATGAGGAAAGTACAGCTCAGAGTGATGAATGTGCTTGTCCCAGGTCATTCTGCTGGTAAGGGGATAAGAGGAATTTAAGCCCTATTCTGATTCCAAAGCCCTACATGCTGTTCCCCTCACTCTAGAGCCCCTCCGTTAGGGAAAACTATACCAGTGCCTCCTGTACAGGAGCCGCTTTAGAATCTGGAGCCAGACTCTCACGGTAGCTGTGTGACTGAGCAAACACTTCAGCCTCTGTGTCTCAGTTTGTTCATCTGTGAAATGAGAATGACTACAATAGTATCTACTTCAACAGGCTGTTGTGAGAATTCGGTGGGCACATGTAAGACAGATGCACAGTGCCAGACACATGGTCAGAGCTAGTAAATGTTTGCTGTTACTACCTAATTCAGCGTCTTCAAAGGAGATTGAAAAAAGAGCTTCTGGTAGTTTCATTTGCTAATTATTTATAACCCGGTCTGGAAAACACCTTTTACATGGTATCTGTTTTTCAAGATATCAGAGCGATTGAATGACGAGGTCTCCACTCATCTCCACCCTCAAAGCTAGACAAGGCTGGCTTCAGCCCACCTACTGATATGTCGTGAAAGGGGAAGTTTCTCTAAAAAGGCTGAGCATGATAGAAGAAAATCTTCGGAGCTCAGGAGGTTGATCCAAAGCCTAGACAGAGTCTATTTTCACTTAACCTTTCTGGAGAATGTAAGAAAGGTACAGAAGATTGGGGACTTCGGGAGGAAAGAATATTATCAGATAAGGGGGCCACATGAGGACTGCCATCAAACGCAGACCTTGCTTAGGTCACTGATTTTGCAGTCCTGAACCTCAAAAGACTCTGGGAGACGCTTTCTCATCGGCTCCTGGGTGGCAGGATTCATAATTTATAAACATAGGGAACCTGATGTGTTTCTGGGGCGATATTTTTCATGAGCTGGGGCAGAAAAACAGAATGTTAAAGCTGAGCACCCTTTTACCACTCAGGACAGAAGACTCTGCATTTGATGCCAAGAAAGAAGGTTGAAACAAACTACACCCGTTAGTGCACAGTCCTAACAGTGACGGTCACACATATGCACACACATCCCCCCACACACGTACACACCACACACACAGGCGATAGCAATAGCCCATGCCTCAGGGAAGAGGGTTCTGAACCATTTAAATAGAAATAGAAACATATCAAGTTCCAAAAGCAGAAAAACCACCCAAAACCAAAAAGCACACACAACAAAATCAGTGCCCAGCCCCTGCTTGCCTTCTCCTCACATGCGTCGCAGCAGAGACTGCAATCATACTGCCAACTCTACAGTAATTGGGGAGGGGGGACGGCAGCCCCAGGAGAAGGGGAATTGCCTCCCACGGCAGGCGGTGGAGGAGAGGGAGGGTTTCAGAATGTGGGACTCTCTTGGCAAATCTAAAGCAGCATTTCCTCTCCACGTGGGGCGAGTCCTCATCTCACCATGCCTTCCTCAGACCTCAGGGCTGCAGGCAGGACTAGTAGAATCAGCTCTCGGCAAAGGAGCCATTCATTATCACACAGGCTCATCTACTTTACTAACTCAGACAGGATTTAGGAGCAAAAACATTCTATTTCCTCCTTTCTCTTTTCCCAGTTTTCTCTGAAACTTCTATTATTTTTTTAATATCAAGACTATTTCTACCTCTTTCTCTCTAAATTGACTTGTATTTTGTTTATAAAAGAAAACACTAATTAGCTTCTAAATGCTTGACGTGTGCCAGGCACTATGCAAGCTGCTTAAGCAGGATTTTGTCTTCACAGCTCTTGAGCAGGATCTCTGGTAAGTGGCAGAGCCAGGATTACAAACCCACAAACCCACCTGTCTCCACTCTTTAAGTGGATAGGATGCTGTCCTGTGCAGAGTGTGTAACCCTTCAGGGAGAGAGCGCCCACCACCCCACTCCATCACTAGCCGCACTGATGCCTCTGCTGTAAAGAACAGAAAGTTTGTCTTGAAGATTTTCCTTTCTTTTTTTTATTTTTTCCTTTTTCTCCCCAAAGCCCCCTGGTACATAGTTGTATATTCTTCGTTGTGGGTCCTTCTAGTTGTGGCATGTGGGACGCTGCCTCAGCGTGGTTTAGATGAGCAGTGCCATGTCCGCGCCCAGGATTCGAACCAACGAAACACTGGGCCGCCTGCAGCGGAGCACGCGAACTTAACCACTCGGCTATGGGGCCAGCCTTGAAGATTTTCCTTTTGAACTCTTCATTAGCGTGGAGTCTCTATCATTTTCAGTTCAAACAGGACTCATGCCACCTTCACACACACACACACCCCCCTTGATGTTGGTCTCCACCTAAAATGCCTTGATACAGCGCAGCTGCCTCTGCACAGAAGCCTACAAAGGATGAATGGGAGCGGGGTGAGGGGGGTGGGGCAGGTCTCACATCTTCTATTGTCTTGACTTTATTTTCCCCTACACCCCATTGAAGCCTATATAGTTGTTTCAGGCTTTACCTAAAGTTGGAGTAACTAAAAGAAATTACAGAATTTGAGGGAAAATAATTTTAAACTGTATGCTAAATACAACTTTTCCCATAGTCTAGACTAGAGTCTGGCAAACTTTTCCGTAAACGGCTAGATAGTAAAGAGTTTAAGCTTTGAATAGTTAGTCTTGTTGGAACAATTCAGCTCTGCCATTGTAGGGAAAACAGCCATAGATGATATGCAAACAATGGACCTGGCTGTGTTCCAATCAAAGCTTATCTACAAAAGTAAGCAACGGACTGGGTTTGGCCTGCCGGGTGTATTTTGCTGACCCCTGGTCTAGACCAGTGTTGTGTAACAGACGTGTAATGCAAGCCACAAATGCGATTATAAAGTTTTTAGTAGGCACGTTAGAAAAGTTAAAAGAAACAGGTGCAAATAATTTTAATAATACATTTTATTTAACCCAATATATCCAAAATATTATCATTTCAACATGTAATTAGCATTAAAAATTCCTAATGTGGGGCTGGCCCCGTGGCCGAGTGGTTAAGTTCGCGCGCTCCGCTGCAGGCGGCCCAGTGTTTCGTCGGTTCGAATCCTGGGCGCGGACATGGCACTGCTCGTCAGACCACGCTGAGGCAGCGTCCCACATGCCACAACTAGAGGAACCCACAACGAAGAATACACAACTATGTACAGGGGGGCTTTGGGGAGAAAAAGGAAAAAATAAAATCTTTAAAAAAAAAAAAAAAAAAAAAAATTCCTAATGAAATATCTTAAATTCTTTCTTTGTGCTGTCTCTGGAATCTGATGTGCATGTTACACTTACCGCACAGGTGTCTGAAGTCAGACTAGCCACATTCCAAGCGCTCAAGAGCTGCATGCAGGCCACGGCCCCTGCGTCGGATGGGACAGCTCTAGACTCTGCACGCACCTCAAGTTCCTCGTCTGGTTCCCCTCTTCTTAGGTCTACCCATCTGCATGTTCATCCTCTACCCGCAGAGCTGCAGTTATCCCAGGGTCCTTATTCTTTCCCCTGAGTTTGAGTTATTAGGTATAGAATAGCATTCAGGGACTGCCTCTGGGCTGCCAATGGTGACCTTCGTCACTCCAAGTTCTATAGAACAGAGAGTATGTCTGTGGGGTGGGGTTGGGGGTGTCTTTCTTAGTCCATTCAGGATGCTGTAACAAAAATACCATATACCATGTGGCTTAAATAACAAACATTTATTTCTCACAGTTCTGGAGACTGAGAAGTCCAAAATCAGGATGCCAGCAGAGCACAACTGGAGGCACTTACAACTGGAATATACAACTATGTTCTGGGGGACTTTGGGAAGAAGAAGAAGAAAAAAAGAAGAAGATTGGCAACAGATGTTAGCTCAGGTGCCAATCATTAAAAAAAAAAGAATGCAGGGGCTGGCCCCGTGGCCGAGTGGTTAAGTTTGCTTGCTCCGCTTTGGCGGCCCAAGGTTTCACCGGTTCGAATCCTGGGTGCGGACATGGCACCACTCGTCAATCCACACTGAGACAGCATCCCACATGCCACAACTAGAAGGACCCACAACTAAAAATGCACAGCTATGTACCAGGGGGCTTTGGGGAGAAAAAGGAAAAAAAAAATTTTTTAAAAAGAAAGGATGTAGGCAGATTCGGTGTCTACTGAGAGCTGGCTTCTTGATTCATAGAATGCCATCTTCTTGCTATGTCCTCACACGGCAGAGGGAGCGAGGGAGCTCTCTGAGGTCTCTTTCACGAGGGTTCCACCCTCATGAGCTAATCACCTCCCAAAGGCCCCTCCTCCAAATACCATCACATTGGGGATTAGGTTTCAACATACGAATTTGGGGGGACACAGACATTCAGTCTATAGCGATGTCCCAGGAGAATGACCCAGCAATCCAAGTTCTGAAGGGCAGCCAGAATATGTGCGTATACTCCAAATCTGGCTCCTTTTGCGAGTAACTATTGGATCTGGATTCCCTCTTTTCTCTCTCTGTCTTGGTCTCTCTGTCTCCGTGCCTCTGTGTTTCTATCTCTGTCTGTCTCTCTCATACACATACAAAGGGAAAATACTAATTCTCTAAGACTGTACCATCTAGTAAATTTGTAAGGAGGAAGAGAAATAGTTTTTCTCCTAATTTTCCCATAATTTACAATCCTTCCTCACTTTGGAATCAATGCTCCACAATAGCTTAAAGAGTTGTGTTAGTTCCCTTCCTTCACCTTTTTACCTCCCAGTTTCCAGTTTTATCTACTTAGGACTGCCAGAAATAAGGAGCAGACTCATCACTGAGCCACTTGCTTCTTATGGCCATACTCTCAGTTACACACAGACACATCTGAAAGCTTGCAAGGGCCCAGCTGAATTCTTCGACCAGGGCTGTATTGGTTTGGATGAGGTCAGACTGCTGTAACAGAGACCCAACACGACAGCAGTGCAAAGCATGCAGAGTTTCTTTCTTTATCATGTAATCATTATGAAGAGAGTGGTTCAGGTCAGCAAGGCAGCTGTGCCCAGCAGGGTTATTTAGAAACACGGGTTCCTTCCATTAGGTTGCTCCGTCCCCCCCGGGGCATATCCTCAGCTGCATTGTTGAAGACCTTAGCCCCCAAGCCAGGCTCTGCAGCTGGAAAGTCAATGAGAACAGGGAGATGGCAGATCAAGCGTCTCAAACCCCAAGCCCAGAAGCAACACACGCCATTTCTGCTCAGGTTCTGTTGGCCAGAACTCAGGAACGCAGTCACACCTTGATATGCGGAAGGCTGGAGAATTTAGTCTGAGAGGGCGGCCATGGACCCAGGAAGGAAAAGAGACTGAATTTTAGTGGGTAAATAACAGTCTCCACTGAGGTGTGTTCTCCTTCGCAGGCTGACTGAGCTGTGGGTGTGGGATCATTCTTCCAACTTCAACTTCATTATCTCATGTAACAATTTTAAAAGTCCTATGGGATCAAAACTGTTATTTCCATTTTATGGATGAGGAAATTGAGGCGTTAGCTTATGTAACTTTCACAGAATATTGTTCCTTTTTCTAGTACATTCTTCCTTTTATTATGTTTATTTGGGATATGTCCTCAACTAGATCATAAAATCGTGTCCCCAACATTACAAAATTTAACACCTAAAAGTACTAATTGCTTAATAAAACTTTGCTAATTAAATGACTGAATTCATGATGAACATATATTTATGTGCTGATGCTAGAAACTAAGACAGGCAGACTTATTGCTACATAGTTAAATTATTTTGGGAAGAACTAACGTTCTAAAATTCAGGTACTCAAGACACCTCTTAGGAGGTAACGAAGACGGCTGCTAATTTCTTCTATGATGCAGCATCATGGAACTGTTCTTATTTAATTAATCTACGAATCCAGAACTTTTTAAAAAGTCAAACTAGTCAGAAAAGCTAAGTTTTTAATGGTTCAAATGATTTATACATATAAAAACCACTGAATAAGGAGGCAAAACCTTCTGTGGGTAGGGTCAGTCCCTAGATTAGAACAAGAAAGGAAGAAAACTAACACTTACTGGGTACATCGTATGGGAGGCCTTTTATGTAACCCCCATAAAACCCTGTTAGGTAAAAAGCATAATGTTATTCACATATTCAGAAGGAGGTTGTTGGGAGGATCAACTTTTCCACTACCCTCTCGGGTTCAGTGCACAGTGGCCTGTAAATGAAACTAACAAAAAACAGATTAACAGGGGAAAAAAGCACACAATTTTTTGTCAATATTTACGTGCATGAGAGTTCACAGAAAATAAGTGGAGCTCAAAGAAGCAGTTATACTTGGGAACTTTTATAACCTTCCTAATTAAGGAAAGAGAGTTTGGGCTTCAAGCGATGATGATTGTGGGGAAGTGACCAGGAAATATATGGGGGAAACTAATGGACGATAAGGACTATTTTAGTAAGGTCTGTTTATGCAGACTCTCTCCACGTTGACGCTCCATCTTCGAAGATAGGAGTTGCTCTTCTCTCCCTGGTAGGGGTGGGAGAGCACCTTCTTTAAAGGGAAATTTATGTCCTGCTTTCAGGCAATGAGGGGAAGGCAGAAGGCTCTTCCTGCACCTGTTGATTTTCAATTGCCTCCTGCTCAAAATAATCTTTACGCCAAAGAGGCATATTTTGATGTAGCATGTTCTAATCCTCTTCAAGGTTCAGAAAGATTAAATTACTTATCCAGGTTTACTCAGGTAGTGAATGGAGGACTCTATTATTTAAATCCACCTCTGCTAGCCTCTAAAGCATATCCTTTTTAAATATAAATATTCAGGAAAAGTCTGATTTCCTGTTTTATTTAAGATTACTGAAATAATAGTTTCATCCCAAATAATAGCTGTATTTTTTACTATAGCATGATGCTGGTTGAAAGTGCTTTTATAAATATCTCATCTGATCCTCTGGTAGGATTTGCTAAACTGGTTTTACAGATGAGAATACTAAGTTACTAAGAATGTAGTGACTTGACCACGGCGGCAACCAGTTGGTAATGTTGTGGCAAACGTGTTCTAGGTCTCCTGAATCCTAGCACAGGATCTTTTTTGGCTACTTCATTATTGCCTTTTCCCTCACTGCCCACCCGATGAATTTAAACGGGATTATTCCATGTGACCACAGACCTCTGGGGCATAGCCTCCCAGGGTGGTATGAAGGTCACTGTTCTGAAATCATGAGACCTGGGTCTGAGTCCAGGTTTAGTCATTTACTGGCTATGTGGGATAACAGGAGCCGCCTTGTGGGATGAGAACGAAAGGAGATAAGGCAGCAGGGAGGGTTTCAGAGGGGCCTCCATTTCTCTCGCCTTGGGCTTCCGTGGAGAAGGACCTCCACCAGAAAAATCTGCTTTACTCTTTCCTTCTGGATTGTTTGTCCCCAGGGCAGGAGGAGTGATGTGTCTGACTGGGGAGTTTGGGAGAAAGAACTGGCGAGCAAAGCCCAGTCCCTTCATGGGTTCCCTTTTCTGAGGAGCTGGTCTGTCTAGGTCTGCATTCTGCCCTGCTGTTGGGCCTGTGTTAGTTAGAGGTGAGGCACGAGCAAATCTAGTCCACTGCAGACACAGAGCCGTGTTCTCCAAACTGCCTTATCTGCAAGCAAGATGCTACTTTGACCTGCGTTTGTGTGCCTCCTGCATCTCTCTTTCAGTTGGTTCCAAACTCAGGCAAGGAGAACGGGTCTTATTTACTGGCTCCCGAGACCCCAACAAGTAGGTAGCTTCCTTTACCTTCCTTGCTCATAGAAGGAGGTGTCCTAAATTCATTGTAAAATTGTGTCTGAGCAAAGTCATAAATAATTTTGATGTGTAAACCAAGTTTTAACTTGTAGGTGTGAAAAAATGCTTTTAGGTAATCATAAATCTAAACGGGTATTGCTTTCTCACAAAAATTGCAGTTTTTGTTATTATGGTTCTGGTAAAATTTGGTAAGTATTTCAGAAGTCTCAAAATGTCATAAGAGAAAACTCGATTAAGAAAACACCTGAAGAAATGGAATAATAATTATGTTAATAAAATATCACTAAAATTGGCAAAATGGAAGTAAAATACTTCTCCCTTGTAATTAGAGCCATCGAAGTGATCAGCAGGACGACAGCGCTGGGAGCCTCCTGTAGAGCTGAGGTTTGATCCAAGAAGCCATAGCTTCCTCAGGCTTTAAAAAGTTCTTCTTTGATCTTGCACGATCTCTTTTTACTGAGGTCTGGGATCTCTTCCACCCAAGGATCAGTACATCAGCTCTCGGCAAGGTTGTTAGACTGATGGGGTCTGCCCGGTTCACCTCCGCCTCTGCATCTCAGAGTCTACTCTCTTCTGCCTTTCCTTCTACTCCAGGTCCTCCTTACTGATCTTCATCTCCTGACAACTCTAGAAATGCTGGCGTTCTTGGTCCTCTTGTTTCCTTTTTACCTTTTCCACAGCCCTCCTCATCTATACTCCTTGCCATGAAGATTTCTAAATCCATACTTGCCTTCCAAACTATTCTCCTGAACGGCACATTCAAATTTCTAACTGCTGAGGCTGCCCCACGGCCAAGTAGTTCAGTTCACGTGCTCTGCTTCGTGGCCCAGGGTTTCGCCAGTTCGGATCCTGGGTGTGGACATGGCACTGCTCGTCAGGCCATACTGAGGTGGCATCCCACATAGCACAACCAGAAGGACCTACAACTAGAATATACAACTATGTACCGGGGGGGGGTTGGGGAGAAGAAGAAGAAAAAAAGGAAGATTGGCAATAGATGTTAGCTCAGGTGCCAACCTTTAAAAAAAATACAAATTTCTATCTACTGGAAGCATCACAGCTATCTTAAATGCAGTGTGTCTGGAACTGAACTCAGTTCATGCACTCCTTCTCCCAAACTGGAAGATTTTATATAAAAGTCAGGTTCTCCTGAAAAATTGGAAAATCTGATAATATTGCACCCATGTGACAATAGCTGGCTGGAGCTAAGGAGTGGCTGCCCCCTTTAAATGAAGCCCATGGTCTCCAGTTGGTCGCAGTTCCTACCTCTCCCTACTGTCCCACACCTGGCTGACTTCATGATGTATGTACCTGGCCTGGCAGCTGTAGACACTTGAGTTTGTGACCACTGATCTAGGCAATCCTAGAACATTTGGTGAATTAAGAAATGAATTAAAGTAGCATCACTCTTTTCTATTCAGTCTGGAATTACCTGATTTTACTGAATCCTGGCTCCATCAGTCACTAAACTGATTGCAATCCTGCATAAGTTACTTACCCTCTCTATACCTCAGCTATGAAATAGTGGTAACAGTAGGAGCTACCTCACAGGGTTGTTGTGAGAGTTAAATGAGCTAAAACATGTAGGCAACTTAGAACAATGCCCAGCATGTAAGCCTTAGTCATTCCTGCCTCTGCCCCTACTGTTTCTCACTCTGTTCTCGAGTTTTGTAATGTATTTTTCCAAACTGTTTGTAAAAGAGATTGTTTCATGAGATTTTGGAAAATAGATGTAATCTGGGTCATGACCCCTAAGACTACAACTTTGATTGTATGAAATTATGTAAATGCATTTTTTTACTAATAGGGGTGACATTTCTGGAGTGAGAGGTTCAGTTTGGCAACTGAAAGTCGTGAGGATGATGGGCCCCAATTGAATTGATGAATACTTGATACCAACACATTTCATGACTTAGCTAGGGTTTTTCTGTATATGAAATCCATGCCCAGCCAAAGGCGGAAGTCGTTGTTTGAGCCGTTTTGCATTCCAGACTGTGTTTCCTGCACGACCTTAAACAACTAGAACAAAACTTCTTCCATATGCCTGTTCTCTTGCCAGGAATGCTGTCCTGTTCTTGTCATACAGCAAGCTCTTACTTCCCCTTTAAGATTTGCTTTTGCTGTCACTTCTGTGACGTCTTTTCTGATACCCTCTTCTCTATTATTGGCACTTACATTGGGTTGTAAGTGCCTGTTTATGTCCCCCTTACAGTGAGTTCCTTAAATTCTGGGACATCTTATGCATTTAACTGGACAAGATATAATTACAGGCTCAGGCTCTGGGGCCAGGGTCCCCGGATTCAAATCCTCACTCTGCCACTTATGGGCTGTGTGGTGTAGACACAGGTCCTGAATCTCTCCGAACCTTGATTTCCTCATCCACAGCACAGAGATAGTAACATCTCCTAGGGTTCTTGTGAGGATTAAATGAGCTAATACTTGTAAAACTCCATGGAACGGTGGCTCACACATAGAAGACATCCAGTAAATGTTAGTGATTATTATTCGTGTTGCTGTTGACCAGATCTTTCTTTATTTCCATATTTTATCTCTAGTTTCCTCCAACTGCTCAAAGTTATTCTGCTACAACTGATGACAAATCCAATTTTACTGCTCTTCTTTTCTCCCAGCTTTAAGAACTAACCTTTCAAGATATGAATCACAATTTGATACTGCAGAGATAGAATATCGAGAAATGAAAGATATTGAATGTCTAGTATTGGCAAAAGGTGCGTACACACATTCCACTTTTTTTTTTTTAACTTACCCTGTAATTCCTCCCAGTCCTAGATAAAACCCATCTAGGTCAATAAGTTGATTCCTTTTATTTCTGTTCTCCACTCTCATTCACTCCTACCCCCCATATAATGTGTTTGATATATGTTTGTATTTAATTAGTACATTGTACATTTAGTACAAATGTACACAGTACGTTTAATTAGTACATTGTAATTAAATGAGGGCACTAATTCCCACCCCATCACATCAAGGAATACGTGATATTAACACGACTCACAACTGATGATGTCAACTTTGAACAGTTTGGTTGAGGTGGTGTTTGCCAGGTTTCTCTGCTATAAAGTTAGTATTTTTCCCTTTCCATACTCTTCTCTGGAAGTGAGTCATTAAGTCCAGTCCACAGTTCAGGGGGAGGAGATCAATCTTCACCTCCTGGAGGGGGGGGGTATCCATACACATTCTTGGGAATTCTTCTATAAGGAAGATTTGTCCCTTCTCCACTGTTCATTTATTTATTCAATAATTTTCATATCATTATGGACTCATGGATATTTATTTTATTCTTTCAGTTATAATCCAATACTATCACTATTTTGTTGCTGAAACTGTTCCAGCTTTGGCCATTGAGAGCTCTTTCAGATTGGTTCCTGTGTCCTTTTGACATGTCGCCACCATTTTCTTTTCTTTTCTTCAAACTTCTTTCCTTCCTGGCACTATAAGATGTTCCAGATTCATCTTATATTTTCCCTCCCTAACCCTAGAATCAGCCATTTCTCCTTTTCTTGGAAAATGGTATTTGGAAATCCAAATCTGGGTGCTGGGCATGCTTATGGCTACTGGAACGTCACTGCTTCTCGGCCCTCTCACTGGACAGAGCTGGGAAATATATGTATATATACTAACCTTTGTCTGCACATGCTTAGCTAGCTATATCATCTATCTGTCTATAAACGTGAATTTATATTGCTATCTCTGGCCCTAATCCAGCACCACAGGGCTCATTTTAGCCTTCTCTCTGTGCTTATTTGTGACTCTTTCTCTGATAATAAGAGACCTGGCTCCCATTATGTGTACAATTATTCACTTATTTGTTCGACTCTAGTATTATGGGGTGAATTGTGTCCTCCCAAAGTCCCTATGGGGAAGTCCTAGCCCCCAGTACCTCATAATGTGACTTTATTTGGAGACAGTCTTTATAGAGGTAAGAGGTGAGCAAGTTAAAATGAGGTCATCAGGGTGGGCCCTACCCAACATGACTGGTGTCCTTACAAGAAGGAGAAATTTGGACACAGACACATGCACAGAGGGAAGACAAAGTGAAGGCACCAGGAGAAGATGGACACCTAGAAGCCGAAGAGAAAGGCCTCAGAAGGGACCAACTCAGCCAACACCTTGAAGCAGACTTCTATTCGCCAGAGCTATGAGACAATACATTTCTGCTTAAGCCACCCAGTCTGGTACTTGCTATGGCAGCCCTAGCACACTAATACAGATTTCCCAGTATGCAGGTAAATTAGTTTTGGAATTCCTAATACTTACCCCTATGAGAAACAAATTTACTAAATAGAACACAATGTTTATATATAGCTCTTTTTGCCTTTAGCCTTATGGAATCTAGTCAAAACACTGTTTTCTACAGTCAGCTCCTTTTTTACCCACCCCTTCAATGAGGTCGTAGTACACATTTGTAATACGGTTAGATTAATTTGTCATAGTCTGTATTCCATCCTAGGATCCTTCAGCATCCTAGTTGGTTTTTTAAAATTTGAATACCACAAATGGATTTTGACAGAGACATCAAGTGCAGAGCTACAAAGCGTACAAAGTGGGGCACAGGGCGTTTCCATCACCCTCAACAGCCCCAGCCTCTGCAGCGCCTTTCGAGGCGACCCTTCACTGCTCCCGAACCCCTGGCAACTCCTGATATGTTTCCATCCCTATCATTTTGCCTTTCCCATATGTCATATAAATGGAATTATACAATCTACATCCTTTGAATCTGATTTCTTTCACTTCGCAAAATGCTTCTGAGATTCATCCATGCTGTGGAGTGAACAGCAGCTTGTTCCTTCTTATTTCTGAATAGTATTCCATTCCATTGTACCATTTAACCATTCACCTGTGGAAAGACATCTTCATTGCTTCCGGTTTTTGGCAACTAGGAATAAAGTTACTATAAATATTCACCTCCAGGCTTTGTGTGTGCACATAAGTTTTCAATTCACTTGGGCAAATACCCAGGAGTGAGACTGCTAGGTCATATGGTAAGCGTATATTTAATTTTACAAGAAACTGCCAAACTGTCTTCCAAAATGACTGTACCATTTTGCATTCATACCAGCAATGAATGAGAGTTCCTGTTGTTCCACATCTTTACCAGCATTTTGTACCATTTTCTTGTTTGTTTGTTTTAATTTGAGTGACTCAGGTGTGCAATAATATCTAACTGTGGTTTTATTTTGCATGCACTGCACTCTGCAGATGAATCGCTGTGTCCTATTGCACTCGACGTTCTGCTGCATAATCCTCTGCGATGTGCATCCACCACGTCGCACTATCAATTCTGCCGAGAACGGACACTACAATCGTCTCCAAATAATACCATTTGATTTATTTATTTTTACTTATTATGATCTCAAAGATTTCAATGTTTGTTTACTTTCTTTTTACCGGCAAGTTGTTTCATGGATGAGGAAAAATAAAGTCCAAACACTATCTAAACTACATCCAAAAATCTTCTTGCAAAGACTAGATTGTTAAATTTTCTTACGTAGACTCTACGACAAATGTGGAACTGATGCAACTGTCTTCAAAGGATTATTTAATCAAGTGGTATGACTTCCAGTTTGTTTATGTGACATGTTTCTTTCCTTTCTCCTCCCTCCCTTGCTTTCTTCCTTTCTTTCATCTCATTCTCTCAAACAAATATTTGTTGACAGCCTTTGCCCTGCTAGTCACTGTCCAAGCCAGGTGTATACAAAAACAAGGACACTGCCCTGTAGCAAGCAACAATCTAGTGTAGTGTGTCTTGGGGGAGAAAGAAACATGGGAACACATACACATACATACAGAAAAGAGTTGTTTGAAAACAGACAGGAGTGTGCAGCCAAGTCTGCCTTGGCGAGTAAGAGAAGTTCCCCAGAGAAGATAATTTAAACTAGATATAGAAGGATAAGTAGAAGGGGAGAGCAGGCAACATGAAAACTCTTGGCATCTTGAGGATCTGGTGAGAAGCTCAAAGTCATACATTATGGGGTTCCGAGAGCAGATAGTGGGAGGTGCGGCTAGAAAAATAGGCTGGAATGAGACTGGGATGGGCTTTGCAGGCCTTATTTTGTCATGAAGACCTCCAAGAGCCATTGAAGGTTTTATGACAAAGTAGACTTGATTAGCCTTGTATTTTAGATCCTGACTTCGGTAACATAGATCAGAGAAGAGTAGGAGAATGGTATTAGGGAGACCAATGGCAAGGCTGTTGCAAATATTTCAGGTAAGAAATATTGAAGCCACATAAAGGAATGGCCTATTTTCTGCCTAAGTGGTCTACTTGTGAGAAACAGGAGAAAAGGTAAAATCTGGGAAGGTAGAACCATGTTTGGCATGTAAATTAGAAAAAAAAATCCATCATAAAAAGGCAACATAAGGGATCCTTGTGGTGAGAGAACTGTTGTGTATCTCACCTGTGGTGACAGATACGCAAACTTACACATGTGACAACATTGTAGAGAACTAAACACACAAACACACATAAGTGGATCCAAGTGAAGTTGGGGAAATTTGAGTAAGACTGTGGATTGTTGTTACCATTGTGGTACACTGGGTAAAGTTGAGATGGATCTCTTTGTGTTATTTGGTACAACTGCATGTGAATCTACAATCATTTCAATAAAAACTTCAATTGAGACTGATAGCAAAATAAAGACATTTTCTAACAAAAAAATCTATCAATTCTTTTTTGGATGTAGAGGAAGAAATTTAAGGCAATTTATCCACAACTCCCTACTGGAATTTTAATTTTATGTTGCATTTATATAGTTATTTGGAAAAAATGAAAAATAAAACCAACCAGATTCAAAACTAAGATATTTATTTTACTTTTTAAAAATTTTTTGGGTTTGAGGAAGATTAGCCCTGAGCTAACATCTGCCACCAATCCTCCTCTTTTTGCTGAGGAAGACTGGCCCTGAGCTCACATCCATGCCCATCTTCCTCTACTTTATATGTGGAATGCCTACCACAGCATGGCTTGCCAAGCAGTGCCATGTCGGCCCCCGGGGATCTGAACTGGTGAACCCTGGGCCACAGAAGAGGAATGTGCGCACTTAACTGCTGTGCCACCGGGCCGGCCCCTAAGTTATTTAAATATAATTTGTGCAGTTTCTAGATGAATATTGTTGGTGTCATTAGACATTTTACATACTGATGAATTGGGAAGGGAGAGAAATAAACATTTACTGAGTACTTAAAGTGCAAGTCGTTGCTCTGGGGGCTTACGTACATTTCTCTGCTGCCTGCTAATGAAGAGGTAAGTTTCATTAGAATCATTAACACACTTCTCAGATGGGGAAGCCCAAGGGTCAAAGTGCATAAGGACTTTTGCAGGGTCAGTGTTGGGATGAACCTACGCCTGTCTGACTTTCAAGTCTACGCACTTTTTTACTACTTAGGGGCTGAAATACAGACACAAGCACATTTAAGACGTTGTCTCTGTCATCAACTTGTCTCAATCTGTATAAGGTCTGTATCCAGTATTTAGAAATGTGGAAGATATTCCTTTTGTGGTAGTCAGTGTAGATTCTTTCAGCTCAGGAAAACATGTTTTAAATTTATGATAGCTTTTTTTTTGCTGAGGAAGATTTGCCCTGAGCTAACATCTGCGCCAATCTTCCTCTATTGTGTATGTGGGTTGCTGCCACAACATGGCCACTGACAAGCTGCATGGGTCTGTGCACAGTAACCAAACCCAGGGTGCTGAAGTGGAGCATGCTGAACTTAACCACTAGGCCATGGGGCTGACCTCTGATAAGAGAGCTTTTGATAAAATATTTCTCAAAAATAGTGTCAGATACTATTAGGAGACTTCAGGGGAGTTCCCTCAACCTTTAAATAAACAAAACCTCATGAAGAGATTTATATTGTTTAGATTTTATTGCGTGTTTACTATATGTCAGGTACAGTGTTAGGCAACTTAAACATTGTTTAAAATTTCATAACAAAGTTAGGATGGAACTTGGGCTGCTCGATTCCAAAGCCACATTTCTGAACCACTAGGGCTATAAAAATCTACTAACACAAATAATGGGGCCTGAAGGAAAAGGCAACTTTACTGAAAGTTTAGCAGGGTCCAAGATCAGTGATCAGAGCCACCATTTATTGTAATTAAATTAGATGAGTTAATACATGGTGTGATTTGGGATCTAAGGGGGTCCATGTGAAAAGCTCACTGGTATCTTCAGGTCAGTCACCTTCTACCCCTTTGTCTTATTTTATTTTCTTCACAGCTCTTTCACTTACTAATATCTAAAATTATTTCATTACTTGTCTATCACTTGCCCCACCTCACTAGAACATAAGTTCAATAAAATCAAAAATCTTATCCTTCTTCCTCAATGCTGTATTTCCAGTGTCTCAAGCCGTTCCGAACATACAAATATTTGTTGAATGAATGCATAAATGATAGGCCTTCCCTGAACTTAAAAGGTAGAGGTTTAGATCGACAAACTGTGGTTCAAAAGATCACATTAAAAGGCCTGCATTATCAGTAATTTATTAGTGTTTTGTTTCTTTTTTTTTTTTTTTGAGGAAGATTAGCCCTGAGCTAACTACTGCCAGTCCTCCTCTTTTTGCTGAGGAAGCCTGGCCCTGAGCTAACATCGTGCCCATCTTCCTCTACTTTTATATGTGGGACGCCTAACACAGCATGGTGTGCCAAGTGGTGCCATGTCCGCACCCAGGATCCGAACCGGCAAACCCCAGGCCGCTGAGAATCGAAACGTGCGAACTTAACCGCTGCACCAGTGGGCTGGCCCCCCGAGGTGTTTTGTTTCTTAGATTGACTGGATACACTGAAAGAAGGGGAGGAGGAAGCTGGAGGAAGGAAGAGGAGGCTCGAGAAAAGGGGAAAGAGGGAATATAAACTGGTCATGATAAGCCCTTAAATATGGGGATGGGTGTGAAGTGTCAGCGCCTGAAATTGGTGAGGCTCCCTGGAGTGGGATAAAAGTCCTCACAAAGGCTAACTTCTCAATTTGGTCTCTTAAATTCTACCACCACAAAGGTTTATGGAAAGGAGGTGAAAGTTATGCAGTTCATTTTAATATGCTAATTAGGTTGCACTGTGCATAGCTTTGATTAGAATGCAATACTTTTGAGGGTTCCACTGAAATTAGTGCCAAGTTTATGTATATATTGGGCACTGGTCCACCTAGTTTATACATTGTGGATTCTTCATGAGGAGCCATTACTGATGTTACTATAATCCTTGTTAGCCTTACATCATTGTTGAGTAGGACATACATGAAGAAAGAAGGTTGAGAAAAACAAGAGTCAAATATGAAGAACCATAATGAATAGGTAAACTGAGGCACCTGCAGCATAGAGTGGGAAAGGCAACTAATATCAATGAGGTTGGGAAGTGCCAAGGAAAAAAACCGTCTCTCTAAAATGGAATAGAGTGAGTTGCTAAGCGTGAGGATTACAACAGATGATTCCAGGCAGTTTGAAGTTTCAAGGAATGCAACACTAGGTTCTCAAAACTTTTGGTCTTAGGACCTCTTTATAAGCTTAAAATTGAGGACACCAAAGAACTTTTATGTGCATTATAGATACTGATATTTATATTAGAAATTAAAATTAAGAAATTTCAAGAGTAGTTACTGTTTCATTTAAAAACAATACACCAATTAAATGTTAACATAAGAGTACTTTTATATGAAAAGTATAACAAACAAAAAAACTGAGTTGAGTGGCATTGTTTTACCATCTTGCAAATCTTTTCAATGTCTGGTTTAACAGCTGATGACTGTATTCTGATATTTGCTTGTTTTCAATGTTTCCATATCACATGTCATGCAGCCCTGGAAAACGCCATTGCACAACTTGTGAGAGAGAGAGTGCAAAAGGCCAATTAACGTTTTCGTTATTATTATGGAGATACTTTTCACCTCTCCATTCAAAGGGTCTAGGGACCCTCGGATCACACTTTGAGAACCACTGTTTTAAGAGTTACTATTAGTCAATCCAGCATCAAGTGAGGTTTCACAGGCCTAAGGACTTACATTTTCAGAAGGATGAAACAACAGAGTGTCCTCGTTATAAGCCATCCAGAGAAAACACAAATATGCCATTTTTCACCCATCAAAAGAACGAGGAAAGGAGGGATAGCACATCAAATAAAAGGATAAAGGGGTAGATTTGAAGGGCATCCGCGGAAGCCCCAGAGACCCACTGAGTTAGGAGAAGCAAAACCGGTAGAAGACGCCGCCGAGGCGGTCAGGAGGAAAGAACTGTTGTTCTTAAGGGGGAAAAATGGGCGGGGACAGAAAAAATGGTTACCGGGGACCGGGGAGCCGCAGGAACGAGGCCCGGACAGGGACAGGAACGGAAGAGCGCGGCCGTCAGGATGCCGCGGGCCCGCCCTGGGCAGCGGCGCCCGCCCTCGCCCCCGCCCGCAACACGCCGAGGGGGCGAGGCGGGCCGCGGCCGAGGCGCGCAGGTCAGGGCCCTTCCCGGGGGCAGAAGGAGCTGAGATTTCCCTTCCAGAACAGCGGGGAGAAAAAGAGATGGCAGGGCGCGTCGTAGGGGGCGGGGGCGGGAACCCGGGGAACCCGAGCGCAGCGCGCAGGATGTGGAGGTCGTCAGGGAAGAAGGACGGTTCTGTTGCTAGGCAACCCGCCCTGGACCCGCCTCCTGCTCGCGTTGCTAGGCGACGGCGAGGCCGGGGGCGGGCGCGGAGCGGTCCCTGCGTGCTGACGCTAATTGTATATGAGCGCCAGCGGCGGGCTCTCGGGTCTTTTTAGCGCCATCTGCTCGCGGCGCCGCCTCCTGCTCCTCTGGCCGCCGCCCTGAGTCACTGCCTGCGCAGCTCCGGCCGCTTGGCTCTGCGCGCTCGCCGCTGGTAACGGACGGGGCCTGAAGGGAAGGGGCGCGAGGGGCGGCCAGCGGCCGGGGAGGGGAGGGCCGGGCCGAGCGCGGGGCCGCCGGGCCTCCGGGGGCCGAGCCGCAGCGGCCGTGGCCTTTCGGGCCCGCAGCCTGAGGGCCCCGGGCGGGCCGGCGCGCTCCCTGGGGACGGCTGAGGGGACTCGGGGTCGGCGCGGCCTGTGGGCCGGGGCCCGCCGTCTCTCCGCGCGGACGGCGGCGACGCCCGGCGCCCTGAGGAGGCGGCCGCGCCGCAGCGAGCGGCTCGAGGCGCTGCCCCGCTGCCTCCAAACAGCCCTCTGAGCGAGGCCGCGGGGGCTGGCGAGAACGGCGGGGGCGCGGGGCCCGCGGGCGGGCGGGAGGGGCGGCGCGCCGGAGCCCGCGGGCCCCTCGACACGTGGCCGCGGACGCCGCGGGCCGACTTTGGTGCCGGGCCGCGGTGGGACGAGCGGGGGCTCTGCCCGGCCTCACTGGCCGCCTCCGGCGGAGGCGCGGGCCTTGGGGAGCCGGCCCCCGCGCTGGGTTAGCTGCTGCTGACAAAGGTCTTTTTGTGCGCTTCCAGTGCGGGCAGAATTGGGATGGTTGCCTTGACCAGAGTGTTTCTTTGGGGACGCTTGATCCTAGTCAGTCCCATCCTCTGGACGGTTCCAAGATGGAGAGAAAGGATTTGGCCCGAGATGCCTTTAATCCTTCAGGACCTGTGTTGCTCGCTCACGGATGGCTGCCCTGCCCATGGTTCCGGCCGTGGGGCGCGGGCTCCGGCGGCGGGGCCTTCCCGGCCGCGGCCGCTTGTCCGGGAGGGTGGGCCGGCGGCCTGGGGGCCCGGGGGCCGCGGCCCTCCGCCCTCCCTTCGCCCTGGCGCCGGCCCGGCGCTCTGGAGGCGCTGCGCTTGGAAACGACATTTGCCATTTTTGAAAAATAGGTGGCATCGAAATACCTTTTCACATCACAATTCACGTCCTTTTTTTGGTCAGCTCTAATTAATATTAGTTCTTTACTTAGGAAGTGACACACCTTAGCTTTGACTGGATAAGGGAGAAACTTTATATATAGAATAACTTTGTAAAACTGACGGGAGGCAAATGAGGTTTACGGTGGTCTTCTGGAACTCTTGTCTCATGCACGTTCAGAGTTGTCCGAGTTCAGATTAGGGGCCCAAACCTAAAATGTGTGATTTACTCGAGACTGGTCCTTTGGAGGATAGATGGAACTAAACATTCAGTTGGTCGACTTGGACATCTATCATTGTAAAAACCTTGACTTTTTATCTATCTTTTCAGGTTAGTGATAGTTAATTTGATAAATAAAATTTTTTAAAAATTCACCTTACCAGTTTGAAAATCTTTCTAAATTCTGTCTGTTGCAAAGTACCTGTTTTTGATATTGGACTTATTGACAGAAAATTATTAAGCTAATACTAAATTACTAAATGTGGCACATGACTGTTCTCACACTCTAGAAATTAAAGAGAAAACAAAAAACCCGATACTTGTACCTGAACTAATTTAATTAAAAATGCTATTGCTTATTTTATTACTTATTCAATTTTCCCATATTGTCTGTAGGTGACCGATTTGCTTCTAAACTCCCAAAAATGTATTCAGTAGAATCCTTTTGTAGGATAAGGTGCTGAAAGAGGCCGAATCTGTTTGACTTAGACGTATGAAAATGTCAGAAAAAATACTACTTTGTTCATTTTTTTTTTGCTTGATTGTAAGTTTGAAATATTAATGAAAGATAAGATTACAGAGAATGAATCCTGATCACTTTAGAAAACTAATGATCGGTCTATTCACATCCTTCAGTCTAATCAGACCTGTAATTACTCGTGTTCTTAGTTGATTCTTTGAGTAAATATGTTAGCACCTATTTGGACGTATCTTATCATGTCGTGAGCCAGACAGACGAATTGGTGGACTGAATGTAAGATGTCGAGCTGTGATGAGTGCTGAGAAGAAAAAGAAAGTGGGGCAAGTAGAGTAGTATTTACAGTTTTCCTTCCATGACAGATCCTATGAGAATAGTGACTACTGAGTCCCTTTTCCTCCTGACTTCATCTGAAGTTGTTGTTCTCCCCTTGTTGGGCAGAGTAGGGTTTACGAAGGGAGTGCTGTGGCTTTCGCTCAGCCTTGTAAGGTAAGTACATTGCCCGCAGGCCAGGAGATCCCATTCGTGGGCTTACTGCAGAATGTGGCCTCCAGACTTCTGCTTACCGGCTCTGCCTTCTACTGCTGCATAACTTGATGCCTGTTCACTTGTTCAGAAGTTTTGTACATTTTGATTTTTATTGGGAAAGGGGGCTGTAATTTTGAAGAGCTTATTACTTTGAGTTGTTTTCTAAGGTAAAGAGGGTACAGAAGAGCACAACAGGGGTAAATAATATTAACAGCACTTACTAAGTGATTATTCAGGCAGAGTTTTAACTCATTTACTGCTAGAGGCAGGTAGTATCAACATTTTAATGAGGAAACTGAGGTACAGAGCAGTTAAAGGACTTATCCAAGGTGACATAACTGAGTAGTGTTGATTTATGAGGAGGATTTTGTTTTGGTTTTAGAGTTCCTTTGACTTAAACTCTTAGGCTGTACATCAGCTTGGAATTCACAAGCACTTTTGCCTGGGTTTCACTGTGCTTCCAGGAAAAGTGTATGGCACTTAATGGTTACAAGGTCTTCCAGCATGTCAGATACATATTCCATGTGAGTAAATTGTTTTTGTTTGTTAATGCTGGGTAAATTTTTGCCAAATAACAGTCCGACCCAGTAATGTTGCTCTGCTATTGGGTCAGATAATACTCGGAGATCCCTTGGACAGAAGATAGCGTTCTCAAGTAGCAGTCTGTTGTGTTTGGGACTCTAATGCAAAAGTCAGTTCTGTGTTGACTGTTGATATCCCTGAAGTGAAAAAGTGAACATAGAGAATAAAGTATTCTAACTGGGAGGTCTTGTTGGAGCCAAATAAAGTTCTGGGTCCCCTGGACCACTAAAAATGTTAATAGGACAGTGTCTGATACAGATTTGTTTAAAGTGCATTTGGAATTAGATATGAGGTCTGAGATACAGGGAAATCTTCTTGGGATATTACTGGTTCCTTTGAACTCTTGCTTTAAAATATTTGTACTTTTTATTTATTATTTCACCATGAAATAGTCATCTTCTGTAAGGCGACTTCAGTAAGATGATTGGGTTCTTTCTGTATAATCTGTGTAGCAGTAGGCTGACAGGGAAAGCACTTAGTTTTTGGAATAGTGGACTGGGCATGGTGTTGGAAGTCAGGTTTTAATTCCCAGTTTCACTTGCTGCTTATGTGCTAACTGAGCAGGTTGCTTAATATTTTATCTGCAAATAAGAGGAAAGCCTAGAAGAGTCCCTTACAGAAGTAGGCTCCTTAAATGTTGGCTTTGTTTACTTCTCATTGAAAGTAGGGAGAACTTATTCAGAATCAGGTTTACTGGAATGATAAGTTATTTGATAGCACATGTCTGGACATCTAGCTATTATAAGACCTTCTAGTTGTGGCATGCCACCTGAGCGTGGCCTGATGAGCGGTGCCATGTCCTTGGCCCAGGATTTGAACCATGAAACCCTGGGCTGCCGAAGCAGAGCACGCGAACTTAACCACTCGACCATGAGCCCGGCCCCTGTATGTTCTGTTTTTAATCTTTTGGAACTTACATGTATACTTAAGAACTTTAGAGTATTTTAATCCATTTTGTCCCCCCCTTATCCTCACCACTGACTTAATGTTGTGGTAGTTTTAATTTTTTAACACCCTACACAGTGGTAATATTTCTCTTAAAATATTTATTTAGATATATCCTTTTTGCCCCTCGTTTCTTTTATCTTAGACTCTCTGTCTGGGATCACTTGCCTTCTGCCTGAACAACATGCTTACAGAATTTATTAGAGTGCTGGAGGTATTTTTGCCTGGAAGTATCCATTTTACCTTCTTTCTAAAAGGATGCTTTGGTTGGGTATAATATTCTAAGATCCTCGTTATTTTCAGCACATTGAGCATGACAGCATATTCTCTTGTCTTTTGGTATATATTATTGAAGAGAAAACGGCTGTCAGTCTTGTGCCTTTGAAGTTAATCTAAGTCTTTTCTCTCTTTACTTTTGCAGTGACTTCTGTCTTTAGTGTCTTGCCTTTTCACTGCCTGATGTAAGTGTGGATTTCTTTTTTATTTATCCTGATTGGGATATGTACGGCTGTCTTCCATTAGTTCTGGAAGATTTTTAGCTGTTAATTTCTTTAAATATTCTGCCCATTCTCTACTCTACTCCTAGAACCTGTGTTAAATCATTGTTAAACTTTATTGAATCCTAAAATGTCTTCCAACTTCAGTACTTTCGATCCTTTAGGCCATATTTTGGAAGATTTCTTCTAAGCTTGTTTCCAACTCACCTAATTCTCTCTCCAGCTGTGTTTAGTCTACTGTTAAACATGCCCATTTAGTTTAATGTCTGTTATTTTTCTTTCTAGAAGCTTTATTTAGTTATTTGCCAAATTTGCTGTATCACCTTTAAGAGATGACTGTTCCTTGCCAATACTGCTGCAGACACTGTTTTCAAACTTAGTGATCATGGTTGTTTTTGTGTATGTTTGTAGTTATAAGTTTGTTTATGGTCTTTTTGACAATATTTAAGTCTTTATAAGACTGGTTTCTGTTGTGTTCTTTTCTCTTTCCCCTATTGCTTTTGAAAATTACTTGTATAAATTATTTGAGGTCTAGGATGAAGGTGCCTTTCACTTAATGTTTGGATATGCCGGTACCTAGGAACACTGTCAGACAGACCACTTTGAGTCATAGCTTGGGGTTTTGGGGGCAACACTGACGTGGTGATCTTGGAGTTTTCTCCAAGTAGTACTGGTTTGTTATCCCTGAGAATATAGGACTTTGGGATCTCGCTTAATTTGGGACGGTTGCTGTAAAGATTCTCTACCCTGGGTATGTCCAGGGCTTTTGATTTCTGCCCCCAGGAGTTCACATTTGAGATTGCCAGTTGCCCTCAGGGCAAAAGTGGCTTCCTTCTGCTTATTCTTTTGCTTCTTGTTTTGCCTTCAGTTGTGGGTCAGTGATTCCTTACTATCTTAGCATTTTCCATGCTTTTAAGATTTAACAAATATTTTATTCTGTACTTTCAATTTTTTTTATTGGTAGAGTTGGTCTGCATAATCTAGTTTGTCGTTACCAGAATGGAAATTCTTCAGATCTCTTAGAAAACGATTTCATGTCTGATAAATAAAATTCTCATTCATTCTATTTAATGTTGTTGACTGAAGTAAAAAAATTAATGTAGATGTTAACCCAGACCTGTGTTTCTCAATGTGATCTGATTATCTGAGACCACCTGCCTCAGAAGCAGGGTTTCTTGTTTAGAATGCAGATTTTTGGGTCCACTTCCTCATACCTGTTGGTTCAGAATCTGGGTGTGGGAATCTCTTTTTTAAAAAACAAACTTATTTGTAGTTTTAGATTTATAGAAAAGTTGTAGAGATAGTTTGGAGAGTTCCCATATGCCCCTTACTCAGTTTCCCCTAGCGTTAACATCTTAATTACTATCTGAGCTGATTATTTTGCAGAAACACTGACCTGATGCTAAGGATAATTCAAAATGGACAAAATGAAAAAATAGCTTACGTTTGTTGAGTACTTACTAGGTATCAACTCCAAGTTAAGTGTTTTACATGAATTTGCTTCTTATGGGAACAATCCAGTGAGGCAACAGTGTTTTCCTGCATTTTGTAGATGATGAAATAAAGCTGGGATTTGGTTTGCCTGAGCTAGATTGCTGCAAAGCTGGTGTCAAACCAAATAATCTGACTACAAAATTAGGCCTACTTTAAAAAACAAAAGTGCGTACAATCAAGAAATCTAATTTAGCCAGGTTGGGCAGATTGGAGAGGCCATCTCTGAAGAAGTAAATGCCATGCTATTCTGTCTTGAATCCTTTTTAATAGAGAATGAAAAGAATCCCATAATGAGAGTTTGAATTCTAATTGTAATGCCACTTAGTGGACCCTGAGAGTAGCAGTGTAGACATTCTTCTGTGAACACGTTAGATGTTATAAATATTTGAATTTAGGAGTTTTGGGAGATTTTTTTGTTTCGTATTTTTGATAGTTGTTGGGTTTACTAGACACTGTATATTCAACTCAGCAAATTCCAGAATGTTCTTAAATACATAACTGTGTATGGGAAAACCAAGTAATGTGGAAGGAAATATAAGTTCTCCTTTACTCCCAATCTTTTTTTTCTTATAGGTAACTACTGGTAGGTTTCTGGTGTATTTTTCCAGAAATGTTTTATTCATAAGAAAGTATGTGCATATATGAGTATGCATATTCATATATATTTTCATATCCAGATGGATTTTGCCATACATCCTTTACCCCCCTGCCTTGGTGCTCTTTCCATATCAACTCAGAGATCTGCTTCATTTTGACTGCAAAGCATTCCATTGTATGCACATTCCTTGCTGTATATACTAATTTTATTTTTGTTGAATTAAGAATTAATTGAGGCTGACATATATGTGTATATATACACATATACACTTCGTGTGTGTATCTGTGTGTACATATGTATGTATACATACCCTGAAGGATGTAGTGGCAGTGTTGGCAAAAGGGAGTATAATCCCTGTAATGGTGAATCTTGTCTGATCAGTGTCTGATCAGTTGGGGAAGACAGACCTTAGTCAGATAATCAGACTGATTAACAACTACAAACTAAGGCATCTTTGAAGAAGTAAAACTTTTGAGCTGAGAGCCAAAGGATGTATAGGATTTGTTAAAACTAAGCTTTTGGAACCACCTTTTAGGTGAACGTGAAAAGCACAGGCCGTTAGATTCTTCATTTAATTTTTTTCATCATAGATTCTCATAAGTGAATGATACTGGAGATGGGCATATTTAAGGCTTTTGCTACTCCTGTGCCCAAGTTGCTATCCAGAAGGGTAATAGTTTTTAGGAATACTAGCCATATTTAAGAGTGCATATTCACCACAATTTTCCTTGTGTTAAAAGAAAACCCTTGCTGATTTGATAAAGTAGAATCCCCCTTGGCGTTTCTTTGGTGAATAAGATTCAATATTTTTCTTGTTGAATTAATTTTTCTTCTTAATTTTTGGCTGTGTTATTTTGGTTAATGCTGGGTAATTACTCAGCATCAGTAGAGAAATTTATCAATGCAATGAGAAATTATTTAAGGCAAATAAAAGATACTTAAAAATAGGAAGAAATCTCTCCTTTATAATTTGTCTAAAGGATGAATGTTGGATCAGAGGCAGTACTCTTCCAAATATTAGCACCTGACTCGGTAACTCTTAACTCCGTAAGTAATAAGCATGTTAAGCCTGTTGGTATGAGGAATCACATCTTGTAACATTTTTTGAGTTAAAGAATAATGTTTTAATTTTTAAAAGATAGAAACTTAATCTGTGATTCTAAGCTTGATTTAAGTGTTTTTTTAGTAATCTGTGCGTCACCTATGGTGTTCAGCCATTTTCCTGCCTGAATGGAACACATTTTCCTGTAACTTTTGGCTTTCTAAAAGCAGTATTCTCTAAGTCAATACTAATCTTACAGTGAGAGAACTTGGCTCTGCTGCATTGTAACAGTATTCAAGTCTGTCTACATTGTTGACCATGCCAGCATATCCAGGGTAGGCTGGATGGGTGCGTGGTGGTGATCAGTGATGTGACATGAGGTACATTTGAAAAGATGGGGAAGGTTTACTTGATAATAGATTGGATGCAGAGCTTTATAACTCTTATTAAATATTTTAAAGTGCTGACATTTGATACAAATATTATTAAACTTTTTTTAAAAAGACCTCTGAGGAGGGCTGCATAGTGAGTACAGTAGGTGGCAGATTTTGGCTTTTTAACATGAATTTGATAAGAATTAATACTGTTAAAAATGAGGTGGATTTATTCTGTGAGGGTACTGAGTAGCCTAAAAATTTAAGCAAAAATTGGCCATTCGTGGTTGTTCAAGGAATTTGAGTAAAGACCCTTTCTATTGTTCCTTTTCTGTGATGCTAGCATACATCTCTTTCTTTGCTAACACTACGATTCTAAAAGTCCTTACACGTAGATTGTAAATGCCTAATAGTAACTTACTTTTTTAAAGCAGTATCCTCTGAAAAGTTACTTTGGTGACTAATACGAAAGTCTGTGTGTTCCATGATTTTTCTTCTTAGCACTGATACTTTTTTAATGGGAGTATACGTTTCTTCTTGGGATAGTTTTCAACGTGGTATTGATTTAAAGGATTTTGGCTTCAAATGTTTTTATTGGTTTTAATTAAATCATATGCTTTTTTTTTTTTTTTTTAACACTGACGTTTCTCTCCATAGATATTTGGAGTTCTTACAACATGGCAGACATTGACAAGTAAGTGGCAGATAGTTGGTTCTTTTTTCAGAGATTTGGCATCACTTTGTGCTGTGATAGAGTTAACAGCAGTACTAATTATGCATTATGAAAATATATGGTAATGACTAATGCTTAGTACCTACTATTATAAAAGTTGGGTACAGTGTATCTAAGACAAAATGTGGTGTATATAATCACTGTCATAAATATAGTAAACCATTTGTCAGTGTTTATTCTTAGGAAAGTGCTGAGCACAATAATCATAAATACTTGTAGAATTCATTTTTACCGTATTTGTGTTTCCCAAAGATTTTACTGCTTACATTGTAATGTATCCTACATACAAGATAAAAAGTGTATAAAATGTATATGTAGAGTTTAAAGAATAATAGGGCACTTGTACACAAGTTAAAAAAATAGAGCATTACTGTTAGAAGCCCTGTGTGCCCCTTCTCAATTGCATCCTCCACCTTACCTCTCCAGAGGTGTAAGCACTATCTTGGCTTTTGTCTAATTCATTTCTTTGTTTTTCTTTAGAGTGTTACCACCTACAGATTCTTAATCAGTGTTTAATTTTGAAATAGTCACAAACTTAGCTGTGTAAAGAAAAAAGCACTATTACCACTGTTAGTTATAGGCGCCAAGGCAGGAAAATAAAAAGCAAAAGAGACTACGTGGGTCGTAGTCTGGCTTCAACTTTCCTGAGGCTTTAGAAGGGCTTATTTTGGAGAAGGCAATGGGCAGGGTCATCCATCCTGGATGAAGTTGGCATCTGTCAGTTCTAGTGTGGATGGATGTCTTGCAGAAATATGGTCAGGGAGAATGGGATGAGCTGCACTGTCTGTTGCTTGTAATTTCAGAGTAGTCTGCCAACTCAGGAGTAGTTTAAAACAACACATGGGGATGGAGAGGGGTATGATGTGACTATCTACAGCTGTGGTAGGCAGCGGAGCATGGAGGTGGGAGGGCGGGAAAGTAGCACAAGGGCAGCACGTTCAAGTACAGTGACATGCCACATAATAACATTTCAGTCAAGGCAGACTGCATTTATGACAGTGGTCCCATAATATTATACTAATCTGAGTATAATCCTAGGTATGTAGTAGGCTGTACCATCTAGGTTTGTGTAAGTACACTCAGTGACGTTCGTACAATGATGAAATCACCTAACGACGCATTTCTCAGAATATATCCCTGTCGTTAAGTGTGACAGTACATATAAGAAAGTGGCTAATCCTCCCTTGCATGCTGTCTTCAGCATAAAAAGATGGAGGAGTGGCAGCAGGCATTTTATTGATAATGGCTGTCAAAGTGATTATCTCCTGAATCACACTGCTCCAATCTGAATTGCTTAACCTTGGTTACACAGTTGTCATCATGGATCTATTTTACTATCTTCCTGGGGTTTCCTTTTGTTTCTCCTTTCTTGGGTTTGCTCTTTGCTGCATCCAGCTGCATCCAATGTTTTCTTTTTTGCTTCTTTAGTACCTTTTTTGAAGAGTACAAGGGAAGTAAATTATTTTGAGATATGGCATGACTGACTCTTCTACCCTTATGCTTGATAGTTTGGGTACAGAATTCTAATTTGGGAATCGTTTTTCTTCAGAATTTTGAAGGCATTGCTCTGTTGTCACCTTGCTTCCAGTGTTGCTGTGTTGAAGTTCAGAGTCATTATGATTCTTGATCATTTGTATGTGGCACTTTTTTTAAAAAACATACCTATATAGATAGCTATTTCTGGAAGCTGCTTTGGCTTTAGAGTTGAGAAATTTTCCTTGTCAGGTCTTTTTTTATCTCTTGTGTTAGGCATTCGGTAGTGAACCCTTTTAGTCTGGCAGCTCAGTGGCTTTCAGTTCTGGGGGGAATTCTTGATTTATTTTGTTGGTGGTCTTCTTTCCGTTTTCTCTTTCTGGAGCTCCTGTTATGTTGTATATCAGACTGGTTCTTCTGTTTACCTTTTGTCCTATTTTCCATCTTTGTCTCTGCGCTTCTTTCTGGGCACAGCTGAAGAAACTATCTTTTAACTCTTGTATTGAGTTTGTAAATTTCTCGTTTTAATTTTCAAGAGCTCCTGTTCCTGTTTTATAGCATCATCATCTTGTTTCATTGGTTGTAATCTCCCCTCTGGATGTTTCTTTCCCCTCTGTAGTCTGTTTGCTCTTAAATTTTTTTTTCCTCTTTTGTTTTGGTCTCAGTGTAACAGCTTTCCTCAAATAGGAGGTTATACTTGGTTGTCTGCTCATTAAGATTAGAGCGGGGCGGGGGGGGGGGGGAGGAGTGCACAATTAAAGAATGTTTTAGAAAACTTGATTGGAAAATTTGAGTGTTGGGCAGAGGGGCTTGTCCATTTAGGATTTTAATGTAGTCATCAGGGTGGGCATTTGTTGTGAGAATCCCCACTGTCGAGATGGTGTTTTTTCCTGGGCCGGTCAGATACCCCAGTGAAGAGGGTCAGGGTAAAGATCTGACTTCCACTGTTCCAAGAGCTAAATTAGGAGCAGGTGGCTAGGAAGGGGTCTCTACATTCAGCATTCTATCTAATGTGTATGTTGTACTGTGTCTCATACTCTAACTGTATCTCTGGTCCTCTAGTCTGAGCTCTGTTTAACCAGAAACTGCCATACTTCAGAATGAAGGAGAAGATCTGAGGATTTAACCTGCTTCTCAGTTTTTGCTTAGTACTTCCTGTTTTTATCCACTTTCATCTCCCAGCCTTGCTTCCGAAAGTGTCCTTTTTAAGATTCTGTGTTTGGGCTGGTTTTCAGCTTTCCCCACTGCTAACTTGGATTTCAGTTCTCAGTGAAGTTGCTGCTTTTATCTCCTTGTCCTTCAGTGTGTGTTTGAAAACTCCTTTGTCAGAATTCTAGTGGGGGTTTTGGAAGGATTAAGATTGGAGGAGTATGTGCAATCTCCCATCTTAACCTTGGAACCTTATTTTGTTTTAATATTTGAAAAAAGAATAAATTGGTTGTGATAGTTGACTCCTTGCCCACGCCCTCCTTCCCCCCATTATTTAATTTTGCATGGCTGTGAGCCCTAGGAGGGTGGGAGGAAGAGGGCATTCTTGGTCTTTAAAGCAGGAGCAGCAAACTTTGTCTGTAAAGGACCTGATCCTAAATACTTTAGGTATTTGGGACTGCATGGTCGCTGTTTCAGCTACTCAGCTGTGCTGTTGTAGTGCGAAAGCTACCCTAGACAGTACATAAAGGACTTAATGTGGCTGTGTTCCAATAGAACTTTATTTACAAAAGAAGTAGTGAGCTGGATTTGCCCATGTGACCTAGTTTGTGGACGCCTGCTTTAAAGCATTAAGATTTAGATGTTCAATAAATAATTGAATGAAATGACGCTGGAGCTGTTTCATGTTTTTTAGTTAGGGGCCCTTAACTCTACATATGCTTACCTTTGTACTAAGTCAAAGATAGTCCAGAAGTATTCTGTATTTCTCTTGGGAGGGCTGATTTTTTTTTTTCTTACTTGACAGGAACATAAATTTTGCTGGCAGAATACAGTTGGCCTTTTTTATACTTAGCCCTACGTGAAAATTAGATAGTGTTTATCCCTATATGAAATTTTCAAATGCTGTTTCTAGACATGAAAGCAACTAAATCTTGCTTTGGTCTAAATTTGGTTTAGACCAAATACTAAAAATGTAAAATCACACAAGGAATTGTATGGTGTTCTGTATATTGATTTAGATATCCTTATTCCTCTTTTTAATGCTGATTGTAATCTCATGTTCAAAAGCTAGATTTTTAAGATGAAATGGGAAGAATGTTAACTTATTGCTTTTTATCTTCTTTTTCAATGATGCCATCCTTCTGGCTTTGCTCTAAGCATAAAGTAGGCTCAGGTCTTCTTAACTTTCATTTTTCTTCCCCATCTCCACTATGAAGTAAAGAAAGAAAAAAGGAGGAAAACCCAAAGATAGTAAGTACCGACTGATAGGGTTACTCCACAACCATCAGGGATCCAGGATCCTTCTGTTTTTTTCAAACGCCTTCATCCTTAGCTAGTGACTTCCATTTTCAAGGATTCCTTAGGATCCAGCATTCCTGCTGGAGTTCTAGCCATCACATTCCTATTCTGGGGAGGGAGCAAGATAAAAAAGCCTCCCTGCTGTTTACAGTCCTATAAAGGTGGCTTCCTCAAAGTTCTACACTGCTTCCCCTTTTTATCTCACTGCCAAAACATAGTCACAGCTACGTCTAGCTAAAAAGGTAGGCTGGGAAATGGAGACTTGTTAGCTTGGTATATTGCCATATAAAATCAGATTGCTGTTACTAAGGAATGAAATGAACAGATACTGGGTAGAAAGCACAGACTTCCTGACATCGCATTGTCTGAACCAAAACCTATCAAACCACATTTTAAAGCTTGAAGTATAAACTTTATTTTTGACCATATGCTTTTAAATGAAATTTTAAATACTTCCAATTTGTGCTTATTTACAAATGAAGTTAGCAAACTGAATTACCGTTTGGATTTCCTGTTTCATAGTTTTGAAAGAGGCATATTAACCTAGAAAATGAATTGAAGTTTTTCTGTAATTTTTTTTTTTTTTTTTTTGTAATTGGTACATTTGAACCTTGGTGTGATACTATGATGTTGTAGCAAAGAACAGTCTGAACTTGATCAAGATTTGGATGATGTTGAAGAAGTAGAAGAAGAAGAAACTGGTGAAGAAACAAAAATCAAAGGTATTATTTTAAATTACTTTAGGAAGCAGTGCTTACTGGCAGCTGTCTTTTAGAGGATAATAATAGTACCATTTTCTTTCTGGATCCTTGTCCACTTTACCCACTGGCCCATACCTCCAGTTTAATAATGGTGTGTGTGTGTGCTTGTGTGAGAGAGAAGGTGGGAGGGAGGAAATGAGGGGAAGATGGAGATGGAATGGTAGTAAGGGAGGAAGATATGGCTGTAGTAACCCATCAGAAGTCACTTTGTGTACCCCCTACTCCTGGAGTGATGTGGCGTAGTTGTGTCAAACAGCTCACCGGGAAATTTATCTGAATTTAGAAATGCTACAGGTGGTGGTGGGAGTTGTTTTTGGTGGTGCTTCTAAACAAATAACACTAGCTTAGACTTATTTGGACATGTTTAGTATTTAATATGTAGGAAATGTCTGTTTTTTAAAGCCATTCCAACCAAAGAACAACAGAGATTTATTAAATGTAGACAAAATCATTCACAATTTGCTTTAGCAAGTAATTTTAAAGGGTGATGGCGGTAGGGGATTATACTGCTTTTGGTTATGCCCTGTAGATATGGGCCAAGAATATTGCGGTAAGATGACTCAGCTTTTCATTTTTAAGCCAGAATGAGGTTAATTGTGAAAAGACAACTGAATCTCTAGCCTCAATTTTCATCTTGCAACATTTTCTTAAAAGATACAGGACTGTATCCTTGGTGGCCAATAGTGACATTTCTAAAGGCATGTTGGTTATCAGAACTGTGTTATCATCCAATAATCAAGTTAATATTAGAAGTAAATTGACCTTTGAAAACATAATTGGAAAAATTAATGGCAATTTGTGTAATGTCTGTTGAAAAAGAAGAAGCAAAATAATTTGTTTTCATAAATCTAGCTTATCTTTGGATTGAGTATAATTTTTAGGTGCCATTAATAACCAAATTGTGTTTGGCTTTAATTGTAGCCTTTGACTACCTCAACTAATAACATTCTCTATTCAAATACACACAAGCGCATTATACAAGCATCAAACAAATATTCAGGTCACTCACTGTGTCTTTCTCCCAGCCTGGAAACTGTCACTATATTTGCAGTTTTCTGATATGTGTTGTCTGCCTTCAGAGGATTATCAAGAGTCGTAGATAGGCATCTGGATGAAGCTTTGAGCTTCCCAAAATGCCAGGTGGGTGAAACACAAGATGGTAGGACGAGAAAGGGTATTGTTCATAGTAGTTGTGGCAATGGCCTTGAGAAGTGGCGTGCAGTAGAGGTCATTAGGAGTCTGAACTTTTCCTGCACATTGGGTTTTCCTAGAGTTAATTTTCTTTAGCCTGCTGCTCACCTCTACTCATACCGGTGATTTAAGGGCTGATTAGGGAAACTTCATGATTGGATTGTCCTTATTAAAATAACGTAATACATTTTCATAAAATCCTTCTTTCGATGCCCCCCCTTTTTTTTAAAGCGCGTCAGCTGACTGTTCAGATGATGCAAAATCCTCAGATTCTTGCAGCCCTTCAAGAAAGACTTGATGGTCTGGTAGAAACACCAACAGGATACATTGAAAGGTACAAGTTCTTCTTTTTCATATTTCTATGATCAACATTGCAGGTGTATCTATTTTTAAGACCATCTAGGACTTATTTACGTAGTAGTGGAAAGCTGTTGTCTGTCAGTATCTGATACAGGGTTATTGGGGAGTTGAAAATTTTGCTGTGTACCACCAACTTAGAGTTGGTCTTTTAAAGTTTGTTTTGGTTAATCTCCACAGGAAATACACTGATCTTAGCTATTGCTGAGATTTCTTTAGAGGTTTGTTAGAAATGCAAAGAAGTAGAAGAAATACAGTTTTTTTTTTATTTCATTGGTGATATAAATCATTAATAATAGCCCAAATATCTTATTCTGCTTATAGTTTTTTTACATAGCTTTATGGTTTTAAGATCCATCCATGTTGCTATCTATTTGTATCTCTCGTCAGTAGCTTCTAGCTTCTAAATGTTGGCCAGTTCTCGTGTTGTATGTCTGCCATGTTGTTATTCTACCCTTTTTCTTTGATGGACACTTAGATTCGTTCCCTCTAGGCTCCATTGAATTCCATTGTGGTGGTCATCCTTGTGCATATCCTTTTAAGGAACTATGTAAGAATTTTTGGGGGATATATACGTAGGAATGGAATTCCTAGTTATGCAGAATGCAAGCCTTAAGTTCTTCTAGCTTGCTTTCTAGGATGACTGTATCCAGTGCATGAACATTGTTTATTCTTCTATCCTTGCCAACAGTTGGCATGATTCAGCTTTATAGCTTTTTTGTTTTTACCAATCTAAGAGGTACAGGCTCATTTTGTTTTATTTATATTTTCTGATTTCTAATGAGTTTTGAGCTTCTCTTCATAATGGTTGTGAGCTATTTAGGTTGCTTATTTGTACTCTTTGCCCATTTTCCTATTGGAATTTACTGTCTTTTTCTTGTTTTGCAGGAGTTCTTATGTATTCTAGTGTTAATCCCTTATCACTTTTAGACTTCGTAGATAATCTATTGTATCATTTCTGTTTTTATCTATAGCATCCTCCGTTAAACGTAAGTCCTTAATTTTTATGTCTGTTATATTTTTTGACCTATGGCTTCTTCTTTTGAAATTAAGAAGTCCTTCCTGGTTCCTTCTACATTTCCAATTGACTAGTTTTACCTTTCATCTTTAGGTCTTTAAGCCCTCTAGAGTCCACCTTTTATTTGGTGTAAATAGGCTTCTAGTGCCTTTTTTTTTTCTTTTTTAGTGAGCTAGTTTTTGTAGTTCTTCACTCAGCAGTTCATTCTTCCTCCATTTATTTGTGGTACCACCTTTGTTGCATATCAGTTTCTTGTGAACACCTGTGTTTGTCTTTGAGCAGCACTCTTCTATTTCATTGGTCTTTTTGTCTATTCTTTTGCCATTGTCACATTTAATTACTATGGATTTACAGTAGGTCTTAATAAGGGCAAGGTGAGTTGCTTTTTCCACCACCCCTCACCCTCTACGCAACACACTCTTAAGATTGTCCTCACCATCTGTAGAACTTTATCCCACATATGGTTGACAGTAAGTGTATCAGGGTTCTCTCAAAAACAAACAAAAAAACTAAAATTTTGATAGGAATTACATTGAATATATAGATTAACATGGTAGAGAATTACGTCTTTTTAATAATAGTCTCATGCTTATCTTGTATTATGCAGATCATATTCTGTGTGTTTTATTACAGAGTTTTATTCATTGTATGTTCTTGTTTAATTCCTGTATACTTTAGTTGTGTTGCTGTTGTAAACAGTATCTTATTTTTTTATTGTATGTTTTGGTTGGCTGTTGTAGAGAGGAGTGCTATTGATTTTTTTAAGTTGATCTTGTATCCGGAAACCTTGCTACACTTACTGTAGTAATTGTTTTTTTCCTACCATAACCAAAAGATCTTACTGCACATAATGGCAGTTTTAGCTCTAATCTTCCACATTACACCACACTGTATGTTCATTTTTCTTTCTTTATAACATTGGCCAGGACTTTCAGTACTATGTTAAACATTAGCATTAAAAATAGGCATCTGTTTCTTATTTCCAGTCTTAACCAGGGATGGGTATAACATCCCTCCATTAAATTTGGTGTCTGATTTTTTATGACCTTTTTTCCTGTATCAGTTCAGATGGTCTTTTGACTTTCTTTGAATCAATTAAGTATACATGTCTAGTTGGAAATATATATTTGAATATCAGACTAGCCTTGCATTCCTGGAGTAAACGTAATCATGATGTATTGTCACATCGTGGAGTTGGGTAGTTAATATTTTATTTAGAGTATTATTCATTAGTGAAATGAGCTTGTGTGTGCATATATGTGCCTGTATGTATATACAATAAAGAAACTTTCAGGGGATGGTAATTCTATACCCCGGTTTTAGAGTCAAGGTTTCAACTGCCTAATGAAGTGAACAGGGCTGCAGATTTCCCTGTTTTCGTGAACAACCTGTATGAGATAGGAATTAACTGTACCTTGAACAGTTGGTAGAATTGTTCCAAAAATTGACTTGGGCCTTTGGTATTTGGGAACTAGAGGCCTTGGGGAATTCTTTTGTCTTTTTCTTTTTTTGGTGAGGAAGGTTAGCCCTGAGCTAACATCTGTGCCCATCTTCTGTTTTATATGTGGGATGCCTGCCATAGCATGGTTTGATAAGCATCATGTAGGTCCGAGCCTGGGATCCAAACCCATGAACCCCAGGCCACTCAATTGGAACGTGCGAACTCTAACAACTACACTAGGGGCCAACCCCTCTTTTTCTTTTTTTACTATGCTAATTGACCTCTTCAAGTTCTCTTGTGCCAATTTTGGAGTTTTATATTCTTCTAAAAATGCATGCTGTTTATCTAGGTTTCAAATTGCTTAGTGTATAATTTTTTAAAAATCTGATTATTTTCTCCTTTATATTCTATTTTGCATCTTCAGTAGTTTTATCAGTTGTCTCAATCTTGTTAATCTGTTTTAGATTTTTTCATTTCCATCTTGGTGTTTTTTGGCTTTTGCTTCTTTCTTCTGACTTTAATGTTATTTCCTTCTTATTTGGATTTGCTCTATTCCTCTTTCTTTAATTGAATGCTTTTAGTTCATTTGATTTTTTTTTAAGTAGTCTGTATCTTTTATGGCTTTGTAAATGTTTTGTGGCTGTTAGGTGTGAAGATCTATATGCTGAAATTAATAGCTCAAGCTTATTTATTCAGGTTCTCATTTCTGCTTATTGATTGATTGCTTGATCTAACAGTTTCTGGGAAGGTTGTGTTAAAAGTCTCCACGTAATTTATCTGTTTCTTCCTGTAATTCCGTCAGTTGTGGATTGTATCATAGATTCTGTTTTGTCTGATGTATCAAGATAGCTACCCCAGCTTTCTTTTGGTTTTTATTTACCTGGAATGTCTTTTTCCATCCTTGTATCCTACTCCAGTATGAACGTTTGCTTCCTTATTAGTAATTTCAAACTCTTTCCTTTCTTGGAAGTGGTGTTCATTTTGGTCTTAATTGCTGCCATCTTTTCTTATTTTTTAATTTATTGTACTTTATTTTTTTTTCTGCTTTCCATTGGATAGATCAAGTTTTCTTCTGCTGGTTTTAAAGTTAATGCATTCTGTTTTTTGTTATTATGTAAAATGATTTGTAACTTAATACCTAAGTTTATTTACTTGTTGATTTCTTAAATTTACCAACACTTTCTCTAGTCCTCTGTTTTTCCTTTCAAGGAAACAGTAAAATCTACCAAGATATTCTGCCCACCTATAACTTATATATAGCATCTACTGGATTTGTTTGTTTTACTTCCTCAAAAATTATTATTATTAATTTTTTTTAAAAGATTTTATTTTTCCTTTTTCTCCCCAAAGCCCCCCGGTACATAGTTGTGTATTTTTAGTTGTGAGTCTTTCTAGTTGTGGTATGTGGGATGCTGCCCCAGCATGGCTTGATGAGGGGTGCCGTGTCCGTGCCCAGGATCCGAACCAGCGAAACCCTGGGCGGCTGAAGCAGAGCGAGTGAACTTTAACTGCTCGGCCATGGGGCTGGCTCCTCAAAAATTATTTTTAATGAATATAATGAGTATGTGTGGCATACTTACTCAAGGTTGATATACCTCATACAGTTTTTATTTTGCCTTCATATCTGAGTAATAGTTTGGCTTATAAAATTATTTGAAAGTTCTTAAATATCTTAAAGATTCACATCATTTCTTTTTGTGTCCAGTGTTTTCTTTTGAAGCCTGATGTCAGTTTGATTCCTTTTCCTTTGTAGGTTACATACTTTTTTTCATTGAATACCTTTCGAATTTTCTTTTGACTTTGAAGTTCATAAATCTCATTAACGTGTTTAGAGGTTAGAGTAAGGGTTTTTAGATTGCTTTAACACTGAGAAATTTTTCTCATTTCTGTACATAGCCACTTCTCTATTTTTCAGCTGTTACTACATTTGTTATCCATATCTTGTAGCTTTTCTGTCTGTTCTGCTGCCTTTCTGGAGAGCTTTTCAACATCATGGATTTTTTCTTGAGTCGAACCTGTCTTTTAATCCTATTTGGTTATTTTAGTTAACTGTATTTTTCATACCTAATATTCCCACCTTGTATTAGATTTCTTGGTCTTGTTTCCTATTGTTAGTATCTTCCCTCATCTCTAAATATATATACATATTTGTACAAATTCTTTGGTAATATTGCTTCAGATGATAAATATTTCATTCTGTTGTGGAAATTGTACTTCTCAAGTGTCTACTTATTTTGGCCTTAGAGCTCAGGCACACTGGGTGATATAGATTAGTCCAATAATTAGTATTGAGGGAGGACTGAAGATCAGACTGGTTTTTGACAGTTCCCTGGAGTTGAAGGGAAGGGGATGGGATGAGTCTAAGGAGACCGCAGACTCAATTTTGCTGACAATTCCAGGCAGTTTTTCTTGGCTGCTTTGGGAGGAGGCAGTTTCTTTTGGTTGTAATCCATTGTACCTGGATTGGAGTGTGTGGAGAAGTGAGTGCTTGTGAACTCTGAACGAGTCCAGCTTTCATCAGCTCTTTGTGTTGCTGGGCACTGTGAAGGGTGAAAGGGACAGGCCATGAGTGTTGCAAGGCAAGCGCAGAACTTAAAAAGCTTTCTTGGAAAAATTTTCCAACCGGTCCTCCCTGCTACCCACCATGGCCGTCTCCTTCCCGCTCCAGGCTGCAGCTCGTCCTGTGCCAGGTAGGCACCTTTCAGTCTTACTCAGCAGTTGCTCATGGCGGGGGCGGGGTGTATATGAGTGTGCCTGAAATAGTTCTTTCCTTCTTAAAGTTTCTAGGGTTGATGTTTTTTGAGATGCGAAGTAGGGGGGAGGCCAGCAGCCCAGCAGCCTGGTATTTCACCTCCTTGACAGAACATTAAACTTTTAATTGTAAGAAATAAAAAGTTGATATCTTTAGGCATTTGTTTTTTACTTCTGATTATCTTAACTAAATTAATGGTTAAGAGAATTTGATTTAAAACAATCTGTCTACAGCGGGAAATTCTAACCTAGATTCTGGATCTGTTGCACAGATTCCCTGAAGTTAGGTAAATTTCGAATATGAACATTTTTTCGGTGGTAGAGGGGTTCGTAAGTTTAGTCATTCTTCAAGGAGCTCAAAAGCTAGGTGTGTATATATAACCTTTAAAAAATCTATGCCCTCTAGTGAATTGTATGATATGTAAATTATATCTCAATGAAGCTGTTATTTAAAAAATCCATGTTCCCTCTTCATATCACATTCTTATTTAATACAATTTCAAATTCAATTTAAATACAAAGACTAAAATAGAAAACAGTGGTGTAGGATACCATTCTTTTTCCCCATATGCATATGCTCCCCTCCTTTCCCCTAATAATAACTAGTACAGGTGGGCTATCCATATTTTTTAAAAAATCAGGTTATCATTGTTATTCTTAGAGTTAGGATAGTCATTCCATAGCTTTTTAACTTTATCTTAAAAGTTAAAAGCTACATTTTATAGCTGAGATGCCAACACTGACAAGTTTAATGCTGAATTTGATTACAATGAAAGATTTAGAGTTGTTGATATGGTTTACGTTTTCTTAGCAATTTACTGTACCTGGTTTAATTTCCACTTTTAAAATGTTTTATAGTTGAGATCCATGTATTTATATCTCTTGAATTTTAATTACTTTGAGTATACCTTTTACTTCAAATAGGAAACCTGTCATTCACTAACTTTAATACTTTCAGTATGATTAAAGAAGTGTGACTTGTGTTTCACTTTGATGCTATGTAACTGGTGCTTTCTAACCTTTCAGCTTGCCTAGAGTAGTTAAAAGACGAGTGAATGCTCTCAAAAACCTACAAGTTAAATGTGCACAGATAGAAGCCAAATTCTATGAGGAAGTTCATGATCTTGAAAGAAAGTATGCTGTTCTCTATCAGCCTCTATTTGATAAGGTAATGGTTTCTTCTACTTTGATTTATTTGTCTAAAATTTGAGAACATGATAAAGCTCTGGAAATATAAACAAACTTTCTTCTGACTTCTCAACAAAATGGTTATGAGGTATTTGGGAAAACTATCAGTAATAGCAATTCAAGTTGTGGTACGTGTTAATTAAATCCTTAATGAGAAACAGCTGGATTTTAGCTTGGCTGCTAGAGTTTTTATGCTTTCCTTTTTTTTCCCCTAAATCATTTTAGCGGTTTGAGATTATTAATGCAATTTATGAACCTACGGAAGAAGAATGTGAGTGGAAACCAGATGAGGAAGATGAAATTTCGGTTGGTAACAACTTTAGTGTATTTTTATGCCTTGGAGATATTTTCTTTATTGTGAGATGGATAATGAGCACAGATGAGCCACTCTTCAACCTAGCACCATTTGTACCCAAATTCACTTTCTTCTTAAATTTTTATAATACTTAAAGTTTATAGATTTTTATAAACTTTTCTTTTGAACTTCGTGATAAAATTCAAAGGATTGTTACCATTTTTCAAGTGAATAAATGGAGGCCTCTAGTGACTTGCCCATAACTAATAAATGGCAGAGTTGTGACACAAATCCAGTGCTCTGTTACATGACCTTGTTTCTCCAGCATTGCTGTTTTATTATTGGTTGATTAAAGGAATATAATATTTTGATTGAGAACATGAAGGGATGAAGCATTGGACAGGTTTATATTTCTTTTGCTTTTCCTGTTTGCTATGCTTAAAAGTTTTTATTTTTCATGAAGTTAAATTTTTTTTTTCCTAAAACTGTTTGCTCTGCAGCTCCTGGTCCCAGGAGGGTATGGTAATAGCAGTATTTATAGAAGTAAGGTTTTGTATGGGTAACAGTAGTGCTTACACAGTTGGACTAGAACTTCTTTGGCTGATAGTTATAATTAGTGATTGAGGTTTTGTTTGTTTCCATAATTCTACCACTGCATGTAAGTTAAGGGGATGTAAGACTTTATTAAGAGATTAATGTAGGTATTCAATAATGTATGCTGTCATTTATCAAGGAGGAACTGAAAGAAAAGGCCAAGATTGAAGATGAGAAAAAGGATGAAGAAAAAGAAGACCCCAAGGGAATTCCTGAATTTTGGTTGACTGTTTTTAAGAATGTTGACTTGCTCAGTGATATGGTTCAGGTAATTTTATTCATTAAAAACATCAGTTTACCTCAAAGGGTAAACTCTTCAAATTTAAATGGTCATAATGACTAGTCTCTTCATTGTTGACCTTCATAGAATGATTGCTTTCTTTTGATACAGCTGTTTTTTGTAGAGGGCAAATTGCAGCTTTGATTAATGCAGTCACTTAAATTGTAATTCATTTTCAAAACTTTGATAATGAAATTGTCCCTTTGACTATTGCCCATCTTCATCTGGTGCTTTCTCATAGCCCAGTGCCTTCTGTCTTTAGATGCTTAGTATAGAGGTAGGATGGGAGAGACTTAAAGTTTCAATTGTCTTACTCAAAAGACCTTTTGAGTCTGAAGCAAGTGTTCCAAAGGACATGTGCATTTTTTTTTTTTTTACAATTGGCACCTGAGGTAACAACTGTTGCCAATCTTCTTTTTTTTTTTCATTCGTCTCAAAGCCCCCCAGTACATAGTTGTATATTCTAGTTGTGAGTGCCTCTGGTTTTGCTGTGTGGGATGCCACCTCAGCGTGAGTTAATGAGCAGAAACGCTGGGCCACCAAAGTGGAGTGTGCGAACTTAACCACTCGGCCATGGGACTGGCCCTGGAACATTTGTATTTTTAAAAAAATACTGTAAAGATCTAGGGGCCCTGCCTGGTGGCACAGCGGTTAAGTTTGCATGTTATGCTTCGGCAGCTGGGGTTTGCTGTTTGGATCCCGAGTGCCGACCTATGCACTCTTGTCAAGCCATGCTTGGCAGGCGTCCCACATAGAAAGTAGAGGAAGATGGGCATGAATATTTGCTCAGGGCCAGTGTTCCTCAGCAAAAAGAGGAAGATTGGCAGCAGATGTTAGCTCAGGGCTAACCTTCCTCCAAAAAGAAAATTCTATGCAGATCTTTAACTCTTACTATGTCACCTTCTCTGGGAAACTGCCCCTCCTAATCAGGTTCCATTGCTTGAGCCACTACCATCTGCTTTGTAGTTCTTGTTGCCTTATATCGTGATTGTTGGAAGTTAACATCAAGAAAAAGAAAGGCATCTCAGAATGATGACTGCTCATTGCATTGCTACTCTAGCCAAGTAGGAAAGGATTGATCAGAAGGAAAGGAACAAGCAGCAGCTGGGAAAAGGCAGCAGTTAAAATCAGGAAGCATTGTTAAAGCAAACATCCCTTATTTAGACTTGGTTTTGTACTTTTCAGCTCATTCAGTCTATATAATGATGTAGTTCTCTGTTTAGTCACTTTTTTCCTGCCAACGGCAATAGAAGTAAGTAGAACTAAGTACATTAGCTTCAGTATAAGCCATAAACTGGGAAGTAAGTCTTAGGGTTCATAATCATGACATAAAACTTCACTGTAAAATGTTTTAGTCAGCTAAGTGTTTATTGTCCAGTAACAGAACACTAATCCTAAAATGCCATGTTAGATACTCATTTTAATTTTTTTTTAATTTGAAGGAACATGATGAACCTATTCTGAAGCACTTGAAAGATATTAAAGTGAAGTTCTCAGATGCTGGCCAACCTATGGTAAAAGAACTCTGAAATATTTTGAATTTTGTAACATTGGATGTTTACAGATAGAGGGGCTTTCTAAAACACAGGTGGCATTCAAAGATTAGAGATGAGGGTAAAAAATTAGAACCAATACTTGGTACTCTTAATTGTTGGTAGGAAATAAATGTTTGGATGTTGATAATTGTGATGCAGTATTTATTCCTTGTCCTCCCTCTGAGCATAAACTATTGTCGAAATATAGTGAATCCTTGATCCTGGAATAAAAATGGATAAAGTAATAGCAAGGGAACATGAATAAGAAAATGCTTATTCTGTATTAAAAGGCATGTGTCTGGGAATTACATAAAACAGATGATGTTAGAGGGACCCCGCTTCTCATTATGAAATATCAGCCAACAGCTTCTCCCCAAAACCAGTAGTATTATGTAAAGCATGGGCAAAGCTATAGGCCATAGATTCTTATATTGCATGTAATAAGGTTGGGCCTTTTCTGTCAGGCTCAGGTTCTGTTCTAAGATTTAAAGTCCTGTCTGAGAGGATGGAGGGAGGAGGGGCACTGGGTCAGTTCACTTAGGTGTGCCTAACCTATTTTGTTAACCTGTTAACTAAATAGCAGTGTAAGCTAAGTTAGTGTAAGGTTTGTTCAGTTTATTTTGTGCCTCATTTTGCTTTTAACATAATTTGGAATTTATCTGACCCTTTGCCAGAGTAGGAAAAACATTATCACTTAGAATTTTATATGTTTATAAAGAAATCAGAGATTAAGCTTTATTGAAATTTATAGTGTGGGAATTTAATTAGTTTTTATTCTTTTTTAAATTTTTTTAAAGAGCTTTGTCTTAGAATTTCACTTTGAACCCAATGAATATTTCACAAATGAAGTGCTGACAAAGACATATAGGATGAGGTCAGAGCCAGATGATTCTGATCCCTTTTCTTTTGATGGACCAGAAATTATGGGTTGTACAGGGTGAGTTTAATTTTACTTTAACGGAATGTTATATCTGTTTCTGTTTTACTTATGGTTTTTGATATTTGGTATTTCCTAGTCTGTGTGCTTCGTATGTACATACATAGTACATAATTCGTTTATCTGCACACATTTCAGTAAAATGTTTTCTGAGAAGATCTTATCCCTTTTCCTAGAATTCTCCTTGGCCCATAGACTATTGCAGATATTTCTGCAAAGGAGTGCACGTTTAAATTTATTATATTGTGAGTTTTTGATAATTGTTAAAGATATTTATTGAAAAATTTTGTTTAGAAATAAAATTTTTCTTTTTATGCTGCTACGGAAAGCATTTGAACCAATCTTTTCCTCAAATGTGAAGTAAAGTATAACGTTAGAAAAATCTTACCTCTCCTGTCAATTGAAAGTAATGTGATAATTGTGATAGAAGATTTTTTGTTTGTTTGTTTTGGAAGGTGCCAGATAGACTGGAAAAAAGGAAAGAATGTCACTTTGAAAACCATTAAGAAGAAGCAGAAACACAAGGGACGTGGGACAGTTCGTACTGTGACCAAAACAGTTTCCAATGACTCTTTCTTTAATTTTTTTGCCCCTCCTGAAGGTAAACAATGCTTTAGTTTAGGTATTAATGATTATTTTATTGTAAGCTTTGTTTAATTTTTTATTCACTTGGATTTCTCTTCTCAATTTTGCAGTTCCTGAGAGCGGAGATCTGGTAAGCTGAATTGTCACTTGTTGAATGTTTACTATATGAAATTAAAGGACTGGTTCACAAAAGCAGGGAGCGTGATAGTTGCTAGCATTTTGTTCTGAGGCTTGGAAATGCGTGGGAAAGACCTTCATGCATTTGAAGAACTGTTCCATTCAGAATGTCTATGGTGCTTCCACTGAGAAATGCTGAAAGGCCTAAGGATTTTCTTTTTTCTTAAGACTTGCAGATACTGCTGTGAGGAATTCAAGTTTTCAAGACTATATGTAGTTTTCTTCTTTGTTGAAACTAGAGTATTTTAAGTCATTTATGCTATTTACTAAACTCCCTCTAACCATGTTATGGCTAGGACTCTTTCTGTGTTTGTTATTCCAATGGAAGTATGGTTTCATTTATGTGGCCGTATAACTAGGAACTGTGAAATGTGCCTGGCATATAGCCTGGAATGAGGAACAACCTCAGAGAAGGCAGGGTAAGCTAGGTATGTTATGAATTTGGTTTTCTGTTGGCCACATTTTTGAATTAAATGAGGTAGTTTAAATAGTTTTATACATATATGGAATTAGAAATTATGTGTATTTGAATACTTTTAAATTGAAATCGATTTAACTAAGGCACTTATACCAGATCTGCAGAAGGAAAGTAGTATTTTGGCCTGAAAAAAGTAATAGCTGGCTTGGCTTAGTGTTTTTTATAGGACAGAAATGGGAAATATAAAACAACGTGTGAGGTTTAGGTAAAAAGTACTACTTAGGAGCATTAAGATAGAGTTTCATGCTCTTTTCATGTCAGTGAATGGGATAGAGTTTGTGTTCAAGTGTGTTTTTTTTTTGTCTGTTACCAAGTATTGATGGTAACAAAACAGTCTTTGATAGTTATGAATAGAACACCTCCACCTGTGATTAGAATTCTTTCCTTCAAAGTCTGCCCCCCCCGCACCCTTTGTGTTTCTTGTTGTTTTATTAGAGAGGATTATATTGATGAATCAAAATAAACATTTATGGAATTTACAGAATGTTTACTCATTGTTTAGTATCATAGGACCTAAATGGGATTGCTTAAATTTTGAATAGTGTTAGCACCATTTCTATGCTTTGCTTTGCCATTAAATAGAAATCCTTGATTGACTAAGTCACTTTTATTCAAGTAGGACTGTTTCCTCATTTGGCATTCTACAGCTGCTTGGGTACTGTCTTTTAGGAATTATGAAGTGATCCTCTGTGGTATTTTATTATGTGCCATGTAGTTAATATTATTTATGAAAGCCTGAGATGCTTTGGTACTGTTTGTTCCTTTGGAGTTTTCAATAATTAACATTTTAAGGGAAAATTGCTGTCGTATAACTAAGTTGCTTTTTTATCTTTCTTTTAAGCCAGAAAAAACTAAGCAATTACCAGTTCTAATTTTTATTTCCCAAAGTTTCTTTGAGTATACACACTGGCCTGCTAACTTATTTTCTGTTTATTAAAAACCTTTTGTAAACCCAGGGCATAGGTAGATGACTATTTGATCACCCGCCTAAGCTAATTTAAAAATGACTGAAAGTTAAAAGCGAAATTGAGAGTTTCTTCATATGATTTTAACGTGAGTTTCATATATGCCAAATTAAATATTAAAGCTATTAAATTTTGTGCTTCTTTTCTTAAACAGGATGATGATGCTGAAGCTATCCTTGCTGCAGACTTTGAAATTGGTCACTTTTTACGTGAGCGTATAATCCCAAGATCAGTGTTATACTTTACTGGAGAAGCTATTGAAGATGATGACGACGATGTGAGTCTGAGTCCTTCAGTGGGATCAGTTGGTGAGGGTGTGATGGCCCTGATGAGAGGCTTAATGACTGCATGTAACTCTGTAAAGCAAGGGAGAATAATTCAAAATTAGGATAATTTTAAATAAGTTCTCTTCGGATTTTTGGGTTCATTTATTGTAGTTTTTATTTTTCTGCTAATAGGAGGATACTTTATTCATGCTTGTACTGTATTCTTTATTTTAATTTTTTAAATTGTCAAATTTAGATTATGGCACTGAGGTGAGTGATTCCTGCATCTGTTGTCCTTAATTTCTAATCAGTCACCTCAGGGAAAGTACTTTTCCTCTTTTTAGATATTGGTGGAAACAGTGATGGATGTAACTAATGCTATTCTCAAATGTTTATTAATTTCATTCAAACTTGTCCTTTTTTCCCTTTTTAGTATGATGAAGAAGGTGAAGAAGCGGATGAGGTAATGTTTACCAAATGAGCAAATAATTCTCTGTTTAACATTGAGAAGCAAATTGAATGACTTATGTATTCCTTTGCTATAATCATTTTTCTGTGATATGGGATAAAAATGTTTTTTGAAAAAAAAATGATTTTAGAATTCTACAGCCAAACAATGTATGTATAAGGTTTCAATAAATAAATTGCAAAACTCAGAACATTTTTTTTTATTTCAAATAATTCTGTTCTGCTGCAGGGTTATCAGCTCTTTGAAGAAGTCAAAAGCTGCAGTAAACTTTTTCAACGTTGGCTGCAGTAAATCTTTTCAATAAAAGCTGTCTGGATGTCTCAAGTTGTGTTGGGAAATTTTTCATATTAAAAGCTTTCAAATTAAATTGCATGGTCACCAAACTCTGTAATCATGACAATCTGTTGACCTATAGAGTAACTTGTATTAAGTTCTTCCTACATTATGAGCCATTTCTTCCTACTGTGTACCTACTTCATGGATACATTTTGAACTTTAATATAGGAAGGGGAAGAAGAAGGAGATGAGGAAAATGATCCAGACTATGACTCAAAGGTGAGCAAAATTAGTGCTATTTTCTGTTAAATTTAAGACAGGTTAAATAAGAGTTGTTGTTTCTAGATGTAAAGTTTGTTTTTCTCCACTAAATAGATATTTTAATCCCCTGTGGCATTTCAACAGTACATGTAATTTCAATGCACCTTTTCTAAGAAACTTTTGTTTTTGGTTTTGACCTTGTATTTTTCGTAGTTTCAGGCGTAGTAAACCCTAGGATTCAATTTTAATAGCATGTTGTCTTGGTTTTGTTTTTTTTTTTTTAAACAGTTTGTAGAAGCATTTTAAATTACTTTTTGCTTGTGTTGTTAGGTGGTTTTCCCTCCAAAGGAACTTTATAAACAAAGATCAGTTTTTAAATCATCTGAATGCAGGAGTGCTCAGGAATAGGACAGTAATGTTTGTTCGATTCTCCCAGCCACCTCTTTTCTCCATCTCTGAGAGTCGCAGTCCGTTATTCCTGGAAATTTGTCCTATCATGGTAGTAAAGGCCTTTATCTCCCAAAATACATAGTACATGATCAGGATTCATTTGAAACTTCTGGTTTCTCTTTAATGCATTCATTCATTTGCTGAATGCTGTAAAATATCCAGAAGAACTTTAACCTAGTGAGCAGGTAAGAAGAGAGGGTGGTTATCAAATTATATTCTCTAACAGGTGTGAATTACTCTTAACAGCTAAATATGAGTGGAATTATTGTTTTTGAATAACACATCTCTAAAGAGGCAAAAATAATTGGTAATATAACTAACATAAGTTGCTCGATTATTTTATTTTTTAAGATGGTGGCTTAGTGTGTTTCATTTTATGGCGTTCCTTCTACAATTTAAAATTTGAGCTTTATTTTAGCATTAATGTGACTAGCTAATATTTGAATAAAGAATTTGCTGTCATTGCTATACCATTTCTTTGGCAAAAATTTTGACAGAACCGTAAGATAATATGATAATTAGGATAGTTAATTACTATTGAAAAATTAACTGAAGCAGGTAGATAAAGATAGATTGACTTGTTGTTTTCCTTTAACAGAAGGATCAAAATCCAGCAGAGTGCAAGCAGCAGTGAAGCAGGATGTATGTGGCCTTGAGGATAACCTGCACTGTAATAGCCTAAACACAACTATTATTTACTTACAGCCTTATGTTTTTGTATTTCCTTGGTAGACAGTAATTTTTTTTAAAAGAAAGGAACTGATATTTTAAAGACCAATTTGTTCTACCTAGCATTTTAACTATAATTTTTCTGCCGGATATGTTGAATGCACCAATTCTCTCATGCATGTTCATTCATTGCTACATAGTTTGGTTCTTCTGGAGTATTTTTATCACGTAACTATTAGATTACGGTTAGGAAAATGAGCAGAACAGTTAAATGAAACATTTTTTGTCTTGCTAATTTTTTTCCTGAAGAACCAAAGTATTTTTTCAGCCGATAGTTGAATGAGTTTGTTTGCCTGCACTAGCTGTGCCTTTCATTACTTTGTTAGAGCAATGCAGCGACTTATACTAAGACCGTTCATCATTTAAAAAACAGAAACAAAATTTGTCAGGACAAGTGTATGGTTAAGAATTTCCAGTATGACCACACCCAATAACTTAGCTTGTTATTGGATTTTTGTATTTTAGGTGACATAGTTAATTACAAAGAAACCTAATTCATAGTATGGTTATTGGTTACCACAGGGAGGTGAATAAAACCTAGTATTTTCAGAAGTTAAGCCTCATTATTTTAACTGTACTTTTAAACTTAACCTCCATTAACTAAGCATCTTTTCTTTGTGGTAGGGTCTTCTGCTTCCCTGGAAAGGATGAATTTACATCATTTGACAAGCCTATTTCAAGTTTTTTGTTGTTGTTTGTTTGTTTGCTTGCTTTTGTTTTTGCAGCCTAAAATAAAAATGTCAAATATAATTTTAGTTCTCACAAAATAATGTCTTAATTTTGTACTAATTTAGGTAGAAACAGAGGCCTAGCTTGAATTAAGCGTTGTACCCTATTTTACCATATTATTGAAGAAAAGGGTGCCAACTTTGGAAGAGGTACTTCATCTGCTAATAAGAAAGAATCTTAAATGATGTTTTTAAAAAGAAAGATTGAAAAGTTAAATTTCATTTCCTTTGGTTAGTACTAGAGAGAAGACCCCAAGCCTCTGTGCTTAATTCCAGTTCTTATTGCTTAGAGTATATCATTTACCCATGCTTCTGTTTGCTATGTATTAAAATGGGTAGAACTGTTTACTTAACTACCTCACAGATGTGTTAAGGCGTATTGGTTAAATTTTATGAAATGTTTATCAGTCTCATTAAGAGCTCAAAAATTTGGACCTATTTGTACCACAAGTATGATATTCAACATTTTATTCGTACCAGGGCTTGATAATTAAACTGGAAAACAGGTTAAGTACCTCTGTTCTGGACCTGGTCAGGCAGTACTCTTGATAATTAAACTGGAAAACAGGTTAAGTACCTCTGTTCTGGACCTGGTCAGGCAGTACTCTTGATAATTAAACTGGAAAACAGGTTAAGTACCTCTGTTCTGGACCTGGTCAGGCAGTACTCTTGATAATTAAACTGGAAAACAGGTTAAGTACCTCTGTTCTGGATCTGGTCAGGCAGTACTCTTGATAATTAAACTGGAAGACAGGTTAAGTACCTCCGTTCTGGACCTGGTCAGGCAGTACTCTTGATAATTAAACTGGAAGACAGGTTAAGTACCTCCGTTCTGGACCTGGTCAGGCAGTACTCTTGATAATTAAACTGGAAAACAGGTTAAGTACCTCCGTTCTGGACCTGCTCAGGCAGTGCTCTTGCAGATCTTCATGTGCCGCCTCGTTTGACTAGAAGTGGGTAGATGAGTAGCTACTCCAAAAGGTCCAAAGATTGTTTTCAGATATTTTAGTTATGACCATATTTTAGTAAATAATACAGAGGTCATGGGACTAAAGTAGAAATAAGACCATTTTTAGGGGAAAAAATGCCATTAAATTTGAGACTGTAGAGCCACATTTAAAATACCTCAGGCTAATTACTGTTAATTTTTTGTGATGAGCTTAAAAGCTTTGACAGTGAAGTGGACTAATTGGATTGTAATTAGAAGACAGCCCAGAGTTCTTGCTCTTAATAAAATTACATTTGGTTCATTTTCAGAGGTGATAGAGCTTTCTTTTTGAAAATTTAGTATATTAAGGTTTTGGAACATGAACACAGTTCGTTATTTGTATAGTACTATCCCTTCCTCTCCTGAGATTTTAATTAACTACTGGAAATCCTTAACCAATTGCAATAGTTGGTAGGAAAAAAATGCCATGGAAACACCTTATGTTTTTCCTCTTTATTTTCAAAACAATTTTGGTTGCTTTGATTAGACATTCTGTGCTGATTTTTTTTAGGGGGGGGTACCCATAGCTCATGTGAACGCAGCTTTTTCTGAACTTAAAAAATTTTAATCTAAAGATAGAATCCCATTTTCAGTGAACTTAAAGAAATAGAAAAACCTCAACTTCTTTTTCATTCCTTTAGGACATAGCTATTGCCAAAGTGAAGGGGTAGATACTATTTCGTCTTGTTATATAAGGGGGATGCGGTTTGCAAAGGAATTGGTTTCTTAATAAAGTTGGAGTTTCAAGGGATATCAGTGTTCATCTGTGCCATCTCTCCAGTTCCAAAATGGTTCTATCCCATTCTAGAAATTTGAAATATGTAATTTGAAATCCTTAATAAAATTTGCATTTAATTTTATAAAATGTACTGGTGATATTTTGGGTAGTTTTTTAAAAAAAATATGAATATATATACTTTTTTTGAAAGAGCAGAGAGTAGAGATGTTTAGAGTAGGCTATTCTGTGCGTAGGCCATGATGGCCTGTAAATTTGCATAGTTCCAAGAGCAACCTCCCAAGCCCTGCTGAGTGGAGTTCATTGTTGGAAGACTAGGAAGAAAGGGATTCCACAGGTCTGCAGGTTTTACTCTGTAACTACAGACGTTTTTGAGACTTTGCATTTTGTCTTTACACTTTCAGTTTATAGGCTCCTTTGGCCCAGGCACTGACTACCAGGAAGTTCTCTCATTTTTTCTCTCTAGAAATGGTAAAATCCCATATAATCACCTATGAAGTAATACTTTGAAAAAACATTTTTCTGACTGTCATTTTATGGTCATTCAAATATGGTAAGTGAACAGAGAACAGCATTTCCATAAATTGATTAGTTTTTAGTTTAACTTGAATGTCTCAAAGTTTATGTAATTTCTCAGAATTATTTTACCTTGTTCACTGAAGCAGTATCACTATTTCTGTGACATAAAAATGTTAATTGTGTGGAATTGGCTTATGGAATAGTACTTAAGAAAAATGGGATTCTACCTCTATTTCTTTTTTAGATCATTTAATAATAAATAAACCTGAAAAGGAGACGTTAGCTTTGATAGAAATATTTTCATTATTCTGTGAATAGGTTAATGATACTCATTGGTGTATGATAAAGCTCCTAAGATAACTGAATTAACTGTTTGTATTACTGCTGCTTGTAAGACAGTATGAATTTGTGGGTTTATCTGAGTTGTAGGCTATTCCCATTATTAAAAATAAAATTTTGAATTATTATTTGTGAAAACCTTATTGTACCATGCAGAAATATTAAACTTTTTATTCTTTGAATGCTTGGTTTCAGGGCTTGGTTTAGAATTTGAGTCGATTTTTTATGGGTTAGTCTTATAAAAATTTTAGTCGTTATATTTTTGACTATTTACATCCAGACAAATGTTATTTTAAATGTACAAAAGAAACGGATAGTTTAGAAGAAGCATACATTCTTTGTAGGAACCTTAGGAAAGAGAAATCATGCTGATTAAGTTTTTTTCCCCTCAATCTTCTGCACTGTATATATACTTGGTAATTGTGAACTGGATTTTGTTTGAAAGTATTTGTTCATAGTTTAGGTAATTTGCTGCTTAAAGCACTAAGTCTGCAAAAGCTGAAAAGTAAATGTAAATGATAACAGTAAAATTAACTGAGATTAACTTACAGATATATAGTAGTGATTTTGTTTATTGATTTAAAAATCCAGATATTAGAATATAACTTGGATTAAAAGCCAAGTTCTTGGATTGATTAAGGATCACTTACGTGATTTCAGAGAAATGGAAACATCTTTGTTGGAGTGTGAAATTACTTTATTTAAGGATAAGTATTTATCCATGAGAAATTTTAATTGATGTATTTAGTTAATTATATTTAAAAAAATACAATACGCTTTGTATCTTGTGTTTCTTCCATTTGATCTTACATGGTACTTTTAGGTTTTTCATTAAAAAAAACGTATTACCTGATTTCCTTAAGTATAAAATAAATAAGAACTGGAACATAACAATTTAGAAATAGTAAATTGCCAGCAGGAAATAAGTCATTAACTTAATTGCTTAATTTTCATATGAAAATTGAGAGTCTGTAGCTTTAGTAGATCTCTTGAGTTTTATTATTTTGAAACTCAGGGTAAAATGTCGCTTAAAATAAAAGCAATACTTTTTAGCTCATGTATTTTAGACTTCTTAAAAACAAGGAGGAGGAACTGGGGATAAGTGATCAAAAATGCAAGTGCCAGAAGTTGATAGATCACTTATCAAGAGTTAGTGGTATTAATATTCATAATTTGATCATTTGTAATGAAGTTTGGCATTTGTGACTCCGATAAACTCTTCATGGAATGGTAAAATAGTTACTGCCAGAATACTCAAAACTTGCATGAGAGCTTTTAGCTGGGATTTCAAGGATGAGTAGGAATTTGTGTAGTGAGGGATGGAGCGTCTGAGCAGAGAACAGTTCAGGTGAAGTACTGGAGGAAATAAACAGTTGAAGGTCCTTAAATAGGACAGTGCAGGGCACATTGACAGCATTGAAGAGTGGATGGAAATACAAGGGGCCAAGCTGTGGAAGACTTAGCCATACAACTCCTTTTAAAGGGCTTAAAACACTGAAAACCACCTGTTTAAGGTATTTCAAGTGAGGGTGAGTCTTCCATGAACATAATTTTTAAAGTAAGACGTGATAGACTGAGTCAGCCATTTGAAAGTAAGAACATTTGAGTTAGAGCTAGATCTAAAGTGGGCTAGCCTGTCAAAGTAAGGGGTGAATTTTTTTTTTCCTTTTTAAAATAATGAGTCGATTGTCTGCAGTGAATCCTTCAAGTCAAGTTCCATTGGTTTTTGAGGGGAAGGCTTTATTGATATTGCGACTTTTCTCTAACTCTGAAATTAATAATACTTGGAAGAATTCCTGTATATTCTTATATCACTATTGATTTTGCTACATAGCTATGTATTATGTATGCATACATGCTTTTTTCTAAACCATTTGACATAGTTGACAAAGGGCAGACATCATGCCTTTTTACCCCCTAAATGCTGTATTTTCTCAGTACAAGGGTAGTCTTAGAGAATCACAGGGCAGTTAATCAAAATCAGGAAATTTTAGTGTGCAGTCAGGATTCATTATGATGATTAAATTATCAAAAATTTGAGCAGTGGTATCCTTTTAAAGCTGGTTTCACGTGCTTTTGGTGTTGAGCACTTAACTACTTTATAGCTCAAAAGGATTTTCTGGGCTCAGTTTATGCTTTTGTGTCTCAGCCCTGAAATTGGCGCTTTCTCTAAGGATCCCTTTTAACGGAGAATGGTATTTAGAAACCAAGTCTAGGTGGTGGGTGTGTTTGTCCTGGGATGTCCTTGTTTCTAGGCCTTTTCAGGTGATATACTTAGGAAGTGTATTAAAAGAATGTATACTGAATACTTCAAAGTTAATCTAACACAGTAGAATTTTTCCTAGCCTTACCCCAGTGCATATTTATCATTTCTTCAAATAGGTAGAGTTAGTGGCTGATACAGTTGGAAATTGTAGGTGAGGTTGCTCTATAGGAATAAGAAGCCATGATTTGTCTTGTGAGAGATTGTGGTGCTTGGAACAAGTACTTGGAGAGTGTTTAGAACTTGATATATACATAATGAGCATTCAGTAAATATGAGTCCTAAACGTAAGAAAACCTAGACTTTGTGGTTGAAAGTCAACTTGTAAATTGATATCAGCAGTTAATTTCAGAACTAGTTGAAGATTTTTTGTTGTGTTTTGTTTTTTGGTTGGCTCTAAAGGCAGAATGGCTCCTGGCTAAGATGTGCCCCAGTTGGTGTACAGAAGAACACAGAGACTATGACTGGATGATAAATATAAACCTCTGCCCCTATTTTAAAGGCTTTTGATGTTTGTTGAAAGTCATTGCTTTAAAACTAAATGAAGTCTCATTGTATTTAGGTATCTCATGCTCCAAAACACCCCTGTTGTCATGTTACTCAGCCCGTCCTCTCCATGCCTAACATTTACCTGGAGCCCTGGACATAGAGGATGGGCAGTCTAGGGGTGGACAGTGAGACAGGTGTCTGTCTGGAGATCAGATGTGGGTTTAGACTTGAATTAGGCCGATCAATTTGAGTTTCAAAACTCGAGGCTGGATTTACTTTTGCTGTTAGCTAGTGTGGTGAGTGGACAGAGAACATTCGGAGCAACTTGGCCATCAGCGACCCAGCCCATCTAACCTTCATTGGTATTATGTTTCAGCTCTGCTTGGCTGCCTTTTAATTGTCCTTCCTGCCACTGGTCTTTTGTGCATATATCTTATTAGTTCAACGTCGTCTCCTTTTCATCAAATTAATATCTGTTCTCTCTGGTTTTGCAGTTCTGAACTGGTTCTGCCAGTTCAACAGTGCTGTAAGGATGCTTGCTTCCTATTGGAGTTCCTAACTTCAGTACTGGGCCTGGAAGATGGTGGATGTACAGCAAGTTTTTGTATATGTAGATCAATTGGGATTTATCTAGACTCCTTCCAGTATACCAGCCATAATACTGTATGGGGCCACGTAGCAAGTTAAATGATTGATTCAATCTCATCAATCTCATAAGTCAATCAAGATACTCCAAAGTGTTTTGGAGTTGTCATATTCCTACATACTGAGTGACTTATATTGAAACAATAATAAAACAAAGCTGAACTGTGTATACTGTTCTGTAAACTCAGTGGGACTATGAGAATGTGGAGAAGGTATCAGTAGTTGTTGCAGTTACCTAGTACTGCATAACAGAACCGCTCTCAACATTGACAAGACTTATTTTGCAGACTCTGCTTGGGTAGTTCATTTCTGCTTTACTATCATCAGCAGGGGCAGCTTTTGATGAATAAGGACTGGAACCGTCCGAAGGCTCTGCATGCATGGGTGGTTGATGCTGACTAAAATCTCAGCTCGCATGTGGCTAGAACTCTACCTAAGGTAGACGTTGCCTCACAGCACCGTGGTCGGGGTCGAAGAGTTAGGCAAAAGTCGCATGCTTTTTTTTTTTTTGAGGTAGATTAGCCCTGAGCTAACTACTGCCAGTCCTCCTCTTTGCTGAGGAAGACTGACCCTAAGCTAATAGCCATGCCCATCTTGCTCTACTTTATATGTGGGACGCCTACCACAGCGTGGCTTTTGCCAAGCAGTGCCTTGTCTGCACCCGGGATCCAAACCGGCCAACCCTGGGCCGCCGAGAAGTGGAACGTGCAAACTTAACCACTGCGCCACCCGGCCAGCCCCAGTTGCATCCTCTTTATGACCTAGTCGGGGAAGTCATCACTTTGTACTCTTGAGTCAGCTGCAAACCTACCCAAGTTTAATGGGAGGGGACTACATCTTGCTCGAGGAGCGATGAGGTTTTGGAAAAGTGAGAGGAGCTGGGATGTTGTAGTGGTCACAAGTTGTTTTTTGGAAAATGCAGTTGTCTGCAATACTGTTGATAAAGTAAGAGCTACAATAGTTTTCCAAAATGATCAGAAATGTCAAAGGTTAAATTATGCCTGTTTATGGAGAAAAAAGGTGTATCATACAGGAATCTTTTATCATTTGAATTTATCTGGGCAATTGAGATTCCCACATACACACATGTTTTTATGATTCAGAATGAACTAATTATCAAGCTTGATTAGTAAAGCGACCTTAAATGGTAAGTATAAGATAAACCAGTAAATACAGATTTTTTTTCAAAGGTTGGGTGTAATATACAGTGAAGAAAACGTCATTGCTGTACTGCTTGTCTTTTAAACTAGGTGAGACTTTGCTTTTATAGCATTAGAAATCTTAATCAGCATTTTTGAAAGACCCAAATGTGTATTAAACATTTAAAATAATTGAATAGTGCTTTATTTTATCTTCCTACTTGAGGATGGTAATTACTCCCTCTTTATATGTAAGGATGGTGGTTAAGTCTCTAACAAGGCCATCCAGTTGATCTGTGCCGGAGCTGGTATTAGATGTCACCTTGCTTGGCCTCTGCCACCAGCTAAGAGACTTGCACTGACTTACTTGCAGATACTCATGCACACAATTAGTGGTTAAATAGGCACTTTCTTTATTTTTTTTGAGGAAGACTAGCCCTGAGCTAACTACTCCAGTTCTCCCCTTTTTTTTGCTGAGGAAGCCTGGCCCTGAGCTAACATCCATGCCCTTCTTCCTTTTTATATGTGGGATGCCTACCACAGCATGGCATGCCAAGCAGTGCCATGTCCGCACCCGGGATCCGAACCGGGGAACTCCGGGCCGCTGAGATGCGGAGCGTGCGAACTTAACCGCTGCGCCACTGGGCCGGCTCTGGCACTTTCTTTAAGCTCTAGATTTTAGAATATCAAATATTTTAGAGACCAGAGTTAATCTGGATTTAATTTTAAACGGTTTTCAGATAGTCTTCTCCCCACCCCCAGCCCCTGAATTTGCATACAGGTTGGTTTATTACTTATTCCTAGGTGTAAACATAGATTCTGGGACTGGTATGGGAGCTTCGTAAATTCGGACAGGCTTCCATCTACTTTTTTGTCCTTGGCATATCGCTTCCATCTTTCAAGTTGCTTTATTGTCTGGAATGGCTCTTGCAACTCTTGTCGATCATGTCTAGGCTCTAGGCAGCGGATGGGACTGGAGGAGGCAAGACTCCTGGCATCTAACCATCTTTAAGGAAGAACCTGTCATTTGTGCTTATAGCACTAAAGGGAAGCTGGTAAATACAGTAAACCTGGACATCTAAAGCGGAAGCTGAGTTTGCTAGGAGTTGTGAGAATGGAGGTTGGTAGGATAGCCACATGGGCCACGTATACTGAAGGGTTTCAGATTTAGAAAAGGATTGTTTGATCAAGGATATCTGGGAACACGTGGGGGAAATAACTACATTTCAGAAGGAAGTAAATGGGCCCCGGAAAGGTAATCCAGGAATACCTCCCAAAGGATTAGTTCTGACTGGAGTTCTATCCTTCATCCAAGGCTTTTCACTTTATCTTGCATGATACCTATCCGAGAACCATGCATACACGTTGAGGCGGTGACTTTTAAGCAAAAGTGTAAATGGAATCTCATCAAACTACCAGCTCTTCCTAGTTTCTGACCTCTTAAGGGATGCTTATGTTACATGATGATTTATTTAAAGTAGGTAGGTTATAGTTGTGAATTGTGTGGCCATTTTGTTACCTCTAACATGGCGGTTTGCTTTTTCTTAGAGGTTTAGTGGCAATGTGAAAGCTTGTCATAAAGATTCCCTGGGTTCCAGCTTTGGTAAAAGAGTCTTTCCACCTTTCTGGGCCTGGCTACCCCACAGAATTCTTTTGTTTCATCCTTTCACTCTTTGGTCCTCTTGTCAGTTACTCTGTCATGTGTGACACAACCTCCGCTGTCCAATCCTTGGCCGAGAAGCTTGAGTTTTTCTAAAGTAACCTTGCTGTTTACAGCAACCAAGCAAATTTGTCCTACCACCTGTTTTTCTTTATCCTCGAAATTTTGGAAAGAATTATCTACACTCACTGCTTCTGCTTTTCCTCCTCCAATACCTAAAAAGGTCTTTGCTCATTTACTGAATTTTGTTTACAGATATCAATAACGATCAAGTTGAATAGTTTCTGTTCTTTCAGACTAGTGCTATGTTGTAAAGAAGACTGCAAAAGAGAGTCATCTTTGGAATCTAGTCCTTCAAGTGGAGAGATTTGCCCAAGTGCCTGTCACTCAGATAGTTGCAAACAACAGGAGCATTTACCTTGTTTAAGTAGAAGTGGACTTGGGAAGGGATATTAGATGTTTATGGGCTCCTAATGGAGGGCAGAGGTTTGGATGCCATTCAGCCACGGCAGTGGTCAAAGTAAACTTGAGAAGTTCCCCAGTGCTCCCGCTGTGGGTCACTGGAATACCTGATGCTCCTCTACTGCCACCCCTGAAGACCCGGAAGTCAGAGAATCAATACGTTTGAGTAGTAGCAGTTTTGTGACACTAGTAGTAGTGGTTCTTCTCAGCCTCCTCCATTGGGCTACCCTCTCCCTGCTCAAATGTAGTATCTCCTATGTTCTGAATTTAAGGCAAAAAGAAGAGAGCTCAATCCCTGCTCCATTACTTCTGCTTGTTTTCATTTGTCATTTCAAAGCTAATATTACCCTAATATGGATCTAATGCCTCACCAGAGCCTCCTGAACTCAGTTACTTGTTGAACATCTTCAATAAAATGTCTTTGGCCTGCCTGCCCCATTTTGAGTAGTATTGGTATATTTCCAGACAGAACTAACATTTAGTCTCGTGCCCCAGCTTGTGCTGTTAAATCAGCAGTCTCCATCATTATCCACTGTATTACCAGGTCAGTGATGAAAACACTCATCGGAGATGTTAACTACTGGTCAGATTGGAAGTAGTGGAATGTGATTAAAAAGGAATTAACTCGGCCAAAGAAACTTAAGAGGTGGGATTTGAATTGGGTTTTGAAGAACGAAAGGTTACAGAGGATTTGGGAAGGCAAAGCAAAGACAGCACAAGTAGATAAGTGACTGGAGCTCACTTAGGGGTGAGTGGAAGGAGAGTCTAAATTGTAAAGGCAAGTAGGACTTATTCTGTGGAGGGCTTTCCATGCCAGGGTAAGGAGTTAGAATGGGCGGCAACTGACGGTTTTCTATCATTTTAGAAACAGAACTGGCATCAACAATGTATAGGATGGTATGGATTCAAGTGGTTGGGATATTACAAGAGTGTAGATGAGAGAAATGAGAACCTGGGTTAGGCTATTGCAGTAGAAAGGACAGCTGATTGACTGCTTGATGTACAGACGGGTTGTAGTAACAGTTTTAAAAACACTTGTATAGAGCACTAAACACCCTTTACTATGCCAGCTTGCTCTAAGCTGTGTTATACCAACTGATCGCTAGGAGGCATCAGTTCATCAACTAGTAAGGTGAAGAGGAAGGCAGCTAAGGCTGATGGAGCTGAGAAGTCTGGATAGTTTGGTATTCAACTGGAGAGTTAAAATTTAACCTTTTCAACTCGGCATCTTGGAAAGTATTTCCACCAAACGGTATTTAAATGAAGAGACAAATGGCTAAGCACTGATGAGAGTCACCTGATAACATTTTCATAGATTAGTGTTTAACTGTTTCTTGGAAGACATTTGAGCTTTGCTCTATCCAAATCTTTAATAATACTCATTGTCATGAATTTCAACTGTATATTGCAAATTAGGAACTTTATAGATCAAAGAATTATAATTTTCTAATCAAGTTGTAAATGAAAGTAAACACTTCTTAACAATTTTCCAAGTTCTGTTAAATGTCTTTCAGCCAAGTTTTGATTAATGGTCTTTGAAGCAAGTATTTGGCTATTTAACTGCCAAGTAAAAGAAACTGCTACCAATTCAGTTCCATTACCATGTTTCTCATACTTTTGATTACTCTTACTAGAAACCAATAGGGTGGTAGTTTATATAAATACCTCAATATTAAATTGTATATTGCTCAGGAAAAGACTTGTAGGACTTAGTTTAGATAGCATCTACAGCCTATGAGCCTACCACGTGTAGTAGTTAATACATTTAAAAAATTAAACCAAATATATATTGGTATGGCAAGTTTGGGAGGCTTTTTCGTAATGTTACAGTCTGAAAATTTTTGAAAGGATACATTATGAAAATATCAAAAGCATTTGAAGACATGGTTTGTTTTTTTTTTTTATCACAGGGGCTTCTGATTCAATTTAAAATGTCTACATGTGTTGGGCCTCTACTACATGGCAAGAATTGTACTAGGTGATTGATTGGGACATGTCAAAACAGTGGTCCTTGCCCTCTTGAAGAGCTTACTTTCTATAGGAAGGGGAACAGAAATAAGCAAGAGGCATAATAAATTATCCAGTACTATGTTAGGAGGTAATAGATGCTATGGGAAGAATAAGGGGAATTGTTTGCAATTTTAGAATGATTAAGGTTGGCCTCATTGAGATGACATTTGAGCAAAAACTTCAAGAAAGTGATTGGGATGATCCTGCGCTGTGTTGAAAATAGATTATAAGACAAGAGTAGAATCAGACAAGAGTTCACTGCAGTAATTCAGGAGAGAGATCAGGGTGATTTGGAAGTGGAGAGAAATTGACAGAATATAGGTGTAGTTAGAAGGCATAACTAATGGGATTTTTTAAACTCAATTTGTGGATTGAGTATTGAGAGAAATCTGTAAAGGGTAACTGCAAGGCAGGCATGCTTCTGAGTATTGCAGTTCTGGGGCAAAAGGACGATGGAGACATCAATGGTGAAATATTTAAAATTTTTGTTAAATAAAATACATTCAATGCTCCTATCTTGACAAATATACCTTCCTAGGTACCTGGAAGTCCAGGTTTGAATTTCAGAGTCTTAGAGGCCAGTTCCAGAACATTACTTGCAAGCAGAGCTGATCCTCGGCTCACATCTCATCATCTTTCTTTTCCCCTCCCTGGCTCTAAATTGTATGGCAAGGGGCCTCCTGCACATTTGTGTGCACATCCTAGTCTGCATGTTCAAAATCGGTCCATCCCCGCACACACTAGTGTACACACTGGTGATAAAATGCATTCATTGGAACCGTCGAGGCCATTTAGGGAAGGATATTTGGAATTCTGAGTACCTGGAGTGTAATCTGGAGTTAAGTATGAGCTCCAGATAGATGTGTCATTTTGACTTTTCTCAAGTTCAGGGCTCTGGATAAGGGCCTCTCGACTTGTTTTAGGGGTAGTACTGCTCTGAGGTTTTGGCCTGAGCAGCTGTATAGATGGAATTGTCATCAGCTGAGAAGGGGGCTGCAGTTAGAGCAGGTCAGGGAGAGGAGATTAAGTTTGGGAGTACATATATTTGAGTTCTCGGTAGACATCCAAATCTGTAGAGAAGGGTAAAAAAATTTTCCACTTACAGTACCACTGGTGTAGAATATATCAAAACTGAAGGCTGTTTTCACTAGTGCCATTCTAGCCAGCTAAAAGCTGTTAAAAAAAACAACTAACCAGGAACTTTAAGTGACTCCAGACCCTTAGTGAACCAGCTCCATCCGGGAATTTGTTTTAACCAATCCTGCATAAACCTATGGACTCCGTCCTATCCAGAGCGCTAGTTTTCTTTCTTTTTTTGGTATGGGGAATCATGTAAATCTCCCCTTTCCTTATGCCTTTTATTTTTGCTGAGGAAGATTAGCCCTGAGCTAACATCTGTGCCAGTCTTCCTCTATTTCATATGTGGGATGCTGCCACAGCATGGCTGACGAGTGGTGTAGGTCCATGCCTGGGATCTGAACCCACAAACCCAGACTGCCGACGCAAAGTATGCCCAACTTAACCATTAGGCCACAGGGCTGGCCCCAAGTGCTGTTTTTCAATTTTTTATTAGCAAAAGCTTGATGAGCCTTTCTTTCTATGACTTAAAATCCCTTCAGACTTTTCCCTCTAGTGAACTACTCAGGAATGTCTTGCCCAATGAGTGTTCCCTTGCCTGGCACGTTAGTACTATTATTATTTTCTTTTGAGGAAGATTAGCCCTGAGCTAACATCAGCTGCCAATCCTCTTTTTTCTTTTTCTTTCTTTCTTTCTTTTTTTTTTTTTTTTTTGCTGAGGAAGATTGTCCCTGAGCTAACATCCATGTCCGTCTTCCTCTACTTTATATGTGGGATGCCTGCTGCAGTGTGGCTTGACAAGCAGTGTGTAGGTCTGCATCTGGGATCCACACCAGCAAACCCCAGGCCACCGAAGCAGAACATGCGAATTTAACCGTTGTGCCAGCAGGCTGGCCTCAGTTCTATTATTTTTAAACTTTGTTAGTCTTTGTTTTATTCTTTGGCAACAAACAGTTGGATATAAACTGGGGATGTAAATTTGGGAGTCTTTGGCATATAGATGTTATTGAAAGTGATGAGATTGAATGAGATCAACAAGGGAGTGAGTGTAGATAAAGAAGAGACCAAGGACTGAGCACTGGGCACTTCAATATTAAAAGACTGGGGGTAAGAAAGGGCCCCTGTTACAGGACATTGAGACCGTCACCAGGGATGTGGCAGGGAAACCAAGAGTGAGGCCCTTGAAGCCAAGCTAAGAACTGTATCCAACAGGAGAAGATGATCAACCGTGTCAGATGCCACTTGATAGACAACTTGACATGGCCACTTTGAATTGACCATTTCAGGCTTGTTTACCAAAGCAGTGACTTTCTAGCTAGCTTTCTAAACTTTAGCAACCTTTAAGCGACGTTGGTAGGTTGTCGTATCTACAGCTGAAGTGTTTTTTGGGGGGAATAGTTATTTCCTGTAATTCACTTTCTGTGAATTTATGTCATTGTCTTAAAAAAAGGCCAATATGGCCATTTTTGTGAGTTGGTGGTGACTGTTGAAATAAATTACAAGCAAAGTTGTCACCAATCTAAAAGATTCCTGTACTACTGAGATTTCCAATAAACAGTACACTGTGGTCAGAGACTTCTGAGCTGATCACCAAGTCACTAGGTTATTGTGAAATAGTCAAATGGAAATTCTTTATTTAAAAAAAAATTTTTTTTAAGATTGGCACCTGAGCTAACAACTATTGCCAATCTTCTTTTTTTTCCCCCTGCTTTTTCTCCCCAAATCCCTGCAGTACATAGTTATATATTTCAGTTGTGGGTCCTTCCAGTTGTGGCATGTGGGATGCCGCCTCAGCGTGGCCTAATGAGCGGTGCCATGTCCGTGCCCAGGATCCAAACGGCCGAAACCCTGGGCTGCCAAAGCAGAGCGCATGAAAACCACTTGGCCACCGGGCTGGCCCTTCAAATGGAAATTCTTGAGTTTTAAAGTCTCTAGTTAAAATAAGTGCTTCTTAAAACCGTGCTGCTTGTTCAGACGTTTTGAAGTAATTTAGCTAGAATGCTTTTGTTGCATCCCGATAAACTGCAGAAGCTTAGATACCACCATCTTATTTTTTACCCAGTGAAGTTTGTATCATTTTTCCATATGAAATGTCTTTCCCAAGTACACCTGCCCTCAGAGACTCTGAATTACACCCTTAAAGGAAGTAACCTTTCCAAACGAGCTGAAGAATGGCACTCTGTTAGAAAGATGAACAGCTGGCCATGTAGAAATTCTCTGGAATGCTCACTTGTCCTACAAAGGCAGGGAAGGAACTGAGATGTCTGGTGTAGTGTCTGTCATTGGTATACAGAATTGTTCATCTTTTTTTTTTTTTTAACAATCTTACTAGAAATTTTAATGTAATTTTAATAATGGCCTTTCTCTTTAAAAGACTGCTAATCCATTAACAATGTGAAGGCCCTGAGAACTATGCGATTCAGTGGGACTCAGGATTGTGTGGAATTGTCCCATTTGCTAAGACGTTCCTTAGATTAAGATTCAGGACCCTCCGGTGTTTAAATTTATCCCTTGTTCTCGATTACCTTGGGATTAACTTCGAATTTCTTAGCAAGACACAAAGGATGTGGCTTTTGCTCAGCTCTCCCAGCTCATCGCTCACTTCTTCGCCTGTGGAATTCTTTGTTCCAGCCATATGAAAGCAGCAGATGAGCTAAGTTAGCCCTTCTTCCTTCTTGGGCATAAGCCGCAGCCTTCCTCTGACCTTGGCCAACTCTGCCCTGTCCACCTCTGGTTTAGTTCTTTTTCGTGGGATTCTTCTGTTCTCAGGGTCAGTATATAGTTGAGGCTCTCTGTTTACTTCATTGGTTTCGGTTTGTGCTCTTTATTCTGATTTGTTTCCCAGAATTTCTGTAGAAATTGCTTATATGTGGGGATAGGAGGGAGCTAGGGGCGAGTACAGCATCACCTTCCCCAGGTCCAGATAAATGAGATTACGAAACAGAGACCTGGCCCGTTAGGCGTTTGCAGAGAGGGACCTGCGGAGGCCAACTCGCGGTGTGGAGAGCTAAGCTGCGCCTTGAAGTGTGGGGTCTCCTCGGATTTGTAGTTGAAGTTACTCTTCTGAGATGTTGCAGGCTGTACCGAGGGGTCAAGGAGGGAGCTCGAGAGCTTGTGTCCCGGGTGAAGATAGGCTAGTGCCTGCGCTCCCGAGAGGAAAACGGGAAGGCGAGAAGCCATCCGAAGTGGGTCAGCTTCCTCTACCCCTTCCAAACGGGACAGACGGTAGCGCTATTGCTTAACAATCGCCCTCTGCTCCAAGAAGAGCTAGTTAATGACCGTGAGCGAATGTGAGCGTAAAGACATGGTGCCCTCTCGGTCTCCGCGCGCTGAGGTGTCACGTAGGGTCCGGGGGAGGCACACTTCCGCGGGCCTCGGCCGCTCGGAGCCCTGTCCCCAGCCTCCTTGCCCGCCCAGGCCGGGACACTGGCTCTGCGCGGTCTCGGCGCTCAGCGCGAACCCCAGGGCTGCGTCCCGAGGGCACACAGCCCCACCGGCCGGGGAGAGCGGCCCGGGGGCGATGGCCACGCAGCGGCCCCTGGGCGTCGGCGCTCGGCTGTGGCCCGCGCGGCGGGGAGCAGCTCCTGGCCGGCGGGCGGAGGCGGCGGCGGGGCGGGGCCGGCGCGGGGCGGGGCCGGGCGGCTCGGGAGGGCCCGCGTGAATGAGGCGCGCGCCGGCGGCCGGGCGCCGTTCCGCGCTGGGCTTCTCCCCGCAGCGCGGGCGCCGGGAGCCGCCCTTTCCGCTGGGTGTCGCTCGGGGGCGGGGGGGATGGCCCATTCAAAAGCACCGCGAGGGGGCCCGGCCAGTGCCCTGCAGTGAGCGCTCGCGGGAGGACGGCGGCGGCCCGGCGGCTCGCGGCGGCGGGACCTTGTGGCGCCTCAGGACGCGGCTGCCCCCCTGCCCCGACCCTGACCGGCCGCCGCTCTGCCTCCTGCGCCTCAGCCTCCTCTGTGCGCTCCGGGCGGGCGGCCGTGGGCGCCGCTGGGGCGAGGACGGCGCGCGGCTGCTGCTGCTGCCCCCGGCCCGGGCGGCGGCAAGTGGAGAGGCCGAGCCGAGCGGCGGGCCGCCCTATGCCGGGAGGATGTTGGAGAGCAGCGGATGCAAGGCACTGAAGGAGGGCGTGCTGGAGAAGCGCAGCGACGGGCTGCTGCAGCTCTGGAAGAAAAAGTGCTGCATCCTCACTGAGGAGGGGCTCCTGCTCATCCCGCCCAAGCAGCTGCAACACCAGCAGCAGCAGCAGCAGCCCGGGCAGGGGCCGGCCGAGCCGTCCCAACCCGGAGGCCCCGCCGTGGCCGGCCTCGAGCCGCCGGTCAAGCTCAAGGAATTACACTTTTCCAACATGAAGACCGTGGACTGTGTGGAGCGCAAGGGCAAGTACATGTACTTCACTGTGGTGATGGCCGAGGGCAAGGAGATCGACTTTCGGTGCCCGCAGGACCAGGGCTGGAACGCCGAGATCACGCTGCAGATGGTGCAGTACAAGAACCGTCAGGCCATCCTGGCGGTCAAGTCCACGCGGCAGAAGCAACAGCACCTGGTCCAGCAGCAACCCCCGCAGCCGCAGCCGCAGCCGCAGCTTCAGCCTCAACCCCAGCCCCAGCCGCAGCCCCAGCCCCAGCCGCAGCCCCAAGCCAATCCCCAGCCCCAGCTCCAGCCGCTCCACCCGTATCCGCACCTGCACCCGCACCCGCACCCGCACCCACTCCCGCACCAGCACCAGCAGCCGCTCTCGCAGCCGCACGGCCACCGGCTTCTCCGCAGCACCTCCAACTCGGCCTGAAGGGGGCAGCACCCGCGCCGGAGGAGGTAAGCGCCGGCGACCCGGGCTCCCGGGGCCGTTCCGAAGAGCGGCTTTCGGGGTGCGGGGAGGAGTAGGAAGCCTGCTCCCGGGTTTGTCTCTCGGGTGGAAAAATGAGAAGCTATTCGAATTTTCTGGGAAGGTGGAGAAAAGGGAAGCAAGCCGGGGCCGGGAGCGGCGGCGCAGAGAAGGGGGCTGGGGGACCCGCGCCGGGCGGGCGGGCCTCGCGGGCCGCCTCCCTGCGGGCCCCGACCGCGCGTGGGCAGGGGTGCGCGCCCCGGCGACGCCGCGGCCTCTCTCCGGGGCCCAGGCGCCGCGTAACTGGGTCTGGGCGCTCGAGGGAGCGACCCTGGTGACTTTCTGGGCACACATTGTCCGCCGGCCCGGCCCGAAAAGAACTGGGTTATGGAGGATTGTGAGCCTCCCACTTCATTCCGTGTCATTTCTTTCCAGGTTTTGAGGACTTGAGGAAGTGGGACGAGCACCTTTCTATTGTCTTCACTTGGCTCCAAAACAAGACGGTCTCCCCGCCCCGCGCCAGATCAAGTAGTTTGGACATCACCGGACTGATAACTCGCGATTCCTTAGTTTTCTGCATTCTCTTCACCGCAATGCAGGAGACGCTCTCTAGTCCAGAGGGCTTTATTTATGAACCTTGGAAAGGATCTCCCAGGATGGTGGGCCTTCTAGGAGCAATGATGTACTGTAATTTTATTTTAATGTATTTTGACTTATGATTATTTATTAGTTTTTTTAATGCTTGTTCTAAGACATTTCTGAATGTAGGCCATTTTTCAAAAAGAAACTTGATTTTCAAAAACCTATTCCCTAGTAAGTTCTAATCTTGGAAAAGAAAAAAGTAAGAGGGTGGCGGAGGGGAAAACATTAAGAATTCATACATTATTCTTGGGGCATTTTCCAAAGGTCTGATACTTTGATTCTTATGCAGGTGGTTGAAATTAAACTCTGTGGTATTACTTCTTTTTTTATTTTGAGATTTTTTTCTCCTCGGACATATATTTTGTGTAGAATAGAGGTTTAAAGAAGTTAAGTGTTCAGAAGCGTGTAATTATGAAAATCTAATCACTTTCCTAAAAGGAAGTCACTAGTAGTGAGATCTGATTTCAAATATTTAAAACATAACCCAGCTGATGGCAGGATGATCATGTGGTGCATATTCGGTTGGACTGGGTCTGCTGTAGGAAAAGCTTGGCTTCATGTCATGTGTGTGTGACTCGTTTAATAAGGAGATTTCTATGATTTCCGAGTGTGAATGCAGTAGGTGTTTCATTTCAGAAGCCGCAGTGGGGAGAGGGAACCATTCAGCCCGACTGAGAGGACATTGATGCTCTCACCCATCACCCACACTAGCGCTTCTCCTCCCCAACAGCTTTGCACACTTCACTTGAGCCGCATTTTCTGACCCGTTTACTTTGTTCTGGAAGCATACTCTAGAATCTCATAGTTTAAAATACAGTTTGTAAATATTTCAAAGAACTAGGAGTCATCACTTTTTGTTTTCGTACTGAAAATAATGTTGATCAGATAAACCAGCTGTTTCGCTTTTTATTGCTCTGTGAGAAAGTTGAGGGTTATTTGTTTTGTTATTAGGTTAGCTAAACTCAGAAACTGCAAAAGGAAGGGCTGGGTAAACACTGGATTTTCAGTAAGAAAACAACCCCAGTCTTGTTTCAGCCCCTTGTGCAGGAGTCTGGGGGGCGGGGTCAGGGGAAGAGGATGGTGCTTTTAAAGGTAGAACAAACCCTCTTCTGTGTGAAATCAAAGGGATGGTCAAAATCCACCAGGGCAGATGCTGCTGAAGTTTAAAAAGAGCCACAGATGATACCAAATCCTCTTGGGGCCGAAAATCACTTCCTATCTGCGGGGCTTCACTGCCGGGTCTCTGTTTTCTATTATCTTTTTCACGAAGTCTTGATCAGTATTTTTCCAGCATCTCAATTGGAATGGTCAGTATCAGGCCACTGCTAAGTTATATGTCAAGAAAGGAAAACAGAATTTCTTTATTCTGCCTCCATCTAAAAAGGAGTGTCAAGGTCAAATTACTTTTTAGTGCAATAATTAAAGGTTGACATTTTGAGGTCATAACTCGAATCCAAAAAGTTATGGGGGGAAACTGAAACTCTAGCAAAAGGCGAGCAAAACTTAAGTGGACTCCTACTTCCAGTGGCTGAGCTGCAGTTATAAAAATATGCTGCGAAGATTTAAAAACTCACATGTATATAACATATATATGTATATATATCCTGGGCAGCTCTGAGAGCAGATCTGAAGGCTTCTTCAGTTGGTCCGACTTCTCTGGAAGCACTGCCGTACTTGTAAGATAGGGCCTCGCGTACTAAAGCAGATCACAGAACCCCAGTTAAACCACCGCTGTTTTCCAGATGAAAGGATCTTTCTTTCAAATTCTTGTGCTATAAAAAAAAGTAAAATCCATACCGTACTTACTTTTAAAATTAGGATTTGCATAGGTTTTTAAAAGGCATTTGTATGTTGTTAGCTTACTTATAGTGTAGGTAGTGTCGTGGAAAAAGATTCGCTGGGGCTCCCTCCTGGCTGCTGGAGTGTTCCCCACAATGGCCGTGGTTCTTGACCAGGCCTCCAGATTTGTGGCTCCTTGTCTTGTCTTTCCACAGCCCTTAGTCCCTGGTCTGCTGTGATGTTTATACGGAGTTGACCCTCTTAGTGGCTCTCTAGTCTAAACCCCTATTAGCGTTTAACTGTGACATTCTCAGAAATTAGAAAGAAGAGGAGTAAGATGGTTTCTGTTGTTTGACAGTTTGAAATTCTTACGATTTAATAATTTTTTCCAGCACAAAGTCGAGCATACTTAACAAAACTCGAGAAAACAAAATACAATGGCAAATCATGTAATGTGTCAGTGGCTCTATTCTGCCTGTAAGAAAATGATACAAACCACCTACTATGGGTCTTATGAAGCCTAACAAATCACTTTCACAGAAAAAGGTAAAAATACTTCTTTCAACCCAAGAAAAGGAGAAAGGGAAGAGGAGGTCTGATAGAAAATCCACCCCTTAAATAAACATAAAATGTAAACTGTTGGAAAATTAAAAGGCATGTCGTATCTGGAAACTGAACTTTTGTCCTTGAACTTGTGTTGGCACCAAGCCTCCTACACAGTGAGCTCAATAATGTTTGTTGGGACAAATGCATGAAAGAAGGGAAACACGTGGAAGTCCCCTGCACCAGGAGCCATTGTCCCCCACCTCCCGCGGTGCTGCCTTTCCTTGCAGTCCTGCCACCCCGAGAGCAACTAATCCTGGCTGGCTGGCAAGCTGCAGAGCCTCGCTTTCTGGGGCGGCCGTCACGTCCGCGGGGGTCTCCTGCCCCTCGGGGAGTGCTGAGGTCTGTGAGGAGATGGCTACAAAGGACCCTTTCAAATGGACGTCGCCCTCACAGAGGGAGCTGGGATCCTTTCATCACGTAGAAGTCAAACCAGCTTTCTAATTTCACTTCACACACTTTGTCCAGTGGAGGTAAAAATCCCCAGCGCGTTTAGGAGTTGCCCTTCCATGTGAACGCTGTTAGGAAGTCCTGCTTAGGGTGAAAGGCCTGTTTTAACTCTTTTCTGCTCTCACTTCTTTTAAAGACCCCTCATTTTAAATCTGACACTATACAAGTTTGTTGCCAGTGTGTGAGTTCAAACACATCACTCGCTTTCTGGGAAGGTAACTTGGTGTCAGCCTGGCTCCAGGGTTTACACCGTCAGGCTCAGGGGGGCTGAGAGGAGGGGCCTCAGACTTGAGGGAAACTGGAGCCACCCCTTCGGACGTGCAGCGGTGTGAGATGAGGATGGGTCTGTGAGCATTGGTTCTTCTCTTATTTTAGTAAATATCCAACTAGTTGCTTTTTGCTTTCCCAGTAAAATGCCCTCAGCAGAATAAAATTTAAATTTGGAAATTACAGAGCTTGATATTGAATCCACTAGCGATTCAAGAGAAATACACCTATTTACCTACAGCAACCTAAGATGTATTAATTGTGGAATTGTGCTGGACAGGTTTTTAAGAACTATTTTCTAAATTCTTGACACAGTTTGAAGGGTGACTTTTTTATTTTAATTCGTGACAAATAGAAATGGCAAGCAATAGGATATATTGGAGTATATGAGGAAGCCATTTGGTGTAAACCTAATTCGGCCTGACTTTGTTATTCCAAAAGGGCCTGACATGGCCGTTGAGCCCACATTGTGTATCTGCTTTAAACGTTTCCTATGGCAAGAACAAACGCCCTTGAGATAAAGGTGCAGCTTCCCCCACATTGGCATTTCCTTAAGGAGAAGCATCTTTCCTTAGGCTAGGAACTGATTGCTGCGCTCACCTTTGACCACCCAGCTCACCTGTGACCACCCAGCTTGAGACAACAGACCTGCCACCCTGCTGTGTTCACTGAGACAGAAGACCTACCTGCTGTGGCCATCAATCGCTGTGCCGACAGAGCAGTCTCGCGACTATTGTAAAAGGGACATTTCAATCATATGTGAAACATCCTGTTTGGGGGTATATAACCACTCTGTGCACCCCACTTCTTCGGTGCCCTTTCTTCCTTCAGGAGGAAAGGCCCCGGGCCATGGTCCTCACATTTTAGCTCAGAATAAACTCTCCCAAATTTTCATTTATAGATTGGTTATGGATTATTTTCATCGACAATTAGTTAATTAGTTTTTTGAGGAAGATTAGCCCTGAGCCACCAATCCTCCTCGTTTAGCTGAGGAACACAGGCCCTGAGCTAACATCTGTGTCCATCTGCCTCAACTTTATGTGCAGGATGTCTGCCACAACGTGGCTTGATGGGCTGTGTGTCGGTCCCGGCCTGGGATCCCAACCAACGACTCCTGGGCCCCTGAGTGTGCGGACTTAACTGCTTCTCCACCAGGCCGGCCCCTGAAGGGTGACTTTTTGTTCTGCAGTATTGAATAGCCAATCCAGATTTACATAAGATTGGAGGACATAAGATCGGCAGGACATTTGCCAAACGGAGTATAGGATTCAACAGGGTTTTCTTAGAAAGGATATTATTGTCCAATGAAGGAAACAGAAGGACTCTGGATCTTTAGAAGCGTCCACATAAAGGCAGGTGAAACCAACCCCTATCTCCTCTGAAGCTGCCCTGCTGGTCATGAGCTGGGCAGCAGGGAGGGGTTTAAGCATAGGTGGGCCTTCCTGATCACTGTATTTATTTTGAGAAGAAAGATGGGACACTGTGTGTTATATTCTGCTGTCAGCCTTCTGCTTAGTTTCAGAATATGCAAACGCCAGCTTCTGAAAAGCAAGCATCGCCACGTGCTGAATGCTTTATAGACGATAGCCTTTGTGAACTTAATTTGTGGTCATGATTTGTGTAAATGCGTCTTGAATGATTTTGGAGAGATGTGATTGATTTTTTATATTTTCAAAATGCACTCCATTTCAAATAAAGTATTTATTGAGAGGACCGACCTGTGCCGCTGTTGAAGGCCTGTTCACCTGCACGTGCAGGTTGTTTCCCCTGGGAGAAATGGCCTAAAGGGCTTGGCTGTGTACAGGGCCTGACCATTCAGGGAAGAAAAAGACCATTTTTCGGGTTGGAAATTAATGTTTAAAAAATTACCTGAGAATTTTGAATAAAGAAATTCACTCAGATTTTTTGGCGAAATATTTCATTTTCAGAATGCTAATGAATTTGAGTTGCATTTTCCACAGTACCCCAGAGGACAAGAAATGGTCCCCAGTGATAACTTGAAACAAGTTCCCTCTCGAGTCCCAACGAGGTTCATGTCCTCTCACGTCTCTTGAGAGGGTAAAGCCTTGACTTCAGGGAATCATCCTTCAACTGGGCATCTATAAAGCTCCCTGTTTTATGTTGAGAGCAGAGGAGAGACTTGATTCTTCAAAGCGAAATAGCGTAACTTTACTCTTACAATCTCTATTGGCATCTAAAAGCCTTTAAGCCTCAAAAACTTTAAAATAAGAAATTGGAAGGCAATTTTGTGTCCCTTAGCATAGTCTTACATTGATAGCTTTATTACTCTGCTGTTTTCTTTCTTTAAAGAAGAAATGAAATCTGGGAAGACAGGTTGTTGCCCTCGTGCAGGGACCCAAGGGGGGCCACAGGAAGCCGGTGTCCACAGTAGCTGGGAAATAGAGTCACAGCACATGGGTTCAAGCCCCAGTTCCACCACTTACTAGCCAAGTAGATCTTGAGTTACTTGATCTCTTGGAAACTCAATTTCTTTCTCTGTAGAATGGAGTTGATAAAGGCACCTGCCTTTGGGTTGTGGAGACTTAGGTTCGTACACACACAGGTGCTTAGCACAGGGCCCGGCAGGGCTGTGAGAGGGGGCTCCCTGCAGTTCAGGGTGGATGAACCATCCCGGGGATCGTTAGATCCATAGGAATACATAACATATGGTGTTTTAAAGCTATGAATGGAATTTTCTGATATCTCAGCATTTCTTTTAAATGGTAATAACAGTATGGTGGCAACATCCTTGTATTCAACTTTGAAAAAAGAAAAAAAACATTATTTATAGCACTACTATTTTTATTTGCTGATTACTTTTCAGTCTTGGCCCACATGCTTATGTATTTTAAGTGAGTTACAATCAAACAATCCAAATACTCATATATGTAGATGTAGAGAATGCCGTGGGGCTCCGCCCAGGTGGCCACTTCAGGACAGAGAGGGCACAGGGTCCGCAGTTATGAGAGTGATGGTGGTTCCTGTGCTCTCAGCGAGTCCTTTCCCAGGACTTGTCCTCAGCCTTGTCTCAGCGAGAGCCACGTGCCCTGGGACGCACGCCCTCCTTGGGGGTAGCCCACATCCAAAGATCGGTCTTTGGGGAGTGGATGAAGACCGGGCCCTCTGCCTCAAGTCAGGACAACGGTAAGGGCCATCTGGCTCCCAGAGCTGCCTGGGGTGGGCTGAGCCCTGTGCCAACAGTGAGCTGGCATTGCAGTTCGGCGCTCCCTCTGCCCAAGCCTGTGCGCCTTGCTCCCTCCAGGACGAGTTCCCAAGAACACTGCTTCCCCTCAGCTTCTGCCACCCAAACCACCAGTCCCATCTCGGAGTCTCAGAACCTGTTTCTCAGGGACGCCTGTCAGTGACTGTGTGTGTGTGAACGTACAAGCGTGTGTATAAACGTGCATTTCCACGTCGTGTTTCTGCAGGAAAGCTGGTGGTGTTGGCAGAGGGGGAATAGCACGATGGTTAAGCCTATGCTTCAGGGTAGGGCTCTCTGCCTGGAGCCCTTCTGTCCCCTAGGAGACATTTGACAATGAAGACATTTTTGGTTTTCCCAACTGGTGGTAGAGGTCAGCAATGATGTTAAATATCCTGCAATGCACAGGACAGCCCCCCACAACAAAGAGTCATCCAGCCCAAAGTGTCAATAGTGCCCAAGTTGAGAAGCCCTGCTGTAGAGTCTGATGTCTTATTCTTATCAGCTGACTGCCCTGGAGCAGGTGATTTCATTCATTTCAGCCTCAGTTTTCATGTGTAAGAGGCAGACAATGATAGTACCTGTCTCATGGAGTTATGAACCCAAAATTAGATAGTTCACATAAAGGCTTGTCACTGTTCCTGTCAAAAGGTCAGCATTCAGTTCATGGTGGATATCATCCTCATTATTACTATTTAAAGTCGTACATTTAATGACAGCCTAATGTCCCACTGAGGTGATGTATTATTTCATTCCTTTGCCTCTTGTCACCTGGTGGATTTCTGTTTTTATACTGTTATCAATACATATCTTCATGCATACAGCATACTGAACAGAGCACGGATTCGGGTTCTAGTCTGACTCTAGTTAGGCCTGTGACATGAGGCAGTTCACTCAATCTCTCCAAGCCGTAGCCTGCTCATTTGTATGGAGGACTAATAGCCCTGCCCTTGAAGAGCTTTGATGGACATGCTGTGCAGTGGCAGTGAAATCTGTATGAGTTCAAATCCCAGGGCCACCACTGAACCATTCACTTACAGTAAAGCATGATGTAAATGAAAACATTCCTGTTATCTGGCTACCATTTTAAGAGGGATTAGATATTGTATCCATATATCTATGATACATATATATGTGGATATTATATGTGTATATAATATACATTTGTGTATTACAATCCAAGTAATTAGGATTTAAGAAATAGGATGTTCTTGTAACTAGAAAAATAGCATGAAGTAATTCCTAGTTTTTTGTAGAACTTAAGCCAAATATATCTTTATATTCAAGTGGAAGGCATCATATGGACACAACGTTGCAACTGTCCAGAATTATTGACACAGGAAAACCTGAGTTCACTGGTCGTATGAATCTATTCAGCCAGGTGTTCTTCCTTGCTTTGTTTCTTTTTCAAAGACCCGTGGGAAACCCTCCCCACATCGACAGGCAGACAACGCCGTGGTGGAGGCATCCTACCGCCCTGGCCTCCTCGCCCACGAAGCGAGTCTGGCTGTCAAAGACGGCGCGGGCAGGCCAGGGGCCTGTGGAGATTCCGATGGTCTGGGGGTGCTGTTGATGCAGGCGGCTCTGCTTGGTCTGAGGGTTGTTCCAAATCTGATTTTATCTCGAAGGGGTTTTTAGGACCGGAGGACAGAGAGGCCCACTCTGCTACCGCTCGGTGCAGAATCAGAGCTGCTCCTCTGAGCTGGGGCGGCTATGGGAGTGCCTTGCTCTCCACCAGAGCGTTCACCCGAAGCATGTGATGTTTAGTTAGACTCCAGAAATGAAGACCGGAGAAAACGTTCAATGCGGTTCTGCTGCCCCCTCTCAAACTCTGCCAAAGTCATTGACGACAGGGTGAGCACACGGTCCTGCGGCCCCGGAGACCAGACACCCGTGCTTCTGAAGCAACCGACAAAGGAGCATTCAACTGTTGTGCAGAAAGAGACAGGAAATGACTCGAGGAGTTTCAAAGTTTTGATTATGTCACTATCCTCCGCTGGCTTTCTCCTGAAGCTGACAGTTCATACAGGTCAGTTCCTACTGAAGCTAGCAATGACTTTGCAAGCCTTTTGGGCTTTGCTGGAGCAAATCCTACCAAGTGGTGTGGCTCGCTCTGTCAGGGCTGACTCACCCCTCAGAGGAGCAGAGCAGCTTCGTGACTAATCACAGTCAAAGAAGCCAAACTTGCAACAGTTTTAGGCATATTCTCTTTCTAGTTTCTAGCTGTTGAAAAAAGGTGCATTTCCACAAAGCTTGGCTGCAGTTTGCAAAAACCTGCTTTTAATGACCCTTCAAAGTGTCCCCAAATACGTGTGTATGTCTGTGTGTGTATAAGCTATGTGTGTGAGTGTATAAGCTATGTGTGTGTATGTCTATGTCTCTGTGTGTGTATAAGCTATGTGTGTGTGTATGTCTCTGTATATATAAGCTATGTGTGTGTATGTATGTCTCTGTGTGTGTATAAGCTGTGTGTGTGTATATCTGTGTGTATAAGCTATGTGTGTGTATAAGCTATGTGTGTGTATGTCTGTGTGTGTATAAGCTATGTGTGTGTATGCATGTCTCTGTGTGTGTATAAGCTATGTGTCTGCGTGTGCATGTCTGTGTGTTTGTACAAGCTATGTGTGTGTGTATGTCTATGTGTGTATAAACTCTGTGTGTGTGTGTGTGTGTGTGTGTGTACTAAGCTCTGGCTTCCTCAGAGCTTTGAGCATCTGCTTTGACGGTTGGCCACCCTCTGCCGAGACCCGTTTACAAAGCAGTGGTCCGTGGCGGTGCCAGCTCCCTTTGGATTTCCCTGTTGCCGTGTGGCAGCACCACCCTTGGAGGGGACGACTCTGGTCTCGGTGGGAGAACAATTCAGTCACTTATTTAGTTCCTGACAGCAAAGGAGATCCTCACGGGAGATTTCAGCATGTGAGTTGTGTTTGCAGACGTGAGAGTGGCTGTGATCCTTGCACAACACCCTGGCTCACTCTAGAATAATTGTAATTACTGCCAGAGGTTCTGGGTAAATCCCTGATGCCTATAAAAAGGGCCAGGCAGCTGCTGGAAGGCCTAAATTGCATGGCTATCTCAGCAGCTGGCGGACCCTGGTTTGTATTTGCCATCTATAAAATGGTGGGTAATAATACCTCTCCTCTACTTGCATAAATGGTGAGTTTGAGAGCAGAGCTGAAAATGGAATTTTAGGAGCTTAAACAGTCTCATTCATCCCCCCCTTTTTGCAGAGGAAGAAAATGAAGCTAAGAGGAGCCCGTGACCTTCCCGCAGTCACACAGCTAGTTCAAGTCAAAGCCAGGATTAAACCCTGAACCCAGCTGCCTTGATTCTTAATTATCGCTCTTCCCGCTGGACCACTACTCTGTAAGGCTCGGAAGGCACTTTATATAAATTCAAGGTGTTCTCATTCTTACAAATATTCACTTGAAGCATTCACACGTTACGTCTTCTCCCCTCCAAAAAGAAAAATTTTTATTTAAATAATATTAACCGTCTTCTAAAGAGGTTTACAGATACTGAAAATAAACTGTCTAATTCTACAGTTTTAAAAAGTGGGTTGTGGGGCCAGCCCAGTGGCACAGTGGTTAAGTTCACACACCTTGGTTTGGCGGCCTGGGGTTTGTGGGCTCGGATCCTGGGTGTGGACCTACACACCACTCAACAAGCCACGCTGTGGTGGCGTCCCACATACAAAATAGAGGAAGATTGGCACAGACGTTAGCTCAGGGCCAGTCTTCCTCATCAAAATAAATAAATAAATAAATAAATAAATAAAAAGAAAGAAATAAAAAGCGAGTTGTGACTTAGACCTTCCAATATAATGCAAGTGGGTTAACAGAAATTTCAAGTGAGAGGAAAATTCACAAAAGAAACCAAGTGTATATTTTGAGACAGACATATTTTAAAATAGGGTTGTTAGAATATATTCTTTTTCAAAAACTTATTGAAAATCATTTATTTAGAAATGGGCTTAAAAAGCTGTTTGGAATTTATTTTCTCAGGTGGCTCCTAAATTACTCATGGAATGCTTCCAGTGTTACTAGCCACCCTGAGGTCTTGAAACGATCTCTGGAGCTGAAAAATGTTGAAGCGATCTGAATGTTTGAGGAGGTGGCTGACTGGTTGTTCCAGCCTCTCTTTGTAGGTGTCAGGAGAAATAATCCCCGAGGAAAGGTTTGTCGAGGGTGATGCATCCACTAGCATCCATGAGATCCTGCTAGGTGGGGGGTGGAGCTTGTCGCTGCCCTTCCAGGGGACCAGGTGAAGAGAATCCACACAGCCCCACATCCAATCATAAATAAGTTCACGACCTACTGAGGACATTACCCCAAACCAGACAACTTGGAGAAGATTTCAGAACTCGTACCTTTTACTGACAGGAGAGGGGAGAAAAAAGGAGAGGGCTCCCTAAGGAGTATGTGTACTCCAGCAGCTGGGAAACCAGTTTTTAACTCCAGATTATGTATGCACCCTGAGTGACGCCATTATTTCCTCTGACATAAAATGACCTTTTGCAGGGCTTCATTCACAGCACTTGGCTCCCTCCCGGAGTCACAGCACTTGTCACAAGGCAGTGGGGTGCCTGCTTGTTCTTATGTAAGTGGTGACTGGAGGCCTGATAGGGTGTGATGCTGACAGCCTCTCTCTGACAGCACATTGTCAGCATTCTTGACCCGGGCACTCCAAGAGCCTGGGAAAACACTTTGATTTCAATGTGGCTTCAAAAAAACAGTATCCAGTTGAATCAAATGACTTTATAAAATAAGTCCACACAGCAGCTTTTGTGAGATTAGTTGGTCCTCGAGGCCCCCAAGCAGATTCATGACTGTGTTGGTGTCATAATCAGGGTACCCTCTTATTTGTATGCACTTAACTTGACATATAAAATTAATATTCTTACTACAAACTTATTGCACAGAAATTAACACGTGGAACAGGGTTGGGAGACACAGTGTCCGCACATTAGAACCACATAAAGAACCAGGCACAAAGTGGAAGGTGTGGGTTGTGAGGATTGGTGAGTCGGTTCCACCCTCCTGAGAGTGGCGGGCTCCCTGCAGGACCGGAAGGTGAAGAGCTCTGCCAAGAAAATGGACGGGAGAGCAAGGTATTTTTCTGAAGACTTGCTCAATTCATGCTTTCCCCAAGTACCAGTGAAAATCTCCCTTTGTGGGGAAAAAGCCTTCACTCAGGATGTAACGTTCCTCTGGACCTTTAATGCTTTGGCTTGTTTCTAACAAGTGATTAAGAATGGCATTTTTTAAACAGCCCACTAATTGGGAAAAAATATTTACAAGCTACTTATCCGACAAAGGGTTAATCTCCATAATATGCAAAGAACTCACACAGCTTAACAACAACAAAAAAACAAACAACCCGATCAAAAAATGGGCAGAGGACATGAACAGACATTTCTCCAAAGAAGATATAAGTATGGCCAATAGACACATGAAAAGATGTTCATCATCGCTAATCATCAGGGAAATGCAAATCAAAACTACACTAAGATATCACCTTACACCCGTTAGATTGGCAAAAATATCCAAAACCAAGAGTGACAAATGTTGGAGAGGTTGTGGAGAAAAAGGAACCCTCATACACTGTTGGTGGGAATGCAAACTGGTGCAGCCACTATGGAAAACAGTATGGAGATTTCTCAAAAAGTTAAACATAGAAATACCTTATGACCCAGCCATCCCGCTACTGGGTATCTATCCTAAGAACCTGAAATCAGCAATCCCAAGAGTCCCATGCACCCCTATGTTCATCACAGCATTATTTATAATAGCCAAGACATGGAACCAACCTAAATGCCCAGAAACTGATGATTGGATAAAGAAGATATGGTATATATACACAATGGAATACTACTCAGCCATAAAAAAGGACACAATTGTTCCATTCGCATCAACATGGATAGACCTTGAGAGTATTATGTTAAGCGAAATAAGTCAGACAGAGAAAGACGAAGTGGAAGTTAACATATAGACAAGGAGAACTGATCGGTGGTTACCAGGGAAAAGGGGGGGAGGGGGGAGGGCACAAAGGGTGAAGTGGTGTACCCACAACATGACTAACAATAATGTACAACTGAAATCTCACAAGGTTGTAATCTATCATAATCTTAATAAAAAAAAAAAGAATGGTATTTTTTAAAAACGGAGATTATTTTAGAGGAAAAGGGAAGTGAAGAATTAAGCTTTCCTCTCTCTTTTGAAGACTTTCTTTCTCCCCTAAATGAGTCTCTGAAAAAGGAACTAAACACACAATAGAGTGAAACTTCTGTGAATTTTCTACAGGCTCAAATCTCTTAAGAAGTATTTTCTATAATTTGACTTATTTGGAAAGCTGACATTCATTAGACTATTTCCTCCTACGTCCTCACCCGACAGAGGAGGGTGCAGGTCATCATATCTCTCCCACAGGCTTGATATTAGGAATTAATTCAGTCAGTTTACGTAAAGCACTCAGCCAGGGCCGGGCTCAGATAAGTGCTAATAAAGGGCAGCTACAAGAGTAACTAGGAAACTGCTCGGGGAGGTGATGGCGTGTGGCAGATGGTTTTTGGGTCCAGGTGGCCAGACTTCCCATGTTTATTTGCACATTATTTTCTTCCACAAAAAAAGGTAATGCTTTTTAAAATAACACACCTTCACAAACTTGGTTGCTAATTCACATGTTTAAAAAAACATACTTTTAAACAAGAATTAGGAAATACAGACACCTGTGTAAAATTAGAACTATTTCTCCAGGTTTTTTAATCAGTGATTGATAAGCCGGATTCTGCTCAGCAGATTTAACTAAAGAATAAACTTAAAATGACTTTTTATGTAAATAGAAGATGCTTTTAAAAATAAATTTTGTGCAGGCACTGTGGTAAGCCTAGCAGGGACACAAACAGGAGTAAGACATAAGGCGTGCTCTCGAGGAACCTCTGCCTGAAGCCTGTAGAAGACGAGACACAATACTATTGGTGGCGTGGTACTTATGTAGTAGTAAATCAAGTATTAGGAATAGCAGTAGCAGCAGCTAACATTTATTGGGTACTTACTAAATGCCTGGCCCTATTGCATATGGATTATCTTATTTACTTAGTATAAAGATCTTTGATGGAAGTACTTCAGTCAGCAGTAGATTTGAGTGTATATAAGAAATAATTCCAAATAAATGTATTAAAATAGAAGTTTATTTCTCTTTTATGTAGAAGAAGTCCAGAAGCGAGTGGTCCACAGCGGGGACGGTGACTTTTTGGTAAATCGTGGATCCAGGCTCCTTTTATCTTTCTCTCCCACCATCCTTAGTACAGGCTTGTATTCTCATGATCCAGGATGGCTGCCAGAGTTCCAGACACCTTGTCTGAATTCTAAAGAGAAAGAAGGAGAAATTGGGAGTAGAGCAAAGGGGAACAGCTTCCAGGTAAGTAATTCTTCTTAGAGAAATTTTGGAACCCCCATATAATGACGTCCACTTGCATCTTATTTTTTATCCAAAGTTGCAAGGAAGACTAGAAATGTATTCCTGTAGTTGGGCACATTACTATATCAGATAAAATCAGGGTTCTGTTTGCAGAGAAGGGGAGAATGGCTATTAGAAAGGAAACTAGCAGTCTCTGCCATAGTTCTCATCATTCATCATTTAGTATGTGAGAAATTGAGGATGAGGTTGAAGAAATTTGCCAGCAAACAGTGGGGCCAGGATTGTCATCTGGGCATCTAACCCCACCGCCTTTGTGTTTAACCTCTGTGCAAACTCTGCCCGTGTGCTGGCACAGGCCTGTGGGGCAGAGGTAGGAAGGTGCTCAGAAACAGTAACTTAGAGTTTTTTACATATTTTCACAATTCTTACTAAGGTCTTACGTTTTCCTTTCAAATATGGTACTATTGTAATGATGTTCAATTGATTCTTTTTTACATCAGAACAATTTAAACAGAGTACAACTTATTGTTAGAACAGAAATGTATAGTTGCTTTCTGTGTCTTCATGTCAGAGTCATATTGACAGAGGAGAGGTGTAAGAAAGATCTAAGTTCTCAGAGGAACCTGGAGCAGGAGAGCCAGTCTCCACCAATGATGCTTGGTGCTTTGACGAGAGCCAGCCCCTCAGACCTCACGCCCTGTCCATTCATAGATGCCACGACAAGGTCCAAGTCAGGGAAAGAGGAGAAGAAGAGAGGAATGCTTTCCATTCATGCTCAGCAAGAGGAGCACCTTAGAGTTTATCCTTAGAATTTCTTATTCGTTGGGGAGTTCCTGCAAGGGGCAGCAAGAGGAGTAGAGAGAATCCTGGCTTCTAGACTTGGCTTTGCTGCTAATGAGCTTTGTGATCCTAAACAAATGACTTTGCTTCTCTGGACTTTAGTTTCCTCATCTTTAAAGTAAAGATGCATCTTCGGTTGCCTCCTTTCCATTGTACAATTTTGCTAGTTCTTTCTAGACTCAGTTGCTTTCTTTGGAAAGAGCACAGACTTTGACTTTGGAGGACGTGGCCTCGACTCTCGGCTCTGTCTCTCGTAAGCTGCATGACTTCGCACAGGTCACCTCATATTTTTGAACTTTGGTTTCCTTACCTCTAAAGTGGAAATAATGAAACCTGTCCCACAGAGCTAGCGTGAGGATTAAAATACATAATATATGTGAAAGCACGAGCTACAGTAGTAGATGATCGATAAATGTGATGAATAAATATGTCAGTATCCCATCTTAGCGCTTCTTTTTTAATACTTAATGCTTCCTATCTACTTTATACCCAAATAAGAGAACGATCGAGTCTTTGTGTCACACCTCTCTGTATTGAGAGAATTGAGAAAGGAAGGGGTTAAGCTTATATCCATAGATCAAAAAATGGGCTTTTGAGCTCCTCTAGTGAGTTTGGATACAACACCAAAGACTTCCTCCCTGCTGGGAAGCCTGTGTCTATTCAGGCAAAACATCTAGGAAGAGCTGGTCTCTAGTGTCCCCATCTCATGACCTCTTTATTTCAATCCACTGGAGCCACAGACAGCAAAAATCTCCGTCTACTTAGAAAACTATCTGTTTTTAATTCTGTGCTTTTCGCTCCTTCCTTTAGGAAGAAGAAGAAAACTATACGAAACCCTTTGTAGGGTTTCGTTTTTGCTTTTGTTGCTTTGACGGCCCAATATGCCCTCAACTCAACCTCCTCCAACTCCTGTCCAATGAAAACCCAACTGTCCAATGAGGGCTACTGATCAGCGTGATGACAGATGCTAGATGAGCGAACTATCCAGTTACTCTCTAGGGTTGGAAGGCATTCTAACATGATGTAGAATTGTTTTCTACACCATGGCCTGAAACGAAAATGGGCACTTCTGGAAGATGATTTAGGCAGAAAATTTATTTAAGCGGAATCCTCTGTTAACTGAACACTCTAATGAGCAGTGTTTTACTTCAGCAATTTAACCGAAGAGAATAATCATTGAGGAAATAATAAAAATTTAACAATAATAGCTGCTTTTTTTTGAGCATTTACTTTATGACAGGTCGTGTAGTCGTAAGAGTGTTATGTTAACACTGTGCTATACCAGGTAGGTGTTGTTATCTGCCTTCTACTGATAAGAAAACAGAAGTTTATAGAAGTTAAACAGGTTCCCAAGATCAGAAGGCAATTACGCAGCTCAGGGAGACTCCAGAGGCCCTGCCTTCCACAGTGGGAGGCTGGCTGCACAGTGGCTCACCTTTCTCCAGGGAGACAGTGGCCTGGCAGAGGGCAGCCGCGTAGCAGGACGACCTTCCAGGGAAGAGAGTGGTGGCACCGGCCACCACACAGTCTGCACATCCTCTCCCCGACCACCCTGCAAAGCAGTCTGTGAGCTTGGAAGGCATCATTTTATTTACAGAATGATGGGGCTGTGGATCAAGGGGAAAAAATGGAAAGACTAGCTTCATTTAGCATTTATTCAAGAAAAACGTGGAATGGAATGGAAGCCTTGTCTCCCAACTGCAATGACAAGCAGCACTTCCTGGGGAATTAATGGGAACATCTCGTCATCCCAGAGACCTCCCACCTCGCTGAGGCTGAACCCTGGGCCTTGTCAGAGGAAAACATGACTCGTGGTGAACGGGAAGGTGGAGGACCCTGGTGCAGGACCGTCCAGCCAGTGGGGTGAAGGCACCTGCACAGAACACGAGCGGAGAGGAGCTAGAATCTGGGGGGGTGGGTCAGGGAGGGACTGAAGACCTGTCCACTCACCACTCAGCCTTCACCCAGTTCTCACCTCCCTGGATTTTATTTGACTTTTTGGTGATTTATCAAACCGCTTCTGGCCCTCTTGCTTCTCTGGTTTTTTAAAAATAGGCATTTGGAGGGTCTTTGTGGCATCACAGAGCCTGCCTGTGGCCCCTCCTCCCCTGGCCCTCTCATCTGACTGCACCCCAGCCCCGGGGGGTGCTCTGGCCACAGTGATATCACCATGAGATCCCTTAAGCCGGTTTCCTCTAGCTCCTTCCTCATTTCTTGGGGATTACTGGGTTCAGGCCTACTCCTCAGGGACCCAGGAAGTGAAGGCACGAGGAGCGCTGGGGCTCAGCGTGGGAGCAGAGAAGGAGGAGCTGACGTGACCCTCTCGTCCCAGCTTTGTGGCTCATTTGCCGTAGAGACTTTGCAGAGCCCTGGAACAGAGCTGCCTGTCTGCAGAGTGGAGGCTTAGGAAGGGCTTTGGAATCTAGGCTGCTTTGCAGGTGTGAGAGGCTTAAGGGGTCCCCTCTATCTCCCATTGGGAGGAGGTGGGGGGGCCTGGAAGACATTTTCCTAGGAGGACGAGTTTTCTAAGGGATGTAGAAGTTTTGGAGAGGGCAGAGATGGGAAAAGCAGGACAGACTTTGCCGGGAAGCAGAAAGGGGAGAGATTTTGAGTGCAGCTCTCAGTGCACGTCTCACCACTTAGCGTGAGGGCGCTCACTGGACTTTCCAGAAAGAGGCTTCTCTCATGGCATGCTGGGGCTTGGGAGGGTCAGGATCCCAGGAATGGAGCAGCTCCCATTTCCTCGACAGCGAGCATGTAGAGTCAGACAGTGTGACAGCACATCACCAGCAAAGGAAAGAAGCTGGAGATGGACGCGGGATTCAGTGGAGAGTCAGAATCACAAATGGCTGGAGACAGACCAAGGCCTTGTGGGAACCTGCAGGCGGGAGCAAGCATGGATGGCAGAAAGGGGAAAAGAGCTGATTCAGTCCTTGCGAGTATCATAGCGTTGTTAAGAAATCCCAGGGTCCTTAGACCCTCTGACCGTGGAGGTAATTGCGCTTTGGGCAACACTGACAGAAGCATTTGGTTTGAGTCCCCCATCCACTCACCTTTGCCTCTTCACCTCCTTTCCTAGACAGTCCAGACAACTTGTTGGAAGTTTGGTGTTAACCCTTTGGTCAAAGCTATTATCAGCCATGCCTGCTGCCACACCCTCTGTCACAGCTGTCTCAGTTTGTCCCTTCAGAGACCACGAGGGCCTTTTGAGATCCCCAGAGTGGAGTCTGGCTTTTTCAATTTACACTGTTGTCCACAGAGTTGCTCAGAAAGGCTCCCCTGGGCCTGGGCCGGACGTCGTTTGAGATCCCAGCATGTGTGACATTCAGAAGTGTCCATCTGTGTGAGTCCCCAGACGGGACCTGCCCTCAGCTGCCTGACCACCCAGGGTGGTCTCTGATAATCAGTTCACCTTCTTTCTCCCCTCCCCCTCTGCTCTTCCAGGCCATCAGGGAGCGTTTGCCTCCCTCTTTGCGCAGGAGTGCTAATCCCAACCTTCCAGGTGTCTGGCCAGCGAGGCCGAAGTTCCTGTGCTGTTTCTGATCAGAGGCTCAGGAGTTCCTCCCACAGAGAGATGAAGCCTGGCAGCCGGCCTCATTTCTCAGAATTTCCAAAATAAGCATATAGATTAGTAATTGATAGTGACATATAATTTAAACGGTAAGTAGCAAAATACTTCTTTAGGGGTGACTTGTAGAGACCAGGCCAGACTTATGTTTTTAGGCAAAACCAGGGACTGCTTCAATGAGTTCCCATTAAGCCCCGAGCTATTTTGAGGTTGATTGCTGGGAATCCTTTTGAGTAACACAAGTCAAAGTCCCTTTGGGCATGTTGGACCACCCCCAGCGTTACAAAGTGGGTTGCAGAGGCATTCCAAAGAGAGGCTGGGAAAAACCTGACAGGAAGTATTCCCAGAACACTCTACTCCCAAAGTCCCTGTTGGCTAATGACCACGGCGTAACTGTAAACAAAGCAGAAGAGCTTCAAAGAACAGGGATCTACACACATGAGCATCAGCCAGTCAGCAAACAGAAAAATGCCCTCCTGGCTTTTGTCAACTCACAGCACCTCTTATGCCAGGGCATTCCGACTTTAGGCAAACAATCGTACGTGGTCCATCACCCAGGGCCTGTCTAAACCCCACCTCCAGCCCCCAAAACACCTCCCCCGTCCCCCGCACAGTGCACTTCATCTCTTAGCCAGATTGTCCTGGGGCTGGAAAGAAGAGAGATGGCGGGGACAGGAGGAAAGGGGCCAAGGAGGCCAAGGGGTTCCTGAGTCTCCTTTGGTGTCCACACAGGGCAGGCTGCTGGTGCTCACGGTCTTCCCACAACCTTGCCTCCCAGTTAATCCTACTCAGCGCAGCCTGGGCTCACAGAACAGGCCATGTGTGGGCTCTGGAGCGGGACAGCCCTAGAGCCCAACTCAGCCCCACCGCTCTGCAGACTTCACCCTTGCTGACCCTGTCCTCTCATCTGTAAGACAGGAGCGGCAACTCCTGATCTACGGGGAGGCCTGATTTGGAAATTTCAAACGCGTATAAATGAATGTATTTCAGTGCCTGGCATGTGGGAGATAGCTTCTGCTATTGTTACGACCACTTCTGGTGCCTCTGTAAGTATTGTGAAATAGCGACTGGCTACTGAGCGCTAACCCCATGCTGGATACTGGGTTAAATACTGTGAACACACACATTTTGCGGTCACCACTTCTATTATAGAACTATTTTTTAGAATCCGTGATTCTCCATACATAGAATGCTGCTATATATCAACTTAGAGAAGAACCTCAGCCAGGGAAGGCGGTTTGAACAGACTGACAGTTCGTTTGTATTCGCTCACCTGAGGCTCACGCAGTGTGTGTCACAGACGTCTGTACTGGAGCCAAGGAACTCAGCGTAGTTCAGCCGGTGCTAATCCCGACTCTTCCTAAACTTCCATACGGATATTAAGAACTGGGACAGTTGGTTCTATAGGCTAGATTAAAAACTTGCTTTTAGGTAAACAGTCAAGTAATTGAAATCCAAGTATTAGGTATTAACAGTTTTAATTATTTTACTGACATCTTTCTCAACTCTGCTTCTATATAAATACAACTCTTTTATGCCATTTTATGTTTATCAAAAATTTCTGTACTTTTCAATAAGCAGAAAAGAGAAACTTGCTGTTCTAGACCATATCTATAAGGAGTCTACAATCGTTAGCTTTCAAAACGTCATGTGCCAAGGTGTTTTTTGGGGGAATCGGTAGCTTTGGCGATTCTCACGCTGAGTCCCGCAGCTCCGACCGAGCAGTGGAAGAGCGCGCCTGGGATAACCCTCTCTGAGCGGGGAGTCGCTCCCCAGTGGGAGGGCCGTGTCTGTGTCTGTGCGGGACAAGCAGCCCAGCCTGGGCCCTGCTCTCCCCTGCAGCGTCTGCCGAGGACCGTCTGCCTTGTGCTTCCCCTGGGCTAGAAACGTTTGTCTTTGTTTTTAAATGGTTCAATCTGGCCCGCTGGTTGAGGTGATCTACTCGTCTTGGGACCCAGACAGAGAACTTAATGCATTTTTCTCTGACATCTAGTCAGTGGATGAGGGCTACAATGGGCGGGGGGGGGGGGGGGGGGGGGGGTGGGGGGGTGGGGGGGTGGGGGGGTGGGGGGGTGGGGTAGGATGAAGGGAACACGTATTGATCACTCCCTGGTGCCAGACACCCTGTAAGGTGCTTCATGTGTCTTACCTCTTTTAATCTCCACGATAAAACTGTTAACTAGTTATTGTTATCTGAACTTTACAGACGAGGAAACAGAGAAGTCAAGGAACTTGCCCAAAATTCACAGTGGAAAATCAGATTCAAACCATGGTCTTTCCAATATGCAGTCTGCTGTGCCAGATGATGAGTGGCTTGTTCAGAATAAGTAGTATTTTGGTAGTAAGAACATTTACTTTGTTGTCACATTCCATGGATTTTAGTCCCAGCTTTCCCATTGTGTGACTGTAGGCAATTTAATGCCTCCAAGACTCAGTTTCTCATCTATAAAAAAGGGACAGTAATAATAATAAGAATACTCATCTCAAAGAGTTGTTGGCAGGATTAAACACGGAGGGCACATAAAACCTTAGCTCCTAGTAAGGGCTTAAATCACGCCACCTGTGCTCTTGCTGGTTTTGTGGATGTGGGACACCATTCGTGTCCCTGTGAAGGTACCACGATGCCTCTGTTAATTACACTGCAGTTTTTCACAGCATCGTGTCAGAGACTCCGTTTCCAGAGGTGAAGGTGATGGAGAAGGCAAGAGTATTTAACTCAGGACGACAGAAGGAAGGGTCAGCGGGACGTTGAGGGCTGACTGGAGGGGAGGTAAGTGCAGTAGGAACATAGAATCCATGCCTGAGAGTCCTGAGCAGCAGGAGGGCTGGCGCTGATGGGGGCTCAGGGAGACGCAGGGAAGAGCCCGGGCTGCTCCCACCAGGGAGGGGAGCAGGCTTCCTGTTCTGGCAGCCTCTGGGAGAATTTAGTGACAAGGGCTAGCGGCTCTTGTCACCACTTATCCCCAAAAAGTGGTTCCTTGTAGCTATTCCTGAGCCAGTCCTTAGGGAAGCGTGCGTGCGTGGTGGTGTGTGTGCGCATGTGTGTGGTGGTGGTGTGTGCGCACGTGTGTGGTGTGAGCGTGGCTGAGAGAACTTTAGGGACAAGAAACCACTCTTGTGTGGTTCCAGTCCACCATCTCTCTCCCTTTGATTCATTTATTCCTTCAACACGTATTGAAGGAATATTGAATAAACATTACTCAATATTTTGTTTCATTTATTCAGCAAACACTGAATATTTCCTACTTGCCAGGAACTTTGATAAGGTCTGTGATAAAAATTTGAGTAAGACACAGTCTCTGCCCTGAATGAACTCAGTGACAAATAAATAAATAAACCAATAAATGTCAGTTGAGGGTCTGGGAGAGCTCTTCAGATAATTCAGCTCCTCCTTGTCAGGGACTACATGAAATTCAGTCAATAGCAAACCACGGATTTTGCCCCCAAATTAGACATACATACCCTGTAAAATCCAGATGCTGCTGATGGGGCTGGCTGGTGGCGTAGTGGTTAAGTCAGCATGCTCTGCTTCAGTGGCCCAGGGTTTGAGGGTTCGGATTCCAGGCACAGACCTACGCACCACTCATCAAGTCTGTGGTGGCAACCCACATACAAAATAGAGGAAGATTGGCACACATGTTAGCTCAGGGCCAATCTTCCTCACCAAAAAATAAAAGTAAAAAAATTAAAAATACAGATGCTATTGAAGTATTGGATTAAAACATTCAGGTTTCTGTGTAACGTATCAGTTTGACTGAAAATGACTAACTTAAATCCATCCTCGTTTAAACATAGGACAAGGGGTGGGATATAGATGGAGAGTGATGGCTGCTGAAAAGGAGCTGCAGGCAGAGAAAAGAGGCTGGAGTGGCAGACAGCCTTCTGCCATGCCTTGTACCGGCTCTGCTCACCCTCAGAAGGGCGGCTGTTGGGGACATTTTTATCCTGCCCGCTGTAATATCCTTTTGTGTTGTTGGCGCCAATTTTCTTTCAAATAAAAAAGCAAGCAATTTACTATAAAGCAGTTTTTAAGGATGTGTTAATCAACCATCACACTATTAATCCGTTGCCTGGGGAGCCCCTGTCTCAGTTACAGCCACTCTCAGAGGAGAAAGCTAAAAGCAGACTTGCATCCCCTCAGGAAACGTAACATGTACGGGTTCACACAGACTGGCAAAATTCAAGCTCGTTACTTATTTTACTGAAAAGCAGTACTAAATCTAATGAGAGAGGGAGGGAGAGATTGACCCACGGAATCATTAGCTCTGACAAGGAAGTGGAAATAAAGTCTTCCAGCCTCTTCTGTTCCCAGCAAGACTCCAGGCTGGTTTCCTGACTTCTAGACTCTGGGGGCTGCGGCAGGGTGGAAGGGCTTGGGCTCCCAGAGCTCCTGGGTGCGAGCACAGTGTCTCCAACTTCCGGGCATTATTGTTTCTTTTTTTCTTGTAACAGTCCAGGATGCTTCCAGAGTGGAGGTAGGCCTCTGCTTCACAAAATCACTGAGGGACTTAGGTGGACAGCAGGTCTGGCATCTCTAAGCTGTCATTTTCAAGGTTCCCTGTCTAAGTGAGTGGGGAGAGGAAAAGAGCAAGAAGGAACATGCAAGCAAGAGGAAAAGAGCAAGAAGAAGTGGGGAGAGGGAAAGAGCAAGGTTTTTATAGGCTGGGTCTTGAAGTGGAACACATCCTTCCCACTTGTATTTTGTTGGCTGTTTCTCAATCACATGGCCGCACCTAGCTGCAAGGGAGCCTGGGAATCTGGTCCACTCGGGCCTAGGGAGATGAGGGGATCATGAAGTGGGGAGAAGAGCTGGCAGCCAACTACACCAGCTCAAACACCCACGCTGAGTTCCATTGCCTTCATAATCGAGTACAGACCACTCTTTCTGGCTTGGCAGCCACTGCCTCCCTGGAACCTCATGGGACAGCCCAGCACAAGTCCTGTCCCTATCGGCCTGGTCCGCTTGCTGCCAACTAAAAGTTCACATACTCATGTTCTTCTCTACCAGACTCTCCATATATTTGCTTCAGACTTGGATTTAACTAAGACTTGCGGGCCTAGTATGTGCCAGACACTTTTACAGTCTCATTGACCACACCTCGGTGAGGTGAGCACTGTCATATGCATTTTATGGCTGAGGACTCTAAGCTCAGAGAGGTGAAGTCACTTGTTTACAGTCTTAACTTGCCCACTACTCTTCTCTTTCTTCCAAACGCAGAGCATTTAGAGTCTTTACCAAACCAGTTAATCTCAGTTCTCCCTGGTTTCACAGGAACATCTCTTTCTCCCCCAAGAAAAATGGAGTTAAAGCTTCTAGGTCAAGCTTGGGGGCTCTATATGTTTTTAGAATTCTTTGAAGGTTCTTACACAAGGTGGGGACTGTCAGGATTACTTGATCCTGAACTTAGCAGAATGCTTATTGATTGTTATAACTTAGGTGTTAGTATTTATTCAGACCAAACCCAACGTTGTTCAGACCCTAAGTTACCTACAAACCTCTCTCTTTTTCTTCCCTTTGGTGCTTGTTGAAAGAAATGCTGGCTCTTGTGGAGGCGTATGTGTGCTTCCCCGGAGCTCCCCCCACTCCCGGGTCCTCCCATTACACGGTGCATTAGTTTTGCTCTTGAAAAAGGAACCTTGGGCAGAAATTCCCAGCTGTGATTTTTCTTCTCTAACTTCCTGTGGTTGACGTGAGGTGTATAGACTGGAAATGCCAACTCCTTGACTGCTGAAAGGTACTTGCAGTCTCTCCTCTCTGATCCGTTAGTTGCTGAGAGATGCCACGTCCTCAGAGCTAGAGGCTCAAGAAAGTAACCATCTCAGCCTCAGACGAGAATCATCCAAATGGCGGGTCAAGAGCCAAGAAGTGGCAGGGGTGAGTTTATTGCTTTGCTCGAGCTCCCCCCATCTTGAGGCATTTTTTATTATGATTGTTTAATGATACTTATAATACAAGAAACAGTTACAAATGTTAGGGAGGTTGCATTGCCCTGGGGCTCTCTCTGGCTTGCTCTCTCTCACAGCTGCAAGTGTGCCCCCCCTCTCATTAATTCGGAGGTAATCAGGTTTGCGCTGCAGCTGTGTGGCATATGTTTGCCTGAAACAGTCATGGCCATGGGCACCAGAGCAATTAAGACTGGAAAAATGCCAGCATATTTTTCCTTCTCTGATGAACTGATAACATTTTTCTTTTAATTCTTGGATTTATATGGTTTCATCAGTAAAGAGAGTAAAGCAAACATTTTTTGAGCACCTGCTATGTATCTGAGCTGGTTGCTTTTTGTAAATGTTATCACATTTAGATGTACCGTCTTGGTTTTTTAAAAATGGTTGTAATTTTATTAGTGGAGAGAAAGGCCGAGGCCTGAAATGCTTCATGGGAGGAGACGGTGACACGATGTTGCACACAGTAGAGCACACGTAACGCTGCGGCTGGACTGTCACATCAGGGACAAAGCTGGTTAGACACTGCCAGTGGGAAGTTGCTATTTCTTTTTCCAATTTCAGTTGAATTCTAAGTCGTTCTTAGGTTGCTTGATAGAAAAGCCAGTATTGCTATACTCTGATTTCGGACTCAAACACAAAAACTGTCTTTACTTTTTGGATAATCTTGTAGAAGTTAACAGATCAGAGCTTCCTTCGAAGTAGGTTTGGACTGAGTTATGGTGCACAGCTGATAGATAGACCAGGAGCAAAGCTGGCAGCAGAGGAAGCCTGCACCGCTGGATGTCCTTTTGGTGTCTGAGCACCCCTATTTCTTTCTCCATTCACAGCAACTTGTTCATTCTCTTGCATTAAGTAAGAATATCAATACAAGTAAAATTTCCTTGAAGATTTACCTAGCTAAATTAACCCTTGTATGAAATTGTGCTTATTCAGTAAATACTCAATTTCATTTTTTTTCTATTTTTATTAGCTTTCTCATTAGCTTTCTGAGCATTAGTAAGCATGCCGACATGCTAAAAGATGACGCAGCTCAGAGTCGGCAGACTACAGCCCTGGATCAAATCCTGCCTGCAATTGCCCGTTCATTTTCTTGTCTATGGCTCTCCTGCGATACCATGGCAGAGTCCAACAGTGGCAGAGTTGAACAGTTGTGACAGACAAGGCTAGCTTCATGGGCGTGCAACTTGTGCAGTCACACAGAGTCTTGGCTTAGAAGCATCTTGTGCTTGGTTCAATGGCGCTGCTGCAGCCATCTTGAAGTTATTAATAATTTTTGAACAAAGAACCCTGAATTTTCATTTTTCATTGGGCCCCACAAATCATGTAGCTGGTCCAGGCCACAGAGATTGTATGGCCTGAAAATCCTAAAATATTTACTGTCTGGCCCTTTACAGAAAAGTTTACTGATCCCTAACTTAGCTGATCTTCTGTTTTCGTATATTTGTAACTATTTAAATCATTTAATGTTTTTAAGAATTACCTGGAGAGAACGTTTAAAACGTAAATACTTGAGCCCACATGCAGAAATTCTGGTTCAACAGTGGTCTCTTATGTGACCTAGGTATATCTATTTTTAAAAAGCCTGCTGATGATTCCGACGTGGCTGCTCCTTGGGCTGTGCTGGAGAAAACCTTGTGGGCTCTCTCCCCTGTGTCTGGGCTGTCTCACTGGATATAACCTCACCAGTTCACCTGCCTCCAGCCCCTCCCTTCCCAATCCCTTTTTTAAGCTGCGGTCAGGTTAATGTCCCCCAAACGCGGCTTTTGACATCTTACCACCTTGCTCAGATCTTTTAATAGTTACCTGCTCTCGGAACAATAGAGCCCTAACTCATCTGTTGGGCATTCAAAAGCCTCCTGCATCGGTTTCTCACCCCAGTCCTGCATAGAGGCAGTCTGTATTTTGACAGAGTCAAAAGCAAATTCCTCTTTCCACATCCAAGTTTTACCACTCACCATCTGTGTACCCTCCTAGGAGGCTCAGAATCTTCATCCTGCAAATTGAGACAATGACTCAATATGACACATTGAGAAGGACATGACAGCATTTCTCCAGTGCACTTGCCCGAGTATGTCAGCTCATTCTAATCGTGAGAAAACATCAGACAAACCCACACTGAAGGACATTCTACCAAATAACTGACCAGTACTCCTCAAAAGTGTCAAGGTCATGAAAGATAGGGACACTGAGGAACAGTCACAGGAGGAGACTAAGGAGACATGACAATGAAATGCAATGTGGGATCCTGGGTTGGTCCTGGACCAGAAAAAGGACAGTAGTAGAAAAATTGGTGAAATTTGAATAAGATTGTTTTTTAGTTAATAATATTGCACCAATGTTAATTTTCTGTCTTTGATAATTAGACTATGGTCATGTAAGATGTTAACATTAGGGGAAGCAGGCTGAGAGCTGTTAGGAAACTCTCTGTACTGTTTTTGTGACTTTTATGTAAGTCTAAAAGTAGTTCAAAATAAAAAGTTAAAAAAGTTGAAATAGTAATATCTACACTACAGAGTTGTAAGAAATTATAAAACAATAGCTAACATTCTGAGGGCATTTATTAGGTGCCAGCCACAGGGCACTTTCCATTCACTGAGTCGTCATAACAACCCTGCGTGGTAGGGAGCCCTTGTCTCAGGTACGGTGCCTGGCACGTAGGAAGAAATCCCTGAGTCCCAGGAAACTTTTCTCTCCTCACCGCCTCCCAAACATGTCCACTTGTCGAGTCTCAGTGAATCTTGTGGGGCTCTACTGCCAATCTGGACTTCTGGAACTCCTATGGGCTGCAGTACTCATCAAGCACTTGTTTTGTGCAACTTGGTATCATGAATTTTCTTTCTATGTCTTGGCATCCCAGCTAGAAATGGACTTCTCGAAAGCAGAGGATGTGGATATCTCACAGTGCCTCACACCAAGAATCTTGTCTATCACATACTGCTCACACCAACAATCTTGGATATCCCATGGTTCCTTGCACCAGCAATCTTGGATATCCCATGGTTCCTTGCACCAGCAATCTTGGATATCCCATGGTTCCTTGCACCAACAATCTTGGATATCCCATGGTTCCTTGCACCAGCAATCTTGGATATCCCATGGTTCCTTGCACCAGCAATCTTGGATATCCCATGGTTCCCTGCACCAACAATCTTGGATATCCCATGGTTCCTTGCACCAACAATCTAGGATTTCCCACCATGACTTTCACCAAGAATTCCCCAAGTACCTCATCACCCTCAGATCTCCAGGAATGACTCATGTTGACTGGGCCTGGGATAGGATCTCTGCCCTTACTAGAGTTGGAGACATTTGTCTCTAGTATAGGAGGCAACATTAGCAGTTGGCTTCTTGGATGATTTCTTGGAAAAGTACACATTGCAATCTGATTTCAAGAGTGAAATTCAGCCATCATACAATCATACATTTTTTAAATTGTTGTTATGAAACACATAGCATAAAATTTACCATCTTCACCATTTTGATAAGTGTCCGTTTCAATAGTGTTAAGTATATCCACACTGTTGTGAAGTAGATCACAATCATACATTTTTTTAACCTCAAAAAATACTTTAGCAAATCCAGAATATGTGACAACTCTCACTACTTAATGATAAGAGAACAAAATTATCCAATAAAAAAATAGGATAAAGATTTCACCATGAAGATACACAGATGACAGATAGGCACATGAAAAGATATTCAACATCATTACTCATGAGGGAAATAAAAATTAAAATCACAATGAGATATTGACTAGAATGGCTTCAAAAAAACTGAAAATACCAAGTGCTCACAAGAATGTGGAGTTAATGAGACTCTCACACATTGCCGGTAGGAATGCAAAACAAGACAACCACTTTGAAAAACTGGTTGGCAGTTTCATATAAATTAACGTATAATTACCATATAATCCAGCATTCCCTCTCCTAGATATTTACACAAGAGAAATGATGACGTATGTCCACACAGAAACTTATATGTGAATGTTTATTAAACAGCTTTGTTCATAATCACTGCAAAAGTGGAGACAACCCAAATGTCTACCCACTGATGAACAGGTTGTTGTACATCATCCTATGGAAACCACTCAAGAGAAAAGAATGGACAGTGATCCATGCAACAACGTGGACGAATATCCAGTGTACTATGCCGACAGAAGCCAGACTCAAAAGCCACACTACCTCATTCTTTAATGTAATGCTTTGGGAAAGCAAAACCATAGGGACACACTGGGATTGGGGAGAGGGTTAACTATAAATTTTGCAGTGAAATATTCTACAGCTTGATTGAGGTGGTCATTACGCAACTCATAATTATTGGTCAAATTCATAGAACTATATACCTAAATAAAGTCCATTTTTACTATATGTAAATTATTTTTCAATTGACCTATCTTTAAAAATACTTTAGCTATTTAATACTTCCAATAGCTGGCCACTTAATTTGCGGCATTGCTATCAGAAACAGCTGGATTCGGTGGGAGAAGCTAATATGTAGGCAGATCTTAGTTCACCCTGGACAGGCCCAGTTAATGCTTGTTTTCCTGTGGCCCAGTGGGTTTAACATTTGTCCCAGATGATAGAGACCTGGTTTGGATGATAAACTCTATAGTCGTATTAGGGTTCGATGATGTTCTCACTGTATTTCAGACAAACTCTTGAGAGACCAGGTCATTAAGCAGAGTTTTCAAGAGAGTGAGACCGGGCTGACTTTCCTTCCAAGGAAAAGCGTAAGTCCAGGCACACTCTCAGCGCCCCTCTGGCTGAGTCTGACTAAGAAGACATGTGGCACAGACTTTGGAGTCTGGTAGATTTAGGATTAAATACCAGGCCAGCTCCTAAGCAGGTGGGCATGATATTTAATCTAAACCACCTCACCTGTACAATAGGTATTACAATACCTGAGTTGCAGAGCTGCTGTAAAAAAAGTGACTTAGCAAATTGCTTGGTGCAAATTCAGTGCTCAGGAGTTGCTAAGACCCTTGCTGTCACTTGTCGTCATCACTGTTCCCTGTGAGTAAGGAGAGCTTCCCGTATGAGGGCTGCCTCCCCACCCCGAGGGCACACAGGTCATGCTGTGGCAGCGCACACAGTGTGCACTCAGCTGTCATAGGTGCTTTGGCATTCCCCGCCTCTTTCTTCCCATAAGGTGGACCTGTTAACAACTCGTTCCTCACTTAAACCTGGGTCCCTCCCGGAGGATTACTGGTAGCACCTTCAAGTGTCTCCCCTCTTCCTTGATGCTTGCTTGTTGTCTGGTGATTTCAAGTCAGGCTGAAATCTGAATAATTTGAGGCATGCAGCACTCCCAAGGGGTAAGAGAGCCGGCAGCCTGCGTCACCCGGGCCCGCGGCGGGTCGCTCTGAGTGTGGGTGGCTCTCTGCTGAGATATTTGAGTTAGTGAGTCAGGACCTTGGAAGAAGGTGTGCAGCTCAAGCATGATTCACTTGAATCTGTGGAGAGAGAGATTGTGCTTCATAGTTTATTGAGAATCTGCAACGTGAGCCACCGTGGACCGCGGGCAATTAAACAGTCAGACGAGTATTTTCTTTGGACCAACAAATGAGTGCTGTTAAGGCACAGATGGGGAATAAAAAGAAACATAACATCCAGAACCTGCTTTGAAGGAGTTTATACTGTACCTGGGAAGACAGAGTGAAAACACACAAACCAAGGGAATAATAATACGGAATAGTATTAAGTGCTAAATGTCACGGAAAGACTTAACAATATTGATAATAATTATAAAGCATGTAAAGGAGAAATGAATATAAATGAGACATGGTCAGGGCAGATATTTAGAAGTTCCCTTTATGTGACTTTAGTGGTTTTTTTATATGTGATTTAAGAATTAATTTCTGTCACCAAGCGAGTTTTCAGGTACTTCATAGTCCTGTACCAAAGCTGAGTGGGAAGCAGTCAGTGGGGCTAGGATTTGAAAAGAAATTCAATTCATTGTAGCAGATGCAAGCTGGGAGTGGGAGATAGCCCAGGTAGGGAAGTGAAATACTCTCCAAACTTTCAAAAGGCCTATTGGTGAACTTTTAATAGCAAGCTGCTATGGAAACTTCTGATTTTTATTTTTTTGTTTTTGTTTTGCAGGGAAAGAGTCGTCCTGAGCTGACATCTGTTGCCAGTCTTCCTCTTTGTATTTTCTCCCCTCCTCAGAGCCCCAGCGCATGGTTGTATATCTAGTTGTAAGTCCTCCTGGTTGGCCTACGTGAGCCGCCACCACAGCATGGCAACTGACAGCTGAGTGTGTGGTTCTGGGACCAGGAACCTAGGCCGCCAAAGCAGAGTGTGCCAAACTTTAACCACTAGGCCATCAGCGCTGGCTGTTTTTCCTTGAATAAATAGTTAATTTCCTTATAAAGCATAGCTGAAAAAAACCTGTTTCTTCCAAGTCAGTTAAGCATTCCCGTGGGAATCCTGGCTAATTAGATTACACTGTTGACCAAGGAAGTGGCTACTATGACTGGGGATAAAGCAGCCTAGCAAACCTAAACCCAGCAGCGATAAGGCATGAAACGCACTACCTTCACCCATGTTTCCTGTGGGCTCATCTGTGGATTGAGAGTATTTGAGGTGTGTGGAAAACAACCGGTAAAGGCCTGCAGGCAGGAATAAGTATGTGGCGGGGTGGCAAGGCCTAGGGGGTGGGCAGTAAAGAAGCCATCCTGATGGAGGGAAGGTTATGTGACAACAAGTAGTGAGACAATGATCGGTTGTGTGAGGTCAGGCCGTAGAGGGAGCTCAGATTTGGAGTATGATAGACACGCGTGGCAGATTCTTATTCTGTTTTTACGTGCCTTGCGTAGATCAAAGTATAAGTCCTTTCCAGTGGTGAGATTACATTCTTCAGCAAAGAGGAAAAGCTATGTCCTTCAGCCTTCAGAATGCTCTGTCCCTCTTACAAGGCCTCTGCTACGTGCAGGGAGGCTTTAAAATGCAAAGCTTCACGCACAGAACACCGAAGCCACAGCAAAGAAGGCAAACCATGTCTGCACAGTGCCCAGTGACTGCACTCCAGTGATCTTAGCAAACGACAAAACTGATAGCTGCGTTCTTGAAATCCATTCCTGTGACAGATTCTATGCCATTTTTAGTTATCTGATTTGCTTTTCTTGAAGGCTGAGGCGAAGGTCGTGATGTATTGACTTGGGGCATAAATATAAACGTTTCCTTCACTTTTTTCTTCTGACATCATCCTCTAGTTGGAGAACATGGAGACTTTTTGTTTGATTTGGAGAAGGCAGAGTGTTTACCAATGGCTGAGGGGTGATTAAGAAATAAGGTAACTTCAAAGAGTGTGTGGAGTGAGACCTAGATAAAGATTGCCTGGATCTCTTCTAGATATTATGGGAAGTTGATTTAGGTTAAACTTGAACAAATCCTGTTGAGTAGGTCATTGAAAGTTAAGAATAAGCTTCAGTGTCTCTGGTGTTGTAAAAACATTGTCTACAATAGTAGTCCCATGCACCGTTTAAGACCCTGACCCTGTTGTTGGGACCTTGTGATAAAATTGCAAATCCTAGTATTTAAAAAATTCTTGCTCCTACTTCATAGGTGTTTGTGAAGCAGTTTTCCAATACAGCAGTTAATAAAGGTAGAATGACCCATTCGAGTGTAATCAACAAATATTACCAACAAAGGAAAACATCTGTGTCTACGCAGGTAGGTCACAAGGTGGAGAAAACTGCTATTAATTTTCAGGGCTGACTGAGAGCCAGGCTGAATCAGATCCTTCTTTTTGGCTGATGAGAAGCTAACATGAATTATGATAGTGCAGAAAAGGGCCAAACTATAATTTCCATTTCCAGCAAAGCCACAAAAAGAGTTTAAAGGGTAGGAAGTGCTCAGTGTGTGTCATTTATCATGAAGGCCAGTTTTCTGTTTTGCACAGCGAAAGATGCTTTGCCAAAAAGTGAAGACCAGAAGGGAAAATACTCACTTTAATTTTCGGGCTGTGTGTTGATGTGGGTCTCTGTCCTCCTGTATGGTAGCCGCTCCCCACCTGTGGCGGTCAAGCACGTGAACCGTGGCTGGGCTGCACTGAGTCGTGCTGTGAATATAAAATACCAACAAAGTGGGAGGACTTAGTACAAAAAAGTGTGGAATATCTTATTGACGATTTTTTAATATTGATTTCATTGAAATGCTATTTTGGCTATATTGGGTTAAATCTAAATAAATTATTAAAATTAATTTCACCTGTTCCTGTTTGCTTTTTAATAATCTACTAGGAAATGTAAATTAGGTCAGTGGCTTGCGTTATATTTCTATTGGAAAGCACTGGTGTAGAGGGTGCCACACTGACTTTAAGCACTAATATTTTTCATTGATGCATTTCATGCTGCTGGTATAGACATAACAAGTTGAAACTCAGTTAAGAAATAGAAATCAGGCTTTTTAACCCCTCAATGATTGCCTTAAAAAATGAACTGTTTTATCTTACAGAGATTTTTAAAAACACTCAACGCGGTTATGCGTCATACGGTTTCTTTTGCATTTGTTTAATGATTTCTTCTAGTGTGCTGTCATAATGATAACTTTCTATTCTTTGGCAGAATTAGTTCAGATGATTAAATTCCCCTCTGAGCATTTAGAAGGGGGCAGCCAAAGAAAGCTGATTTGAATACAGGGGATAAACAGTAATTAAACTGTAAATGTTGATTTTCTTTTGAAGTCCACTGGCGTGTTTGGTGTGAATAAAGAGCACATTGCGGGTCATTGTTTCGGCTGCCGCGGTTGTGGCACGTGAGAGTCGGTGCAGGGCTGCGGCACGCCGGGGAGTTTCCCAGGCCCGCTGAGCCGAAACTGCCTTTGTTTATATTAAAGCCTGGAGAACTTCTTTTCCTCAAAGAGTACACATTGATTTTAGATAAAATCTTCGAGCTTTTTTTCTCTTCAAACTCATCTACTTCACTATAATCTGGAGAGGAGTTTTTAAAAGCTGGAAACGTGGCTTCTCACTGAAAACTGAAAAGGGCTTATTTCACTGTGCCTTTTTCGGAAATTTTAATAGTTCTCAGCCTCAGCTGTTTATTAGCCTTACCTGGGGAGCTTTTCAAAGTCCCAGGGTCCAGGCTACACTCCGGATCAATTATGTTAGATACTCTGGGAGAGGATGGAGGCTCGTAATTGTTAACCCTCCCCAGGTGATTCCGGTGTGTAGCTGGGGCTGAGAACCACGACTGCCTTAACAGTCTAAGGCACGCCTGTGTTCACTGGCTTTTTCCAGAAGGATTCAAGGAGGCTGGCTTGCAACTAGTGAATGAGTTAAGTTTCTAAATGGCTTTTTTCCCTCCAGTTGAAAATTAGAGGGGCTGAACATTGGCTGATCCTGAAGCACATTGCAATGTATAGTTTTCTCATGCTCTAGCATAAACAACGAAAAGACTGAGAATTATAAAACTGTCACATGTTCAAGAATTAATTAGGCTCGTATTATTCAGGATAGGTGATGCTGGCTACTGGTCTCTTCAAACCACACATACTTACGTATACACATAGACACATACAAAATCAAAGTGTTATCCACTGCTAATGTATTTTCACAAGTTATTTGTCACAATATTGACAGTTTCAGCCGGATTCTAAAGAGGAAATTTCCCACAGGGTGAGTATGGCAGGGATGGTGCTGAATTATTGGGTTGGGTATTACTGTCTTTGCAAATGTAATTATTATGATGGAAACCCAGTTTTTCCATTGTGAAACTGGTCCTCGTGAATCTGGACCTACTGCATTTAAGGCCTTTGAAGGGGGTTAGTGTGGTGGAAGTATTTTTGTAGGCTGTGAAGCGCTAAGCAAAGTAAGCTAATGCATTATGTACATTTCGGGAAGTTTGGAGTTTTCACATTTAAAATCAACATCAGACGAGACAGTCTCTGTTGTAGGGAGTCAAGAAAGGTGGTTTATTCCGTGCTTGCTGTTGGGAGCAGGATGGGCTTCTTTCAGGAATTTCAAGATAGGTGGAGGGGAGAGTATAAAAAACCCTTGAATCAGTGGCAATTAGTTGTTAGCCATTGTATTTCATTTTAATTTTTAAATTTTTTATTATTTATTTGTTTATTGAGGTAACTGGTTTATAACATTATATAAATTTCATGTGTACCTCATTATATTTCAATTTCTGTGTAGATTACACCATGTTCACCAACCAAAAACTAATTATCATCCATCACTCTACACACATGCCCTCTTACCTCTTTTGCCCTCCCCTCTGCCCCTCTGGTAACCACCAATATAATCTCTGTATCTATTTGTTTGTTGTCATTGTTGCTGTTTTTATCTTCTACTTATGAGTGAAATCATACAGTATTTGGCTTTCTCCATCTGACTTGTTTCACTTAGTGTAATACCCTGAAGGTCCATCTACATTGTCACAAATGGCAAGATTTCATCCTTTTTTATGGCTGAGTAGTATTCCATTGTGTAGACCACATCTTCTTTATCCATTCATCTGTTGATGGGCACTTACATTGTTTCCAAATCTTGGCTATTGCGAATAATGCTGCAGTGAACAAGGGTGCAAAAGTTGTTGGCCATTTATTATCAACAGCTTTAAGAATGTTGTTCATTCAACAAACATTCATCAATGGTCTACTAAGTGTCTAATATTCTAGGAGCTAGGTATGTAGTAGTGAATAAAGTAGAATGACAACAAAAAGAAATGCCACCCTCATGGAATTTACATTCTCGTTGGAGGAGACCAGTAATACATAAAGAAATTATGTTTTAGAGAAAAGTAAATGGGAGAAAGTGGATAGGAAGAACCAGAGGATAATTTCTCATGTGACTGGGGCCAGCTACCCCAAGGAGACATTTGAGCAAAAGACGGAAGTAGGTGAGGGAGCAAGTCACACAAATCCTAGAGGAAGGGTATTCCAGGCAGTAGGACAAATAGTACAAAGGGCTTGAGGTGGGGGTACACCTGGGCTCGCCAGAGAAAATACAGGAAATACTAATTTTAGATAAACAACACATAATTTTTAAATACAGTCACGCACCACGTAAGGATGAACTGCGTATACGCTGGTGGCCCCATAGCATCAGTACCATTCAGCCTAGGTGTGTGGAACGCCATACCGTCTAGGGTTGTGTAAGCGCACTCTGTGTTGTTCGCACCACAATGAAATCGCCTAATGATGCACTTTTCAGAACATGTCCCCATTGCTATGGGGTACGTGATTGTATGTGATATGCAAAATTTGGGGTGTATTTATGCTCAAAATTAGTGTCCTCTTTTTTATTTCCTAAATCTGGCGACTGTAGCGTATCTGAGGGAGTGAAAGAAGGCCAGTGTGTGGAGCATGGGAAGAAGGGGAAAGCAGAAGTAGGTGAGGTGAGAGAAGCACTGGGGCCGAGTGGGCCGGCCTTGAGGCGACTGTAGAAACTTTGACTCCAACTGAGCCTGGACGTCACTGAGGGGTCTGAGCAGAGGGTGCTCTGACCTTTCCCAGAGTCTAACAGCCGGCTGGCCCGTGTGTTCCGGTAGGAGGACAAGGGCAGAAGCACGGGGACCGGCTAGGAGGCTCTCGCACTAATCCAGCTGAGACGGCCTGGCGGTGAGAAGCGGTGAGAGCCTGGGAATATTCTGACGGCGACCACGGTGTTTGCGGACGCATTGGATGTGGGGCGATAGCAAAAGAGAAGGAAGGATGACACTGCCGTAAGTGAAATGGGGAGACTTCAGGTGGAGCAGGATGTTCGGGCGGAGGGAGGATCCCGAGCGCATCTGTGGTGTGCTCAGTTGGCGATGTGCGTTCCACGTCCCAGGGGAAATGTCAAGCCGGCCGTTGGCGTTGTCCTCTTTCCCCCACGTGGAAAGGGGAAATGAAAGCAAGGGTGGGGAACGGGCGCGGAGGTGGTTTGGAAGAAGGTGATGTTCTCAGCCCCGCTTTGGGGGACTCGAGCCAGGGGAGCGCGGCCACCACCTGTCGGGTGCCCCCAGCTGCCGAGGGCCCAAGCTGGTCAGCACACGCCACCCCTCCCGGGGGCGCCTGGTCCTGGCAGTGGGGCCGTGAACCCGTCCCCGCCCTTCCCTCGGGGCAGGGGAGCTGCGAGGGAAGCAGACGGAGTTCCTCTCTCCACAGATGACCTCAGAATGAAAAGAAGTCTCTCGGGAGGCGTGCCACCGTCCCTATGAATATGTCTGTTGTTCCCGACGAGTCCTGAGCCCAGCGCTGAGGCCGCAGCAGGCCCGTCCCCTCCCTGCCCCGGCCGGAGCCGAGCCGGTCCTTCCGTCTGGTCCACGGAGCCCAGCGACTTCCTTGGAGCCTCGGCTGCGGAGGCTATCATTCCATCTCTCCCACCCACGGGATCTTGGCTCCTCCTCAAGGCTCTTTCGCCTTTTCCCACAGTTCCCTTCCCGAATCTTTTCCTGTCAGCGTCTCTGTTTTCTCCTCCCGTCCTCCGTAGGTTCTGTGAGAACTTGGCAGTCTTCTGTCGGGCTTGTTTTGTTGCTTATGCTCCTCCCCCATTCTATTTCTATGGCTTGTAACATACTGAGATTTGCTGTGCATTTTTGTTCTGTCTGACTCAAATCAATAGGGCCCAGAATGGGGTTTGTTTTTTTTTAACCTTCATTATGTTATTTGTGGGTTTCTCAGTTTCATTCAGAAATCAATTATACATCCCTAATAATGAAACTTAATTTGGGCGAGTTTTGGTGATTCTCTCCATGCCAAGTCCACGGTAAGACTGCCAACTGGGATAAGATATAGAACAATTGCCATTAATATTTTGTTTCAGGATTGTCAAACTCCTCTTGAAAGTCTCCCACTGGGTTTATCTGGGGAAGAAGTGATGTGATCCAGAGCTCTGGATGTAGGAGACATACCTGGTTCAAGCCACTTGGTTTCAGTTGTCTAATGACTCTAAGTTAATGGCAACTCAGAATCCAGCTCCACGTGGTAGCCGGCTCCCTCCGTCTGGACCTCTCTGTCTGCCAATTAGCTGGGTTTGAATTCAAAAGCCTTTTTCTTTGATGCCAGTTATTGCTGATTATCTTGGCAAATTCCCACTCTACTGCTCTGTTCAAGTGTGAGTTTTCAAGCTCCATCCATTGGTATCTCAAACGAGTTCTCCCTTTCCAGTCTGAGGGGAATGTGATATGGGTGAAGTTCCCGGGAAAGCAGCGCCTCAACAGGCACTGAGCGCCTTCGGATGGTCCTACACAGGCCTTCCTGACAGCGAAGTCGGCTTTGTCGCCAGTGTTTTTGTGGTGAGTGCTGTTGGCCTTATCTTTTGTAGGCTACCCTGACTTTGGCATCTACATTTTTCAAATTGGTTGATTGGGAAAATATGATGTGGATTCCTTTTTTTTTTGTCAGCTGCCACGTATGGAGCTCAGTCTGTGCCAGGCACTGCGCCAGTCTTTCACGGAGAAGATGCATTCAGTTCTCACAGCCCGTTTTTAGGCGGAGACTGATCCTCAGAGAGGAAGACAACCTGCCCGAGTTAGAGCTAGTGTGGGGACCCAGAGTTTGAGCCAGAGCCGTCTGATTCTGAAACGTGTGTTCTTAAGGACAAAACTTCCTGAGACGATATGGGGTTTAAACTAAATCAGCGGAAGAGAATCAAGACAATTCCTTTCCCCTCTCCCAAAGAGTTTAGTTTCCCTAGAAAATTTCTGATGACGGTGATACTCATTTGAGCTCTAACAGTTAGGGTCCCTGTGCAATATCCTTTCTCTATTCCCAGAGTCAGGACTCTGATCAGCCAAAGAAATCCTGAATCTCTAAGCTGCTAATTTTAAAAAAATATTATTTTGAATATAGTGAGGTCCTGAATCAGAAACCCAGTGTATTGTACATCAGCAACAGACTAAATAGCTACTAACTGCCGAGCTCTGGGCAACATGTACCCCTTGGAGACAGACCAATTCTCCCATGATTCTCCCCAGTGATTGTTATAATCCTGATGCATAGAAGAGATGCTCAATACATTGCTGACAGGTTAGCTCAGGTTAAAAGTGGAGGTAGAGGGACGGCCCGGGGGCGCAGTGGTTAAGTGTGCACGTTCCACTTCGGCGGCCCAGGGTTCACCAGTTCAGATCTCGGGTGCGGAGGTGGCATCGCTTGGCACGCCATGCTGTGGCAGGCGTCCCACATATAAAGTAGAGGAAGATGGGCATGGATGTTAGCCCAGGGCTAATCTTCCTCAAAAAAAAAAAAAGGAGGTAAGGAGGTAGAGGGGGCCGGCCGTTTGGCAGAGTGGTTAAGTCCATGGGCTCCGCTTTGGTGACCTGAGGTTCACTGGTTCAGATCCTAGGTGTGGACATACACATCACTCATCAAGCCATGTCATGGCGGCATCCCACACAGCAGAAGTAGAATGACTTACCACTAGGATATTCAGCTACATACTGGGGCTTTGGGGAGAAAAAACAAAAAAGGAGGATTGGCAACAGATGTTAGCTCAGGGCCAATTTTCCACACCAAAAAACCAAAAAAAACACAGGACCACAGTTGACCCACAGGGTATTATAGCCAGCAGCTGGACCCTGTGGCACAAGGATACCCTCTTAAAAAAAAAATGGAAGTAGAAGATAAGAGAGTGATTTATCTTATCTTTACCGTTGTTCCCAGCAGTAGGTCAGAAGATGAATTCCAAATGAGAAGGTGAACTCAACTGGCCCCTTTCAATGTGTGCTTGATGGGGCGTTTCTGATGGGGCTTTTATTGGTCAAGCTTGAAAGGTCGTCTTTTCAGAAAGGTCAAATTCCCCATTATCAAGGAATAGGGAAATCAGGCTAGAAACTGCGAGGACTTGTGCTGCTTTAGGGTTCTTCCTTTCTCATTGCTTACACGTAAGAAAGAAATAGAGAAAATTTACAGAGGACAGGCGGGACGTCCACATGGAAATAAGGCTTTATCATGTTTCCCCTCTACTGCCTGCTATGATTGCCTATCTGAATGCAAGGAAAAGGGACCAAAAGCAATGTGGCAACAAATATAATTCACTAGTTTCTTCTCCTGCCCTCAGCCTGCTGGGGCTCATAGTGTGGCGGTGATGGGCTCAGAGTCCAGAGTCCAACAGCTCTGGGATTGAATCTGGGTTCCTTCACATATTGGCTTGATTTTGGCAAGTGACACAATCTCTCTAACTCATAGTTTCCCAATTATAAAGTAGGGATGAAAATAGTACCTATATATATGATTACTATGACGATTAAAAGAATTCATGTCTGTAAAACATTTAGTAGGGTACCTGGCTTATGGTAAGTATTGAATAGATGGTAGCTGCTTTTAAATAAAATTGCTATTATTGCAGAAAAGATGCTAGTTCATTACCTGAAAATACTGGAAGAAATGAGGATGGCAGTTCATAAAGAGAAGTGGGAAGATAATACGGACTCCCTGATACCAATTGTATGTAAATCATTGAGCAGTGTGCCAAGGATCCTACTATAATTCTGTGCTGTGAGAGAAGACTGAATCACTTCCATTTCCATCAGTAAATGCTGAGAGCGATAATAGGGTGTGGACCAATAAATCTTGCCTGTCTACCTGGAAATGACTAATCTCCTTTCTCTAATTTAATAAAGCAGGACGATGTTGGAATGGGTACGAAGAGAGAATATGAAAATGGCCCAGTGGGAAGCAGGGCTGGAAGGGGAGGAAAGGTGCTAAGTTCAGTCTTGGTCTGCCTTTCTGATCTCTGACTAGAACATCCAGCTGATATCCAATGTGCTCTAACAACTCGAGTTACCAGGCACAGATCAGAGCTCTGAATTGTGCTGTGTGTCATAAGAGGGCCTAATTCCCAGTCTCTTAGCCAGCAAGGGCTAGATTTCTTAGCCAAGCTCATCCTGAGGACCAAGGCCTGGGTGATGTTTTTGGAGGGGTGGTCTATTCTTTTATTATAAGGTATATAGGAAGCTGTACGACCATTTGTAGACTTGGATGAGGAGAGAAATTGCATTGAGAAGCTCCCCTTGGAGTGGAGGAAAATGCCTTTGAACTCTGCAGCTCAGCGGTCTCGCCTATTCTCTCGCGCTGAAGGCTGAGCAGAGAGGCCGAGGACCATGTCACCTCCGTGAACAGGAATGTGGGCAATTAGAGAATTCCTTCTCGTCCTCTCTGGATGTTTGCTCTCGACTCTGACACGTGATCGATGAACTATATTTAGCTTTGAGATTAGCGTTTGGAAGGCACCCTGATTTTGTTTAAAACTGAAACGACAACTTCAGTATTGGACTGTGGCCGTGGGTGATTCTTCAGATTGTGTGGGACTCCTCCACCAGTTGCTGTAAACTCACCGCCCTTCCCAAATGTAGGTGTTGGGTTTCCATCTTCTTAAATGTAAATGACTGCCAAATTCATTCCAACTTTCATACTCACATGAGTAGTCTACTTCCTCTAAGCCAGCCATGCAAATTCTCCAGATACCAAACACCAGCTGGAGATTCAGGGCAGCATCAGGTCTCGTTCCTCCTCTGCTGACCTCTCCACCCCCGCCCCAGCTAACGTGGAAGGATTCAGATAACTCCTCAAGACAACAGGCTAGTGGACACTGCCAGAGTGTCCTCAATGCCAGTTCAGCTGCTAAGTTTTCTGAATCATAAAATCAATGCTTATCCTGTGTTCTCCACCCCGGGTGCATTCCCCTGCCCTGGTGCTCTGGCTCGCCTCTGCCAAAGGATGTGCCTCATTCTCTTGTGCCTTGTTTGGCTGCCCTGTCTCCAGCTCTGTTGAGACTGTCTGTGGGTGGTTTCCCTGTACTAGGATGACAAGGGCAAAGGTCAAAAGCTTCCATGAATCATTTCCTCTTTGCTGCACGCAGTGGATGGTTTTCTGGGTGAGTCACTGAGATGCCAAACACAGGAGGGATTTTCTTCACATAGAGGCCCCGAGGCTCCGCTATGCCCTGAATTGGAGGAACTAAATTCTTAATATTCCCTTAAAAATTTCTGAGTTTTTCCCATTGATTTCATAACCCCATTTGTATCCCCTTTCTTTGTGTCTGATGATTCTGATTGGTGAACACTGCCTACACCTTGGAGAACTTTCTGGTATCCTGTGGAACCCCACTGAATTCTGACTCTAGAATAATTGGACTCTTAAAAATACATTCTAAACATACTCTGGTATCAAAGCAATCTCTGGTCTGTCATCTCTCCTGGAGTATAACAGCAGCCTACTCATGGTTCCTCAAAAATCTGCCCTCCCCTTTTTCTTCCAGAATAACAATCTATGGGGAGAACACAAACAACTGAGAAAGATGTTTAAATACCTAGACCTAAGCTTCTTCATTTTCTCAACGAAGGGAGGGTTATAATTTTCTTTCTGATTTGGCCTTGTAAAAATTATGAAATAGAATATACAAGCAGACAACATAAATATCTAGTATAACGAATAATTACAAAGCGAACACCTCTCAATCAAGAAATGGCACGTGGCCAGCCCTGAAGCCTTCCTTTGTTTACCTTCTTGAACACACCCTTCCCTCGCTTCCAGGAGTAACACCACCCTGACTTTGGTGGTGATCATTTCCTTGCTTTTCTGACCACCCATGTATACAAGGTTGTTATTTTCTAAAGCAGTATCGCTTCCATCTTCTGCCGGGGACACTGTCTATTTCATTTGTGTTAAGTAATGACCATGGGATGACACTGGGCTGGAGTTGTGTATATACACTGCTCTCTCCCCCACCCCAAATTCCACACAACTGCTTATTCTTGTTTACTGTGTCATGAACTAACAATACTCCTCCTACGACACATGTTTAAAATAATGACAGCGAGAAGGGGAAACAAGCATGAAACTTTCCGTGGTCTCTCTCCTGCATTCTGGGTTTCCTGACCCGCAAGTAGAGTTATGTAATTTTGTGATGAGAAATAGGAACCCCTCCTCCACCCATACCATCTCCCCTCTTTAATTTCCCTGGGAAGTAACCCAGCAAGTTCTAAAATCTGCAGAACTTGTGCATGAAGACACCCCATTTACTTGTCCTGTACTGTCCCCGCTTTGCTTCCTACTGTGGGACCGTGTGTGCCTTTTCGAAGATTTCATCACACTCTTCACTGCCACTCACCCCAAGGATTCTTTGACCTTCTGTGGTCTGACTCATTCTCTGCTGAGTTAGGGAAAAAGATAAGTGGGAATGGTCCTTACAACCTGGTTTTTGGCCATTTTTACTTCCTTGTCTTCCTTCATTTCCTTGATTGCTGCCTTCAGGCAGGTTTGTGGCCGAGGGGAAGGAAAGCTAACGTTGATCGCACCGCTAATTGGCGCTATGTGCTTTTGAGTCCATTATCTTGTGAAACACTAACAACGCTGAGGGATAATTGTTTCTTGTCTTCATTTTGTAACGAAGACCACTGAGGTGCAGAGAGGTTAAGAAACTGTTCAGGATCATATAGTTAGAAATGGGCGTAACTGGGAATTCGAAGGTCTGACTCCAAAGCTAAGTTCTCTATCAAGCTGCCTCTCATTACCTTTGCCTGATGACCTTGGAGTGCCCTTGGCAACCATTTTTTAAAGCACTTCCATTTCTATTAGAATGGAACGTCCTTGGGTTTATTAGTAGTAATGGGCTTGAGGTCCCAAACATTCTTCTTCTTTAGGGCGCTGGCTCAGGCCTGGAACCTGCAGGATAAAGGGCTTCGGGTTATGGGAGCTCCGTCAGGGCTGGAGGGAGGACGGTCAGTCTTGGAAGTTCTCATCTGATCAGGCCACTTTCTGTGCTTCCTGACATCACAGGTCTGGCTGTGACCTGGTGCTCGGAGCCTGCAGTGGGCGTTACAAGTTTCCTGTCTGAAAAGCTAATTAGAAGACGGCAAAGATGATGGGAGGGGGTCATGCCGGAAATATCTGCTGTGCTGTGGTCTGCCCACAGCGGAGTACCCCTGGGTGACTCGCCATCCATGCTGGACCTTAGCCAAGATGTGGTCACTGAAGCACTGCAAGGATTCAGGTTGTGCCTGCAGGGCAGCTCCCCAGCGTGGTTCCCGTGGCCAGAGTTTCCCCACAACAGGATGGCAGGGTGACCGCCTGTGTGAAACGGTTTGGTCAGCAGAGGAGCAGGTGTTGGGAAAACAGACAAGGCAGAGATTGAGTTTTGGAGTGTGTCTGGAGGTGGAATTAACAGGGCAGGTTAAAGTTATTTTCAGAGGCGCTTATGAATTGTCTCAGTGCATGCCTCTCACTTCAGGAGAAGGAACGCCTGAGTCACACTCAACGTGGGACCTGAACGAGGCTCAGAGCCTGTCACAGAGGCCAGGACCTGGGGCCAGTGGCTTTCATTCCCCACATGAGGTTTGCTGCCCAGTGTTAAAGGCATTTTTCTGAGGAGGAGGTTGGAGAGAGAGCAATGGTGGCAGCTCCTGCTTTAACACGTCCCTGGGAAATTTGGACCTGTGTGAGATGAGGAACAATTTTTCATCCTCCTCCTGACCCAGGGTCTACAATGCCTCTGAAGTGATACATCTGTGTTATCCTCTTATGAAACGCTTTCCCCTCTTTTGTAACATGTATGTTGTGTAATTTGTTCATTCTTTTTATAAAATTTTTCTTTTTTTTTTGCTGAGGAAGATTCTCCCTGAGCTAACATCTGTTGCCAATCTTCTTTTTTTCGTATGTGAGCAGTTGTCACAGCATGGCCACTGACAGATGAGTGGTTTAGGTCTGCACCTGGGAACCGAACCCCGGCTGCCAAATTGGAGAGTGCCGAACTTAACCACTAGGCTACCAGGGCTGTTCATTCTTGAGTCATCATTTAATCAACAAACATCTTTTGAACTCACACTAAATGCCAGCCCTGTCTTAGAGCCTGGTGTTACACAAATGAACAATAGAGATGAACAGCACAATTCATTTCATTTTTAAGTTTTCATTTTATCAATGAACTTTTAAAATACAATTATGTAATCATAAGTGCTAAGAAAAAATGCCTTGTGTGACAATCAGGTGTAGGGAAATACTGAGATTTCGCTAGGAGACGGAGTGCAAGCCTCATGGGAAATAGCCACACGTGTCATTTTCCTCACTCTTCTTGCTGAGCAAAGTCTTGGATTATGTTTTTGTGAACTAGTCCTTTCTCTAAGGCATTGTAGGACCATTATGGGTTTCTTTCCTGACTTTGTGCCAGTTACCGAATCGTCCCCTGAATCTGACAGTTTAGTGTCACACAGTGTTAGAACTAGACGGGCGCCAGTATTTACCTACAAAGAATCGCATTCCAGACGGGCAAGAGATTTGCTCAACATCAGTGGCTGCTTAGTAGCAGCTGATCCTGTTCTTCTGACTCCAAAATGGAATTTCTGCCTGATTTGTCTTCCTGACCTCTGCCTCACAGCTGACTACACTTCACTATGCCACTGGTTCCTCTCTCTATCTGACACGTGTATTTATGTCATGGCTATAGTGACAATATGACTAACATGTATGGAGAGTCCACCATGTGCTGAGCGAAGAGCCGAAGGCTCTATTCGCATGATGTTATTCGCCCCCACAGCAACCTTGTAAGAGCAGCATTACTATTATTTTCATTTTACAGATGAGGAAACAGAGTTAGAGAGGCCAAGGCAATGATTCCCTTTACCAGCTTTTAAAAAATAAGATTATCCTGAACAGTGAAACAAATAATGTAGCATTGGATTAAAACTGAGAATAAATAACTATCCGTGAGTCCATACTGAGATCGTAAAATAATTGAATCAATAAATAAATTGAAGAGAAGGGAAAATTCTTCCTTACCAAAGGATTCCAGTTAATAAATGAAAAGGGCTGAGGGAAAGAGAAAATCACCCTTAGGACACCATAGTAACAGGCGCTGCAGGCAGTAGCCTGTGAAGGTTTGAGGACAAACACAGTATTTGCAGAGTCTCAAAGTATCTCCCTCAAAACATTTATTAATTAAAAAAGGAAAAATAGTAACTTTACAATTGATAGCATTACTAGTAAGCCAGCAGATGCCGCCTCGACTAAGCGATCGAGGTTAACGTCACCAGTAATAAGATAAATGATGCCTTGCTCCTGGGCTTCACGCACTGGGAGGGGGGCTTCACTTCTTCGGTGTCCTTGCTAAAAACGTGTGACATCGGTCTCATCAGGAGAAAACATCAAACACAAATTAAGCAACATTCTACAAATCATCTCCCACTACTCTTCAAAAGTGTCACGGGCACGAGACTCAAGGAAAGACTGAGGAACTGTCACAGTTTAGAGGAGACAAAGGGGACGTGACAACTCAATGAGATGGGGGATCCTGGGAGAGAAAAAGGGCAGCAGAAAAATTGGCGAAAACTGGATACGTATCACTCCAGGTAAGTACAGCATCGTATCAATGTCAGTTTCTTAATGTCGACAATTGTATTATGGTTATCCAGATGTGAACCTTAGGGGAAGCTAGGTAAATGTTAGATGGAAACACTGTACCATTTTTGCAACTGTTTGGTAAGTCTAAAGTTATTTCAAAATTGAGAGTTAGGAGGTAGATTGTAAGGTAGTTTGCTAGGCCTTACCTTAGACTTCCTAAATTAGAATTTTTCAGGTGGGCATGACCCAGAAATCTGTACTGGGGACCCTGGGGCACAAAGCCACAGAGGGAGGAGGTGGTCAGGGCAGGATCCGCACCCAGGTCTGCCTGATTCCGACGCCCACGGTCTTCACCAGAGCAGGCTGCCAGCAGAGACTGGAAGCCAGTGCCAGATGGAAGAATTAACCACATTTGAGGCAAAAATGCTCAGTGCAAAATATTGTATTTTTATATCCTTTTAAAAAATATACAGAGATCTATGGATTTAATGATTGACTAGAACTAAAGACTAAATCCTTCTTCCTGACCTTACTCCCGAATCATCCTCTTTTTTGTTTTAAATAGGCAGTGTAATCATCCCAATCAAAGACTGTACATATGAGTCAGATGCCAAAGCCTGCTCCATTGTCGGTAGAGAGGAGCTCGAAGCTCTGATTGTGAATGCCACTGTTGTGAAGGATGGCCAAATAATAAGAATATATACACATTGTGGACTAAATAAAAAGAGCTAAACCAACTTTAAACGTCATTACCCACGTGTGGTAACAGTCGGGCCTGTTTTAGTCATCTCCTCTCTCACCTGGCACAGCTCTTCTCTCACACTGCATGAGGGCCTGGCAGGTAGAAGCCCCCAGCAGGTTGAAATTACCCACACCTGGGGGCACTGGTTGCCAAAGGGGTGTGGCGAGGAGGTTGTCACGAGGGCTCGGAGCCCGTCTTCTTCCTCCTCAGTAACTTTCCTACCAGGCACCGTATTAGTCCCTAGAGGTCTAGAGGTGAATGTGTCACAATCCTTGCTTTCAAGTAACTCCTGCCCTAGGTCAGGTGAGGGACCTATGCATGGTTCAGAACTGAGGGTCAGATGAGAATGGGCAAAAGGGAGGAAAACATTGCTAGTGGAACAAAAACTGACCATCACCATTTTTACACACTAGGAAGGTGACATGACTTATCCAGGTGTGACGGCTCTATTCTTAGAAACTGGAGTTGAACTCCTCCTTTCGGAATAGTAGACCTTTCCTCCAAGGGTGGGGCTGTGGTCTGGGGAGAGAGGATAGAATTCACAGACAGCTTTTCGCTCTGTATAATAAGTCACAGGAATTGAGGACTGTTACCTGGTACCTCAAAGGCAACTGGAAACAAGCAGGAGTGTGGATGCTGGGTGCAGCCACATATGTCAGAGGAAGGATGATTTGGAAGGGGTGGGGTGAGTGGACATTTTGCCACAAATGGAAATGGAGAATTCGAGAATTAAAATCTAACGTAGATTTTAGAATCTGTAGAATCTTGTGCTGGTTGTAATGGGACCGCAGAGGAGAGGATCTGACTTACTTTGATGGGGCGAGGTTGAGAGTTTAGCGGCATGAAAACTTGACAGAGTACAGGATGTGTGAAGTTAATCCTAGAATACGAGTAGGAGTTCATCAAATGTCTGAAGGGAAAAGAGTTTTCCAGAAAAGGGGCTCATATATTAGCCAGCAACAGCCCTACTCCCCAGCACCTTTTGAGTTTTCCTTTGAGAGAGATCTTGTATCCGTATAAGGCTCCTGCCAAAACACAAGTTCCCTGGGAGGATATTATGATCTTGTAGCAACAGTTTCCAAGTGAGTTTTGTCAAAGGGGACTCAGCTCTGGGAGGTCAAGTCCAAGTCTTACTATTACCCCCATTTGGGGCTGAGATGGGGGTCCTGGGGACCCAGGGGGATGCAGAAGAACCGTGGTACCTGAGGAAGGGAATGTGTGTGTTGTGGGGGGACAGGGCCCCAAAGAGATTATGAAGACGAACATTACTTCCTGAGCCATGCTGGCTTTGACAAAATGGCTTTTCCCTAGTGTGGATGGGAGATGACTAACAATTTTACCACTTCAAACCATTACTACATTTGAAATGAAAACCATGCAGAACAAAAAATGTGACAGTAAAAATAAAATGTCTAGTCATTATTGGGAACTCACTGTGTACTTTACATGCAATTTCTCATTTCAAACTTCCCACCATCTGGTGAAACAGATACTGTCGTTAGCATCTCTATTTTGCAGAGGAAGGAACAGAAAAGGAGTAAACTGACTTGGCCATGGTCATAGAGTCAAGAGGGGCAGACCCTGGATCCCAGTCCAAGCTCTTGACCACTAGCTGTCTCTCTGCAGCTGGAAGATTCAAGCCACGATTTGAGCATAATATTAGTGATTGCGTGAACACTAAATGTCTTCTGTGAGTTTCCCTTCCTGGGATTTTGGGTGAGAAAATTCTTTACTGTGCAGTAGTACTGACAGGTCCTGCTCACCAACCGCCAGGTATTCTCCGGTCACCGTGAGCACCTGACATGCGCACCCACGTCCATTTCCCAATGCCCTACTGGCTAAAAATGATGGTAGGCTCACAAGGCAGGACCTGAGCCAATCAAACCTGGAAATCCAACCCCTAGCAAGAGCTTGGGCTGACCTGGTGACTCCTCGCGAGGTTTTCAAGCTCCCCAAGCCTTAGTGTTCCTCAGCAGGGTCATGAGATTGGGTCTCAGATCCCAGCAGTCTCCTCTAATTTTGAGAGAGCTTCAAAATGGTTAAAGTAGAATTTTGTGTGAGGCATGAAGACAAATAAGAAAGAGCTGGTGCCCACAAGGAAGTCAGAGTCCAGCAAGGTGAGGCTCTCAACCGACCCTCATAAATGATGAATGATATAAAGCTTTGCTCCACTCAGTGCGGTTTGTGGCCAAGAACATCGGTGTCACTGGGATGTTAACAATGGAGACTCTCAGGTCTCATGCCACGCCCACGGGATCAGAATGTGTCTTGTGCCAGGATCCCTAGGGGTTCGGATGCACGAGCGAGTCTGCAGGGCTCTGGTGTAGAGCTCACGGGAGGGAACAGCTGTTGGGTGCGGTGATCAGGGACGTCTTCCAGAGGGGGCACCCTAGACTCAGAACAAACCAGTAGGCTTTCAACAGGCAGAGAGCAAAAAGAGTGAGTCTGCTGGGGGACACACAAGTTCTCCCCTTGGAATGATTTCGTAGTTCGAGACATTGCAGTTCCAAAAACAATGCAAATTTGTGTGTAATCAGGAAACAAGAGTGTCCTTTAGTGGCCAGGTTGGTGTCTGCTAATAGCATTAATTCAGTTCAACAAAATTGTTGGACACCGATTACTGATTATCATTCAACACATGTGTGTTCCAGGTATGTGGATGAAGGGTGAATGAAACAGTTGTGTCCTTTCCCTGAGTTCTGAACCCAGAGGAGGCAGGTCAGAATGCAGGAAAACCACATTCCAGCCATCTAAACATACGGAGTTCTTTAGCCTCTCCATGCCTCAGTTTCCACATCTGACAATGGGATCGTAATGGTACCTGCCTCACTGGGTCCACGTGAGACTTACATGACTAATCTGTTCAGTGACAGCAACATAGGGACGTCTATTATGTACTTGCTATAATTAGTGGTTAGTGTGGCTAGTAACTGAGAATTTTGGCAGAGGTTAAACGTTTCTGAAGATCTTTAGAGACTCTCTAGATTACCAAATCTCCTGTGTTTTCCGCTACCTGATCACACAGAACATTAAACAAGAGGGCAAATAATATTCACCACAGGACCTAGTTACGAGCCCAGACTTTCCTCTTTCGCTGTTTCACCCAGGCTTGTTCCTTGCTAGTTGTGTGACCATGAGCTCCGGCCACTTAACTCCCCAGTCCTCAATTTCCTCATCTGTATCACGGTGATCATCGTTGTGCCTGCACATAGGGTTCTTATCAGGATTAAATGAATTACTGTAAGTAAAGTGCTTAGAACAGGGCCTGATCCATGTTAAGCACTCTATCATCATCGTTAGCTATTATCACCATCATTCTTCTTTTTATTATTTCCCTTGGTTAAAGAGCTATCTGAAAATTAAGCCCCATGTAGGGCATCACTCACATGTCATGTCAAGGCTGGCTCTAACAGTACAGGCTCCTTTATGTGCAAATCTTTGGCTGTTCCACTTCCCTGGATTGATAGGAACTTGACTTGGTTGCTTATTAGGCCACATGAAGTATTGTTAGTCCGTACCCGCTGTGAGAGCAAAAAACAAGATAGGGCATACGTCCTCAAAATCGTTGCTTAAGCACTCCCTTGCCATCACCACCCCCCAAACTCTCTCACACACACTCTCTCTCCAATTTGTGAGTTTGGACATTCTTCCTAAAGTTTATGTCCTTAGCACTGGCAATTTCTTTATGGGGGACAGACAAAGTGTGCCCACAGAGATGTCTACCTACCCTTTAGAATATGGCCGCCGCTCTGAAGATCTCGGTCAGCCAAGGCTCATATTTTCTTTCCTGCTAGGTTGGGTATTTCATTGTCTTACCTTTTTCATTCCCTTTTTATTGCTACACAATGTACTCTTTCACTTTGAGGAGAAAACAGAACACCTGTTGCAGATCTTTGAGGATTTTGTTCTGTGTTTTCTTGTAAAGCCAAACCAGAAACCCCCACTGGCAAAACCAGCTGTGTCTCATATTTAAACATAAAGTGTCAGGGGAAAGAAAAGGGGACTTAGCCAATGAAAACAGTAAACGAGGAGCCAGAATCTGTTTTCAGGATTTATAAGCTGAAAGCAAGTCACACTTTAATGAATATCCAGTGAAACCCATCGTATTCGTGGGAGACAGGCTGTGTTTTCTTACGGACATCCACATGGAATGTGTCTCTTCTGAAACTTGAGTTGTCTCCTCAAAATAATGTGCATGTCAGCACATTACAATAAATCTTCGGAAAAGTAGAAAATATATGATGGCTTGGTACTATGGACATTATATTTTTTTCCTCTAAAATGTCAGATTTTTATCTACGGGGACATATTGTGAACGAAGAGTTGGCAAAGAAAGCAGGGTCTTATTATGTTTCACCTTACTGTACCCTTGGTCCGAGGGACTTAGGATTTTTAAAACAAGGCCCAAATTTGGTTATAAGGAGTCTGACATGGGCAACATCTGTCTCCGGTGTCTTCAGTACATTTTTCCTGTGTTCCAAATTCTCCTTCAGTCCTGGCTGCCACGAGGAACTCCACCCCCACCTCCCTACCGCTGCCACCCCCAAATGTCACCAGGAAAAGACTGGCTCTTCCTGTGAATATGACCTTTTAGAAGAGTATTTCCATTTAAAATGTTCCTACTAAGCTTGGAAGGAAAGGCTGGTACATTTGGGTATGTAAGGAATTAACAGTGTTTTGTGGGAGTGTCTCCCATCCCAGGGGCACCTGTCATATCATATTCTCTACGCTCCTGGCGACATACAGTGTGCAGTCCCTGGAGAGGGGGATTGTAGGATTAGCTTCTCAACTCACGCTAGAACACTAACTAGGAGCCTTCCTCTCTGGCCTGGCTGTGTATGGGAGAGACAGACAGACAGACGATCCTAGAAGTGAGGCAAAGCTGGTCTGACAAGGAAGTGTAGTATCTGTTGGAAATGCCTTCCCTCCGGCAGGATAGGACCCTGTGCTGGAAAAGAGAGTGTGGTCAACCGTGTGACAGATACCTACAGCCCTCCACTGTCGGGGCCGTTTTCAAATGGAGCAGAGCTTGAATGCAGAGGTCTCAGCCTGCAAGGGTGGCACTTCGAGAATACAGTCTGAATTTTCCAGAAGCATGCAGAAGTCCTTCCTTCAGCCTGTGAAGGGCGATGATTCGGTAGATCATAGTCCCCAGGTCAGTCCGGCTGTGAGTCCTTTTCTGGGTTGGGGTACACCATACTATGCCAGGACAACTGTTTGGTCTCTAATTTGGGAGGCGATACGTTTGGTGGTTAAGAAGCAGGATTTGTATCAGATTGAAGACAAATAGACAAATCCCTCCAGAGTGGGGGCAGCATCCATCTTGTTTGTTGACAGGTGACACCTAGCTCTGTTCCTGGCACAGCACACACTCGGGAACTCTGTGTTGACTCTTGATGGCATGAATAGATGGATGTAATGAATGAACCAAATAACCTGTTTGAAGTCCCAGGGCTGCTATCCTTCAGTTTTATGGCCTCGGGCAGGCTATCCAAGCTCTTTGAGTCTGTTTCCTTATTTGCAAACTTGGAAAAATAATACTTACTTTAAAGTTGGAAGAAATAAAACAATCTGTCTATAGCCCTTAGCACAATGTTTGAATAAAGATAAGCTGTCATTAGAGTGGGAGCAGCAGTTTTAACATTAATAGCTCCCATACTCACAGGATGGGGTTGTTTTCCAGTCGGGAAGGAAGTAAAATATCGGTGTAGATCTTGTGGCAGCCACTTAGAGGATCGACAGAGGAGAGCTGTGCTGGAGTGGAGAGTCCAGACAGAGGAAGTCTTAAGAGGTTTAGATGAGAGACTGTACATGCTTTGGGCTTGGCAAAGAAGGCCAAAATGGCTGGGGCTGGGTTTCAGAAAACTTGGGTCAGTTTAAACAGGAGATCGGCCTTTGCGAAGTCACAGATGTGTCCCACCTCAAAGCTCAAGCCATTTCTGCCACACGTGCCACACATGCCTACCTATATAGAGCAGGGGGACTAGATCCAAGAATGAGAGTGTGTGTGTGTGTGTGGAAGGCATTGCCTGGTTGGTAACAGAGACAAAGAAAGTGGCGGGGGGAGGCGGGGGGAGGAAGGGGAGGGCGTGTGTTATTACAGTAAATTCCTGCTCTTTCTCCATCTGGCTGGGGCCAGCTCTCTCTACGGCCTTCCCGGCGGGAAGCACGGCGGATATGCTGACACACTGGCTTCTCTAATCCTTTATGTGTGCTCATTCCTTCCGGTGAAAAACGATGCTGTTTGCCGTCATTGATCTAAAGAGGAGAGAGAACCGCAAGAGACTGTCGAGGCCATGAATGTATCTTCTTAGGGATTGCAGATAAAAATTCTAATTTTTACAACTCCTCTCTCCATTTTATCGATGGGAAAACTGAGACTTTGGTTAAGTAACTTGGTTAGTGTGTCTTGAAATCTGGATTCAAATTCGGGTCTTCTGACTTCCAAGCCAATGCTCTTCGCAGGACTCTAGTGCCGTGAGGATTCAAAGCTCGACAAGCCCCCCGCCTCTGCCTGTCTTCCTCTGCAGTTATCTTTGGCGACGCGCACGAGCTACCTCAGCTCAGCGATGGGCATGGATATGTTGATGGAAAACGATCACTTGCTGCTCCAGGGACGATGGCTGCATCATAATTCATTAAGAGCAGTGACCTTAAGTCCTTAATATGTGCCAGTCACTGTACTAAGAACGTCACATCCATGATCTCGTTTCACCCACACAACGGGCCTCTGAGCTAGCGCGCGTGCAGTGGGCTGGGATGAGCGCAAGCGCCTGCCCAACTCGCAGCCACGCCTCCCCTCACCTCCCTCGATGGGGCGTCCAGGCCAGAGGTGGCAGGAAAACGGCCCGCGGCCTCTGCTGACTTCCCCGGTTCCAGCTGCTGCACCGGCCCACGCACGGCCGGCGCGGGCCCCTTCTTCCCGCAGGAACCAGGGAGCTCCCCGCAGGCAGCGCGCTCCGCGGGCAGGCCCGCGCCCCCAGCCCCCCACCCCCGCAGCAGTCCCCGCCCCCGCCCGGAGCCACCCCGGGCCCCCCTCATCCCCTCCTGCAGCGGTCCCCGCCCGCCTCGCCCCCCCCATGCCCCGCAGCCGCCCCGGTCCCCCTCCCCTGTTGCAGGAGCAGCCCCTGCCTCGACTCCGCGGGCCGTGGCAGCGGGCGGGGAGCGCTGGGCGGGGAGCGCTGGGAGGGGGCTGGCCCTCGCCGCCACGACGCAGAGCCCACTCGGCAGGGCCTCCGGACTCCTGGGCGCTCAGCAGCGCACGGAGAGGGGTCGCTCGGTGGGCCGGAGATGGGCACGTGCTGGGCGCGAGGCCGGGGCTGCTGCCCGGTCGGAGTGGCCCGCGGCGCCGCCAGGCCGGTGGGCTCCCGCCAGGAGGGCGGCCCGTGGGCGGCCCACTGCTCGCTCGGGCGCTGCCCTGGCCGCGTGGCCGAGGCCCGGCTTCCACAAGGGACTTCCCAGGCCGCGCCGCGCTCGCGCCTGCCCACCCGGGGCCCCAGCCGAGCCGGCACGTGGGCTCCGGAGGACGGGCCGGCCGCGCCGCAGCCGCCGGGCGTCGGTGGAGGCGCTGGGCTCAGGGCCGGGCTGGGCCGTCGAAGCCCCCGGGACGCCGAGCGTCAGAGAAAGCGCGCCGCGGCGGTGCCCGGGCTAGCTGGGGGCGTCGGGGCTTAATGAGCGGCCACGAAACCCATCCTCGCGCCTCCCACCAACGCCAGGAGGCTCAGCGCGTTTCCTCTGGTGCAGACGGTTTGAGAGCCTTCTTCCCAGTTGATCTCGGCAAGAGCGCCGTGCCCCGCGCCTTTAGATAAAGATCCACTGGACGTGTCTGTCCAACGATGAAATAAGTGAATGAGCTGCACTTTTCTGAATAGGAATTATTTGGTAATGAAACGGTTGCAATTACTATTAGCAGGAGTTTAATTATGAGACTAATTTGTGAAAAAATTTAGTGCAGGCTTTGTACAAATGTGGCACCTTCTATCTGAGGATCACAATACATTGTATGCAAACTAACGAACGCTCCTGTGCTCCGTCTGCGCTCAGTCACTGTTGGACACGTTCCTTGGGCATCCAGCGCTCTGGGGCTGGGGTGGGAAGCCAGAGTTTATTTATAAATTGCAGTAAGATGGATGTAGATTAGATCTAAAGAAGGACTTCCTGGTTGTGATGTTATTAAATGCTGGCCTGAATTACTGTGGTGGTTTTTAAAGACTTGAATGATGAGGACTTCCTGCCACTTTGATGGTGCCTTTTTCACCACCAATGAAACCGTCTTCTTCCTCTAGTAGAAGAGGCTGAGTTTCTGGCTTAAACACAAATAGCAAAGTATCAAAGGAAAGAAAGAGAGGGTTGGAGTGGGTGACCTAGGAAAACCCAAATTCTGGGAGGCTGTCCTTTAGGACCCTGGAGTCTGTGTGAAGACCCGGGCAGGAGGAGGTGTGGATGCCTCAATGAACATCAGAAAGAACACATTTTGCTTGGAGTGGACTTTGTTCCTGTCCCTGTTTGCAAATTCAGACTTCCGCTCCCTTTCCCTCCACCCTCACCTACACATTCCAATAAAGGTTATAGACCCCGAGTCTTTAAAAAAGAGGACAGACAGACGTCTGGATACATGTGTTTACAGTGGAATTTCATTTCAGGTTCCTGTCTAGTGCTGCCAGATAAACCAGCCCTGATGTCCTACTGTTGCTTCCGCACTTGGTTTATACTGGCTTCACGTTTCTTCTGTCTACCCCTCCTTGGGCAGGGAGAGAAAAGATTTCAGAACACAGCAGGTTCTTTGCAAACGGTCCACGACTATTTTGATGGTGGAAACCCACTCACCTCTCACTCTGTTCCTCCATCTCCTTCCTCTCCCAGCTTCTTGTGGCTTATCAGAACCATCAAAAGTGTCTGTAGCTTTAGTGCTAAACTTTGCGATTAGTTTTCTTCTACCCTTAGGAACCAGTGTCCTTGGACTCACATCCAGCTGCAGCAGAGTGAGTGGAAGGCTGGAGGAGTTGAAAACAAGGGTTTCTAGAATGGGGCGGCTTAGTTCAAAATCTGGCTCTACCATGTACGAGCCATGGGAACTTGAGCAGGTTAGAGCTTAATCTCTCTGCCTCAGTTTCTTCATCTGTCAAATAATTCCTACCTTGTTGAAAAGTCGTGAGGGTTTACATGTAAGACACTTACAAGCACAAAGTAAGCGCTCAAGAATACTGTGATGATGATAATCATTGCTGCTAATGAATCAGACACTGAGAACAGGGCTTAGGCCTTTAGGGGAGCTCATGTTTCTCTCTCTTCCTAGATCTGGATCCTTGCCAATTATTGGAGTGTTTCTCCAACCGTGGGGTGGATCTTACTAACGGCTCATGAAATCAATTTAATTGGCTCTCAACTAGCCTAAGAAAAAAGGAAAAAAGGTAGTACACAAGGCAGGTATTAAGGGTAGTATTGTTTCATAAAACTTTTATTTCTATTATACATGTGTACTTAATATGTTATATATTGTATATGTTTACTTACATACTTAGGTGTGTATATTTACATATATACTCACAGAAGGTAAACTGAATCACAGCGTAGAATATCTTATTTCAACTGCAGTGATAGAAATGAAAAACATGAGACAAACATACAAATTGAAAAGGACTGCATGTTGCGGGCCTGTGGCTCCTCCGCGTCACGAGTGAGGTACTGAGCTCTTTCAGAGCCGTGTGGTCTCTTAGAAAGATGATGAGGAAAGTCATCAATGCAGCCAACGAAGGAAGAAAGGACCATTTAAATGACTTAACAAGGCAAGGAGGACAACAATGATTCGGCATCCATAGCACGTGACTTGTAAAAGCTCAGTCTTTGCTAAGTAGGTACAGGCAAAAGGTTAAAATTCCTGCTGTATAAAGAACATTTACAAAGCATATGGATAGCTAATTCATGAAATAAGTGATAGCAAACAAGCATATAAAAATATTTTCAGCCTCATTAGTAATAAAAGAATACAAAGGAAAACAGTGAAATTATTTTTTCACATATCAAACTTTTTGTTTTATGGTAATACCCGAAGTAGAGAAAGTAACAAGGAAGTAAACCTGTCCATGTGAGACAAGAGAACGAAGATTGGTGCAGTTTCTCCGAGGGAGCAATTTGGTGGTATGAGTGTAAAAGTCATAAAAATGTTTATACCCTTTGAGTTGACAATTCTACTTGAAAGAATTTATCCTATGGCCATAATAAAGCAAGTGAACAAAGATTTAGCAACCAGATGTTTGCAGGAATGTTATAGTAAAAAGATTGGAAGATAAAACTTTATTTAAAAGAAATTGATAAACTTTGGTGCACTGGTACGGTGGAATAAGAGAGAGTCGCTAAAGACGGTGCTGTGATTGGTTCCTGGGATCGTTCCCTTTTGTGTGGGCCTGGTGCCCATGAGCAAATCCCACCCTGAAAGGAGCCTTTCTTTGGGCACCAGACTTTTCTTAAATTATTTAAAGACTTGGACCTTAAGCTTTGCAAATTTGCCGAAGTACAACAGATTGAATTTAGGCATAAGTGCGAAATTGAGTAATAAGAATGTGATTGGCTTTTAGTCATATATTATGTGGGAGAAATTGCAGGTTACTTCAGCATGGGCCAAATGGCCCGGGCCTGTCCTGCTGTTCTCTGTCAGAGGCCTGACCGCGCCCTGCGTAGCTCTGGCCTCCCTCCTGGGTGAACCCGATGCAGAGGTCAAGCATGCCGGACTGTGTGTTGTTGTTACACCCACTGGGGGACCTGCTGCCCCGCCTCTGCCTGGGCCGGTGCACCCAGGCTGTGAACCAGGGCCTGTAGGTACTTGCAGCTGTCGGGATGCTGCACCTGCCTCCCTGCATCACTGGCAGCCGTGGGAGTTGTGGCCCTTACTCTTTCCTGGCTGGCGAGTGTGTGTGCGGGGGCAATGGCTCGAGATCCAGTTACTCTTCCTCTTTGTTTTCCTCATATCTATTAAGTCTAACCCACTGGTTAGAATAAAAAACAAATGCTCCTACTCCTACTTTTGAGATGAGGAAATTAACCTTTAATCAGACTGCAACATATGGAAGTATGGCTAACAACATGGCAAGTGGAAAAAGCAGCCATGACACAATATTACGTTCATTATAGTGTTATTTGGGGAAAAATAGTATGGCCACATGGATTCATACACATTGAAAATAGATTGAAAAGCAGAATATAGCCTGTGGGAGGACGCAGGTGATTTCTCCTTTCAGTTTATGTCCGTTTTATGATTTCTCTTTAATTGGCACGTATTACTTTAATAGGGAAGACAGACGAGCCTGTTCGTCGTCATTGTCATCATGTTCCGTGCTGTCAGGCCCAGAAATGATATCTCGTGCATAGCAGCCTCTTAGTAAATATCTGTGGGATGAATGAATGTTGAAGGTTGTTGCTTCCACTGGGAATGGAGGGCCGTAAAGAAGGCTTTTAATTCACTGTTCCTATCAAATTCTTCCAATATCCTCGACTTGTTAGGCTCACAGATTAGAGTTTTGTTAGCATGTGTTGAAAAGCATAGTTGATTTCTTTTTCAAAAGCTCATAGGCTTTGGGCTCCCTGGGTATGCTCTTTCCTCCAGTAGAGATGGTTCCTGTCTGCTGACCCAAGAGGGCTGGCCGCTACTCCCCAGCCAGCCCAGTCGGCTTTCCTCTGGGGGGTGGGGCCTTGGTTGTGACCAAGAGGTTGGTCCTTGGTGTTCAACCCAAGTCTGGCCAGAGGCTGGAGAGAGAAAAAACAAGCTCTCCTTGGGGAGTGGGGGGCATTCACCGTCCATCCTGCAAGATTGCTGAGTAACCCTTCGCACGTGCAGTTCACTTGGGTGAATTTCTGTCCTTGCTACTGAGCCTGCAATGGGAGTCAAGTGCAGAGGAAGAATTAAATCTAGTTTTATTCTAGTTGTATAATTAATTCTGTTATTAGTTTTCCAAGTTTTAGGCATGGCCTGGGTTTGTCAGTTGATCAGAGGTGAGGGTGGAGGTTTGCTGACACAGTGGCTCCAGGCTTCTTGTTCCTGGTTCTTCTTCAGGGGGTTGTTGTGAAGGACAAATTAGCTGAAGTGCCAGGTGCAGGGTTAGGAATGTGGTTAGCCATCAGCAAATGGAGGTTGCCTGTCCCCTGCCCTCTGGCCCTTCCGGCCTCCTACACAGAGGGTTTCCCGTGGAGGCTGGGGCGGCTGATTATCTCAAGCTGGTGTGGGGATTTGGTTCCGGATATTGACTGGTAGATCAACACTCAGATTGTTTTGACCCAAAGAAGCGTGCCTCCATCCCTCATTAAGTGTCTTTGTGGCACTCTGTCCTTCTTTCTCCTCTGGCGCTCTTCTGCTCACACCCCGCTTGGAAACTGCCACTGATGAAGCTGAAGTTTTCACAGTACCACGGGGAGTATGGGAACTGAATAAATTTCTTCAAGATCTAACATAAAAATAAGTCCTGGCCCCAAGCCTAAAAGAAGTCACTGGGAACCCAATCAGAGCCGGGCAACAAGCCCAGGCCCAGGCTAATGAGACATTTCCATTCTAGGCCTTTCCTTTGAGGCTGGGCTTCATGGGACTCATTTGGGAGGAAGTCCAGAGTGTGGACTGCAGGCGGAGGCTGGTGCTTCCTAGCTTGGTGCCAGGGGTCCTGCGGCAGAGCGAAAGCATTATTAGAACACCAAAAACTCCAGCACATTCAGCAAATGACAACTCCCCAGCCCAAAGCAATTACTTGTGTTTTGCAATTACTTATTTTTCATTTAAATTCTCTTCTGAGTCTTCGCATCTTTCACCTGTGCTCACCCTGTTTGCTACTAGAGTCTAATCTTTTACTCTGAGAGGAGGTGGAAATGGGCAAAGGAAATCTAACCTTATGTCTTTCAATAGTTGTGGGAGCACCTGGTCCTCAGCACAATGTTTGTCAGAGTTTTAGGAGAGCATTTTAATTGATCAGATTCAGGAAAATTTAAAGGGACTCCAAAGGGAATTTAGAATTGGAAAATAAGACCTAGGAGGGAGTTAAAGGCACAGTGGTCATTTCGTTTGGAGGAGAGCGTTGGCTGTCCAATAAAACGAGAGTGGTTACTAAGAAAGGCAGTCGACTGGTCTTCAATGCGTGGAAAAGGCAGTGGGTAAGGACTTCTGCTCGCTTGAAAGAAGCATTTTCTGTCAGGTGAAAGTTATTGGATATTACTGTGGCGGAGTGTGGGATTTCTTCTGAAAATAGGAAAGCAATTTGTGTCATTTGTGCCAGTGCAGAGAGGGGAGAACCGAAGGCTTCGCCAGTGAACTTTGAGAGCTCCACGGGAGGGAGAGGCAGAAGGCAGGCCAGCTCCACAGGCTGTGGGCTGGAGATTCGCTGTTCCCACTCAGCAGTGAGAAGCAGTGAAGTCAAAGTTCACTTCCAGAAAGATCGCCCTCCCAGATTTGGGAGTTACTCTTCAGTCATGGCTGTTCTGACCTGCAGTACCAGAATCTCATTTTCACTTGTTTTAAGCACAACTTTAGAGATGTCAGAAAAAGAATCCCAAACTCAGAAATAAGGGAAAAAGAGGACAGCGCGTCCCATCAATGTCACATTGGGGAAATGTTTAAAAGGCCACCAAAGATTGTATGATTATCCAAGGAAAAGCCCTGTGGTTTGCCATGCTGCTTACTCCTGACAGGCTGAGGCTCCGTGAGGCTGCCTGCTGGTTTGCAGCTTTACGTCCAGTAGAAAAGACAGCCCTGAAGATTATGGTTTCGTCACCCTGTAGCACATTAACCAGTTCTGTATTTAACCCAGCAATTTTATTGACACTTCTCTTTTACAAAATCTGTAAATACCCAGATCCCCAAATGCTCCTGGAAGCAGCTTTGCCCTTTTCTGGCTGTGCCATCAATGACTGAATACGATTTAACCTGTGTTTGTTCTGTATTTGTATGAGTCATGTTTTAACTATTTAAAAATTACTCCTTGACAGTGGAATTCGCTCTCATTGTTTGCTGAGTAACGTTTCTCATAACACCTTCTTTTCTGCTCTTTGATTAATGCTGGATGGAGTCATGGTTTTAGCAGCACGTATTTGTGGAGGCCTCATGTGTGATTCCACCTATATCCCTCAAAAGCATTTGTCAACCACCAACAAAGCTATTTCCTGAGGTAAATCAGTGCACAAAATCTGTCTGTGTTCTTAAAGGAAATTACAGTGGATGAGATTTCTTCCAGGAATTCCAGCAATCTAGGAATTTTATCTAAATGGAGAAATCAGTGTTTAATGTAATTCAGCAGTGGTTGTCAAGGAAGAGATCTTGGACATAGACAATTTTGCTGGCTTTTGTGTTAAAAGTTATGTCTACCCATATAAGTGGCTTCAGGAGAAGAGGCTAAATTGGCTTGAGAGAAAATCAGCTTTTTACAGAGAAAATAACCTGAACCATAAACAGTTAAATTCAGTCAGAATTGTTTGTTTGTTGTCTGAATAAATTTGACCCCTTGTCCTTGAATAATGAACCACTTGAATTCAACTACTTTTGGGGTGATACAGTCGGATTTTTGAAATTTTGGAGATGCAGAATGATCTCAAATAGTCTTAATTGCTTATAAAAGAAAGAGGCATGACGAACTGTACCCCTTTAGGGGAGAACAGGTACACAGAGCTGGGACTGCAGCAACTCTGGCTGTCTCTTCCATTCAGACAGGTCAGATCCCTGTCTGGAATCAAGTGTCTGATACCCAGGAGGGAAGTATATTGGCACCTGTTATGTGAGCCTATCTGGAAGCTGGAAATCAACCCACGGCAAATGGGCTCCAAATGTTTATCTTAATGTTTCAATATTTAAAATCAGAAGAAAAGTACTACTAATCTTTAGAGACATAGAAATATTTACTTCTTTAGAATACCCATTCTCTAGTTAGGTACTTAAACTCTTGCTTAGAGGTGTGCATTAATGGACTGCCAGGATGTCTTTCTTATTGACAGCAGTGGGTAATGATAGAAAATAACAAATGGGTTGTGTCTGGCTGAGACAGCGGTATTCCTCCCTTTTGCTCTCCACTTTATTTCACAAACGTGGCCGGGCCTATATGGAACAATTCGGTGAGCAGAGGCTCCTCTTTGTGCCAGTTCCTTTAGCTGCTGGTTTCCAAGATGGGGCATCAACCAATAGCTGACAGAAGGGAATGTTTTTTAAGTCAGTATATTAAAAATCTAGGAGTAAGAGAGATATTCTGTATTCCTATGAGTGACAAATTAGAATTGTTAAAAAATGAAAAGAGAGAGAATTTTTGTAACATGATTTTACTAACCAACATGGAAGTTGTTGATATTTTTAAGGCTCACATTCCTAGTATTGTATGTTTGTATGCATCGAAATCACAATAATTTAAAATAATCACACATACAAACTTCTCTGATTTACAAAACTTTATTTTATTTATTTATTTTTTGAGGAAGATTGGCCCTGAGCTAGCATCTCTGCCCATCTTCCTCTATTCTGTATGTGGGATGCCGCCACAGGATGGCTTGATGAGTGTGCGTAGGTGTACGCCTGGATCCAAACAAGTGAACCTCGGGCCACCGAAGCGGAGCGCGCGAACTGAACCACTGCGCCACCAGGCCGGCCCCCCAAAACTTTTAAACTGTTGTTAAAAGCCCCCTGAAGATAAAGATGGTTATTGCTTTTTTCCCCTTTTAACTCGTAAGCAATTATAAATAAGTGTAATAAAAACCTTTGATCCTAATAAAATACCTTCCAATTAAAAAAAAGTGGGGTTTGAAACTGTTGAAACCGGTTTCTAGAACCACCTCTCCCCCAGGCTGTGAGTGTTTTCTTGGTCTATCAATTATCAAACCAATTGATAACGGGCGGGGGATTGCTGGCTTCTCTGCTAGCCTGAAGATTGCTTATCTCTACCTGAAGGTTCTACTGGTTCCGCAGGGGTGATGTGATGTTAGCAGAGAGGCTAGATTATCCTGACAATGTTTACATAGTTCTGTACTGAGACTTCTCATCCAGCTTTGATCTATTTGGGAAAAATAGAAATGATGATCTGAGAGCTATTGACTCCTAGGCACAAGAAAGTTGGTCAGGCTTTGGTTTTTTTGACAACTGCTATTTGAAAAAAACATTATAGCAGCAGTCTATACTCCCAGGTGAATATAGAGAAAAGAATCAAGACTCCTGCGGGCTCGAAGCCGTTCTGCGCAGCAGCAGGTGCGCCCTCAGCCAGAGAAGCCTCCGTTCTCACCCCTTCAGAAACTTCGAGGAGGGGGTGTCCTTTTCTTGCAGCCAGGAGCAAACTGATAATATTTTTAAGAACTTTCCCCCCAGATTCTTTTTTCTAATTAACAAGATGGTACTAAATTTTAAATAGAACAATAATGATAGAGAGAAACTATAGTTCTCATTCCTTTAGACATTTCAGTATCTTGTTCATGTAGGAGCATATGGCCTGTAGCTGGTACCGTGGAAAAAATCAACTAGCTCTATTTTCCTGTGGGAAGGCAGGTAAATCTTCAACTTAGAACACTTTTTACTAAAGGAAAAATATATATATACTTTTTAAAACTTGTCCGTGAAGTTATTCTTTTGAGTAGTACAGAAATTATTTAAAGATGACTTTCCCACAGTACAACCAGCAGCTTAATTCCTCCAAGACTTAGGGATGACTTCTTTTTAGTTAGATTGTTTCTAGTTTTCCTCAGAAAGCAACTTTAGTGAGCTCAGCGTCAGGAACCTGATGAATCTCACGCAATCATGGTCATCCTGAAACAGCAGTCCCCGGGACCAGAAATTGCTCTTCTCCCTGAAAGAATACAAGGGCCTCCAAAGGAACTCACATGGCTCTGAGCCTTTGGAGAGGGGTCCGGACATTTCAGGCGTTTTCAGCATCCAGGATTTAACAGGTGGAACAGAGAATAGTTTGTGTGGCTTGGTGAACCATTAGAAAGGTTTGCGATTCACCTCTAGCCCACACAGAACTAACTAGAGGCCAAACTGTGAGGTAAAGTTTGTTCCCCTGTTGGCCCAAATTGGCTAGCATTGCAGATAAGCTCATGGACTCTGGAGTCAGATGGCCTGAGTTCAAATCCTGACTTTACACTTGCTAGCTGTGTGACCTTGGGCAAGTTGCTTAAACTCTCTGTGCCTCAGTTAACCCACCGGTAAAACAGAGATATCAGTAGAAGCCAGGATTATGTGAGTTAATGACTTAACATGCATGAAGAACTCAGAAAAAGTGCCTGGTGCGGAGTCAGCATTTAATAAATGTTAGCCATGGTTATTTTCATAATTCTGCCTCTGGGATCCCAGGACTCTCTCAATTTTGTTTCAGTTTTTCCTGTGTTTTTGCTTTTAAATTTATTTTGTGTGTAAAAATCACCTATCTGGTCTTAACAGTACATTCAAAAACATTAATGAGTAAGTCAGGAAGAATTTCAGAGGTGGAGAGGCCTTCCCGGTGCTCTGAAATCTAGCCCCTAAGTGCTGTCTGCTTCTGGTTCACAGGTTTCCTGAGAAGCACAGCGAGGGAGCACTCCTGCTTAGAGAGCAGAGGCTGGAGTTTCCCTGATAGGGCACGACGAGGGTTAATCGATAAAACACTAAAAGAGAAAGATGCCCCGCTCTTAAGCGACATGAGTTTCCTTCTTTCGTGAGGCAGATCTAAGGCTTTCAAGTGCCCCGTAGACCCAGGCACAGCCACTCCTTTCTCCTGCAAAGTCCCTTCCGTGGAGCCCTTTCTCTACTCCCCCTCGTCCTACAGGTCTCCGCGTGGACACCATGTCCTCTGAGAAGACACCTTCCCCTCCTCGAGCTCCTGTAGGAACCCGTCCTGCCTCCCATCCCCCAATTATCACATGGGTGTGCTGCAGTGGAACCCACCGTCTCCCCGTCCATCTCTCCCCTGGACCACAGACCCAGCAGAACAGAGAAATGATCTATTTTGCTTATCCTTCTAACCTTGGCACCTAGTGATGTGGATTAAGGCTGCCCCAGGTAGAGAAGCCCAAGGTGACCTGGCCTACATGCCAAACTATATGACCCGGTGGATTTTTATGGTATGAATTAGGGCTGCCCCAGGGAGAGAAGCCCAGGGCATCCTCACCTACATGCCGATCTATATGACCAGATTCGTATCTAAAGTTGTGGGACCACCCAATAACCAGACCCCACCTGCACTGATCCCATTTTAACTTTTTCACATGGGCTTTCCTTTGTCTTGTAAAGAGATGGCTCATATATCTATGCCTTAAATTCAGCCTTACTCTCCACCCATGTTTGCAGCAGAAGCAGCAGCAGTAGCGGGGGCAGCAGCAGCTCCCCATGCCAGCAGCATCTCTGACTGCCCGTGAGTCCTCTCCCCATGCCGACAGCAGCAGCTCTGCCTGCCCATGGGCCCTGTCCCCATGCTATTCCACACTATTCTCTAAATAAAGGAGCACGACTGCCAGATCTTGAGAGTGCAAGAAATCTTTCTTTCGACTCCTCGGCTCACCAACCCCGCATCACTAGCACAGTGCTTAGCATGTGTAGTTGTTCAGTGAAATACTGTCCTATTACGTAGGGTGTCCCCAGACCTTTACACTTTGCGCTCCTGGTTCTTGTTAGCTCTCAGCATTGGAAATGGGGACCCTGGAGGGATTGGGTGAATCTGCGGCTCACGGGACATATTTTCATGTGCAGGGCGTATAGGAAGGATGAATTAGGTCTCTGGAGTTCCCAGGGCAATGGGAAGGTGCTTCAGTTTCTACTTACTTGCTTTTTTCTTCCCTGCTTCCCTCTTCAAATAGAATCTTTAACTCCTGAAAAATGAACCATCCCGGACAAATCCCCCGCAGGAGCTGGACACGCCCGACAGCACTGAGATGGGGAAGAGGCCGGCCACTGTCCTGCTTGGTTTCTGTACCATCCCATCCCATGTTTGTTTTTCAGTTGACAGTTCCAGTTCCTGTGCAGAGCCCTCATCTGTGGACGGGCAGGTGGCTTGTTTCCTCCTCTGTTTTTTGGCCTTCGGCTACCCTGAGACTTCCTCCAAAGGTTTCTGTGTTTCTTTGCTCTCATGGATAACATGGGGTTAAACTTCCTTTTGGAGGAGATAAACCTTACCTGAGTCATTCAAGGGCTTCTTGTTCTTGAGCTTTCTTTGTAGGTATCAGGTTCACCCGGCTGGGCCTGGGGCCTCCCTCTGTCATCTCATCTGCCTGCTTATCTCACTGGTTCATTTCTCTCTTCTGAATGCAGGTATTAACCGGTCGAACTGTGCATCCAGGATATGCAAGATGATGTTGCTGTTTTGTCAAAGGAAGAGCCCTTTACCTTCTTGCTATTTGAATGAGGAGAAAGGTCTATTAAGGTTTGTGTGGGTAATGATTATGCGCCTCTCTCTTTTAATTCATGCTTTAAAAAGGAAGTGACTCATACTGCAGATAAACTGGACTTGAAAGAATGTCTGGCTTATGCAAAGCTCTTATTTACTTACTAGTCTCTTTCATTGACAAGGAAACAGGGACTCAAGGACGTTGGGCCTGGAGTTCCTCCCTTTTATTCCTGTCCTTTGATAGGCAGGAGCCTAAGTGATCTCTGGGAGGCTCTTCTCTGCCCTTAACTGCCCTTAACACGGCCTGCACTCAGCCTTTCCCTTCCTCTGTCAAGAATAGGAGCGGCGTGAATGTAAGAGCAGGGACACAGTCTAAAAGTTCTATCTTACATCGCTAACTCCTCAAAGTCCCAGGCTCTCCACCCTCAGTATCTCATGTCTTCTCGTCTGTCTCCATGGAGCTCCATTTACACCCTAATCTGTCCTCCCCAGGGTTTAATGAAGCAGGTCAGAGTCCGTGTGGTTTAGCGTCAGCTAGACCTGGCTTGGCTCCATACTAGCTGTGTAGTCTTGGGTAAATCTGTTCATCTCTTAGCCTGTTTCCTCCCCTGTGAATAGGAATTCTAATAACCCCTGGGTCACTGGACTACTACAATGGAGACGTGACAATTTATGTAAAGCACATGGCCCGCTATCTGGCCAGTGGTAAACTCACCCAATATCTGAGATTATCATTAAAAGAATTTTATTTGTAACCTGACTTAGTCTCTGATTCTTTTTAAATTTTCCGTATATTTTTTATGCCTTTTATAAATTACTTCTTCAATTTAAACTACCTTATTTCTCAGTATTTATTGAATAAATGAACCAGTGGTCACTGAGTGGTAGTGGTTTATGTTCCCAGTTGTAAGAGCCCACTATACTCTCAAAGACTCTGCTTAGTTCCTGAGGCTCCTGGGCAGGCCGACTGGTTACAGGGGGAGGAATTGATTCGATTCAGTTACAGAGTTAGTGGGGTTCCTAGAGGATTCCTTGCCCTGCCCACTGGCTTCTGAACCGGAGATGACCTCAGGCCGGTGTGATCCAGAATGACTCCCACGTGCGCCTGGCCCAGTCTTCCGGCAGGGCTCTCGGCAGACAGCGCTCTCGCTTTCCCCTCCCTTACAATATGCCTTCACACACTTACAGACGGCTGTTAACTCAGGCACAGCTCAGACGTGAGTTCAGCTATAAATGACTCATAAAAGAGTGAGGTCCTTTGAGTTTTTCTCTTCGATTCTACTCTTTTCCCTTTAATACTCCTTCTGCTCTGTGGGTCTCACTTTGGTGCGTATTCATCCACTTGTTCTCTCCACCCCTATTTCTCACTCCCAACTCACCAGCTAAGCAGTGGTGACTGGAAGCTTGAAGGCTGGATGTTAAAGCCTTAGTGACATAGTCCTCCCATGCATGCATTCAGCAACCGTCTGGAAGCATCTTTTCTGTGCCAGGCACTGTACTAGACGTTGGGTGTATATTAACTAAAAAAAGAGAGAGAGGGAGAGAGACATAATCCTTGTATTTATGGAACTTAAAATGTAGCCTTCTCATTATGGCCGATTTTAGGTTCCTTGAGAACCCATGCAGCACCCAACCTCACAATTTCATAACCATCTTAATTCAGTTTGACTTTCGCCTCCATTCCACTTCCGCTATCCTTTTACATAGGCACTTCATAGGCATTTACAGTTACACTTGACCTTGTCATCACCCAGAACTGAAATCTTAAACTCCATAGACTGGCTTGCTTACCACAGCCTCTTATCCCTCCAGCTTTGTCACCCCCCTTTTCTGGCTATGCAATTTCTTTGAGACCTCCGTTTCCTTTTTCCTCCTAGTCCATCAGCCTCTTCTTGTATATTCACATCCCTTCCTATCCAGCCTAGACGGGATGATGGCTTGAAGGTTCCGTGTTTCTCTAGTCAATAACATTGGATCCCTTGCCCCTTTTTCTGCCGTCAGATCCTTCAAGATCCTTACCCTGTACTAACGCAGCTTCTTCATGCTCACGTCAAGACTTCTGAATGCCACTAGGAAAAGAGTCACCCAACTTTGTCACAACAAATTTATTGTCTTCAGCTTTAGGCAGTCTTACAATGCTGCATAGTCACCTTCCTACATGTCTTTGGTCATCTTTTTTCCCGTGATTGCTTTATTTTTTCTTCTGGCTTTTAAAAAAATATGTTTTTGGTTTTAAAATTTTTTATTATGGAAAATTTCAAACATTTACAAAAGTAGAGAGAATAGTATTATAAACCTCCATATATCCATTACTTAATTCATGACCAATCCTCTTTCATCTATGGCTTCCATCCTATCCCCAGATTATTTTAAAGCAAATCCTTGATGTTATATTATTTCATCTGTGAATACTGTGTGCACTCTAAAAGATAAGGATACTTAAAAAAACTAAGCCTAATAGCATTATCTCAGCAAAAAGGTTAATGGTAATTCTCTAATACCACTAGATATACAGGCAGTTTTCACATTTCTCTGTTGCTTTTTTTTTTTTAATATTGGCACCTGAGCTAACATCTGTTGCCAATCTTCTTCCTTTTCCTTCTTCTTCTCCCCAAAGCCCCCCAGCACATAGTTGTGTATTCTAGTTGTGAGTGCCTCTGACTGTGTTATGTGGGACGCCACCTCAGCGTGGCCTGATGAGCGGTGCTCTGTCCACACCCGGGATCCAAACCTGTGAAACCCTGGGCTGCTGAAGCGTAGCGCGTGAACTTAACCACTCGGCCACGGGGCAGGCCCCTCCCTGTTGTTTTTTGACTTTTTCGAAAAAGTTTGTTTGAATCAGGATGCAAATAAGCTCAATGCTTTGTAACGGTTAACATGTCTGATAAGTCTCTTCTAATGTAACTTTTTTCCTCCTTTTCTCTTTTTTCTTTAAGATGTATACATATATATATTTTTATTATATATATATTTTTTCTTTGGTTGAAGAAAACAGGTCCTATGATTGCTTTCAAAACTGTTACCACATTACCATGACTAACTCTGTCATTCCTGACAGCTGATCAGGATTTATAGGAATAGTTTCTTAACTACCTGTCCTATTGGTTAAGAGTCCCTTAACTATCTGCCTGAACTACCTATAACCCTATCAGTATCTGCATCCATCATTCCCTCCTCTGTAGTCTCTGAGGAATGTTGTCCCTCCTCCCTCCCGTCTGAGGCTGTCTTCCATCTCCAGATGGCTCCCTCTCTACTTACCTCCTTAGGGAATGGCCTCCCTTTTTTATCTTTCTTCTCCTGGATCTTTACTTCTGCCTAACTCTTTTCCTCTCAGGATGTAAACAAGGCTCTCTCAACTGTACAGGCTAACCAACCAAACAACACACACACACTCCCCCCCAAACTTCTCTCAGCTTTACGTCTCGTTCTAATTTTGGTTCCATCTCTCACTTTTCTTTCAAAACCAAGCTTCTAAAAATTCTCTGCATTCCTTTTTCCCACATTTTCAACTTCCGTTTACTCCCTAACCCACTGCCTGGCTTCAGTTTCTATCACTCCTCAGAAATAATGGTTTGCCTTCCAAGGTCGCTAAAATCAACATTGCTAAAAAAAGTGGCCGCCATCTGAGTCTCTATCTCAGTTGATATCTCTGCAGCATTTTACAGTGTTGGCCACTTGTTGCTTCTTGCAACATCCTTTCGCTTCCAAGAACTGGTCTCTCTTGGTTTTCCTCTTACCTCTCTGATTGCGACTTCTCTATTCCTCTGAAGCTTCTTCCTCTATCTGCCCTTAGATTTAAGCATTTCACGAGTTCCACATACTTTCCCTGGATGCTCTCATCAGTTCCTATGGATTCAATGATCACTATTATGAGGACTCTCAAATGTGTATCTCTGGCTCTGAAATCTCTCTCCTGAGATCTGGATCTATGTGACAACTGCCTACTGGACAGACGCTTTGATGTCTGTCAGACAACTCAGACTCAACATAGCTTAGTCTTCACCCATCATCTTCCCACTCAAACTTCCTCTATTCTCTGCATTGTCTATCTTTGTGAATGACATCACCACCTACCTAGGTGTTCAAGTCAGAAATTTGGTAATTATCCTTGATGCCTCCTCTCCCTTCCTGCTCTCTTTCCTCCCATTTCTAATAAATCACCAACTGAAGTTAATCTCAATCTTGCTTATTTTTCATGTTCTCTTCTCCAAAGCTCCTCACATTTTTCATAGATTACTGCAATAGTCATAATGGGCCATTCCACTTCCTGTCTAGGACCCTCCAATCCATTTCCCATGCTGCTGCCTGAGTGATCATATTACTACGCTGCGTGAAATCCTTCAACGGCTTTCCATTTCTCCAGGGAGAGAAAGAAGCTTGGTAACACAAAATAAAGCCCTGTATGACTTGGTTACGTCTTACCTCTTCAGCCTCCTCTTCTGTCATTCCCCATCTCATGCCTACACTCTAACTTCTTGCATTTCTAAAGAGGGCCCATTTTCTCACCTCTAGCCTGTGCCCATGCTGCCCATTCTGATTAGAACGCCCTTCCTTCTCTTTGATTAACTCAACTTTCAAGCCTCAAGTCAGGGGTCACCTTTCTGGAAAGTCTTCTCTGACCTCTAGCCCAAGTTAGGCACCCTTCTTATCTAACTGCCTTGGAAAATCCCTCTTGATAGGCTCCGTGCTCCACCCTGTTCTCCGCCACCTGCTGATCTGTCTGAGAGAACCATGGTCCTGGCCAGCGCTCACACCTAGGGCTCCCCGAGTCGTGGAATGTCCCAGCTGGAAAGGATCTCCTCCTCATTTTGCAGAGAAAGATTTGTCTGTTTGCAGCTTGCTGTCTGTAAGAAGGAAATCTAAACTTCGTGTTTTAGCAATTCAAAAACTGTTTACCAAGGACCTGCCATGGGCAAGTCTTTCTGTTAGACATCTGCAGGGTATAAAGATAGGAGCCCCTCCCTCAGGTTGCTGAGTGAGGTGGAGGAGATAAGCTGTCCATTTAAATGTGCAGAATACAATCAATAGGGAGGTCGGCACAGGAGAGGTCCAGATAAAATGCTCTGAGACTTCAGAAGAGAGCGTGATAAAGGAGCCTGAGGTCACCAAGGGGGTAAAGTAAAGCCCTGTGGAGGCTCAGCGTTTGAGCTGAGCTTTGAACATGGATGGGCATGGGGCGGATACGGAGGGAAGAGTATTTGGGTGAAGAGTATTCGGGTTGGAGAGGCCAGAGAGAGGAAAGGCGGGGAGTAATCTGAATTTTAAACCATGGGCATAATTTGCTGTTTATCTCTCTGAGAGTTATGTCTTTTCATGATCTTTTTTCTTTTTAAAAATTTTTTTAACTACAGAAATTGCACAGTACTGAATCATAGATCTTTTGCAATTTGAAAAATACTTATATAGCATAGATACCTTATCCTGTATCATCGTGTTACTTTGACTATCTGCTTTTTCCTACTGTTCAGGGAGGCAAAAATTTGGTAACAGTTATTTATTTATTCAATAAACAGTTATTGTTCTTTGCTAAAGGCTGGATGTAATGGCATCTACAAAGATAAGACAGAAATCCCTGCTTCCAAGAAATCACAGTGCTGTGGATATGTAAGAGATAGGTTATCAGATGGTTTAAAAACAGCGCCGTAATAAATCCTCTGACTCAGCTATGGATAGGTTGCTAGAGAAGCTGAGTGAAGGGAGCCCCTAACTCTGGCTTAGGGGTAGGAGAGCCGTCACAGAGCATGTGAGACCTGTGAAGGACGCGGGGGGAGGGGGGAGTGCCCCCAAGAAGGCTGCGCGTGTGAGAAGAGAACGGGAGGCAAGACATAGAACCAGGGGGTAGTTTTTGAACTTTTGCAACGAGGCCTCAGCAATATTTCTTCCGTGATCTATATTGTTTTTAAAAGAAGAGGAGAAATAGAACCAGGAAGAGGGGAAAGGAGGAGACGTGGGTCCTGCAGATCTGACTCTGCAATTCATGAGCTGTGTTACTGGAGAAAGTTACTTAACGTCTCTGACGAGGGCCTTTTCCCACTCAAATCATCCATAGCTTTTCTTCTGATGACGAAGCTGGCTGGATGTATGTGGATGGATGCTGGATCAAGACCTCTGGCTCGGTATTTGCTGAGAAACAATGAAACCTGTTTTCAGACATTTATTTCCCACGACTGAGCAGTGTTAGGTTTTTATCTGTCAGCAGCGGCTATTCATCAGCTATTTTCCTTGGAGGAAGGGAGGCACCCTTTTTCAAAATCTTAAAAAAAAATTTTTTTTTAACATTCTGACACCTTTCCTTGGTACAACATCAGTAGGGCTCATGAAATACAGAATATGGTGATAAGAACTGAACTTACTCGCTGACATTATCATGGGGCTATTTTGAAAATATTATCTCATGTTCGTTTCCTAGAATATCAATCAGCGAGTCTCTACAATATCATTCCTTGAAAGAGCGTGCTGTTTTGTTCCAGTTGAAGCCACAACGTTTTTGTGAATTCTGTCTTCATACTGCTAGCTTCCTTCGCTGATACTGTGGCCCCAAGCATAGCTTTCAGCAAACTCTTCGCCCCTGCGGGACCTGTTACAGCTTGCTGAATTTGAAGTTAGCTGTTTTCAGTAATTTGTCTGTCTTTACTCTTCATGTAAATTATCTGCGTTGTAGGTTATTTATGGCGTATTTCAAATCCTGGACTGAATTTCTCCCATCATTGCCTGCTGTTTTGCTGTCTCTTCCCTCATCTCCACCCTCCACCCAGTCACCATGTGCTTAGGCAAAGAGGGTTAATTAATCCTAATGTGGATAATTTCACTGCTCAGTCTACCAAGAATTAGCGTTTTATCCGTTCCCTAAGGTAGGAAAAGGGCTTTCATATTATCTGAGAGTTTAGTTTGACTTATTTCCATTAATGCGGAATAGTGGTTGCCTAATAATCAGACACTTCTCTTGTCTGACCTTGAATTCTTATTCATGAGACCAGATGAAGTGAGCATTCATTAGTGTTTCTATGGAAGGATTCTTTTAAACACTTCTGAAGAGTTCCAGTTTTCTTGCCTTCTCTGATTTATTGATAGATTTGCGTATTCACTTATCTAAAACATTTAATCCATTTTTTATATTGCTGTCTACACTGTTATATACAATGGTAATTTTAGGCAGCGTCCTTAAATAAGTTTAAAGTGATAATAGTTAAGGGGGAAGAGAGTCGGCAGCGTTTTATGACACCCAAAGGCAGAGGCACACATAGTCAGAAAATCTGGAGCTTCTGGAAGGCCCAGGGGCTTGATGGCTTAGATTTCAGTCTTTGGAACTTGTTTCAGCCATGGTCTTGCCTCCACTACATGAGTCAGAAACATTAGAATAGGCAATACTTTCATCAAATGCAGTGGAAAAGAGTTTGTTAACATGGAAACCATGGGACGGCTCTGCCACATACAGCAGTATGACTCCCAGGACTGAGTCTTTTAGGCCTGTAATTATTTTTTGAGTAAATTAATGTATATGAGTAAACATACATAAGGATGTTGCTAGGGCATTATTAGCTAATAAGCAGAATTCCTTGCAAGGCAGATTGAGACTGAGACCAGCTAGCTTATGAATGTATAAAAAGGATCATTTATGAGGTGGCTACACAGAATTTAGCAATAAACAATTCTGCCAACTATTGACCTTTTCAGCTATAGCCTTTCTTTTTGTATTTCTTTGGAATCACACTTAATATACAGTGATCAAGATTTTGCTTGTCATTTAACATAACACATTTTTTTTCTTTTTAAAGTATCTTTGCATATCAAGCAGTGCTTTTAAAGCTTGAGTGCCTAGGACACTGCCTTCCTCTGTTATTTTTCAGATCATCCTTCTGGATAGAAGAACAGTATAAAGAAAGCGGAAATAAATGCAGAGATTTTTATTGAACATTGCCTTGTTTTAGATAGTTTTTAATATTGAATATATCATGTCTGCTAATTTAGGAGGAAAAAGGATTCTTTGAATTCTTTTGCATAAGTTATTTTGCTATTTTATGGGGATGGAGGGTAGAAAATGCCTGATAAAATAGGTAAACAGCAATGAATCGTGGAAAAATAATTAACGGTGCCATGAAAGGGTTAAACGCCTGTCATCAGTCAAGATACATGCTTTTAGTTTCACGGGAATTTCCCAGCCTCCTCGCCTTTAGCCAGCCCCTCAGGAAACCTGCTCTTTCCTTGAACAATGAAATCACGGCTGGAAGATGAGTGAGGCATCCACTCAATGTGTTAACAATATGGAAAGGACCACGGTGGAAAGTCACTTAGAAGCTGACAGTGCCTGTTAAAGAAAAGAGGACTTTCAAAGACTGAGAATGGGTGAAAACGGCTGAGTCCGGATATGAGGTTGGTGGATGATGAGCGGAAAAAAAAGGGTGGCCACTCTGAGATTAAGGTAGAGGATATGCAAAGAACAAAGGTGTATTCTGTGGCCCGGGGCCAGGCTGTTTGCACAGTGAGTGAAGCCATTCCACTTATTGTGTGTGCACTCAGGGAGCGTAGGGGGTGTGTGTGTGTGTGTGTGTGTGTGTGTGTGTAGGGGCTGGAGGGTGAGGCAGACTGAAGAGAAGATATTCCCCATCTCATCAAGTCAGCTGCACTGTTCTTAGCTCCAGCTAATTGTAGCCAAGTTGACCTAACGTGACCAGGTCTTCTTAGTTTTCAAAAGAAATGGGAAATCTGATATCTTGAAGATATGTGTCAGGTTTTAAATATAGCACCACACTAAAAAAAATTGTGTGAGCCAAACTGAGCATACCTACGGGCTGACAGGGCCCTCTGGTCACCAGCTGGCCACCTTTATCTAAGCTGATTTCAGAATCACATGCTGGATGCTGAGACTTCTGCTGCTTCTTAACTGGGCAACCTCAATATCTCCATCTGAATAATGGCTCTAAGAAGACAGCCCACAGGATGGTTTTGAGAGTTTAACAAGATAAGTTATATAAAAGCTTCATATACAGTGCAAGGCAGGTGATATGACTCAGTAAATGTTGGTTGAATCTGAATCAGCAGCCTCACGTAGTACTGAGCACTGAGTGGGTTTTTCCATGTCCACAGTCACGGCAAGCTTAGGAGGAACGAGTCGTTGTCTGTTGTGTGATTTAATTATGGATTTTCTCCCCAAGTCTCTCTTCACTTCTGCCCATTAAGATACGCATTTGAGATAACCCTTGCAGCTGTATTCAATATAAATATGAATGTTAAAACTCAGGGGTGGGTGGACATGGGGATGTGTGATGGTAGAGACCGTGCAGTAAACACAGCTACTATATTTTTGTGGCCTTCTGCCTTGTGGTCCCACAGTCTACCCCCTAGGCACCATGGACCCATGGAGCTCACTTTCAGCTTGAGACAACTAATTCTCTAGGTATAATCAGACATAAACCCAGTTACCTCCAAGAATCGGGATGGCAAATCAAGAAGAGGCTCACTCCTGTATTTGGGAGCATCCAGCTTTCCTTTCAGAAAGGTGCGGGCAAAGTCTGTCTTTGTCTTCCTCACTCTACATTTCTCGTAGTTTCCCCCAAATGTTTCTTCCCACCAAGTCCCTGCTGTGACACACATCAGAGAGCTGTTTCTTACTGTTCAAAAGGTGTCAAGAGGCTCTTAGGGTGGGGTAGATCTTCATCTCGCCAGCCAGCTCCAGGGATCGCGTTGCCCAGCACGTTCTTCTCACCCGAGAGGAATCTGAAGGCTTCCCAGGCTCAGTGGAGAATGGCTCCCGATCCAGTAGCAATGTCTTCCAAAGGCCCGTGAGGATGGAGTAGAGACACATGCTAATCCTGGGCCTAGTCAATATAAATACTCATTTGAAATTGATTTGAAAACAAGGAAAGGGAAATAAATTTGCCTCTATCTGACCCTGGATTTGTTTTTGATTATGTCAAAAACTAAGGAGTAGAGGCCATGGTTTTAGTGGGCTGCACTACATATTTCCATGTCATTTTTGGCAAGTATAATGAATCTTCATTTTTGAAATCATTAATAAGGGGATTACCCTTTGTCCTCTATAAATGTTGTCTCTTCCCCTTCCATCTTCCTTCCTTTGGTGGCATTACCCTTCCCTAACTTCTATGAATAGAAAAGGAGAGATGTCTCTTTTAGCTCCAAAAGCCCGTAATGTAGATAAAAAGTAGGTTTCATCTGTGAAAGTTATTGAACAATTAAAAGATCTGGAAACTTTGGGTCCCAAGTTCTTCATGGTCTTTCTGGTGATACTCTCCCAGAAAGCCAGATTTGCTTTGCTTAGATCATGTATAGTTTCCTGAGGTGAATTCAAAATCCTCCCATCATGAAGACCCAGAGTGGCAACTTGGAATGCCCCTGGGGACCTGGCAGAGTGTAGGGGGCTGGCTATGGGAAAGCAGCCACCCACATGAGATAAGAAATGGCCCCTGCCCCTGGACTGGGCCTTGTGGTGAGTTAAGGGCACATGCCCATCTACACTCAGCTCCTGTTGATAGCGGCAACTTGGGACTCAGAGCCTCAAGAGCAGACATCTGGATATGTCTGTGGATGCTAAAGCATGGTGGGGCAGATATAACATGTCTATGGACTGCAGTGAGCCTCAGGGCTTCCAATTCCTGATACCTGAGCTAAACTAGGAAGTGATCAATGCTATTCAGGGCTGATGGTCTGAGTCTTATAGAATAGGAGGACCCAAGGTGTAGGGGTGTGTGTGTGTGGAGCGGGGGGAGTGGGTAGGCAACGCAGAGAGATGAAGTCTTAGGGACAGTCAGTGCAATGTCTTGAGCCCGAGTCCACTGCATGAAAGCCTCCTGGAAGAGAATATATGTGGGGACAGCAGCGGTAGCAAGCTTAATGCGATGCACGGGATGCACGAATGCAGCGGAAACATACCAAAGAGAAAAAGAAAGCAGATAGGAAAAGAAGAGCACGGAAAAAGGGAAAAGCTTTACAAAATTTTGCAATTATCATAGTAGAGTCCTTTTAGGAAGATATTGAAGAATACAGAGTCACTGAATGCCCTTTAAGATACACAAGAGCATGACTGACAGTGAACTGGAAAACAGAGAGGACGGGATTGAGAAACTTATTACCCCAAATTGACCAGAGAGCCTTTATTTGCTCCTAAGGTGGGTCTTGTGGTCAGAGCCAGAACTGTAGGTAGAATATGGCCATACTTCAATATTTGTTACTCTAAGTCATTCTCTAGAAGATTCCTTAGTATTGGAAGCTCCAGATTGGCGTACCAGTTGGATTGGTTACACCAAACCCCCAGATTATGGGGTTATAAGGCTGGAAGGAGCCTTAGAGACCACACAGTACAGCACTTCCTTTTTACAGATGAGGATCCTGCACCCAGAGAAGAAAAGACTTAACCTTTGTCACAAAGCTCGCAATCCGCCTGGGACTAGAACCTACTCTCCTGCCTTGGACCCAGCCCTGACCTCTGAGCTCAGGTCCTGACAGCAGCTACTGGCCCCGGTAGGTCTCTCTGTACCCCCATGCCGTGTACCCCCTGTACCCAGGGGAGGGCAAAGTCAGGCAGAGCAGAGAGGTGAGGTCTGGAATTACAAACTAGCATTCTAAAGAAGACCGGGTATATTTGTTGCCTTTTTCTTTTCCTCTTAGTTTGGTAGTGTCCACAAATAGGATTCCTTGCTGGAATTACCCCTGAGGAATAAAGCAAAGTTCTTACACATTGGTGGAGTCTAGCAAAAAGGTCTTTTTATTCATCATACAAATTCATGTTAAGTTTCTAGGCTCCATGAATACGAGCTAATTTCCCCTATATTTAAGGATTGAAACAGGGCATTTTCGTCATATCAGAACATCATTATTGATTATGGGTTTTTTTTGGTGGTTTTAACTTAATATCTAGACATATCTTTAATCAAAGTATTTTGGTTAGCGTGGGTGGCATGATAAATGGAGAGATATTACTAACTTATTTTGGTTATCTAGCTTTGTAGTGTGGCTAGTGATCTTCTAGTAGAGGGGTTCTGAACCTGTCATTCCACCTCAGCACATGCTACTGAACTTCTAGGCTTCGCCAGGGCAGTGATTCTCAAGGAAAGCAGGTGGTGCCACCCCAGAGGTGCATCCAAATTTGAGTCTTGGGGGCCTTCCTCGGTAGAGCGGACTTCCTCCTCTGCACGCGGAAGTCCTCTGTAGTTTGAAAAGCGCCCCTGGAAGAGTTTATAACATCTTTTAGTGCGCGATGTGTTATCTTCTAGCTCTGAGAGTCCCTACACTATTCACAGTCCCTACTGATGGGAACGTCTTGGGGTCATGTCCTAAATTCAGATTATCAGGGGTCTAAGAATATCCTTAGAAAATGGTCCCCAACTTCCTGGCCAGAGGAAGACCTTATGGAAGCTTTATGAGCTAGAATGCTACTGTGGGTGTGGGGGCCGTTAGGGCCGGAGGAGCCGGAGGGAGGAACACGGGAAAGCGGCCTTGGACTCCGAGAGCGTCCTCACTGTTGAGGTCACTGCAGCGGCTGAAGGGAGTTCTCCTCATCAGAGTGTGAGCCTCTGTGGTTCACAGGCCGATCACCAGGCTTCCAGAAGCAGTTTGAGTCTTCTTTCCTCTGGTTCCTTCAGCATTGAGGGGATGAGTTAGAAAGAAAGAAACAGATTAGTCAAACATCCTAAAGATTGAGCGGTGGTTTTGTATTTTATCCGTGTTATATTTCATCTGTTGAAAAAATAAATACAATGATGGGTCAAAGTAGGTTCGCTGATTGTAGCATATGTCCTACTCGGGTGGGGATGTTGATAATGGGGGAGGCTGTGCATGTGTTGGGGCGGGAGAAACGTGGGAAATCTCTGTACTTTCCACTCAACTTTACTGTGAACTTAAAACTGCTCTAAAAAATAAAGTCTATTTAAAAAAAATAAGTACACTTCCTCTAGTTCCCTTTCAGCACTAGTCACCTATGGCTACACAGGTATTTATGGTGAAAAAAGTTGAGAGCCCTGTGCCAGAAGGAGTATGCGGACACATTCCTTTTTCCTTTCTCCTGCTCTTCCCACCATCCCCACCTGTTTGTAGAGCTGCTGACTTTGAAATCTGCTGCCCTCTCTGGGGTTCGCCTCTGCTCCAGAGAGGGCCTGCTATGTAGCAGATGTTCAATGCATTTGATTGACTGTCTGAAGAAAGGAAGGAAGGAAGGAAGGACTCTGGCTTGGGAGTCGTGAGCCTCGATATGACATTAACCTTCATGCCAAACTCAAGGGGAACTCTGGAACTTTGCAGATTTTTAACCCATACATATTTGTTAGGGGTTAAAATGATTCCTAGTTTTCGAACAGGATGTTATAAATGGAAAACAATTTTAGAGATCATCTAATCAAGTACTGGCACTTTTTAGATGAGATTTTTCTGTCTGTGCTCCAATGTGTTTGAGGAAACAGAGGCCAAGAGAGGTTTACTGACGTGTTCAAAGTCACAAAGCCAGCAGAGGACAACGCCAGGGTTTGGCAGTGCCATTCTCCTGACTCCTAGCAGCCCGCTCATGCCACGGCTAATGTCAGAGAAAACCTAACCTAGGAAGGTGCTCTGGATGTGACCAAGGCCACACTGGTGGTGCCCTTCTTCTGTGGGGACATGGATGTAAGCTGTAATTTTTCCTCCTCATCCAGCTGATTTCCACCACGAAGCATGCTTCTAGGGAGGGCTACTGTGGCTTCACTTTGCCCCTGAGCTAAAGTTTTTAAGGAGCTTCTAACATATGTGCGCTTATGTATTTTCACTTAGCTTGCTGACGTCAAGGAATTCTCACTGTGATCTTATGTAAATTCAGATTACTGCCAAGAGAAGAAAATTCAATAAAGTGCACCCTGCGGATAACCTATAAAACATTAGGTTGTATCTGCATGATCAAAACGGGGCGTGAGCCACGCGGATCTTAGGCTCATCTCAAGGGCAGCACTCTCCTCTTGGCTTGAAACCATCGCCCGCCTGGTGGGGCGTCTGCCGACAGGCAAGCTGGCAGCAGAAACAGAGCAGCCATCAGCTGAGGTGAGGTCGTCAAGAGCGTTCTGGTGTCGTTGAGGGAGAGCTCGAAGCCTCGGGGATTGAATGGAGAGGGTGACTCCACTTTATGTTTAGCTCTCCAGAAAATCTCTGTGGTCTTTGCTTGCCATCCTTGCTACACTACGGTTTTCCTGGCTGCCCCCTGGCCCTCCCACCCCTCCCCAAAAATTGTAGAGTCGTTTTGGAAAGAAATGATTAACTCTAGTGTTGGCTATGGGCTCTTGGACATTTGGATTGCTTGAAAGAAGAGGCAGAGACTGAGCCAACGGGGTGGGTGACCCACGAAAATGATTTAAGAAGTAGGAAATCCATGAGGCCTGTGTTAGACAAAATGGTAATGGTTGGGTGGTCCTCACCCCTTTTACTGATTACTCCTTATCACTTCTAGAAAGACGCTGAGGATGCATCTTACACTTTGGTATAAATTACATTAGTTTCACTCTATTTTTTGTGTTTTAAAAAAGAACTAGCTAAAACTCCAAATATTGTTGGTCCCATGTGGCCTTGAAAGATATACTGTAAAGGTACAAGGAAAAATGTTCTGGGATTAATTGAATTGAGATCTGATTAGATCCTAGCTTTACTATTTTTCTCTCCTTCCTTGCTTCCTTTTCTCCTCCTCCCCCTTCTTTCTCTTTCTCTCTCTACTCCCTCCATCCCATCCTTCTTTCATATCAAGAGGGGAGCTGGAAGGGAAAGGCGGGGCTGAGAAATGGACTTTATGACCTCTTTATCCCTGCCAGGATGTAAAATACATTACAATTTATCAAGAACAAAATTTAGACTCTTGAATATAAACTGTTGCCCTTCCTGCTTTTTGTCAGATGAGTAACCAGGATTTGGCCAGAGAAATTTCGTGGTGCTCCAGGCTGGCCCTCCATTCTACGGGTCCCTCTCCCCTCCCTGTGAAAAGGCAAGGGGAGGGGAGCTCAGGCCGTCTGACGGTTTGGCACTTGGGTGTCCCTCTCCTGGACAGACAGCGGAGAGGCAGCCTGGGCCCACTGCTCCTTCAGCCTCTGGCTGTGTAGAGGGTCTGTCCCAGGAGGTGAATACACCGGCGCCACCTGGTTCCGTCCCACCCCACCTTCTGCACCCTGTGCCCGCCACGGCGCCTGGCCCATGGGAAGAAATCAGCAAGGGCTGTCAGAGTCTGCTGGTTGAATGAGGCATTATGAGGCAACTTTTGGGGAGTTTTGGAGCCATTTCCTCAATCTTTCTAAAAGTTTTCATCTGATACTTTCTGGTTTATACTATTTTTTTAATCCTCCCCACTCCTTACCAATTCTCTCACCCCTGAAACATAACTTTATGATAATATGTGGATGTTTATTCTTTTAGTGAGAGCATTAGATATTAGGGAAATGGAAAGGGATGTTTCAGTAGCTTTTTTCTGGATGTACTTTAAAGCATGATTAAAAAAAAATTGCTAGTCTCAACCCATTAGTGGGTTATCAACTTAATATAATGGGTTTCAACTTGCAGCAGTTTTTTTTGGTAAGGAAGACTGGCCCTGAGTTAACATCTCTGCCAATCTCCCTCTTTTTGTTTGAGGAATATTGGCCCTGAGCTAACATCCGTGCCAATCTTCCTCTATTTTGCATGTGGGATGCTGCTACAGTGTGGCTTGATGAGCAGCGTGTAGGTCCATGCCTGGGATCCAAACCCACAAACCCTGGGCTGTCAAAGTGGAGCGTGTGAACCCAACCAATGGGCCACAGGGCCAGCCCCCAGTAACATTTTTTTTTAAGGAAAAAGTCGAATAGAAATGGCAAGGGTGAGCACTGCTCTGTGAAACTTCCGTTTCAGTCGTACATCAGTGTGAGAGCGTGCTCTGGGGTGTGATGCGAAGTGCATTTTTTACAGTCGGTCCAAAGGGTTAGAAGCTACCGATTTAAGGCATTCATGCTTCTCTGTTCAGTCTGAAGTAGGACAGGCTGTCTTCACAGGATCTTCAATCACTCAGTATCGCTGGGCTTGCATTTCCTAAGAAACGACTTCACCTGACCGGAAGTAATAGAAACAGCTAAAGTAAGTAGCTGAAATATCTATTCATACCAATACCAACCGTACTGACACTGAGCCAGTGGCTTATACAGCTGGCTCTCCGCTGCTCCAAATGAACCATTGGCTGACTGTGTTTTGTAAAGAGGCTATCTGCTTATTTAAGAAATCCTTTGTGTTGTATCGGGAAGGTGTGAGAACACACTAAAATGGCTGTCAGTGGAGATGGAAGGGCCATTTACCTACCGGAGAGAGCTCTGGAACTAACAGGTTTTGTGTGGCTCAGGGTATTATCCAGGTGCCTCAGACACGTGGTTAAGGCAGAATAAAATTTGACGGTGAGAAAGGAAGGCTCCTGGTGACATGCTGTTTTTCAGCAGCCACTCAGCTGGCTTGTTTGCAGGGCGCAGCACAGCTGACCCCCTGAGGCGCTTATCTGGTCAGCTGGTGTCTGAATGGGTCTCTCCGGAGTCGCTGGAGCTCCTGCCCTGGCCGTGTCCAGGGGGCGCCCGTGGTGGGGCGCATGCTGGCTCCGGGCAGCCGTCGAGGCCTCCGAGGTGGCCGGGCCCCCAGGGGCGCTGGGGCCAGCTGCTGCGGCTGACTAGGGTGCAGCTTCCTCCCCTGGGCGACCTGCCCTGTGTGTACAGAGGAAGGCACAAAGAAGCCAACTGATTTATTGACTCCTTTCAGGGAAGACAAAACAAAGCGAAACAGAAAACCCCAAGGAAACTCAAGCCCTCTTTCTCATCCGACCCTGGGTGTTACCTTTCCTGGAAATGTGCTTCTTGAATCGATTCACAGCTTTCGAAATTCCTCCTGTCCTCGAAGAGCCCATCTTTAGACAAGTCAGTGGGTAAAGCCCGTCGAAGCTGTTTTAATTTTTATTCTATCCAAGAACCTGCTCACTTCTCCTCTCAGACAGTATAATGGTCCCCCAGACTCCGGACTAGGCAGATGGCTTATGAAAATATACTAATGTCCCATTTGGAAACCGGCCTTTTAATTTTGTCCTTCTTCTGCCCTGTCCCCCCCCCTCCCCTGAGTCTGTTACCTGAGACGGCAGGACAAAGAAATCAAGAGGAAGGCCACGGCCTGCGGTGGTGGCCCCACTCCAGCAAGCGACAGGGCGAACGTGTGCGCCCAGCCCGGACGGCTTGACTGTGTTGTCTGCCAGTGGAACTCGTTTTTCATGTGCAGATCTAGAAAGAAAGATAAACTGACATCTCACGATAGAGGAATTGACCTCTATATGGCCATCAGAGACAAGGCTTTGATGGGAAAACGCCTCCTGTCTTCTCTCCCCAGAATCCCAGCCTTTATTCCAGGACCTTTGAACTCTCATTGTTGCTGACGGGGTTAGTGACAAAGTGGGAAAAGAGGAGGCACAGGGAAAGCTATGGATGGGCCCCGGGACTTTTCATTCAATGGAAGAACCTGGACGCTCGTGAGGGAGGGGCTGGGTCAGTTATGTCTTGATTGTTAAGTTGCTAGACTCTCTGGGCATCTTGTTTCCTTGTCATCCTGTTATTTGCTCATTAACCCCGCTGCCCAGGAATTGAGTGCTGGGAGGGTGAGGAGATAAAATGGAAACTCCGTTAGGGTGTAGACAAATCTGATTCTACTTAGTAAAAGGGAATTTAGCTCAATCTTTGTGCCTTATGTGGTGAAAGGAGGGCGTCTCTTCAGTCTGTTCTCTTCTTTCCAGCCACTGCCTTCTAGTAATCTGATTTCTCAGGCATTTGACTAGTCAAGCATATCCTGACCCCAGTCTCTGAGGCTAATTGAGGGTTAATTATATATCTGCTCGTTATTTTGCTTACTTCCTAGTCTAAAAGCAGGGCCCTTGCTCACATTCCAAACTTGGGCTGGGAAGTAGCGACATGTGGTGCCATTCAAGGTGTGAGCCAGTCTCCCTGCCCCGGTCGTTCCCGCCACTCGCTCACACCACCGAAATTGTCCCATGACACAGCTACTCCTTTGGGCTAAAACATAACTTTATTTTTCCCAGGGGGAGGGAATACTATATATATATTTTTTAAAGTTTTTCACTTTTCTACATTTTTGAGATTGGTTTGCATTACAAGTGATAAGTATAATGTTTTTCCCCAAAGTTTTATTAAATTTATAATGCATTGTCAGTGGATGATATCTTAGAATATTATATATATGGTATATTAAGCCTTTATTATTTCGTCATGTTTAAGTATGAATTATTTCAGAATTTTTGTTTCTGGAAAATCACCCGAGAATAGCACTCTGTGCAATTAGGAATGCTAATGTATTTTTTAAATTAATATTTTTTGAGCACCTTACAATGTGCCAGCCTCTGCTGTTACTGACACGATTTCCCTTGATCTTTAAAACAATCCTCCAAGGCAGGTATTATCTTTTATTAACACTATCATTGTTATTACAGAACCTTGGCTCAGATAATTTGAATGACTTTCATTACTTCCTTAAATATTTATTGATCACCTTCTGGGCACCAGGCATCCTTTTAAGTACCAAGGATTCAGACATGAGTAAGGCAGGTACAACCTCTGTGAAGCCACCTGTGATAAACAAGTAAACCAATAAATGAGACAATATCAAATATTGTTGTGTGCTGTGAGGAAAATACAACATGCTGCGTCTGGGCATTGCCGGATGTTGTGGGGCCGTTACCCCAGCGGAAGGCATAGCAGGTGCAAACACCGCGCAGCTTGCTGAGGCTTTGGGAACTGGTCTGCTTCACCCAGCTAGTGAGCAGCTCTGGGTTTTCGTCCATTTCTGCGGAATAGCAACGGCAGCAGCGTGCACAGAAGGTTTCCAGTTTAAGGTGAAGCCATGAGAGTTATGGGAGCCTGCTGAAACGATGTTTGCAGAGCTGGCGTGGTGCCGGGACACCTGGGCTGTGCGCTCCACCCCCTGCACTCGGAGCGCCAAGGACTCCCGGGAAGCATGTGTTTGAATTGTTTCTGGAAATGGGATTGTTCTTTGATGTTTTCTCATTCTGTTTGCCTGACGACCACAGTAGAATCAGACTTTTTAAAGGTCTCTCTTGCCTAACAAACTAGATGCTTTGGAAAAATCTGCCAAATAATAGAAATATTTCTCTTTCAGCTTAATTGCTGACCCAGACTAGTCAGAGAAATGGCCTTTCAAAGGATAAATCTATGACATTCCATTTCTGGGGACAAGTGCCCTGATTTGCATGGAGCATTGTTGTAAATGTCAGCCGTCCAGCTCCCACTGTCAGCTTGAATGGCTGTCAGTGTTTATCCTCCCAAGAAAATGGCGCTGACTTATTCAGCCCATGGGTGGAGGCTGGGAGGCTGTGCTGTTTCCTGCTGATCTCAATCATGCCCTTCTTATCTGTCCTCCATCCTTTTTCTCCTGTGAGCCACTTCCAAGTTTTCCGAAGTTATGATGAAACATTGACTTCTTCGCTCAGCTGGGGTGTTAGTTTTCTTGGGCTGCTCTGCTGAGCTGGCATTCCCACGACTGACCCTATGGAAGGGCTGGGAGGTTAGGAAAATGGGAGCCGGTGGGAGCATGTGAACCAGCTGAGGAGAGTGAACAAAGGGACAGGCTGTAGCAGTTTCCTTCTCTTAGAACTGGAAGCAGATGTGAAAAGCTCAGGGCACTCAATTATTCCGAATCAAAAATACCAGAATGTTCGTGCTGTCTTGTTACCACTGTATCCCCAAGACCTAGCACAGAGCAGATGTGGAATCAATACTCAGTGTCTGGCTACCTTGGTGAGCTGTCTCTGCAGGCTTGCATGCCCCCGTGGCCTCCTCGTTCCCATTGAACACTGCTGGCCTTCGGCCGGTTGTTTGCTCTTGAGGAAAGGGTGAGACCAGAAAGGGAGGGAAGGCAATCCTGTGGCTGAGCTTGACTGGCTGCAGCTATCATGAATTTTCCCAGCTGCAGAGCACTCTGTGTGAGAAATGACACAGGAATATGCCCCTGGCAGCCAACCGGGCCTCACCAGTTCTCTGTAAATGCCAGCCCAAGGCAGCTCTGGTCTCGTGCCAGGCTAGAGACAGCAAAAGCACATCACCAGGTTTTCAGTCCTCACACAGGGCTCCTCGTACCTCTACAGCTGTTGTCTCAGTTCCAGATGTGGGCTGGTGAATTCTCTGTAATTTTCCTTCGGGGACTCTGCGAAGGAAATGTCCTCCTCCCACGTCCCCCTGCCTGTGTGTGCTTGCTTTGGCAGGAAACTGCTTTCTCTTCCTCTCTTCTCTGCTCTCCTCTTTGATTCAGAATGTTCTCTCCTGCTGGTTACTTCTTGTTCTTAGAGGTACAAAACACAAACGTGGTTTGATGGAAACATCAGGAGGATGTGTTAGATTGCTGGAGGAGTCGAGAGGAACAGTTCTGTGTATCTTAAAATCTATTTTACCTGTCCTTCTATCAAGCTGCATTACACTGTGCCAGTCTAGGAAAGAGAATTTATATAAATGAAATGTTTAGTCTAGTGACTGAGGGGTTATATCACTGGGTTTTGTGGATTTTGAAACTCAGATATTTTCACACTGTCACACCTTAGAATTCAGGAGGTATCTTTCTTATAATGTATGCCACACGTTAATTGGCAGTGTTTTTTTTTTTTCTTTTTTGGTGATAAATAAAATAATGGTGTCTCTTACTATGGGAGGAATCTGAGATTTGAGGAAATAATGCAGTTAATTTTGGCCAAAAAGTCTCAATTTTTTTCTTAAGACAATTTTTTTAGAGCAGTTTTAGGTTCACAACAAAATTGAAAGCGAAGTACAGAGATTTCTCGTATCCTTCCTGCCCCCACACATTCATAGCCTCCCCCATTATCATCACCCACCAGAATGGTACATGTTTTACCAAAAATCAACCCATACTGACACATCACAATCACCCAAGTCCACAGTTTACCTTAAGGTTCACTCTTGGTATCGCGTATTCTATGAGTTTGGGCAAATGTATAAAGACATGTATCCATCACTATAATATCCTACAGAGTAATTTTCACTGCTTTATTCATCCTCTCCACTCCCCTGGGGCAACCACTGATCTTTTTACTGCCTCTGTAGTTTCGCCTTTTGCAGAATGTCATATCTTTGGAATCATACGGTATGTAGCCTTTTTCCGACTGTCTTCTTTCACTTAGTAATATGCATTTGAGGTTCCTCCATGTGTTTTCATGGCTTGATGGCTCATTTCTTTTTAGCGCTGAGTAAAATTCTATTGTCTGGATGTACTGTAGTTTATAAATCCGTTCTTCCACTGAAGAACATCTGGTTGCTTCCAGATCTGCTTTGGCAATTATGCATAAAGCTGCTATAAACATCTATGTGCAGGTTTTTGTGTGAACATAAGTTTTCAACTCCTTTGGGTAAGTACCGAGGAGCGTGATTGCTGTATCGTACGGTAGGAGAGTGTTTAGTTTTATAAGAAACCACCAAACTGTCTCCAAAGTGGTGGTACCATTTTGCATGCCCACAAGCAGTGTGCGAGAGTTCCTGCCGTTCCACACACTCCTCAGCATTTCGTGGTGTCAGTGTTGGGAATTTTGGTCTTTCCAATAGGTGGGTTGTATCTCAGGGTTGTTTTAACTTGCATTTGCCTGATGACAAATGATGCGGAGCATCTTTGCATGTGCTTATTTGCCATCTGTATACCTTCTTTGATGAAGTGTCTGTTAAGGTCTTTGGCCCATTTTTAAATTTTGTTGTTTGTTTTCTTATTGTTGAGTCTTAAGAGTTCTCTGTATATTTTGGAAAACACTCCTTTATCAGATGTCTCTTTTACAAACATTTTCTCCCAGTTTGTGGCTTCTAATTCTCTAACAAATAATTCTCTTCTAATTCTCCAGATACTGTCTTTTGCAGAGCAGTTTGTAATTTTAATGAAGCCCAGCTGACCAGTTATTTCTTTCATGGTTCTCATCTTTGGTGTTCTATCTAAAAAGGCACTGCCAGACTCAAAGTCGTCTGGGTTTTCCCCTATGTTGTCTTATAGAGCTTTTATAGCTTTGCATTTTACACTTAGGAACATGATCTGTTTCGTGTTAATTTTCGTGAAGGGTGTGAGGTCTGTGTCTATATTCAGTTTTCAAATGTTTTGATCCGGCTGTTCCAGTACCGTTGGTTGAAGAGACTATGTTTTCCTCATTGTATTGCTTTTGCTTCTTTGTCAAAGATCACTTGACGTATATTTGTGGATCAATTTGTTTTTCTAGACAAATGTTTTCTATTTGGTATTAACCGTTCAGACTAATCTATGAGCAAAATGTTCTATAATCAACCTATTTTTAAATGTTCCATAACTGTAATTATTACATTAATATCTGAAGATAGATTTATATAAAGGAGAAAAGTGCCAGGTGTGAGAAAGCCTGGGTTCTGGTTCTGCTTTTGCTTTAGCTAATTGTAAGAGCTCACACAGGTCATTGCCTTTTAGCCTCTCCTTTCTTGGCTGTAAAATAATGGGTTTGCAATGATGGCACAGGCTTTGATTTCATAGCTGCCCCTCCTTCCCATGGGTCATTACTCAGAGTCAAAGGCATGGGGTGGGGCAGCAAGTCTGGTTAACATCTCCTCAGAGTGAGGTTATGTCATCGTGACTTGTGAGAACCTGTCATGCTAGACCAAATTAGTTTTCTCTACAAGATAATGATCCCATAATGTGAACATATTATAAGAGGTAATGGTTATTGAGTGCCAACGGAGTGCTGAGTGCTGTGCTGTTTGTTATGGGTTGAATTGTGTCTCCTCCCAAAATGTTGAAGTCCTAACCCCCATATTTACCGATGTGACCTTATTTGGAAACAGGATTTTGCAGATGACCAAGTTAAGATGAGATCATCAGAGTGGGCCCTAATCCAAAATGATTGTGTCCTGATAAAGTGGGGAAATGTGGACCCGAGGCTGATGTGCACGCAGGGAGAACACCGTGTGAAGAAGAAGGCAGAGACTGGGGTGATCCATTTACAAGCCAAGGAATCCCAGTGATTGCCAGAAAACCACGAGGAGCCAGGAGAGAGGCATTCAACAGAGTCTCCCTCAAGCCCTCAGGACGAACCCACCCTGCCGACACCGTGTACTCCTGGGCCCTAGAACTGTGAGACAAGAAAGTCCTGTTATTTAAGCCACCCAGTTAGTAGACCTGTGTTATGACAGCCCCAGGAAAGGAATACATTGCTGTAGATGCACTGAATCATGCATGCCTCACAATGACCCTATTCGTTTCTTCCCCAAGGTGCCATACTAGGGCAGAGAACAAAATGAAAAAGTCCCATCCTCATGGGATTTACATGCTAGTGAGAGAGGCCGGATGAAAAACAAGCAACTAAATACGTCACATGTAGATGAAGAGACGTGTACTGGAAAAGTTCTGCATGAAATGGAGACAGAGAGCGTGTGTGGAGCACGGCAGCTGAGGCGACTGTTTTCCAGAGGGAGGTCTGCAAATACTGTGTAGAAAGAAGCCTGCAGCTGCCCACCAACCACAGGCGGGCAAACGCCCGGGCACTCGCCACGTCAGTGCCTTTATAAGTCTGGTTAAGGCGTGGTGAAGCTGAGCCAGAGGCAGGGGCCGCTCAAGGTTACACTGGCAGCAAGTGGGAGCCGGGATTCAAACCCAGCTCTCTCACTGCAGGAGCTCACGGTCTAATCACCATCAGGGCCCTTGGTCACTCTTACCTCTATCGATTTCAGTGGGATTTATGTTCTGGTCACCCAGAGTCTAGTTCCAGAGTCACTGCAATTAGACAGGTGGAAAACTTACTTCACAATCCTGGAAGTGGTTTCCAATGATGTGGCGTCAGTGAGAGGGGCCTATAGCAAGCGAACTTGGAGTCACTGATGTCTCAACGAAAGACACTGAGGATGTGCTTATTTAGCCTGTAGGTGACGCTACATCACGCAGACCAATGTGACATCATTCAACAGGAAGCACAATCCCAGACAAACAGGATAAAGGAGGGGGAGAGTGGGCATTTAGGAAACCAAAACCATAAAAATCATTACAAGATTGGTGAGCCACACTATTTTAGAAGACCAGAGCTGATCATTATGAGTCAGCAACATCATGTCGCTGTGGGAATAGAGCTGAGACCAGCCAGGAAGGACGCAATTCTTCCTCTACGCTCTGCAAACAGTTGACGCTCCGCATCCGCCGGAGTCCACATCCGCGGATTCAACCAACCTCAGATGGAAAGTCCCGCGATGGTTGCATCTGTACTGAAGATGTACGGACTTCTTTTCTTATCATTATTCCCTCAACAATGCGGTATAACAACTATTAACAGAGCATTTACATTGTATTAGGTATTATTCGTGACCTGGAGAAGATTTAAAGTATAGGAGACGATGTGCGTGGGTTATATGCAGATACTGCACCATTTCATATGAGGGGCTTGAACGGCTGTGCGCTTTGGTACCCGTGCAGGTCTAGAACCAATCCCCCCAGATTCCAAGGGATGACCATGCTTCAGTCACTTGCTAGTGTGTTACAAGTAATACGGCTTCCTGAATTAAAAAAAAAAAGATTCAAACATTAGTATTTTAATTAAACCAATAAAATTGGAAAAGTTAAAAAATAAGACTCAGTGTTAATGCTTGTTTGAAAAAAGGGACATGTTTACACTCCGTATGGGATTCTGAAAGATGCCACCTTTTTACAGGGCAATTTGATGACAAGTATTAAAAGTCTTCAGCTGTAACTGTTCTTGGAGCAATTCTAATTTCAGGATTTTTTCCCCCTGAACAAATTGTTTGAGCTGAATGGAAAGATGTGGTTACACAAGTGTTTCTTGCGGTATAATTTATAACAGCAAGATTGGTTAATATGGTGGACTATCATGGGGCTGTTAAAAATCCTGTTGCTAAACGAGAATTTTTGACTGTTTTCATTCAGGTCATATACTCTTTTGGGAATATGATGAAAGCAGTCAACTCTCTTCTTGGAAGCACATCTGTACCCATATAACATTTTTAGATAATTTCACAGAATTCACGGACTATATGAAGCCCACGCACAGACCTGGGTTGATGACTGCTACTCTGTATAAAGAGCCATAATTAGTGACATGGGAAAATAGTCACAAAAGCACATATGTACAGTGGCATATGAGACTGGAAAGAGACATATCAAAATAGTTGTTAGCTCTGAGAAATGAGTTGATGGGTTTTTAAAAATTTCTTCTTCAGGCTTTTCAGTATTTCTCTAATTTTCCACCATGAACATGTATTACTTCAATATGGTTTTTAAAAATTATTTTAATATGGACTAAAAAACACACAGGAGCCTTAGAGAAGTTCCCCCGAAGTGTAGCAAAAAGAAAAAATGATCAAAAGTGCAGAGGAACAGTATCACGTTGCCTGCGGTAATAGGCACGCTTAGGAGGAGGACAGCGACCCGGCCTCTGTGCTCAGGGCACATTCAAGGGAAACGCATTTAACGTAAACTAAAGGTTATGCTTGCGCAGAAAATAGACTTTCTTTTTTGTCAGTGCTGTAAAACGCTCAGATGAGGCCCCAAGGACAAGGTGGAACCTCTGTCCATGGAAATGCAAAAGACGTAACAAAAAATGGTCCATCTTGTTAGTTTAAGCCTTCATCTCTCTGAAGGCTTGAGACGGAATCAGGAGCTTTATCTAGAGCCCTTCTGCTCAGTTTGCTCCTGTTTTTGAAGCAGGGTACACTGGTACCCAAGAGAGAGAGGGACTGCCGCACTCAGCAATCTGCTCCATGCCCCCGTGCCTCACCGACACCCCTCTCACACCCCTGTCCGATGGGGCGTGGGCGCTGCTCCTCTAACAAGGGCATTCAGGCCTCCTGTTAACACGTATTGGTGACCAGGGAAAATTGGTGATCTAATTTCAACAAAGCTGAAATTCATTTTTGTGCCTTTAGTCTGATCCACGTTACTAGGTGAAGTATATAGTAGGGAAAGTCTGGTCCAGTAAAATTATCCTCCATGCTCACGGTTATTAATGTTAACGACTTCTCTGGAAGACAGCAATCTATTTACTGGCCAGACCGAATCCTCTGGGGGACCTGCTGAATCTGGGGGGTATTCCTCTCATCCACTCTATAGGCTTGGTAATCCTTTGACCTTGTTATTTTTGTTTCTTATCATGCTGACTATTTTTTTTATGACCTTGAAGCATTTCTGCTCAAAGTATATACCTCAGGACAATTCACTTTCTGTGACAGAATGCACAGATTGACTATCACTGTACTACACACACACATACACACATATGCGTACACAAACATACTCCCAAGTACATACACACGTATGTACTACGTATATAGATGTAGCAATATGCAATATGGTGTATGGTTGAGAGCATGGGGTCTGTGGATAGATTTTCTGAGTCAGGCTCCTGGCACCAAAACAGCTTTGTGAAATGGGCAATTTATTTAACCTTGATAAACTTTAGTTTGTCAAGATGAGGATAATAATGGTTACCTTTTTGATAGTGTAGTGGTGGTGATTAAATGCATTCATACAAGTACATTGATTATAAGCTTGCCTGTACTATAGTGCACGTTTGCTAGGAGTATCAATACTTCCTGAGTGTCAGAAGGTTTGTGAGAGGCTCTGATTTATTGTCCCTCCCAGCCCCAGGATATGAAACTGTTCCTTGTTCCTAAGGCCACAGGCACTGGGCTCTCCATTGGATACTGTACCATTTCCAGCGCCAGCTTCTCTAGGGCAGATGTGCCCCAACTGCGTCTACAAGTGCTGGGTCGTTATGTGCACAGGATTACCCAAGGGAGGTTCGTGAAGCAGATAGAGCTTTCCCAGCCTTGGGTGCCCACGGGAGTGGAGTACTACTCGTTATCCCTAAGTTAACCTACTTGCCAAAGCTACCTGAGAAGAGGTTACTTCTTAGTCCCTCGTATTTTTACTGGTCTCCTGGGCGGAGTACCACAGACTGTCTTGGGAGTGTGGAGTCCGCACTTCAAAGTCCCTAACTTCACAGTCGAGTTGATTCTCTCTTTACCAATGCTCTGCCTTCCAATAGGAGGCCTGAGCTCCTCTTAGGATTCTCATTCCCTGCGATCCTAGACTTTCTGACTTTCCTAGATGAGGCGGAGGAGCTGATTATGGTGTGATGTTGATAAGGACAGCCCACAGAATCATGGATGGGTATATCTCTCTTCACACAGAAGTAAAATTTCTCAAGTTGTTTATAAATAACATTTTTTTAACTCAAATATAAATTTGTTGAAACAGTTTGTTCTTTTTTTTGGTAAAGATTCTGCCATATTCTCAAATAACGCATCAAATAAACACAGGTAACCATGTTCTCTACTGTAGAAGGCACTGTAAGAAATATTGTTAAAGAAGTTATCAAACAAGTAGAAATCATATTTGTCTCCATAGAGTCCACATTTTAACGGAGAGTCAGGGAGAAGCATAAATTAGGATTTTTTTCAGTGTACATGATCCTGTTTGGATTGCTCTCCAGCTGTGGGGAGTAGAAATACTAGTCTCCCCAGACTTCACAGCGAGGACTGCACAGGGACAATTCTGAAATGTTCATACCATTTTAATTTCCCGAAGGTTGCACATCCTGCATTTACCGGGACAGCATCTACTGCATGTTATTTCATTCTATTCAATAGAAGCGACTTGTTAAATTCACAACCAGTACAACTTAAGTATTTAGCCTTCCGTAACTTTTTATGCAAATCAAAACAAAACCATAACAAACCTTTGATGGACCTCAGGTTCTAATATTTGGTTCTGAAAATATGGTCTTTTGGACTCACAGCACTTTTGGTTTCATGGGCTTCTCAAGAGCGTTACTTAGAAAAAGAGACTGGCGTCATTTGGGAGTCTGGCAGCCTCCTCTGAGGTGGGGACAATGCTTTATATTCCCACAGGGCATCTGGGATTGAGCAGCGCCCTTGGCACAGTTCTCCGTGGTGCATTGTGACCTCTGTAGCATGAATGTTGGCCTGTCAGCTTTTCCATCTGGCAGAGGGGACCAAGAACAAGTTTGAGTGATCCTGCCGTTGTTCACTGTTGGCTCCGGCTTCCTCTCCTCTCTGTTTCCCACAGCTGCTCCATTGTCCTCCACTGGTTGGCTGCCTCACCTGGGACACTTTGAAAACTGGACCGTCCAGGGATGGAGCGAGTCATTATTGAGTGTCTGCCCCTAGTCAAAGGAAGACTCCGGACAGCCTCTGCTCTTTGTTCTTTTAAAGGAGATTGGAGAGGACATTGCTGTGCGTTGTGTCACAATGTAGGTTTGGCCTGTAGTGCCCTAAATGCCTAACCTGAGAAGCGGGGGGTTCATTGTTCGTCTTCTTTGTGTCTTTGGGCGTACAGTTCCTTAGCTGGTTTCGTCCTTGGGCTAGAAAAGTAAATGTCCCACATGAAGCTCAAAGGAATTTTCCTGCTTAGGATTTAATAGTGCAAATAATAACTGTAGTGCTGTACAGAAAGCATACTTTGATGGCTAAAAGAAAACTTTTGGGGCCAACCTGCTCCCTAAAGTTAGGAAAGGAGAGGAGATGGGGCAGGTCAAGTGTTTTCAATCTCTCCAGATCAGAGTTCTAGTTTTGCAAATTTTTTTATGGTTCATAAGCTGTATGTGCTCTAAACACATTTTAGAGATCTTAGCATAAAACATTCTGTAATAAGCTTCAGAGTCATCTCAAAATAATTTCCCTGAATTAGATAGAACGGATTGTCTGATGAACTATATGACTCTGTATTCGGACTGGCAGAGCTGATTAGCCGTGAACAATTGTTCTTGGCCATTTTTTATTATGCTAGTGGGAGAATTATGCTTTTATTTCTTACAGCTATAATTTGAAGAAATCTAAAGACTTTACTAAAGTAAATAGCGTATTTTAAAAAAATTTTTAAAACATGTATTTAAAATCAGGACACCTTCATTTGAGGTCTTCCATCTCCTCCCATCTCCACCCCCTGCACTCACTGGCTGTAGGATCCTGACAAATCACTCACACTAAGTGTTGTCTCAGCTATCACATGGGTTAATAATGATACTCGCAGGATTAAATGAAAGAGTATCGTGATTGCGTTTAATAAATAATGCTATGTCACGTTGTTTATAAAAAAATAATAATGAGGCTTGAAAGGGGCTTGAATAAGCAATATTTTTCAAGCAGTGGGTTGCAACCTATTACTAGGTGCTGAAACCAATTTACTAGGTTGACATGAATAGTAAAAAAAAAAAACAGTGAAATAGAATGGGATGTTAAACATCAGTGTGCTCACAGCTGGTGAGGGCAAGTGTTGTTCCAGTGAAGGTCGTGAAGTGCATGTGTCTGTCTCGGGTGCCGATGTTTAAGGTATTTTTCACTGTGGATCAAGGGTGGTGATTTTGAGAGCCACTGGGGAAGGTGTACCTTATAAAACGAAAGCAACATCAATTTTTGAGCAATTTCATCCACTTTTCTAGTTTCATATAACTTTTCTAGCTGCCTTCCTCTGAGTTTGTATTGAAGACAAAAATATCCATTTTTTGAAGTCTTAGATCCACAGAATCTTAATCAGATGCATTAAATAACAATATTGAAGGCACAGCATTTTCTTTCTGCAGTAGACACTGATGCCCACCTAATTGCCAGACTCCTCCATGTCTTTCTTCCTTACTGTGACCTCTGGAGCTCTCCTAGGAAACTCAGGGAAGACTGGCCCTATCTTCAGTTCAGGGATAAATGCTAATCATAATGGTTTCATTTCTCTTGATGGTAGTTGGTTTAGGAATGGACATGTGACATAATTCCGGCCCATGAGATGTGAGGGGAGTTCTCCTGGGGTGCTTCTGAGAATGGTTTCCTTGCTGACAAAAACAAGTCACAGGAAGAGTCCCCTTTTTCGTCATCAGTAATGCTTGGGTCTGTGACGACGTCTTTTAACTCAGACAGGAAGCATCTGAGGACATCCCAGTGGATGGCACAGCTGAAAGGAGGAGACAACTTGGGTCTTTGATAATGATGTTGGGTCTCTAACTTCACCCACCTTAAAGCTGCCTTACCTGCACCTCTGACTGCCTTCTAACGGAGATAATACATATTCTTTGTGGCTTAAGACATTTTGTGTCAGAGTTTTCTATTGCTTGCAGCTGGAAATGTAATAGCTAGCACATCCCGAATAACATCTTGATTATGTTCCTAAGACATGTAACCCCTGCCACTGCACCTCCTTGGAACATATTGAGCTTTACCACATGACTATTTCTACCTGAGAGCCAGATGTGAGTCAGAAGGTTCGATATCATCTTCTTCCAAATCACTATGCCTCATACTCTTTGGAGTCATCTCTTTACAGAGGTTGTTGGTATAGGTGTGTGAGGGAAAGAGATTCTTAATTCTTTGTGGAGGTATTGTGCTTTGTACTTTTTGAAGTCATTTTACATCTATTTTAATTGAGCATTCATTAATTTAAAAGTGTTTATTGAAAACATACACATGCCAGAGTGTTAGGCATTTGGAGGTACGTGGTATGATCAACATAGCTTGTCTTCTCTGAAAGCTTAAAATTAAGTTATTCTCAGTAACTTTGTAAAGTAGAGCGACTATTATGAAATTTATTAATTTGTGTATTTTTCATTAATTCGCCATGTTTTTGGTGAGATTCTGCTATATACATGGCATTGTGCCAAGGAGTGCAATGGTAAGCAAGACAGACACGACTCTTCCCCCACTTGGAGCTTAAAATCTAGCTCTTCAGGATCGTCTTACAATTAGTAAATATTAATTCATTCACTCAACAAATATGTATAAAACACCTTCTGTGTGCTAAGCGCAGATGAGAAAACTGAAGGCAGAGAGATGAAATAACTTAACCAACACAGTACTGGTTAGTGAGAAAGCTCAGTCCAGAATGCAGAAGTCTGTGATCTAAGTGACTTTCTCATGGGATCATGTTGTCTTTTAAACAATGCAAAGGGCAGTGAGAATTACTTCCGAAGCACAGTTTGCCAAATGCATAAAGGAATTGGCATCAACATTGTCCTCTCAAACAAGGCATCGGAAGGTAAGCTGGAACATTGCTCTGAACTTTAAATGTAACATTTACTTTTATATCCCAGGGGGCAAAACTAGCCCAAATATTTTTAGCTCAAAAGACTGGGGCTCCATCAAAATGGAAGGTTTGCAAATGAATAAGTAGGACTATTAGGGTGATTAGAGAAAAGTAAAGATTCTAGTATTTATGGAGGAAAGAACATAGGTGAGTACCTTTGTAGCCGCTCATTTCAAGGAGCTATTCATCTCTGTGATGCTTTCCCGAAGACTCCATGTATGTCTCCTAGGTGTCTGTGCTGGGGGAGTTCCTGTGACTGTCTTGTCTTTTGTGCCTTTCTTTTCTCCAAAGCTTTCTTTGGATTCCTTACTTTTTCTAAAGTCATTCTTGACTTCACTCTGTCCAACATCTTTGACTAAGATTCTGATTCAGAAGGAGAAGAAACAGTACTTTAAGACCATCAAATATAGAATATTTAATGCTTAAGGGGCTGTAAGTTTCTAAATAGCATAAATTCTCATAATTTGGAGACAGGGCTGGAAAATACCACTTTCTGAAACGGTAACTAACAAGCATTAACATAATTTGACATGAGTCCTCTTGTGGAAATATTCCTAGTAAATAGCATCCCTTAAGAGAAAAAGGACAATGATGAAAGGAGAGGACAAAAATTGCTGAATAAATCAAACAAAGAAGGAAGCTGGGGGATAGTGAGGGGAGATCAGCAGCAAACATGGAATGTCAACTTTTGGCCTGAGATAAGCTGGCCCCAGGGAGTAGAGGCGGGCCCAGGAGCCCTGGGTTGTAGGTGGACTGCTAGAGTCCTTGGGAGAGAGTCGAGGCATAGGCTTCCTGTTGGATGTCTGGTTCTTTTGGAGGCGTGTCTCGCCATGCGGAACATGTATAGAGTTTTGTCCTCTGCAGGTGCGGAGGATGTTTTGCCTTGCCATGTGGTTGTGAGCTCAGTAAGTGGCCTGCCTGGGGTCCTCTAGACCGTACTCTAAAAGGAGTGGGGCGTTATTAGTTCCATTCACACATTTATAGCTCCAAACATAATTCCCAGTACATGGCAGAGAGTCAATGAATGTTCTCAAATGTTTGATCAACTAAATGGAGCTTGGGTGTGAGTGTGACTATAGGTCAAGTGTAGAAGTGGAAGCTGAAAGGCATCATTCTATTTTTATTGCATTTAACTTCGTCAGTAGTTCTTACTTCTGTTTTTTTTAATTGATGCTACCTTTCAATTTAGCCAATAGTCAGTGCAATATCGGAAAGCTAGTTTCCTAATGGAGACAGAAAAGTGAAAACAAAAAGATGGTGACAAAATGAACATCAGAGGAAATACCATCACTGGAAACCCAGTCCAGTCCGTGTGACCACCTTGGACAGGAGCATATGTGGGCAGACCAGGCAGCATGAGGTATTTTTATTATTATTATTTTTTGTTTGAATTAATTTATTGTTCTCTTCGTAAAAACAGTTACCACAGATTTGTTGTTTGTGTCTCTGGTTGAATATGAGCCAGAGTATACACATGTATTTCAATTTGTACCCAGTTCGAAATATGCCCTTTTTTGTAGAAAATGAAATCATGGTCAAGTCACAAACAATTTTCTGATGGAAAGCAGTGACACCAATGTGTTATTGCATAGCTGAGTTCTCAACCAACTGAGTGTGAAAATGAAGGGCCTGGACTCTGGGACCAGCATGCCCGCGCTTGACTCGCAGCTCTGTCACTTACTGGCTCTGTGACATTTTATGTAACCTCTCTGGGCCTCAGTCCCCTTATATGTAAATTGGAACTGACAAGGACTCTACCTCACAGGGTCGTTGTAGGATTTTGTGAGTTACCATATGTTAAATCGTTAGAACAGTACCTGACACATAAGTGTGGCTATTGTTATTAACCATTAGATATTAACCAGTAAACAGTACTAATAATATCAATGTTGAGATCTAATAAAATTTATTAAAGAAAATTTAATAAAGTATAATATTACTATTAAATAATTTAGAACCACTACATCTTGTAATATTAGCAAATGTTGACTGAGAGAACACACAATGATAAAAGCTTTTATAAATTAAGTAATGGTTTTAAATAAACATATATTTCGCTAATCAATAGCATTTACACATATATTTGAAACATAGCAATACTGATATATATGAATATATGTGGATATCCTTGTGTGTGTGTACATATATATGCACGTAGAGACATCCGTAGCATTGTTCATTTGGTCTTTACGTGAAACAGAGTGAGTATATGAATTTGTGGCCCTTGAGGCCTCGACGGTATTTGCAGTCCTCAGTTTGGGAACCACCAGCTTTCTAAACCTTTATGCTCACTCTATATATCACTCCTATAAATTAGTCCAGATTCTTTTCCTGAAAGAAATTCCATTGAATCTGAAAGAAATCAGGCTGCATTTAAGAATTGAATACATTTAAATCCAGTTAAAAATACCCAACAGAACTGGGATAATATCTGCCTCAGGCTCGTGGAGTTCACTCCGTGGCCCCAGGGCCTCATGGACTGAGGGAGGTGAGCGAAGGAAGACCCAAAGGCAGTTCTGCCATGGGAGGTCGAGTGGAGAGCAGAGTGGTTCCACAGCTACTCTCTGAGGAAGGTGATGTTATTGTCCCTTTTTACAGATAAGAAAACTGAGACTCAGAGCGGTTCAGCAACTTGCTCCAAGTCTGACAATAGAGCTGAGATTAAATTCTGCCCGGCTGACACCAGAGCACTATACTTTTATGCTATGGTCCTTCCAGTAATGGCCCTCTTTTTAAGATAGCCTCAGGATCGTGCAGGTTTTTTTGGTTCTATTTTTATTTTGCCTGACTCTCAGAACATAGCACATCAATATAATGCAGATGGAGACACCAGAAGAAGAAATGTAGCTATTCATCATGGCAGTCAGCAACAAGGAAGGGTCTGAGATCTGCCACAAAATTCCTTGTAGGCCAGAGACTAAAATCTAGGTTATCTGAATCAGTTGCTGGGGCATCAGCGGTCAGTAAAAATTAGGCCTAAAGATTAGGCCTGCTTAAATGCTAGTGGGCGTGAGGTGAAACAAGAGGGTGGGCCTCAGACTCCACTGCAAAGTGCTGGTGGAGCTGATGAAGAGAGTGGTAAGAAAGAGCCATTTCGCGTGGTTGGGTGTCTTTCAAAGGAAGGAATGGGGGTGGATATAGAAAGACCTTATCACGATCCAGGAATGCATGTCCAGGGGCTGTAAAGGAGGGGACGGGAAACAGACTCACTCAGACACAGGGAAAGGAAGGAGGCTGAGGCTGACATCCACCCATCCCCGGGGAGGCCTGTGATGTGGGTAGAGTGGGGCAGTGTGGGGAGGAAGGGTGACCTTACTGATAAAGTCTGTTGTTTATCTTCTTTTAGCTGGTCTGCGCTCTAGGATGGCATTTGAGTATCTGGTCTGGTCTTAGGTCAATACTTTCTAAGATATTTATCTCTTATTGCTGGTACCTGGCCTGTGGTTCGCCTCTCTTCTGCTATTCCTTTCTCTCCCCAGCCTGTTTCAAGGTTTTCTTCCTCTGAGGGTTCCAGAGGACACTCTCCTATCGCCTTATTTTATCAAATACTATTCCTGTGAGGGAGATTTGTGAAGCTCCTTCCCTTTGTCTCAAGTCCCCTGGCTGAGTTCCTGATGACCCTGTAAAGAAGTAACAGTAGGTGAAGAGTAGCAGTTGTTTATTGAGCATCTACTATGTGTAAGGCACTGGGAAAACCATGCTCAAAGAAACGTAGTCCTTCCCTTAAGCAGGTGACATACCCTTATGGAGGTGATCTTTTAAGAGGGGAAAACAAAATTACAAGCAAATGTGTATAATACAGTGTAAAAATCTACTAAGAATATGTGCAATGCTGAACGTGAACCGGCGTTTCTCAAGGGCTCTTCCGTGCCAGTGGAGTCCAGTACATCAAAGAGGAGTTCCACCTGCCTAAGAGGGGCGTGTAGGTGGCAGCAGGGCAGTGGCAAGAACAGAGGAGTGGAAAGTGAGGGGATGAGTCAGGGAGTGTGAAGGAGGACTGTGTAGGCCACAGGTGGCCTCTGAGTCTCCCTGAGCAGCCCCTCAGCTTTACGGAAGGGCAGAAGAAACGAAACTTACAACGTGTAAGATAATTATGCTCTCCCATCGTGATGAGAAAATTTCATGATACTATCTCCTCTTTTTCCTCTCTTTATTTAGATTAAAATTGAGTAGGTTAGTCTCAAAATGTTTTTGATGATGATTTAAGAAGAAACTAGAAGCTAGTTAGGAGATTATTTTGAAGAGATGATGGTTCCTGGAGCCTGGGTCCTACATGCTCAGGGAAGCATCTGAGAATAACGAACAATATGAGGACAGAAGAGACGCTTACCACAGGGGACATCGACATGGAAGTGTTGCTCAGAGCGCCTGGATCTCTCCACCCCAGGAACACTTGACTTGGGAAGAAGATGATTTCGCAAACAGAAGGAACCAAAACTTGGCACCGACCTTTGGAAACACAAGTTAACTGATGCCAATAGATAAAAATGAGAATGTTTCAGAATAAAAATTTGCCAAATAACAGAAAGAAGTAACCTATCTTTGGGAAGTTCATCTAAATATGATCTATTAAAATATCTTCATGTGTTACAAAGTTAAGGAATAACACAAAAGAGGGATATTAAATATTGTGTAAATGTCCTCCTGTTAGAGAAGGATTTCAATGAAAAGTAACCAAAACATCAACAGAAAAGAGATAGTTCTTGAGAAGACTGAGGATCTTATTTTCCTCTAGCTATTCTTTTTCATCTGTTTTCTTTTTTCTGAGAGAGAGAACTTCAAATGGAAATGGGATTTCCTGAAATGAGAACTTGCAAAAAGTCTCTAAACTCCCCAAGGAAGAGAACTGATTCAAGATCCAGAAATAGCAGGAAAGGGAAAGTGACCTCAGGAAGCCCTTGGTCCACTTGTGCATGGTTGGGAGAGCTGCTTCTGGGCTGTCTGAGAGGAACTATACAAAATATGAATCGGCAAAGATACGACCGGCTAGGGGCTAAAACTGTTTCTTTGCTTGCTGTTCACCTAAAAGGAACTAGAAGAAACTGTGACTCAAAATTTTTGGGTGGTGGAGTTCCCAGAGTTGTGAATGGTGTTATTTCAATTCAATAAACACTTATTGAATATCTGTGCCCATCAGCATTGTGGTGGTTGCTATTGTTACTGACTCCTGGCCACCCTATGGATGAGTGATGTCTACAGTGTCCTGTCCTCAGCAGCCCTATGCAGCTTCTGTAAACTTATGCCTATGGCCTCCTTAATGGAGTCAATCCATCTCATATTCGCTCTTCCTCTTTTCCTGCTGTCTCTACTTTTCCCAGCATCGTTGTCTTTTCTGAAGAGTCCTGTCTTCTCATGATGTGCCCCAAGTAGCACAGCCTCAGTTTTATCATCTTTGCCTCTAGGCATAGATCAGGCTTAATTTGCTCTAGGACCCACTTGTTGGTCTTTCTGACAGTCCAGCGTATCTGTGAAGCTCTCCTCCAATGCCATATTTCAAGTGAATCAATTTTCTTCCTGTCAGCCTTCCTCATTTTCCAGTTTTCGCACCCGTACGCAGTAATTGGGGATGCGAGGGTGTGGATGATCTTGGCCTTGGTCTGTAATGACGCTTCCTTACACTCGATGATCTCTCCTCATTCTTTCATTGCTGCCCTTCTGAGTCTCAGTCTTCTCTTCATTTCTTGGCTGCAGTCTCCATTTAAATTGATGACTGAACCAAGGTCAACAAAACGTGCAGGTGTACCAAAATCACTAAGATGTGATTCTTACTCATATTCTTTAGCCAGAGCTGTGATACGATTTGTGAGTGGGAGGGAAATTCATTGGGATTTTTGGATAAATAAAAAAAGATACCCTACAAGATAGTGTGACTGTAAAATTATTCACAGATAATTGATAATTGATCTGATTTTTGAGAATCCAGCCTTGCTTGGTAGCAAAAGGAACGTATCTAAGGCCCCCAAACCCCATCCCTGACATGCTGTGTATTTTTCTCCTTGCCGTTTCTCAAATAGTGTCTGGAATTTGGGGTGGGGTGGGGGACGGAGTCAGCTTGAAGACGTGTATTAGGGAGAGGAGCATTTCCAAAGTGAGATCTTTGTTCACAGAATATCTGGCTTCTAACAAGACAGTATTTAATCGAAAGTGAAATTGGTGGATTTCACAGATGTATTTATCCCTCTATAATTAAAAGATCAGTCCCATACAGTTCTTTTCTTTAAAGATTATTCTATAATGTGAATAAACCATTCTCAGAAATGACAGCTTCTCTCTTCTGAAACCTTTCATCTCTTCCGCAGCTGATTAAAAGGGCTGCTCATGGTCTTTTTCAGCTGCTTATAAGGCATATAAAGCAAACCAGTGCAGCAGAAAGAGATGAATAAAGATTCCTTTGTTCGTGATCACGTGCCTGAAGAGAGAACACCACTGCCCTTGAGGCTCTCTCTTGAGTGGGTTCAGGATCTTCCCCCTTCCTGTAGCGGTCGGTGCGATTCTCTCACAGCGCCGCCCGATAAAGGGCCTCTGTTCCTTCTGGGCTGCACCCCCGCCATCGAAGCTGCCACTGCCACCTCCGTTCCCTTTACCCAGACAGCAGGGAGAGACTGCTAACAGCACAGTGTGCTTATTTATTCCCTCTGCCTAGTGGAAACTTGTTTCAAAGAAAATAACAGGGATTACACGGTGGGAGAAGTTTCAAAAAATTGAAATACATTTTGTAAAATAATTGGGCTCCATTATATGAAAGTAAGTGGTGTCTGTTTGGGGGAGTGGCAGAGGAATGGAGCAGCGGGTTCATCAGGGAAGGAAGGAGGCAGAGAAAAAGAGACGCATGCATCTTCTCTCTTGGTACGGCGTCCAATGACTTTAGCTTGCACATCACATCTGAACATCTGCCTAACTGATGTGATATGTTTATTTTGATTTCCTTGAGCTTATAAATTTCCTGGAAAAATACAGCATCTGGTCTTTGGAATCTTTTTCTCTCACAACCTTAAAAATCTGATTTCTGTAATTTCTCACTCGTTCCCTTTCTTAGAAACCCTCAGGACCCAGCTTCCTGGTGGACTCCCTGGGGTTTTTTGATACGTTGATGAGTGGTTTTCATTTGTAGCCCGGGCCCCCATGCAAAGTCTTGCACACACTGGGTGATCAATAAATGTTCCCTAAAGAAGCGTATGAATAGAAGAACAAAGAGGTCAAAATATTAAACTGTTCAGTGAAAATCTGACGTGTAAGCCTTTCTCCCTAGGAATATTCTGATTCTGATCCCAGGCTCAAATATCAAGCTCCTCTGAAAAAGGGCCTTGTTTTCTCTAGGCTATCACTGAGCTGAACGCTGGGAACAAAAGCTTTGGGAAAACATCCAGTGCAGTGGCCATTGGGGGTAAGATTAGGCAAAAGGTGGCCAAAGTAAATGTGGCTCCATTTTTCCTCAGGACAATCTTGGGCTGTATAGCTGCCTACGTGAGATTTACTAGGCTGTTAGTGATTCTTTGAGTATGAAGAAGAAAATACAGGGAAACGTTAGAGATCTAGCTTGATTTACTGAATGCTGTGCTTCTCTTCTTGTGAAAGCCCTTCTCTGTCCTCCTGTATCAGTGGGACTGGGCCTCATGGTGAAGAAAGTGGAATACCACTCGGGCCACCGACAATGTCTGTGTTGCTGGAATGAGGCAGCCTCACCTCCCGGTAGCAGTGGGTGTGGAGGGTAGAGTAGCAATGTCCTTCTCTCCTCCAAGGTCATGGCCACGAGGGGAGCCTGTATCAGTTTGCTAGGGCTGCCATAACAAAGTACCACAGACTGGGCGGCTTAAACAACAAAACCTTGATTTCTCATGGTCCCGGAGGCTGGAAGTCTGAGATCAAGGTGTCGGTAGGTTGGTTTCTTCTGAGGCCTCTCCCCTTGGCTTGTAGGTGGCTCTCCTCTCCTTGTGTCTCATAAGGTCTTCCATCTGTATGTGTCCGTGTCCAAATTTCTTCTTCTTATAAAGACACTGGTCATGTTGGATAGGGCCCACCCCAATGACCTCGTTGAACCTTGATTACCCCGTTAAAGGCCCTATCTCTAAATATAGTCACATTCTGTGGTCCTGGGGGGTAGGGCTTCAGTATATGAATTTTGAGGGAGATGAGTCAGTTCATAACAGGGCAATAACAGCCAGATCCTTCTTCCACCATTGGATGTAAGTTATTTTACCTTGGAGAAAAACGAAACTGTAAAAATAGAGAATAGTTAGCTACTGATTGTAGGCAATAGTAACCAGAAAGTGTTGGAGATGTTGAAATAAACCTAAGAGGCAATAATATAGCTGAATGTGATTAAGTAAAACACAACAAAACAACCACAGTTCCCGACATTGGGCTGAAAAAGAGCCTCCTAGCATGCAGAAAGAGCAAGGGAATTTTCCCTCAAACAGTATGTGTCAGGCTGCCATATTATGGTACCACTCGAGACTTTTAAGAAACGAGTGATTTGAAGGGTGAAGGAAATTACAGAGGTGGAGGAAAACGAACTATGGAAAAAAGATGAGAAGAATCTAAATTGCTCAGCTCAGCAAGAGCTGAGAGTGGGAGAAGGCTGAGTGGCATGAAGAGCGGGAGGTGTCTCGGCTTGGGCACAAGTTAGTGATGTACCACAGACTGGCTGGCAGGCCAAACAGGCATTAGTTTCTCACATTCTGGAGGCTGAGAGCCCTAAGAGCAAGGCCCCCGCTCTCTGGGGAGGGCTGGCTTCCTTGTTTGCAGAGGGCTGTCTTCTTGTTGTGTCTTCACGTAGCAGAGGGAGAGAGAGAGAGAGAGAGAGAGAGAGCAAGCTCTTCAGTCTCCTTCTTAAGGGCACTGATCCCATCATGGGGGCTCCACCCCTAATTAATGACCTAATTACCCCTCAGAGGCCCCACTTTCTAATACCATCACATTGGGGGCTTGGATTTCAACATATGAATATTGGGAGGACACAATCATTCAATCCAGAACAGTAGGGTTAACCCACGGGTTATCTGATAGTGTGGGCAGAGAGGGTGTCCATCTTCACTGATGGCAAAACGTTTCTCTCCAAGAAACTGTAAAAGGAAAAAGCCCTCATGTGAATGGGGTTTTGGTTGATATAAAACTTGAGGGGCTTATCTTCAAGATGCCTTTAGAGAGAACTAATGACGTTGAATCTGAGAGTCTTAAATCGAAACACAATAGAGAGATACAAAGTTTAAGCCTAAAACGAAGAATAAGGAATCATTGACTAGGGCTAGCAGAGATGCTGTGGTCTCTGGACCACCCTTCTCCTCTTATAGGGACCCACAGAGGGTTGAGTCCAAGGTCCTTCAGATGTAGAATTGCTGTTGCAGGTCTCATTTTGGCTCTTTTACTAGCTTCTTAACTGGTTGTAAACAAGTTAGTTAAACATATCATATAAAATATAGATAGAGTGACGTATGAACTGTAGGAGGGTGTAACGGGAATTTAATGATTTAAGAGATTGAGTCCTATGTGATTGAAAATGTACTTGAGCCCCATGTGGCTCAAAAATCCCAGCATCTAAAGAGGTAATTAAAATGAAAACGTGAGCATGTGGCACTTTATTTAATGTCCTTTTCGTGGAGCCAGAGACTCAAGGGGAAAATCTGTGCTTTGACTGTTCAGGGCACCCCGGGTAACTGTGCTTTGGCTACAGCCGTCTGATTTTCCAGCATGGAAGCAGAACCCGTAGGGTTATTTACTGCGCAAGGACCTGCCACAGAAGAGAAACTTTTGTGCTTTCAAACTTTGTCTGTTTTAATAATTCATCATTCTATTTTCATTCTCTTCCTCAAATCTTGTTGCTGTTGGACAGCAGGATGTGCTTTGTGACCTACCAGATGTATCTTAAAAATATAGAGACCACGGGGCCGGCCCCCTGGCTGAGTGGTTGACTTCACGTGCTCCATTTTGGTGGCCCAGGGTTTCGCTGGTTCGGATCCTGGGCGTGGACATGGCATTGCTCATAAGGCCACGCTGAGGCGGCGTCCCACATAGCAGAATTTACCTACAACTAGAATACACGACTACGGACTGGGGGGCTTTGGGGAGAAGAAGAAAAAAAAGATTGGCAACAGATGTTAGCTCAGGGTGAATCTTAAAAAAAAAGATGTACATTACTTAAAAAATATAGAGAACTATTTTATTGATACAGAATTTGAAAATGTATGATAACATGCTTATCTAATTAAACTTTTGAATCATCTTAATAGTAAGCTTATTAACTTAGATGTAAGAGACATTTTTGAAAGAAATATACTGAATTCGTTCATGATTTGCTGAGGTTTGATAATGGTTCAAACTTTCCTACCTTAGAAATGATGGAATAAATCAAGTTAAATCTTTAAAAGTGGTATCCTGATTTTGTCAAAGCACAGTCTACTTAACACATATTCATGCACATTTAAAAAAATCCCTCTTTGCATCTGGGAGAGTTTCCTTTTCATTTGTGCTTTTTTTAAGTAGTTGGATTCCGAAGATTTTACCCCTATTTCTTCCAACCACTTAGTCATACCTTCTTGGCATCTTTAATTACTTAATGAGGAAGATGGTGCTTCATTTTTGTAGTGAAGAAGCTGAGTATCTGAAATTCTGACTTCAGCGTTAATCAATGTTGTTGCTTCCTGAATTTGTTGATGAGCAAGCGTGAGGTCGAGTGGAAGAGTTTACTTGTTTACGTTCTGTCTTCTCATTTGCGTCATGATGTTCCCAGGGGAGACCCAAGGCAGGAGATTTGGGCTGATCAGGAGTCTTATTGCCGTGAAGAACTGATGGTGGGCCTGGGAAAGAACAGAAAGAGGGTGGTGACAGAAATTTGTGCACCAGAACAGAGGCATTAAGATTCAAACATTGGGCTCCCTCAGCTTCTTGGGAAGTATCCTTCGAAGGCAAGGAATTCAACTGAAGTAAGAGATCTGAGGAACTCGGACTACCTCCTAGGATGCTGGTTTACTGTCTATTGACAGTGGCAATCCAAGGGACATTGTTCCAATTTTTTTTGCGAGAGAGGAAGAAGAACTGAGTTAGGACACCTTTTTGGAAACCTTATAAGAATCATAATTCTGATGGGGAGAGGGACCTCTTCCACCAGAGGGATGTTCATTCATTCATTCATTCATTCACACATGAAGCTATGTGGCAAGCATGAGATGCTAGAAGGCTTAGCAGGACAAAACTTCAGCCCTCACGCAGCTTGCCTTCTAATATGGGAGGGAGAAAATAAACGTATATCATGTGGAAGAAGGGTTATCAACAAAAAGAAGGCAGGATGAGGGGCTAGGAAGCGTGGGAGCGGGCAGTGGGCAGGACTTGTATTGCCTCAGAGCTCGGGGCAGGCCCCTCTGATAAGGCGACCTGAAAGAAGTGAGGAATGAGCTCCATAGACACGTGGGGAGGAACATCCCAGAGAGTGAAAGCAGGCGTGCACTTGGAGCAAGGAGCAATATGGAAGGCAGTTTTGCTGAATCATGATGGCTAGGGGTGGTGGTGTAGGAGATGAGAAAAGAAAGATGGAGTTGTGGGGCAGATCGTGAAGGTTCCTTTAGATTCTTGAAAGGAATTCTGCTTTGACTTTGAGACGAGAAGCCATTTGAGGGTTTTGATCCGAAGAGTGACTTAATTTGACTTTTAAATCATGGAGTGAGGAAATAACTAGAGATGTTGGGGTGGAAGCTCAGTGGGGAAGTGATTGTACTAATGCAGCAAGAGGTGATGGGGGCTTGGACCAGGGTGGAAATGGTAGGGGTAGGAGAAGTGGTGGGAGTCTGGATCTATCTGAAGGTAGAGTCAAAAAGATTAGCTAATGAGTTGGATGTCCAGTGTGAGCGAAAGAGAGGAGGCAAGGATGACTATAAGGTTTGGGACTGCCCATCACTGAGATAGGGAAATGGTCTGAAGAGGAGGTTTGGTTTGGTTTTAGAAAACAGAGTCTGACCTGACTATTAGATACCTAAGAGGAAATGCTGACAAGGCCATTAGATAGATGAGTGTGGGGTTCAGAGGAGAAGTCAGTGCTAGAAATCTTAATTTGGAAGTTGTCAGTGTATGTGTGGTATTTAAAGGCAAGCATCAGTGATGGGAAGAGCAACGGGGTGTTTGGTAATGGCAAGGAAGTAGCAGCTTGGCACAGGATCACAGCCCACCGTGGGTTAAGGCTTTGGCAGCAGGTAGGGGAACAAAGTCAATAGCTGCTGAAGGAAAATGTTGATGACTATCAAGGAGACCCAGTGACCTTGCAAAGGGAAGGCAAGTAGGCCAATTTGGGGCAATAGGAGCGAGGGACACAGCTTGGTGCAGGGTCAGATCCACAGATGCTTTTTTTTTTTTTTTTAAGATTTTATTTTTTCCTTTTTCTCCCCAAAGCCCCCCGGTACATAGTTGTGTATTCTTCGTTGTGGGTTCCTCTAGTTGTGGCATGTGGGACGCTGCCTCAGCGTGGTCTGACGAGCAGTGCCATGTCCGCGCCCAGGATTCGAACCGACGAAACACTGGGCCGCCTGCAGCGGAGCGCGCGAACTTAACCACTCGGCCACGGGGCCAGCCCCGCCACAGATGCTTTTTGTTGCGGTTGTGATGCTCGCCCCCGACACATGCCTGATTTGCCAGGTGGGTGTGGCTTGGTGAGGTAGCAGGCACCCCTTCACGGCCCTTGGGTTACAAACGGCACGTGTTTTGGATGATTAGCTTCAAGTCTTATATTTCCTGATTGATTGCATGTTCCTTAAGAGAAAAATACCATATTCGAATTCATTTTTATATTTTGCATAGAGCTTAGAACAAAAGCTTTTGTATATGGAGGTATTCAACAAAATTGAATGAATTAGTTAGAAAATTACCAAAAGTTTCAGAAATCTCCTAAAGGTTCTTAGACGGAGAGCAGTCATGGAGGCGATTAGCTGTGCTGGGTTCTCCTGGACTAATGGGCTGCTCTGCTTGGAAAATGCCCTGAGCACGGCCGTGCAGAAGCGTGAGACCACTGAGCCCTGAGCACGGCCGTGCAGAAGCGTGAGACCACTGAGATCACTTACCGTGGGGGTGGCTTCTTAGGTAGGATCTTTCTAAGACTAAAAATTATAGGTTGTTTGGGTAATTGTTTCAAAGTATTTGTCCCAAGTAAAAGTTTTGCTGTGTGTTATGGCAGAATTATCCAAAAAATATATGCTTAAGTTGAGGTTTCTAAGTAGGATCTTGTAAAAACAGGCAATTACTTGCTCAGGGCGGTTAATTGCGTGCACAGATGGTTACTTGTGTTACCAATTACTCGTTTGCACTTGTGATTACCATTTGCATTACTTCATGAAATCTAGGGGAATTTTTAGGTACTAAGAAAGGTTTTAGGCGTGTACAAAACATATTACTGCCATAAGAGGAGACTGGAGGGAAAGAAAAATCTAAATATAAACCCTATTCCAACGGCTATATTTAAAGAACATTTTTTGAAGCTCATGGTTATGGAGCGTAAGAGGTTTACCTGATTATCTTACTTAAGTTGTTTCCATTCACTCTGGTGGCTTGAAAAAACAAAAAGGAGAAGAAAAGAAAACAGTATTTCAGCATTTCTCAGTTTTTGTTTCTGTAGCTTTCTATTAACGGCAGTCTCTGTCAGACTATTCCTACTTTGATGCCTTCTAGTTTGATAGAAGGGTTTTTTCTGAAAGAAATGTACTCAAAGTTCTTTGAGATAACTTGAAATCATAGACCTGGGAAAAAGCAGGTGAAAATCCCGAATGCCCCAAGGTTGTGACGGAGCGTCAAAGAGGCCTGCTGTTCGAGGTGGTTCTCTTGACAACCCCGCGCTGTGGTAAATGAACAGCCGCATAAACAGAAAAGGAAAGGCATTCTCCTCCCCTTCAGGATATGAGCACTAGCTTTAAGAAATATTTTTTCAAAATACTTATTGAATATTCTGCCATGAACAGCCTGAAATAAATGCTTTGTGAGGAAAAATATCCTACACTAAGATGTTGTCATATGATATGCCAAGTTTTGTACTGAAAAGGGAACTAACCTGTCACTTTCTGGTGGGAGCTACAAAGAACTTTGACTTTAAAGTCCCTTAAGGCACTTTGCAGGATGTGCTGTTTTATTCTGGTAGTTGAATCTATTGTCCAAAACCTTTTGGGGAAAGAAGACAGGGAGTAAACCTATCCCATAGGAGCACTTTAGTGGAGGGGACAATGGGTTGAGATCCTAGAGACCCTTCAATGTCCCGCTGGCTTAAGAGTACTGCTTAGGGATGTGGGTCTGAGGAGTCGGGCAGTCAGCACGGGACCCTCTGAGCGGTCCAGCGTAATCCTTAATTTGGAGGATTCCCAGTAATGATTGGGTCAGTTCTGGGAGTCTCTCGTTGTAGTCCATTCTCGTGCATTTGCCTCCTGAACTGAGGTGATCCAAACCCAGGGTGCACTGGATCAGTTAGGATAGGCTAAGTAATGCTGCCGTAACAAACGGTCCTCCAATCTCAGCAGCCTGAAGCGACAAAGCTTCCCTTCTCTCTCATGCCATGTGTTCATGTGTGCCCACATCTGGGAGGGGCTCTGTTCATCAGAGTCACTCTGGGACCTAGATAGATGGAGTATTCTCCATTGCTAACATTCCAGTCACTGTGCCAGAGGGATAAGAGCCGTCTTAAAGGGCTTGCATTATCACTGAAATGCTCCTTCTTGGAAGTGACTTATTTCCTTCTGCTCATAAGCCATTGGCCATAACTAGTCACATGGCTCCACACACCATAAGGGGGCCAGAAAAGGCAATCCTATCCTGTGTCTGGCAATAGGGTGAACCAGAAATATTTGGTAAACAGCACTAACAACTATCCCAAGTGACTTTAGATTTAAATGGACCCGATATGGTGTCCTTTAATTGGTTCCAGGAGCCACATAACTATCTTCTGTAGCCAGACTATACTGCCTGCTTTTTAGGTGACTTTTCCTTTATCACGTGCTCTCCTACTAGGACGACTATACTGTGGTACTGAATGCTACATGCTGCACTTTTTTTTAACCCCCATGATGAACGATTGGTTTTAAGTAACTATAGGGCCACTTCTTAGGAATTTCTGAGACATTTGAGAAGAAATCCAATTGTGTCATTTGTGGTTGTATATAAGATTATCAGAATTCTAAATACCTTCTCTAAAGTATTCAAAATTATCTGAACTCTGGAGTACCTGGGCTGTTTCTCTTTGGCAGGAGGCGTCTTTTCACCTTCTATCCTAGTTTTGAGACATTTGGGATTTTTGTATTGGGAAATGTCAACAGAACAAGAGCTGTGCTAAATCTGAACTCCCAGAGGAGAGTTAAATTGCTCAGTTTGTTAGCCAAACCGGCTCACAAAACAGAAAAATTACAGGGAGAATAGATGAGAGGAAAAGGAGGGATAGATTAACGTTCATTCTTCATAACTTCTTTTTTAAAAAACTGCATTATAGCCCTGGCAACAATGTTTATTCAACAAGGTAGACGGATAATGGTATAAAAAACGTTTGAGCTGATTCCAATATTGATCTCTGGTTCCTTCTCATAAAGGACCTAGTCATACATCAGCTTGGATGGCTAAGGTAACGTGACCCATTTCTTTCTATTCTTCATGGTCTGGTCTAAAGTATCCTCTGCTTGCTTTATGATTATTGCTAAGCCTCAGCCTTTGCTTAAGTATTTCGTAAAGTATGTTTTGAATATTGGATTTCTGTCAGCTAATTCTGTGAAAGCCTTTGCTCCCTTCCAATGTGAATTGCCAGTTCTGAGGATGGATACGCAATTCCATAGACCTCTGTTTTCCCCTTCTGAACTCCATCTTCTCTCCTACCCCAGCAGCTGCTTGCTCTTTGCAATTCACATTCTATGTTCTGAGGGGTCAGGGTTCTTTCCTGTGCCTGTGATAATGGGTGGTAGGTATGTAAACCCCTTTTCCTGTGAAGAGTCGCCTCCCACCATAGATGCTGGAATCTGGTCATTCGTGTTCACAGAGCCGTGACACTTTCCTGTTTGGTTCGGCAGGGAATGCTGGCAGACAGTGGTTCCAGATGAGACTGTTTAATTGCTTACTGACCATTACAATTTGTGTTACGATAGCATTTTCAAATTCGTTACCCATTTTTATTTCTGCCTTTGCTACTTAATAGCTATACCACATTGAAAGCATTATCAAGATTTCTCTTTTCCAAAATCTGTAAAATCACTCAGTCTCTCAGATTGAAAACAAAACTTGTCGATTTTGCTGGTGCTAATAAGTAACCCACGTTGCACTGTGCATGAATGAATGCCTAATAAATTCATGTTTTTGATGGTGGAGGTGATTATTTTGAAGAAAACCATCATGCATGAATCAGTTTACCATTTTCTACAGGGGTCTGCTTTAATGAACACAAGCACTGCAGGAGATTGAGGCTATCTGTCATCAGAGAGAGAAGTCACAGAATCGTGGAAGGTGAGAATTGGAAAAGACAGATTTTTTTTCAAATTTATTAAGCCATGAAACCCTTTCTCTAAGGAAAATCTCATATGGAAATCCAGTGTAGAAACAGATAAGACCTGTTGTGGCTGAAGTGTGGTAGTGAGAACGGGGTCCCGGAGATCCACGGATTCTTCTCCGATCTCTCCACCCCGACTTCCACAGTACGCAATTTGAAAATAACTGATGCCCAGTTTCCTTTCTATGGACAGAAAACCTGAGCTCAGAGAAGGCATGTGACTTCCCCAGGACTGTGGCAGAGCCACATACCTCAGTCTTCTCATTTGCCTATTGTTGCCCTTTTGCATTAACACGTGGTCTCTCAGCAGTCACAGAGCGTTTTGTGCAGACAAGAACAGAATGTCATGGGAATGTCACTGGGAAATTGTCTCAGTCACGAAAGAGAAGACAGTGGGCTTCAGCAAAGTCCCTGGAAAAGCGAAGAGAGGGGAAGCTCTCTGTGCAGTCGCCTCAACCCTCCTGCTCTCCCCACGGTCACGGTCACGTCTTTCTTGTGACTGTGTGTGACCCAGTGTGAAAGGAACAAGAACTGTCACAACAAGTCAGTGGAGCTGTCCTGCCCAGAAAGGGCTTATCTCAGTTCTTGGGGGAAAAGGAAAAAAGAAAATAAAAAGTATAAAGTAAAACAGCTGTTACCCCGCTGTTGCCGTACCTGAAACACGCAGCCCTGGACTGTGGATGCATTTTAGCAGCTCCCGGGCTAGAGAGAGTTCTGTGTATTCTGACCCACACAAATCAGTAGTCCTCTGCTGTGGTGGAGCCATGCACGGTGAGCTGGGCTGCAACTGTATTCAGGTCAGGCATCAAGGACAGAACCCCTTTAAAAAAAAAAAATACTCACAAAGCTTTTCTTTCAGAACAGTGGGTTTAATTACATATTCTTCATCTAACAAATAACAGTTCTGCAACCCTTGCTAAAATCATTGCATTTAAAAAATACGTGCCCGGGGAAACAGTGCTGGAGAGCAGTTTTACCCACATCTCTGCGGGTTCTCAGCTGTTTCACCTGTCCGTGTCTGGAGTAGATTTTTTTCTGCTTCTTAAAATTGATAAAATATGGGTTCTAAGTTTTACTTCTTTTTTCTTTTTCTTTTTCTTCCCAAAGCCCCCCAGTACATAGTTGTATATTCTAGTTGTGAGTGCCTCTGTTGTTGGGTGCTAAGTTTAAAATTTTCCTCTTCCCCTTTCCTTCTATTATGACGGTTTAAAGAAGAACAATAAAGTCTGCGATTCTGAAATTGCAAATCCAGCCGTTGATCCTGAAGTGTTAAATTTCACAGTTTCTTGGGGAAGTTTTGAGGCCGGTAATTGATGACTGGATTGGGAATCTTTCCCTTCTTCTGTCATATGATAGAAAACTGACCGCTCCGCTTTCTCCCGACAACCAGTGGAGTGGCTACTACGCGCCAGGCACTGTGGTGGAGTCTAAGGGTACACAGATGGATTACACATAGTCCCAGCTTTTGAGAGGCTCAGTCTACTGAAGATTTGGGTAATAATTAGCCCCTCACTTCTTAGCTCAGACTGTGTTCCTTACACACAGTTAGGCTGCCCCACTCTGTCCTTTGGCAGCCACAGAATTCTCTTTCTCCCTTGGCATTGGTGAGAACTTCTCTCCCTTTCCCGATGTTCTCCACTCTTACCATTGCAGATGCCGAGGACACTTAGGGCCTGCTAAGGGTGAACAAACCTCCCCTGGCCCTGCCCAGCAAGTTGCGAGATGGACATGCTCACTCTGATGCTGAGTTTGAAGATGAGGGAATCTGAGTACATGATGGCCGAGCTTTCTGACCCATGCATGAAGACTGTTTTCTGGAAGGAAGGAATTTAACAGGAGATTAAGGAAGGCAGAAGTCTGGTTATTTTGGTTTACTCTTCTCAGAATTGGATTTAGTTTTCCCCAGCCTGTAAGGCAGGGGTTGAATCCCAGCTGAGTGTGGTTAGAAGCTGTTTTGTTTGGCTCACAGCGTATGGTCGTGGTTGTTTTAAATTTGAGTTAGAGGCCAACTTTTTGCATTTGAGAGATTTCACATGAAATCTAAAGCCTGGCTTTTCTTGAAAAAATCAGAACATCTGGATCCAGTACAGCAAAAGTCAGGTGGCAGAGCTGCCTGGTGTAAGGACTATGTTCGTTCCATGTTGCCACCAGAGCCTCATTGATTTGCACTCCCCTCGCTATACCTGGAGATTTTTCAGATTCATCCTTTGTGGACTAGGATGGTCCATTCTAGTCGGTAATCAATGGGGAAGTTAAGTTGCTTCTGGAACCAATCTCTTCTGAGAAGTTTTCACTGGCCCATGGCGTGTGTGGCTCTGATTAGGTGCTCATAGGTCTGCATGGAGCTGTGGTCTGTTGTAGCTAGCACCCAGAGCCATCAAGATGGAGCCCGGATAAGCCGTGTGCCACTCATCTTCCTCGCCAACTCTCTTGAGCACAGGTGTTCTTCTAGTCTCATGGTCTGAAATGTCCACTGGAAAAAGAATACTATGCCCAACAAAATGGGAGTCGAAAAGCAGAGACATTGTCCCTGGTGCTATGGTAAAGAAAGCTGGAAGTTCTTTTCCTATTTTTCTAGACGCTTGATATTTATCTGTGCCAGATCCTGAAGATAGAGTAGTGAATAATAGGGATGGAAATATCTGCCACCACTGTGTTTCACGTCCTAGAGAAGGAGACAGATGATAAACAACAGTATGTTAGATTACCTTAAAAAGATGGGGGGATCATGTATAGTGTTGAAGGGAGGTAGGAGAATAATGAGGCAGGAAGGGGGCAAGGATGTATTGGGAGTGGGGAGTTGCAAGTTTAGATGAAGTTGTCAGAAAAGGCCACACTCAGAAAATGACGTTTGAGTAAGACTGGAAGACAGTGAGGGAACATGCCAGGCAGAGATCTGGGGAAGAGAATGCAGAGAGCACTCGAGGTACAAAGCCATGAAGAAGGAACAGGTCTGGTGGCTGGAGGACTAGAAAGTTCCTGAAGTTGCGTGTTGTTGTCTGGATTTTGGCTTTTGCTCTCAGTGGCTGGGCAGCCATGGTGGGAGGAGGGCAGTGGTTAAACGGAGGGTGACATCTAACTTAAGTTGTTCAAGGGGATCAGTCTGGCTGCTGTGCTGAAAATAGACTGAAGGGGCAAGTGTCGGGGAAGGGAAGCTAGTTTTGAGTCTGCTGCAATGATTTAGGAAGGAGTGGCAGCAAGTGGGACCAGGGGGGCATATTTTGGGATATATTTTGAAAGTAGAGCTGACAAGATTTGTTGGTGGGTTGAAGGGGAAGTATGAAAAGAAGAAAGGAGCCAGGGATGACTTCAATGCTTTGACTGAAGCAATTAAAAGAATGGAGTTGCCAGTAACTGAGCTGGGGAAGACGCAGCAAGAGCAGGGTGGGAGGGATGAATATTTGTAGTATTTTGGGGGGTGAATATTTGTAGTATTTTGGGGATATGTTAAATCTGAGACACGTATTAGACATCCAAGTGGACGTTGCGAAGGCAGGGAATCATGGCTGTTTCAACTAAGGTACAACTTCAAGTCTTTGCCCATACAAATTCTAAATAACAATTAAGTGTATTCTCATGCAATTAAGGAAAAATATGTTAAAAAAGTAAAAAGATCTTTTCAACATTCAGACAATGTGAAAGGAGGCCAATTTTAATAACCTTCAATTTAACATCAGATTCTTCTATTATTAACGCAAATGTTAAAAATCATCATAAAAACTAAATAGTCATTAGAAATCACCTTGGGCTGAGAGCTGGGAGAATAATATTTTACTTCAATAGACCTAAAATAAATATTTAATGCTGATAATAGAGACACATAGAAAGTCAGTGGGAAACATGCATGACTCACAAAGGAGGCATCAAGGGCTTTTTAATCAAATTGAAACCTTTTGTAATAAAAGTTCTTTGAATTTTCCTATGACTTTTTTGAAGTCAAAGGGCTTCTAGAAATAATCTCATTAAGCTGTAGTGAGACTAGCCAGGACACATAATATTATTTCTAATTTCTAGATCTGGCGTGGAGGAAGCGAGGATGCACAATAGAGTCCCTGTGTTCTTGGCGACTCAATGGCTACAGAAGTTTTGGAGCCTGCATTTTTTTCATTTCAGATAAGTTATTTTCCAGCTTCACTAAATTGTTTTCTTTCTTTTCTCTTCTATGGTAAACAAACAAAAAGATCCTTGTTTGGCTTCCCTTAATGTCTTCTACCATTTTAGCTTCAAAGGGTCAATGTGCAAAAAAGATTTTTCACACTAGAGGAAAGATTTGAGCTCTGGTCAATTATAGCTTAATTATCAGTCTCTAGGTTTCAAGCTGTAGACAGACTCATACATTCTCTCCTCAAGATACGTGTGAAGGATGGTTCTTTCCTCCGAAGTTTCAAGTAATCAGAGGGAACCTATTCCTGTTGTAAATTAGAGCGAGATGTGACATACTATCTAGTGTGGCCAAAGGTGGGATTTACCTGTATCCAATTTTCAGTATTCCCTTTAGAAATTATGTACATCCGAACGTGAGACAGTCAGTTAACAAACATTGTTGAGCACCTGCCAAACAGATAACTCCAATCAGTGAGTCAATGGGCTTTGAGAGAGGCAAGCCCTATGTGTTCTAAGAATACATCAGGATTCCTTAGTTAGAATTTAATGAGAATGTGATTATAAATAGCCCCTGTGCTACATCTTTCTACTTCCTTGACCCCACATGCAAGAAATCTTCCCTTCTAGCCCCAGTTACAAAAATCCAGAGGCAGGGACTCTTATTGCTAAGTTTGTGTTACATCCCTATACCTTGGACCAACCACTGTCACCAGGGCCATGGGTTACTGTGATTTGTTGCATCTGGGTAATGTGGGCAGCAAACTGTGCTTGCAGACACTGTAGACTCACACGGAATGAGTAGTGGGAGAGGAGCTGTTTCTCAAAGGAAAGAGAGGTGAGGCTATTGCTAAGGGAACGGATGCTGAGAAGGCCATAGCAATAGAGGGTGGTTAACAAATGACGGTAGGCAGGACACCAAAGAGGGGAGTCAGGCATCAGGGATGGTTTACCCAACCTGAGTCATTTAAAAAATGTGAGCTAAGTGTTGAAGAAAGAGTAGGCATTCTCCAGGTGTTTCTGTGTGTATTTGTACACGCATGAGAGGTTAGCGTAGTCTGGGTAGAGGGAGTAGAGTGGGTAAAGGTACAAAGGTGGGAAAAAAAGAAAATGACCTATTCGGGGAACTAAGGAGTTTGGTGTGGCTGGAACGGAGGGTAAGATGATCAGGCAGCAAGAAATGGAGAGCTTTGTATACTATGGGATGGGAAATCATCTACTGAATTTACATTGGCTAATATTTACTGAGCACTTCTTAGTGCTGGTGCTGCTCTGTGCATTTCACCTGTATCAGCTCATCTAATCCTCACGTCAACCTGAGGAAGTGAGCAAGGGGGACCTACAAATATGTAACAACCAACCTGGCGTGGTCATGATTGGTGACCGTTGAGTCAGAATGGACATCAGCTGTAAAGCACTGCTACTCCCCACGGTGTGTATCCGTGGCCACCAGCCCTGGGTGTGGGCACGCTTATAATCCTTGTTTTACAGGTGAGGAAGCTGGAGCACAGTGTTGTTTACTTGCCCAAGCACACATGGTAGCAGCAGAGGAAGTAGGCCTCAGACCAGAGGGGCTGCTCTGTACCACTTGCCTGTAAAGGGGGAACGCGAATTCATTCTTTAGAAAAAGGATGTGAGAGAGTGTAATTCTCATGAAGACAGCCACTGGGTCTGTGTTTGTTTCTCATTATATCCCCAGCACTGTTTCTGACACATGGTATGTTCTCAAAAATACTTATTGACTGAATGACTAGAAAGCTCATTGCAGATTTGAGAAAGGCAGATAAGACTGAGGCATTCATCCAGATAAGAAAACAATAAAATCTTGAAGTAAGGAGCCAATTGGAACTGGTAAGGAACTAAGGTGACACCAATTGGAAGATATAAAAGAGGTAAGAGTAAACAGAATTTAGTGACTGTTTAGATGTGGGACATGAGTCCCAGGTTTCTATTTTGAACAATGAAGGAGGTGGTGTTGTCATTCACTGAAATAGGAAGTGTAAAGAGAATAGGTTGTTAGCGGTGGGTAACGTGAAGGGGGATGAGAGAAGATCATGAGTTCCTTTTGTGGATGTCGAATTGGAGTGCCTGCAGCTGCTTAGGAGAAACTGGATTTGGAATCCAGAGAGAGACCAGTGCTGCTGATGTAGATGGGTGAGTAGTCAGGATACAGATGGAGGTTAAAGGCATGGGGGTAGATGGTCATCCAGGAAGAGTCTATGCAGAGAAGAGGCTGGAGGATGGCGTCCTGGGGCAGGGGAGAGAAGCAGAGGCCCAGTGAGAGAATGAGAGTGAGTGGCCAGGCATAGAGGAGGAGGAACCAGAGAAAGCGTTGTCAATAAAGTCCAAATTTGTAGGGGCATCAGTATTTGTGGTGTTCTGAGTGGCCTGGCTCTAAATGTGGAAAAGGTAGCAGGCAGTGGGATTGATCTGGAATTTGGCTTTTTCCGAGTGAATATGGTCCACTATAGGCAAAGGAGTTGACAGTGACAAGAAATGCTGTGTGATGGACCTGAGGCCCCGACAGGTAGAGCAGGAAGCAAGTATAGTAAGGGCTGAATTAGAAGTCAGTCAAGGATGGGAGATCTCAGTGAGTCAAAGAGAGGGTGTGGTGGGTGTAAGGACTCAGGGAGCTGAAGGGATAGGAAGTTGTAGTCAGAGTGGCGTGCTGAAATCCAGATCCAGGTGGTAACAAGGTCCAAAGGTGTGGTCGTGGGTCATGGGTGTGAGAGTTGAAATGCAAGGGAAGTGTACTAGTCAGGTTCTCCAGAAAAACAGAACCAATAGGATATAGATATATTATTGTATTTGATATTGTATGTATTCCATACTTAACATCTATCCATCTGTATATTTGTATCTCTATCTATGTAAAAGATTGATTCTAAGGAATTGGCTCATGTGATTATGGAGATGGGCAAGTCCCGAGATCTGCGGGTGAGTCAGCAAGCCGGGCATCTGGAAGAACCAATGGTTTACTTGGAGTCTGAGTCTGAAGGCCCGAGAACCAGGAGAGCTGACGATACAGTTTTAGTCCTAAGGCCAGCAGGCTCGAGGTCCAGGAAGAGTAGATGTTTCAGTTCAAGTCTGAAGGCAGAAGAACTCTCTTTTACTCAGGGGAGGGTTAGCCTTTTCGTTTTATTCAGGCCTTCAACTGATTGGATGAGGCCCAGCCACGTTAGGGAGGGCAGTCTGCTTTACTCAACCTACTAATTTAAATGTGAATCTCATTCACCCTCACAGAAGCACCCAGAATAATGCTTGACCAAGTATCTGGGCACCCCATGGCCAAGTGAAGTTGACACATAAAATTGACCCTCATTGGGAGTGGTCCATTTACTCCAGACCCTCTGTACTTGCTCTGGTCTTCCTGGCCTTGACCTTTGGGCTCCAAATCCCTACTTCAGCTCCTGCCTTTGGCCATCGACTACGAAAGCTGAGTCTGCTCATTAGAACTGTGACGGGAAGTTTCTGTGCAGATTGGGGTTGAGACCTGGGAGCTGGGACTGAGTTCTGACCCTGCTATACAAAGAATGCTTGCTCGGAGGGGCCTGCTGTTGAGAGAGACGCCTAGAAGTATTGCTGCAATTGTCTAATGTGTGCCCAGTTCATGATTCCCACAGGGACACTCAGGGCTAAACTGGCTCCTCAGAGCATTTGAGGACCAAAGTAAAGATTGCAGCGACATGGCTTCGTGCCACCCTCAGGTGAGTTTGATGGAGCAGATGACAGACACTGGCTGCATCCAGCTACAAACTGAATTGCACTCGCTGCAGGATGAGGGATGTCAGAACAAAACATGCTTGGGACTACCCAGAGAATAAGTTATGATTAGGTGTCTTGTTTCCTGAGCAGAGCAGTGTTAACGGAAATAATGGCAATTCTCATAAGTTTGTGGCTACTGGGTAGTGGATGAATCATGAGGAAAAGACCCACCTTTGTTTAGTGATTCTTGTTACTCCCAAATGTAATGAGATTAGCAAGGAAACCATATTTTTTCAGGAGCCGATAAGGTATTAAAAAGGCTGCCTCCTCTGAGCCTCCAAGGACTGGTTTTGTAGAAGAGAAATCAGGCAACTTCTCTGGGGATAGGCTTTGTGGGAGACAGATAACATATCATTTGGGACTCTTTTTTTCCCCTTAATTTTGCGGCAGATTGGTTGTCTTCTCACCTTTTCCCACCATGATGCGACAGCCCCCTCCTCTGTTTGAACTGCCTGGAACGAAAGTCCTACCTGTATTCCACACTCCACGAACTCCACAGGAGCCTTCAGGGCGCCCACTCATTCCTCTGCTTCTTAACTCAGCTGTTCAATGATTGGCTTCGACTGTCACCTTTTCATCTGTCTGGGACTGAATCCTGGCTCCATCTTTTACATAATGTGTAATCTTGGGAAGTTTATTTAATGTCTGTGAATGTCAGTTTCCTTATCTATAAAAGAGTGATAATAATAGATTCTACCTCCTGGGTTACCATGGAGATTCAAGAAGATGTTTTAGATAGTCATTGCAATGCTTGGAAACAGCAAATGCTCTCTAGTTGTTAGCTCTAATTTTCCTTTCTGATTCTGCACCTCAGAGTCTTCCAGGTTGTCTCTATAGGTCCGTAGCTGATCTGTGTGTATTGACTCCCTAACAATAGAATGTTGACCCAACTCTGAATCATGTTTTATTTCCTATAGGTGACCAGTTTATGTTTGAAAGTGGAAACAGGAAAATCTTGCTTTCCATAGTCTGCCTGAGTAACCAAACTTCACCTGGTTGAGTGGATTTGAGGGGAGTGAGGTGAGGGAAGGAGTGTTTCGGCCGTACACCTCAATTCTCAAATCCTACTTCTCAGCTTTCGACTGTGCAGGAAATCAGAGATTACATTTCTGACACTGTTGACCTTTTTGCTCCTGACTCATCTCAGATGATGCCATAAGGAAACGAGGGCTCTGGTAAGTGGACAGGGAATTTGTTTCTTCAGTTTAATAGTGTGTGAGTTGGGATTCTCTGAGCACTAATTTCCCTAACAAGGACAATTCCTGATTGCAAATTATTTACTCTATATACAATTTGGAAACTTGGGAATGTTAAGATATTCAGCTGTTTCACAAGCCAGACTATTCATGCTCAGAGAATGTCTGCCGAATCCTCTGATTTGATTCAGATAATATACAAGCTTATGCAGCTCTCGTAGAAGGTTCTGGGCAACAAAGCAATGGATCACATGGCTTGGTTGATTCCACCCTAGGTTATTCAGTCATTCTTCAAACATTTGTACTGAGGGCACACAAATGAGTGTGATACCATCTGTTCTCTGGGGGCTCAATGGCAGGTAGTACTTTTGTCAAAAAAATATGGTGGTTACAGCAGGAAACAATCATTTATCCATCTATCCCTCAATTCCATAAATATTTATGAAGCATTTATATGAGCCAGGCACGAAGCTAGGTATGTGATTCAACAGTGGATAACACAGATGCTCCCTACCCTCCTGGACCTGTCAAAGCTCATGGTGGAGATAAACAATTAAACACAAATTTATAGCACATTGTGATAAATGCAAGATAAGGGAACATTTACAGTACATTGGGACACATACAACACAAGGAAAGGAGCTAGACTTTAGTTACGTGCTCCATTCGGAAGTGATTTCTTTTCTCTTTTTTTTTTCTTTGACACTGGAACGATCTGAAGCCCTGAGCAGCCCACAGTTCCATTCAAAAGAACTCATATGAGACAGCTGTATTGTTAGAAGTTTCTTTAGTTACGTGAGTTTGTATAAAAGCAATTAGGAGTACAGATAGAAATAGCAATAGTAATATAGTTGATGTCTTAAGTGGAATCAAACCTGTGCAGTAGGCACTGGACTTTGAGTAACTGCGGACACAAAAAGCAAGAGTTCTTTATGACGAGCATATTCGCGCTGACAGCAGGAAACAGTGCAAAAGGACCTCCCTGGGTGTAGAGCACATGACGGAAGAAGATGCAGGTTTGGACTCGATGAAGACAGGGCTTCTCTTCTAAGTGGTCCTGGCTAAGGGCTTCACCACTGTCCTACAGAGGAGGGCATTAATACTTGCAATTATCTAAGTTTTACGGTACATAATTCTGCTTAAGAAAACTATAAGTTATATGTATTCAGTTCATTTAGTCCTAGGGAACTGTATTTCCTTAAACATTGTCTCATTTTCTCATCAGGTCCTGAGTCAAAAAAGCCTCTCTCCTATTGGTGGGAAATACCTGCGCCGGATGGGACCAGCGCTGCTGCCCCAGCTCCCCGAGCATCGCTGAGCAAAAACCTCTCACTTCTTTTTGGTCAGTGGCCCCCAAAACTGAGGGTGTCTGCAAAGTCAGAGGTTCCCAGCTCTCCTTGTGCATCAGAAAAACCTGAGGAACTTTAAAAACTGGAGAGAACCTGTCCCGTGCCGGGAGAGTCTGACTTCATAGGTCTAGGAAAATAGCTGGGAATGCGTTGTTTAGAAGGCGTCTCAGGTGGGTCTGATGTGTCTGGCCTGCCGTGGGTTGCTGTTTCAGAACCTCTGTACCAGCTTGCCTGCATGATTTCTCACCTGTTTCCACTTTCAGGTCGGTCCCTCATATTAAAACTTAACAGTAGACTTCCATCGATGGTAATTTAAATTCTCATTCCCTCCCTTTGTCCCACCCTCTCTTCTTTCATCTCTTCCATATTTTTCATAGAACGCTAAAATTTGTAGATACATTGTGATCATCTCATCCAAACATTGCTTTGAGACAAGGGAGGATAAAGAACCGAACCATTGAGAGAAATCCCTTACTTATTTAGCCCAGTGAGTTTTCCTGCAAGTCTCTTGATGTCAGATAACAACTCAGAGTAGGACTGCTTTACAATGAACACAACGTACTCGAAAAGACTTAGGGCAGAGCAGCTGCCAACCTGCTGAGATTGATACTTTGTGCAGCTGGCTTGGTCAGACCCTGCCTTCTGGCCTCTGCTGTCCCCTCCACGTGTCAGGCCCCATCCGCGACTCAAGACTCAGCTTCTAAGACCTGGTGACTTTCTCACTGGGGCCCCTTGGTTTGGCGCTGGGTGGGATTTGGTGACGGCTTTCCTTCTGGGTCTGGGGCTTGTCTGCGCTTACTCTGCCACCTTCCATTTAGCCAGTCAGCTCCCTTAGCCCTCTCCTGGCTTCCTTGAACCTTGGCTCCTTCCCTGGGCAAATGGCCTTCGGGAGCCACAGTACCCAACCAACTTTACTCCAGTGTTTGATCAGCTTGATGGCCGAACAGTTTCTTCCTTCTGTCCAGCTGAGATCTCTTTGTCACACTGTAACCATTATCCCCTTATTGGTCCTCTGAGGACTGATATCCGCAAGGACCCATTTTCCATTCCTTAAATCTTGTCTTTCATTCATCTCTAAACTCACTCTTTTTCCTTAAATGAATTAACAGATATAAAGCACTTTGAGCAGTGCCTGATATGGGGTAAGCACACATGGCTGTTAGTATTATTATTTTCTTTATATCCTTTTAATAGTTTTCTGAACAGAGATGGACTTGTGATTTCTCCAATAAGGGTCAGGGTAATCTGAATAGGGTAAGATTACTGTCGTGTTCCTCTTACTACAGCAACACAGATTCCTCTTTACTCCCTCACAGCCCCCTAACCCTCAACCTCTCACACCTCGGCTAACTTGCTGACTTTCAATTTGTTTTCAATGACAGTGACCTCTACGTCCTTTTTGTCACTAGTGCTTTTTCCTCTCGTTAAAATGTGTATGTTTTGGCAGTAATTTAATTGTGATAAAAGGTATACGGATCTATTTTCCATAAAAATTGCTTATTGTACCATAATTTGTTTGTAGTAGGAAGTTATGGTCCAGTAAATTCTTCCATATATTTACATTGCCAGAAACACTGTTTGCAGAGCAGCGGACATTTTTAGTTTCATTCTCCCTAGGTCTGTTTTCAGTCAGGGGTAAAATCTCCCCCTAAGATTCATCACCTAAACAAAGTGTGGTCAATGAGTTTACCTTGAGTAATTGTTGGGGTGTGATATGAAATGTCCTGTGTGGGTGCGAGCCCTCTTACTCTAAGACTTGGCTTAAGTCTGTAGACAGAGGACCTGCTGTCATTTTGCCAAGAGTCAAGGAAGGCGTGAGAGGTTGTTGGTTAGTGGGTAAAGTCTGCTAAAGCTGGGAATTAAAGAAAATCTGTATCTGTATCTATATCTCTTAAACCTTTTAGTTTAAACTTAAAATGCATGGATTATCTTTTACTGTAAGGGCCAACTTTTCCTGGCTGTGAGTTCATTGTTTGGAGTTGCATGTCCTCATTCTTCTATAAACCGCTCTCCTCATGCATCATTTACAACATGCAGTTTCAGTTTCTTTAAAGTGGAGCGAGATCTTGAAAACATTTGTGAAGTGAGCCGAGTGGAGTCTCTGTCTAGACTAGAGTTTTGGTACATTTTTCTCCGACCCTTTTATGGTTGCTTTACCCATACTGGTATGGACATCTGTTTGTATAGCAACTCACTTTTGAGTTTTTTGAGACATCCAACTGAAGTTTTACAGAACAGAATTTTCTTTTTACATTAAAATTTCATCAGTTTACATGATATTTAATATAATTACGTAATTATAACAATAAAACATTGGGCATAAACATGTCTGGGAATAAAGACAAGGGTTCTTTATAGCTCAGCCGGTGGGCGCAGAAGCGCGGGGTCTGCCGGAGCGCAGTCTGTGCCGGGCCACGGGTCAGTGGGTTTGAAAGAGGGACACGGCGTTAGGTGTAACCTCATGTCCCAGTTTGTGCGTATTGTCCTGGCTTAATCATTAAGAGCTCCCTTCTCACCCTTCAGGAGGTCCTGGGCAATAAATTCTATGATCACTCCTAGTGTTGGTTAACCTAGTCAGTCTGGTTAAATGGAGGTAAAAGTTGATTTAGAGAGTTTCTACCAAACTTGATTCAAGTTTAACTGTAGCTGACTTGACAGTGCCTACAAATCCTTGCCAAGTGATGGTGGTTAGAATTGGAGTTGTCAAGGAGCTAGAGTTCTTGATTAAGCTTGGGAACGGGCCTGGAGCCTCTGAGCAGCCCAGGAGGCTGCTCAGAGGCTGTGATTGACGGCTTCCCAGGTAATGCTGCTGCGAGGGGCTTCCCTGCTGCTGCTGGGCGGGGTCGCTCGTTCAGCCAGGTGGGTACTGGAGGCAGGTGATGATCTTGAGCACCAAGGGTGACTTTCATTGACATGGGAATAACGGGCACAGCATCTTCTGGTGGGAGCGGGGGGGGGCGTGCGTTCTAAGCATTCGTAGCTGTGGTTAACTGGAAATGATGTTGAATAAAAGCCTCTCTACTTCCTGGCAGTGTTTCTGGGGTTGGATCTCCCCAACTTCATCCATCTTCTCCATCTCTGCAGCTGCCTTCCTGCATTCTTTCCTCAGTCTGTCCTTCTCTTGGTTCTTTCCCAGCACTGCCTCTTCCCTATCTGTTCAGAATCCCCAGAGCATGCTGACCACCAGTGTGTCCTATCCTGTGTGAACCAACCCCGCTCCGCCCAACCATGCTCATTCAGGAGGAGCGCTGCCCACCACCACACCTCTTCGTTCTCCCCTCCTTTCACACACACTCACCTGTTTTGCTGTGAGACCTCTCTGTTGGTTTCTGGGCCTGGAGGACAACTCTAAAGCTACAGTCCCTGGGATGGATTCAGCCTGGAGTTGGCTTTAGATCCTGGCATCTGGGAGATCTGACCCTCAGCTATGGAGTCCTCTGTGTAGTTTGTAACTGAGTGCTGAGCTTGGGGTGGGGGCAGGAGGGCCAATGTGGAAACATTCACGGGGCCTGAAGACTGCTAGTGCACGGATGCTTTTAACACTTTGACTCAGTTTCAGATTAGCCAGTAATTCAGTGTTTGCTATACGCCTGGGTACAATGCTAGTTACTTTCATGAATACTGTAATATTTAATCTTTTCAACAACCTTTTGAGCTAATATAACACACACACACATACACAAGCATGCACGCACTTTTTTTTTTTTTAAACAAATGAAGATATTAAAGCTCAGAACGTATAAAGAATCTTCATGGGCACACCGACGGCAAATGTAGACCCAGGATTTGAACCTGATGCCTCTTGACTCAGCATCTCCTTCTTCCCAGCAGACTTTAGTGTTCCTCTTCTGGAAAGGATTGTTCGGAGAGCGTTGCTATTTACACACTGTAAGTAAAGAGATTAATGCTATGGCTTTCAGACTTTTAGAAACATCATAAAACCTATTATTTAAATGAAGTCTTGTGAGGAAGCTCAAAAGATAAAATGGCTAAGTGCGAAGCTGGTCCAGGCGGGTGGAGGGTGTCTGCGGTCATCTCCATTTCTTCCCTGCCTCCCATCCTCACAGCCCCTCGAAGCAGGCTGGGGGGCACAGTTCAGTGATGCGGGATTAGTGGAGTCATACATGTGCATCCATTTAATTCCACCGGCCCAAGAAGGCGGGGCAGAGAGCTCGCCTCGTCCCTGGCAACCAGCACCAGGGGCCCTCCCTGGATGTGGTGAGATGACTGTTCCACGTTCACCTGCTGATTTCTTACCTCTGTATAAGCAGATGCATATCTATTCTCTTTTTCCTTTTTGGTGATCAAATTGAAATAATTTGCATTTATGATCTTATTCACTTTCCCAACCATCCTTTGGAATCCCAAAGACCAAAAACAACACTTTTTAAAGGTACTCTGACAAGTAGGGTGACCAACCAGCCCAAAATGCCTATGACTTAGGGATTTCCCGGGACACTAGACTTTCAGTGCTGAAACTGTGACAGTCGCAGGCAAACTGGGACAGTTGGTGGTGAAGCCATGAGGTCACAGGAACTGGCCCTTGAGGACTGCTAACCAGGGCACCGGGACACCTCTACTCCCGTGACCTGGCCGGTTGGCACCTGGTCCCTGGGATCAGGTGAACTGCAGATCGTGTAAGGAGTCTGGTTAACACTGCTCCTTTATCCCTTGCCCTCAACTAGAGCTGAAAAATGAGTTTACGAGGGTGAAAATCAAGTTCACACAGGTAGCCATTTCAAAGAGATTAAAAAGCAATACCTTTTTGTTTTTAAAGCATAGTTAGAATATAGGCACTCTCTCTTTTTCTGCGATTGTTAAAGTAAATGAGTAGATAAAGCTATTTTTAAGGTTACCTAGCAGATAAGTGCTTTTTATTTTCTATGGATTTTGTTTATCCTTTATCAATTTTCTTTATTTGGCATAAATAAATGAGTTGGCTAAAACAAACCCCCAAACACCTCTTGTTATCTGCAAAGTGTAGTAAGCTATAGTATCTGGCAGTGTGATTAAACGGAAAAAAAAAGACTGGAGTTGCTTACCGACTGTAAGACATTGGAAAGGTCCCTTAACCTCTCAGAGCCCGAGCTTCTACACTGTCTCAGTGGAGATAATTGCACCTGCCTAACGGATTAGCACGAGATGTCAAAGTGCTTGGTAAATTGCATTTCCCCGATAAATGTTAGCTTCTTTTCTTCCTGGCATGGTCAAGGTTTTGCTTAATCAAATATTCTCATTAGAAGAAAGTTATCAATATAGAATAAGGTACGGTTAATAAATTCTTTATCAATAAAGAATAAAGTATGTTTACCATTAAAAATGCATCAAACAGGCATGCAGGCATGAGGGAACCTTCTGGGTAATGGAAGTATTCCATATTTTGATCTGGATAGTGATAACATGGGTGTTTACACACATAAATATTCACCATGCTGTATACTTAGGACTTATGTATCTTACTGTATATAAATTAGTCTTCAATTAAAAAAATGACTCCAGATATGTAAGTCATTTGTATTGATTTGTATGATTCTCCTAAGGCAGGAGAGGGGTCATAATCAGAAATTTATTGCAACTCACTCTTAGTGGGGTAGAAAATACCATTTATTAGAGAATTTTAGTAATTAAAATGCTAGCTAAGCCTGACATTACAATTCACACTACATTATTTATTGATATTTAACATTGACAGAGCGATGGGCAGTGCTGTCTTGTGTGCGCAATGGGCAGAAATGCTGTTCACTCAAGGTCTGAATCAGCTGCAGTTTATAATCTCTGTGGAAAGCATGGTAAAATACTGCTTTTCTTCCTTTTGTTATTTGGCCTCCCGGGAAGCCTCAGCTAACCAAACTTTTCAGTAGTTCAGTTATCATCCAATACTTGACTTTGACGAAGGCAGCCAAAGGCTGTACTCAATGGAGCAACAGCCTTAGAAATGATTTTGGAAAACGGATTTGGAAAAAGCCTTTGGGCACTGGGCCTATACAGAATGCACTCATAGACCGCTGGTGACAACACTTAGCACAAAGCACTTGGCTTAAAAAAAGAGAAAAATGCTGGCATTTTGAAACTAATTTTTACATTGTACCCTTTATTATACTCTCTCTCTCTCTGTCTTTGTGGTATCCTGTGTTTAAGGAAATAACATTATCATCTATTTCCAGAACTGGTTTGGATAACTTCTTCTTGGAAACCCTTCCCACGCATTTGTATTTTGGTATCTCTCTGTTATTTCCCACTCAGGCAGACTGACCACAGGCATGCTGGGAGACTCTCTGGCTCTGGAATGCACCAGCCTCCTACTTTCACAAGCCAGGGACACATGTGGGATCATCTAGAAAGGCAAGGGGAGTCATGACACAGAGGGGAAGCTAAACACAGGATTTTGCTCAGTTGAGGGGATATGTGACCATCAGCACCGCTGCCACTACCACCATCTCTATCACTACCGTCTCCACCACCACCATCTCCATCACCACCACCACCACCCCCCGCATCTCCACCACCACCTGGTACCATAGAGAGAGGGGAAGACTCAAGGGAGCTCCCTGGGATCATTCCATGAGACACAGTGTTCAATTCTCTGGTTGGTGGTGACAGGTGATCTCAGAGTGCTAGTGGGCAGGAATCCCAGGGAGCAGTTGTTCTCAATTGGAACAGAAGGGTGGAAGCTCTGGGGAGGCGAGTGTATCATTAAGAAAAATAGGAAACTGAGAGATGTGTTTCAAACTATTAAAAGGAGATTATTCCTTCTGGTAGAGAGTTTGCAGCTGAATTAGCAATTACTGAAAAACTAAGTCAGGGGAAAAAATGATTACTAATTCTAAGAAATATACAGAGTTAACAAGAAAAGAAATAGAAAACTACATGATGCAGCTTTGAATAAGTATTACATAATCAAGATAATGTAATAATGAATATTGATTTAACCCAAAAAATTATATTGGGAAGATGAGTGGAAAAGCAAGGGCTGTGTGTTTGTGTGTGTGCATGTGTGTTGAATTATATAAAAGCTAATTTCTCATTCTTAATAGTATGGAGTCAAGAGATAATATCTAATTGGAAAAATCAACGACTAGCAGTATAAGCATACTATTAAGAAATATGGAGGAAAGAAAGAGCCCTAAGAATTGAAAGTAATTGCTCTCAGGAAATAGGGGATAAGAATATAGCTTTGATAATTGAAATTAAGTTAAAAATTAACCAAAATTTCTCTTAAGTCATTAAAATTAAAGCCTTTCCTGAAGAAATTAAGGTGAGCAGAGAAGTAGGGCAGCTAACAGGTCAGAATTTTCATTGAGAGTGGAAAACAGAGCTCAGAGTCCTATGTCCTTGAAGCTGTTGGTGCCCAGCCCTCTCAAAATGGACTCTGCTGAGCCTACGAAAGACTGGCAAGTGACTTTTGCAACACGTGACATTTCTTCTGGAGGCTGTTCAAAATTTGAATCTGCAAGACAGTACCTTCCCAGGTCCTGAAAACTTGAGAATACAGTCAGAGTGCAAAACAGTGGCCAAAACATTCATTCTGCGGCTTTGATCTCACCAGCTGCTTCCAGTGAACTGTTGCCTGTCTACACTCTCCCTCCCCTCATTGTGAGTTCTCTGCAGTGGATTATAGCTACTCTCACATATTTTTCTGGATTCTAGATTGTTGCAGGGCCCATCCTTGACTCTTCTGGAGTTTCTTTAGGCAATCCAGAATTGTTCTTGCTCCCGTCTCGGATCTCCTATCACAGGGCTGGACCCTGGGAACTACATTTCCAGAATCCTGCGCCAATAGGGCTCCCAGTTAGACTCTGTCAATGGGAGGAACCTGGGGGAGATCTGGAGGCAGAAGCGGTACACATTGCTTCTCCAGCGGTGGGAGGCAGACAGAAAGGCTTTACTGGATATGAGCTTCTGGAGCATCCTTTAGGTCATCCCCTGGAGTCATCTGGTGTGGTGTTGGGGTGCTGTAATCACGGGTGGTGGTTACCTTGGGATTCAAGCAACTTCTTGATTCTCTGAAAGCAGTGGCCAACTTCAGAGCTAGTGCTGTTGCCACCAAAACCTTGGATTTGGGTAGAAGTGGATTTGAATCCTGACTTTTCCTTTTTTGAAACTAGGTAACCCTGAGCTGGGATTTTTAATCTTGACCTATTTTTTTTAACAGTATGATAAGGATAACAGCATTTATCTCATAGGCTACAAGGCATAAATATAATACATGTGAAAATGCCCAGGAAAAAACCTGGCACCAGAGTAGGTACTCAATAAATGGTAGTTATTGATGTTATTACTTTTATCCTGTGTTTATTTTTCAAGATTGGCACCTGAGCTAACAACTGTTGCCAATCTTCTTTTCTTCCCCGTCTTCTCCCCAAAGCCCCCATTACACAGCTATATATTCTAGTTGTGAGTGTCTCTGGCTGTGCTATACAGGAAGCCACCTCAGCATGCCTTGACAAGCGGTGCTGTGTCTGCGCCCAGGATCGGAACCAGCAAAACCCTGGGCCAGCGAAGGGGAGCACGCAAACTCAACCACCTGGCCACAGGGCCGCCCTGCTTTTATCCTGTGTTTGCCACCTGTCACTGTTCTTATTTATGCTATAGCTGCTGTGCAAACACTAGGCGAGACATCCGTGTGCAGGGTGCTGGACTGAGCCGCTGGGACAGCTCAGCCACTCCTCCTTCCACAGGCTTCTCCTTTTACAGACGGGATGCCCACGTCTTCCCTTCTCCCTGCCTCAGAGCGTAGGCCTGAGCCTACCCGATACCCAGCCCGTCTGTGTGCAGGAAGCCAGGACCATCTCGTCGGCTGTGACTTTAGCACGTGTATTTTGCCCGGTTTGCTTCCTTTGCTAACCCAGGGAGTACAGCAGCCCCCACCTTTTTCTCTGCACAGTGAGCTGCCATTTGATTGACATCCTTGGCTCTGCTTATTTTTGGGGGCCAGTCGCTCCCTGTCACTATCCTGAGGTCACCATGCTTGAGAGAGATTCATTCTTACACCTTTGGGATCTTTCACAACAAACCTCATTGCAAGGCAGAACCATTTCTAGGCAAAGTCATAGAATTCCTGATTTGGAGAATTTTTTCCCATCCTCTTTTTTATATGTGAAACACCAGATGTTCCAGCTGATAAGCCCTATCAGTGATTTCTTTTTCCTCATTGATTTAAAAAATTGTACCCTTTCTCTATACAGCACATGATCAAGCACTTTAAAATATATAATTAATTAAAGTGTTTACTGAAACTGACAAGCAGGCAAAATAAATGCAAATGAAGTAGGAAATCTATAGAAATAGCCTGGGAAAAGCCATCTCTGCATGGACTGACTTATAGGATACCCTGAAGTCGAAGAAACTGGAGTCCTTGCAGATTGGGAGCCAGTCCAGACACGGGGGTCACCACGCTTAGGGTACAGTTTCTGCTTCTCTCTTGCTTAAATGACAGATTTCCAGCAAAACCTTCTGGCCTCTCTCTGTCTTCAAGAAATATGGGCAAGCAGGGAGAGAGAAAAACAGAAAGAAAATGAATTTATTTATTTATTTAGTAATAATCTGAAAATAATATGTTTTCTTTTTTTAACATTTTAAAAATTTATTTGTTTTTATTGAGGTAACATTGGCTTATAACATTACGTAAATTTCAGGTGTACATCATTAAATTTCAGTTTCTGTGAGGACTGCGTTGTGTAGACCACCCAAAGTCTAGTTGACATCTGTCACTGTCTGCATGTGCCCTTTTACCCCTTTCGCCCTCCCCCCTCCCCCTGGGTAACACCAATCTATTCTCTAATCTATATATTTGTTTGTTGTTGTTGTTTTTGTCTTCCTCATATGAGTGAGATCAGATGGCATTTGACTTTCTCCCTCTGACTTATTTCGTTTAGCATAGTGCTCTCAAGGTCCACCTATGTTGTCACAAATGGCAAGACTTTATCTTTTTTTATGGCTGGGTAGTATTCCATTGTGTATATATACATATACACCAAATCTTCCTTATCCATTCATCCAGTGAAGGGTACTTTGGTTATTTCCAAGTCTTGGCTATTTTGAATAATGCTGCAGCGAACATATCTTTTTGAATTAGTGTTTCCGTGTTCTTTAGATAAATAGAAAACGGATTTATAGAGTTAAAGCCATCCTATCACAATCTATCCCATTTCCCTCACTATTTCTGGTTTCTTCTCTCTCCTCCATTTCTGGAAGGTTCGCATGAGACAGGAGCAAGGGGAAGGCAGGGTGCTGTAGGGGGGAAGGGCCCAGCCAAGCCTCTTCCCTGTTCCTCACTGGAGACCCTGGAATTAGGCTGGTGGCCTGTTGTGCTCTGCTTTCTCACCTCATAGCCTATAACTAGAAACAAGTCAAAACACTACACCTTTATTAAGGGTTATTTTTTTTTCTTGAGTGAAAAATTTAAAATATCCCTTACTTTAAAAGGCAGGATTTGAGCATAAAACTTAAAACCAAAAATAATCAAACACACTCCTCTTTTCCTAATGTGATAGGAGTCATGGAAAGGGAGGGCTGGGGCGGGAGAGGAGAGTGTGGGGCTTCCTGCTCAGCGGTCGGCGTGGCGGTCAGGTTAGTCTCTTCCGCATTTCACTTACGCCGTTCCTTTTGGATGTGGTCATACACACTGGATGTGCAAGGAGGGGGGATGTCATTTTTTTGTCAGCAACGGGAGTTGGGAGGGAGGCAAATGATAGTCTGTGGGTCAGATCCAGCCACCACCTGTCTTTATAGATAGAGTTTTATTGACACCCAGCCATGTCCATTTGTTTACACATTGCCTAGGGCTGCTTTTGTGCAACAATGGCAAATTTGAGAAGTTGTGACAGAGACCATCTGGCCCACGAAGCAGAATGTGTTTACTATCTGACCCTTCACAGAAAAAGTTTTCCAACCTCTGGCCCAGATGAAGTATTATTCTGGTCGCTAGAGTCACTTTAGCTGCTGGATGTGTGTGGCAGACGGGGTGAAATTAAACCAGGGGCCAAATCTGACTCTTAAAGTGCTTTACAAAAGTTTGTAGTAACTGAGAACCATGAATTGCTTACAACTGTCATGTTGGTTTCATGTAGATAACATCACTTAGCCATTCAGTCATTCACGGTCTAAGCAAATATTTGCACTTGCATCACCTCTGTGGGCATGGTGCAGGGTGGGCTTCCAGTGTTTGTCGAAGTGAATGAATTGCCCTTGTTAGCACCTAAATGCCAAGCAAATGAATCTGAAAACTGAGCTCCTTTTTTCTTCCAGAATGAGGTGGAAATATTTTAAGAAGGCCGGACGGATGAAGAACCTTTATGATTTGTGAGAAAGATGGAGACTAGGATATAAGACTACTCATAATTAGGGAAATTTATATTATCAAATAAAAATATTGTTTTTAAAAAGCATCTTTATGCCCATGTCTCTCCTATTCTTTCTCTAAGGACAGTCCATATAGAGTAGCAAATAAGATAAGTAAGGGATATGGTGCCAGCACACCTGGGTTTCAATTCTGGCTCTGCCATTACTAGCTGTGTAGTCTTGGGCAAGGTACATAACCTCTCTGTGTCTCAGTTTCCTCACTTTTAAGACAGGAGGAACCCCCTTTCGCAACCCTCAATGGGTTGTTATGAGGATTCATTGAGATGAGGCAGGCAAAGACCTAGTACTGTGATGGTGGCAAGTTGGCCATAATATTATATTCCCCTCTCAGAAAATCCCGCCAGCTCTCCCAGAACAATGACTTCCTGTACTTGCTTCTCAAAATCCGCCGTTAATTTGCCTGAGATGTCAGACATGGGCCGTTTGGCTGGAACCTGTGATCTCTGCGGAAATGAGAACCCGGTGGCAGAGAGCGTCCTGAGATTATCTGAGCTAACCACTCATATCCTGGCAACACAATCTTCTGAAAGAGAACCTGGTGAGTCACAGAGGGAACAGGACCATTTTTGTGTTACTGAACCATGACCAATGGCTTGCCAATCACCAGAATGGGTCTCTGTCTTTGTTGAATACACATTTTTACCTGCTTTATTGTTCTTCCAACTCGGGCCTGTCTTTAGTCTTTCATCTGGAAAAATCTCTGACAAAAGGAGTAATTAAGTTGCTCCCTTACAGGCATGAGGCTGATTCCAGCAGACTTGGGATATTTTGCTGTAATTGTTCGTGTGAGGCACTGCCCACTGGTACTTTTGCATCTGAGCTTCAATCATTTTCAAATCTTCCTCGGGTTACCTTTCATCACCTCCTTTTATTAACAGACAGATGTTAGGTGTCAAAAGAGCTCACCCAGGTGCTGGGGAATCGGAATCAATGCTTCTTGAGGAGAAAACCGCCCCAGGAGGCTGGTGGTGGGTAGTGGGTTCGCCATCCATCCACCCTTCAGTCTATCCATCTGCTGGGGTATTGCGAAATAATGTTGAATTCGACTTTCGGTTCTACCTAGAATTCCCCAGTTAGCTGTTCTCTCCTCTTTCAAATTCCTTTTTATTATATGTCAAGTGGGAACAATAAACATTTGTCTAACTATTGTAGGGGAGGAAGACATTTCCTCTACCCTCTCTGGGTTTGTCTGGCCGGAGAACAAATTAAATTCACATGAGACAGAATAGCAGGAGAAAATTAAGCAAAGCTTTATAACACATATACATGGGAGAGACTCAGGTAAACCAAGCAACTCGCCAAAATGGCTGAAGCCCCTGCCTTAAATATCATATCCAGCTAAAGACAAAGGAGAATGTTGGGAGTGTGGGGGGAGTCAGTTATAGGAGGTTACCAGACAAGCACAATAAACAAATGCAGATTTAAGTCCTTGCATTCTGTATTGATAGGAGTTTCTAGAGAAGGTCATCCACGTTCTTCCTGGTACAGAGAGGGAGGCATCTTTACAGATGGAAATTTCCTTTACAATGTAAATGTCTCCTAACAAAGGGTAAGTAAGTTCTACTTTTCAGTTGCTTTCCTGTCTGCAAAGTAACCAGCGCCAAATAATCATCATGCCAAAGACACATATCTTGGGCTTGCCAATTCCAGGCCCCCACACTATCTTGGCCTCTCTGGACTCATTTCTTACCACCACGCTTCCCCCAGTCCCTCACACCATACGCACACACTTGGAGACACGGAAGTACTTTGCAGTCCTGCAATCATTGCAGGTTTGCTGAAAGTTCATAGCAGGTCGCAGATGTGAAAACACTTATTACCAGGTCTGGAGCAGCACAGGTGTTTCTTGGGTTTCTGTATTTGAATTCCAAGGCCTGCTATGTGTCACAAACACAGAAATGTGTTTTAGAAGACTTGTGGTAGGGTCCCAGTTCTGTCACTTAATAGCTGTGACACTTTGTGCCCTGTCCCAAACCTTAGTTTTTCATACATAGTGTGAGGAAAAACTATGCTATGTTATCAGGCAGATCAAATGAAAATATATGAAAAGAACTTTTTAAACCAAAAGATGATACAAATGTATACTGCTATACAGACAATTGTGACAATTGCAGCAGCCTTCAATTGGAATTGATAATAAAAAGTCAAGTTTAATGATATTTCTTTGCTTTAATTCAGCTTTGCTTAATGGCCCCAGGACACTCACCTAAATGTTAATAAAGCAGGAGAGCTCTTGACCTTGCTTTCCAACCAAAGCAAATGCACACGCAGCTTATCACATCCATCAATACACTAGGTGCTTTCAGACTTAAGCTGGAGAGAAGTGCGTGTGGAGCCACAGCAGGTGAAAGTACAGGCTGGTTGGCCCCATTAGTGCCCTGGGGCCAAGTGCTGACTGAAAAGCGGGGGAGACAGAGGATGGCATCAGTTTCACCCAGAGGAGAGAGGCTGATCAAGCGCCTGTCCTGGCCAGTCCTTCTCTGTTGCCTCAATTAAAAGGGGTTAATTACTCACATTATCCAGCTGTTTGCTGAGTCTCTGATTCACTTTGCTGCGGGAGGGAGGGGTGAGGAGGCAGGAGGTGAGCGGCTGCTACTCCTTGTCCTTTTCCTCCTCCAGTCCAGGGGAGCGGGAGGGAGAGATGGGAGCCAGCACGAGTCATCTGTAAGAGACACTTGCTTTCCCTGTGCGGAGACGGGGAAACTCCCGTGTCGTGAACACTGGAGAAAACAAATGAATCACCATCATGCATTAAACTCATTTGGCCTCATTTTCTAGCCTATGGTGTGGGGGCCTGAGGTCAGCACAGAACTTGACAGAGAGGAGGAGAGGGGAGAAGGAAGAGAATACATGACAGTGACTGTAGCATGCTCAGAAGGTACATGTCCAGGCAGGCTAGGTGTCTTAGAAGGAAGAAGACTCTGGAAGGGAGGGCCTGGAGGTTTAGGCAAGGCTAAGGTTTGTGTGGAGCCAGGTGAGACAGCTGAGTGTCATGGATCAATACCAGAAATTGGGTAAAAAAAGTCACACTGGATATCAGTTTCAAAGATGCAGTAGATGCAGGGGAAAAGCATCTATTAGGTTTTAGATACTGTGGAGGATGCTTTACAAATACAATATTACTGAATCCCCATAGAAATATTATGAGAAAAGCTATAGATGAATAAACATCAATTTAGGTGAGCCTAAAGCTGTTAGCTTAAATGGAGGGGATTGGTTCGATTCCAAAGTCCATGTTCTTTCTTTAGTTTCATGTATAGAAAGTCAAGCTAAGGTATGTCACCTGTGGGCAGGATTTTTGTCCCTCTAAATCCATAGGATTTCTCCATTACTGCTGCTTCAGTTGTGGTAAGAACTTTGTTATCCTTACCCAAAGGTTTTGTGACCTTACCTTACCCTTATGTAGCAGGGAATGGTCCTGCTCACTGATATTCCGGTTCTTCTCCTGCCTCACAGGTTTGTACTGCCTCGCTCCTTGAATACTGCCTTGGCCGTGTGACTTATTTTGACCAGTGAAGGATGAGTGAAAGTGACTTGTGTTGCTCATGTTACAGGTAGCAGACTGTAAGAGCCCTTATAAGAAAAGGAGATTAAGAAAACTCACCATGTTTTCTTCTACTTGCCGAAGCAGCTGTTAACCCTCCAGTTGGTAAAATGTCTGAAACTGATGAGAAAATATGGAGCAGAACCCCTGTTTATTTAGTGTAAGAAATAAAACTTAACTGTTAAAAATTCCTAAGATTTTGGGATTATTTGTTACTGCAGCATAATCTAACCTGTCCTGACTGATCCAAGGAGGAAATGATGAATTGCCTGTTGTTCATGATTTCAAAAGATGTGTTCTTACAAAAGAGAAAAAACAGAGAAATAGGCTGATTGGAATAAGAAGAAATTGGAGTAAAAACTCAAGTCATCTCTTGTTTGTTTGTGTTTAAACCCAGTGAAAAAGTCTGTAAAGTTTTCAGCAGTGTACAGGTTTTAGGTGGTGCATGGTTTCTGAAGAATGGGAGATGAGAAGTGTAACTTTGCTTGGGCTGCCGTAACAAATAGCACCGTCTGCGGCCTAAACAACACAAGTGTGTTTTCTTCCCATCCTGGAAGTCCGAGATTGAGGCATCTGCAGGGTTGGTTTCTTGTGCAGCCCCTTTCCTTGGTCTGTAGATGGCTGCCTTCATATTGTCTTCCCTCTCTATGTGTCTGTGTCTTAATCTCCTTTTCTTATAAGGGCACCAGTCATTTCAGACCAGGGCCCATCAAATCACCTCATTTAACCTCAATTACTTCTCTAAAGACCCTGTCTCCACATACAGTCACATTCCGAGGTACTGGGGGTTAGGAATTCAGCATATGAATTTGGTGGGAACTGCTATGGAATAGTATCTGCTACATAATGCAGACCCAAGAAAGGATTTCTGAATATCTTTTGCCCCATCAAGCTGTTTCCTATATATTCTGCTCTGTCAGGAAGGAATCTAAGGCTCTGGCCATCTGGCCTGAACAGACTCTGCCACAGGGTAACTCTGCCACAGGGTAACTGTAGTGTCTCATTGATCTCTTCATCCCACACCAAAATGAACCTGGATGGGAAAGACCTCTGCAGGAATTTTGTGGAGAGCACTCCTAATCCCATTTTAATAGTTAAGGAACTGGAGCTCAGAGATGTTAAGTGACATGTCCTAGGTCACACAACCAATGCATTTCAGAATTGAGAATTATGTCTATGAATTCTGAGTACCAGGAACTGTCTTTCCATAAGGTCAGAGCTAATGCAGTTTACAGTAATAAAGTCTGGGCTTGAAACGAATGAGAGTGTACAAATTCAAGAGAAGATTTGCAGAATGGGATGAGAAAAGAGATCATTCCAGATGAGTGGAGCGACATGAGCAAAGGTGGAATCAGGAGGAGTAAAGTAACTGGGCCCCTCATTTTTCACCACTGTCCGTCCACTTCCTGCTCTGTACAATGGTGTATACCACTACTCATGTTGAGTGCGCATGTTGAGATTGGGCCAACAGTGCCTCTCTGGATAATCCAGGAAATAATGAGGCATCCTGGATGTGTCATCAATTTATTTACTGGCTCTTTGGGAAAGCCATTATGGTTATTCATCAGCCACTTTATATTTGCAAAATGGTTTGCCATAATTTTCATTTGATTTCTCTCTAGCAAACTAGCTCAGGGTGGTCACTGCAAGTTACCCAACTCACCAAGGAAACATTTAAAGATATAAAGGCATTAAGTGAATTAGCCCAGAGCAACAAAGAGCAAGAGCTAGGATTAAGAATTGGAAACCTCGGAGACCTCCTCTGTTTTGCCTTCGGGGCTGGCTTTTTCCACAAACAGGCTTCTGGGAAACAGAACGATGAGGGGATTTCATGAAGAGCACGACATTTTCTATCACCATTTGTTGAAACTGCAAGTCATCACATTAGAACAAAGGCATCCCAGGGAGGGGGAAGGCCCCACGCTGGGCTGGGCTCTGGAGCAGGGGTCCTGGACTGGGTCCTGGGTAGCACACCCCACTGACGACCGTGAAAGGATGCTGCGTCCTCAATGAGACAGCTGCTTGTATAGAGGCGTTTTTATGAGCTGACAAGCTAGCCAGGAGCAAGGCATGTTTGTAGGAAGTAGATGCTTGCCAGTTTTAGTCTGAGCTTTTCATTCAGCTGTAGCTGGAGACAGCTGAATTTTGAAAGTTCTGCGTGAAGTTCCTCGTTTCGGATTTTTGTCAGAACAAGGTCAGGGATTTGGTTTGGCTTAGATGCTCCGTTTTCAAAGTGTAACTGAAATCAATGAAAACAAAGGCAGCGCTGGTCGTTTTCCTTTGCTGCTGATCATAACTCTTCCGGGAGACCAGGTCTGGACAGACAAAGCTGCCTCTCGAGGGATGTTTACGTTTCTCATTCCAAGACTGAGCTTAAAGAGGGGAGACAACAGTTGACATGTTGTGATGTGAAAATGATTGAAAGTCTATCCTGAGATGGGAATTAAACTGAGGTCCCCAGGGAACCGAGTGGGGTCTTGAGGAGTTGGAGGACATGGTTTTGAGCTACACTGATCAGAGTGAAGCATTGCCTTTCATCTAGCTGCTTTGGGAGAGAAGATGTTTCTCCTAAGAAAAATTTCCAGAAAACTGAAGAGAATTTCTTCTAAAAATAAAAAAAGAGGGGCCGGCACCGTGGCCGAGTGGTTAAGTTCGCACGCTCGGCTGCGGTGGCCCGGGGTTAGGATCCTGGGCGCGGACATGGCACCGCTTGTCAGGCCACGCTGAGGCGGCGTCCCACATGCCACAACTAGAAGGACCTGCAACTAAGATATACAACTATGTACAGGGGGGGTTTGGGGAGATAAAGCAGAAAAAAAAAATAAAGATTGGCAACAGTTGTTAGCCCAGGTGCCAATCTTTAAAAAAAAAAAAATAAAAATAAAAATGAAATTTAAAAAACATTTCTTTTAAAAAATACACAAAAAAACAAGCAAAAAACACACTTCTGCTGAAAATTATTTTACAAGGCTTGGTACGCTTCCTTACCTTCTCAAGAGTGTAGCCTGGAACATGCCCTGTTCTCGGTGATCCGGGTAATCACACCTCCTCGGGCTCTCCTGTAGGGAGCCTGCGCGGTCCTGGGCCACGCCTTCCTGCGCCAGGTCAGCAGGGCAGCCTGCCCATTGGCTGCTGACGGTTGGGTGCCCCTGGGGATTTGTATTTTTATTCTAGACTGTGAATGGAATTCTTTCTTTAGAATCTTACAAAGAAGGGCAGAATCTGAGAATACCCAAATCCTGCTATTGGGAAAATGATAACTATATACACTAACCAACTAAGTTAGCATGTCAGCAGGTCAACCAGGTTCATTTGACCAGCAATACTTTCTCATTAGAAAGTTTTTTGTGGACCTCAAAGTTTCCTGTCGCCTGATGCTTTTCACTGTTTGTCTCTTCATATACATGTAGCAGGGGGTTTAAAAACCACCTCTGTGTTTGCATAACATCTAGTTATTGTGATATAACTCAACGTAGGACAACTCAGACTCTGAAAACTAGAATCTCACAGCTTTTCACAATGCTCACTGAATGATCATTTGTCTCTTTTAAAACTGTCTTCAGACTTTACGCAGTCGCCTTCCGGATTCTGCAGGATTTCACCCTAGCTTCCTGAACACACAGGCAATAACCCCAGTGGTCGAGTCATTCTCTGGTTATGCTGGAATCCAGTCTACACTGAACACAGTCAGCCTGTTTTCCAACTGCCCTTAACTGTCCTACTAATTTAATAAAGGGAATGGATATTTATTTCCACTTGCAGTTTTGGGTGGGAAATGATTGGTTTTGTGGCTGAATCCCACTAGGAAAACTCTCTTCCTCAGGAAAAAAAATTAACCTGAATTCATGATCTTTCCAGCAATCCTACTTTGAAACAATCTTCTTTTGATCCTGTGGGACATAAGAAAAAACAATACCAATACTTTTGACTTATTTCACACTATTGCTTTCCCAATGGTTAATCCTTTTGGCAATTTTTAACCTCATAATATCTTTTCTACTGGCAGACTGTGATATGTATTTGGGCATTATTTTCTGATTCTTGGCTATTTGTTGGATATTTGAATTTCCTGGATAAGGAATGCCTGGATGAGAGAGATAATATTCTTCATGATGTTAATTGATTTTGTTTGTTTGTTTGCTACAGGTTTATTAAATCAAATGGCCTAACTCTCAGGGTGTTGTAGGCTGAATAATGGCCCCCAAAGATACCAGGCCATAATCTCTGGAACTTGTAGAGGTTACCTTGCATGGAAAAAAGGTCTTTCCAGATGTGAGTAAGTTAAGGGTCTTGAGATGGTGACATTACCCTGGATCATCTGGGCGGGTCTTAAATGCAATCACAAGTGTCCTTATAAGAGAGAGACAGAGAGAGATTTGACACAGATAGAAGAGAAGTAATGTGACCATAGTGGCTGAGACTGGATGATGTGGCCACAAGCCAAGGACTGCTGGCAGCCACTGGCAGCTGGAAGAGGCAAGAAACAAATTCCCCAGGAGCCTCCAGAGGCAGCATGGCCCTGTCGCCACCTTGGTTTTGGCCTAGTGATACTGATTCAGACGTCTGGCCTCCACAGCTAGAAAAGAATACATTCCCACTGTTTTCAGTCACCAAGTCTGTAGTAAGTTGTTACAGAAGCCATAGGAAACTCACACAAAGGGTAAATGAACTCCTCTGGAGTTCACTTTCGAAAGTAATCAGCCATCTGCAATACAGTCTGAAAACGTCCTGAGTTGTGTGTCAGACCACATGGAAAGCAGAGCAGAAACAAAGGACATGGTTCTTCCCCTCAAGAGCTTTATGGCCTCTCTGGGGAGACGCGGTGGCATTCACGAGGTAAGAGCAGGGGATCCGGGGCAGTGTATCGTTCAATGCTGCGTCGTTCTACAGGCTCCTGAGAGCAGATGAGGTTCAGAGAAGAGGTCGATGAGTCAGTCAGTGATGCACAGGGAAGCTTCAGTCGAAGAGGGGGGATGGGTAGAATTTGCAGGCAGAGAGCAGGAGGGCGGGCGCTCCTCTGGCGGAGAGGAGGGGCTGGGTAGCAGTAGGAGCGCAGCCGCTGTGCTCTGTGAGGGCAGGGACCGAGTTCCCATTGTTCACGGCCGGTCCCCACTGCCCAGGACAGTGCTGCACGTCGCAGGTCCTCTAACTAGCTGATAAATAAACAGGCGCTGTCTTTGTGGGGTTTCTCCATTCTAGGCAGCTGGCCTGGGAGAGCAAATGACACTCTTGGGGAATAACGAGGAATTAGTTTGGGTTTGTAGGATGGGGCCAGTCCTGAAGGGCTGGGGAGAAGAAAGTCAATGTATCAGAATACTGACACACTAGAGAAAAACTGTTCCTTCAGAGGGTCTGGAAAGGCGTGGAAGAAATAGACCTTCCTGGCGTGTTTGAAAACAAACCAACCGACAAACAGATCTCGTCTTCCTGTGACACTGGGTTGGAAAATATATAAAATATTTTGGGTGATAATCTGTTCAACCAGTTTGAATTGCCTTCATTTCATCTGGAAAGTGGAGGTATGATGGAGTTTTCAGTATCTGGTACCGGCCATCAGCCTGAGAGTCACGTCCCCCGCGTCTGGCTTCTCAGATCTGCAGACCGTCTGTGGCTCTCTTGTGCGTCCCTTCTCCTTCACTGAGCCGAGCCGGACAACAAAACCTGGCAGTTCTACCAGGACAACTGGACAAATGCTGGCAGGCTTTCTGGTGGTGCACTGAAAACAGTAACCAGCTTCCTAATGACAAGAAGCCCAGGAACTTTGCCAAATCAAAGTTCCTCCTCACAGAAGGGGGTTTCCATTCTTTGAAAGGAAGGTGCTAGCTGCTCACTGACGTGTCCTTTATCATGGTAACAGTACCCATCGCCATATCACAAACACAGAACTCTTGTTTCAATAATGAAATGATCCAGGCTGCTAGTGGGGCCAGTCTTACCTGTAGGGTTGTCATCTCCCGTAGAAACCGCCTTGTTTCAAAATAAGGTAACAGCGGCATGTACCACAAGCTATCATTTTTACTTAATCAACCCATTCTGAATTGTGCTTAACAGAGATCATTCTCTCCTTGATTATTGTTTATCAAAAAAATGTCTACTACAACCCAACAAAACAAAATTGTTGTCTGAGTGTGTGCTCCCTCTCATGCATTTGAATCTCTTCCTGTTGATCGTTAGGCTGTGTCCCTGTCAGCCAATAAAAATGCTCAGTTCTTCAGAATCCTAAAACAAACAAACTCTTCATCAATTCTGCTATCCTGTCAAATAACCATTTACCTTTCTTGGTCTCTCATCGCCAGAATTCATGAAAGCACAATGGCTTCACGAGGCCTCAGACCAGCAGGCGGTGAGCTATCTTCTGTCTGCAACCCTGTTTTGTTGGCCTATGCCATGTTTTTTTTTCTTCTAACATTTGAAAATTGAGAGATTTGCATAAACATCTGTATTTCTCTTAACACGCTGGGGAACTGGCAACACTGGGGCCACGTTTGCATGTGACAAGTCTCTTAGAATTGAATATCTGTTTCTGCCTTTAGACAGAGTACGCATTCTCCAGTTAACTACAGACTCCACCACTCCCTATTGTCTCCAACACCAAGATGAAGTGTCAGCGAGCCTTTGTCATTGCCTTGCAGTCCTGTTTTCCTCGGGCACAGAAATATTTCCCTGTACCAAGGCCTCTGTCAAAAGTGGAGGTGAAAGGCAGGCCCAGAGGGCTGCATGGCCTTCTTGTCTGCAGCCGGTTTTACTCGGGCATGTTATCTGCCTGGCCTCTTTTGCATATGGGTTTGCAAACTCTGACCTGTATTACACTTTGTCAGCCTCTACAATTCTTCAATTCCTTGTTAGACGCCTCTTTCCTTGTCATCCATTGTCACCTGTCTCAGCAGTCACTTCTCACTTGATAGATCAAATGACCTTTTGTTAATTCTCTTTCTCAAAGCCCTGTCTGCTTGCCCTTCTTCCTCACTTTCCCTCCATCTTAAACCACCTTTCTTCTTGACTTCGTTAACACCGCCTGGAATTCTCTGCTTCCTCTTCTTCTCACTCCTGCACTGTGTTTCTCAACGTTATGTCTAAGATCCTTTTATTTTTCTATACTCGGTCTTGGCAGTTTTCTTCCTGTCATGGTATTGACGATTTCCTCTATGCGGAAGATTCCCAATTCCACCCTTTCCTCTGCCGTCTCTCCTGAGTCCTCATCCTGCAGAGCAGCTTCACCGGGGGTCCTTCCTCTCCTGAATCTCTTCAAGCCCACGCATCTGCCACACTTATTTCATCGCGTCTTTCTCTGAATGAGTGACTGTCCTTCCAGTTGCTCTGGTGCATGATGTTGTCTGGTCAGTCTCCATGTTTGTTCTTTCTTCTCTCTCCCTTGGTCACTGTCCTAGGCAAGCCTCTGTTACCTCCTTTTTCTGATCTATTGGTTTCATTCTCTCAAAATCTCCTTCAATCTATTATATATGTTGCCTCTTGACTACTCTAAAATAGTCGTTTATTGATTCATTTATTAATTTATATAATAAGTACTTAATGCCTGTAAAATGTGCCTTTTTTTTTTTTCTCCTCTTCTGCCTCCATTGACTCTCAGCCTTGCCACTTACTGGTTGTGTGACCTTGAGCAAGTCACTTAACTTCTAAGCCTCAGTTTCTTCATCTGCTTAACCTAGGGTTATTTGAAGATTAAAAAAAAACAATAATAAGCCGTGTAACACAATGCGTGGTGCAGAGTAAGAGCACCATAAATGTTGGACATCATTATCCAACCACATCCGCTTCTCTACATCCTCCTGTCATTTCTTTGTCCGGGAATGCCTGCCTTGTCCCGCTCTCTCTACACATCTAGATCCTGTTCATTGTTCAGGCCCAGGTCAGATGGTCCCGCCTCTGTGAAAGCTTTTCTGATCCCTACCAGGTAGACCTACTTTCTCTGCTTGCATCCTAAGTATAGACATTAGTGCTTCATGATTTGCAAGATCGTGTTTATATACAGGTCTCTTCTAACCTCCAGTACAGGAAGCTCTTTGATTCCCAGGATTTTAATGATGTCTTGGCTGCCCGTGTCACCCAGGGTGCCCTGTACCAAGTAGATGCTCTATAACTGTTTGTTGAATGAGTAAACATTCGTCTGAGTGGGTATTTTCTTATGGTTCTCTGTTTTTATCCATTTAAGAAAACACAAACTACGAGGGGTGGCCCAATGGCCCACTGGTTGAATTCGGCATGCTCCACGGCAGTGGCCCAGGTTTGGTTCCCAGGCGCAGACCTACACCATTTGTTGGTGACCATGCTGTGGCAGCGCCCCACATACGAAATAGAGGAAGATAGGCACAGATGTAAGCTCAGGGTAAAGCTTCTTCAGCAGAAAAAAAAAAAGGAAACACGAAGTATCAGTCATTTGATTTAAGAAATGTAGCGTATTTTTCAGTAGTTTTTTTCCCCTTACTCCTATGCTATAGGTGTAACACAGGTGACTTATGAGGAACTTATATATCTATTGCTTTATCCAGAACTTATGCCCCACCTTCTTTCAAAAGGATTTGAAACAGCATGCACATTAAACCTAACGTAAAATAGGACAATTATGGCTAAAAAGAGAACAGAGACCATCTCAAAGAAATAGGGAGCAGATGTTCCCAGGCACCTGGGATGAGCTAATTCCTATACTTGGTAACTGAGTTTGGCTGAGTTTCTTGGTAGCTAGAGCTGAAAGGAAATACATTGGGTTATTCATTCGGCAAACATTTGTGGATATCTTTGATAAACGGGGCACTGTGCTGACCCTAGAGATTCTAAAATGCACAAGTCTGGGTCGCGGGCTGCAGCACGTCACTTAGCCAGGAGTCAAGTGGCTGGAGGTGGATAGAGGGGCAACAGGAACTCACGGAGAGGGTGCAACTATGTTTATAAGGGTGAGAGGCAGGGACAGCTCGGGAAGCGGAGGTGCCTTCACCAGACCCGTCATTGGGGAAGTGCCCTCATAGGGTGCAGCACACAGAGAGACTGGGAGGCCTCAGAGCACACGTTTGCTGAATGACAAATGGGCTGAGGGAGTGGTAGGAGATGGGAGAAGCCGGTGGAAGCCAGAATGTGCTGGACTTCACCTGAGATGTGAAGGAGTTGGATGTTATTCTCTTGGCCAGTGTTTTCCAACCTGGCTGCGTACAGGACTCACCAGGGAGCTTTGGCAATGTGTGCACCCAGACTTCCGGACGGGAGGCCGAGGATCTGCGTTTATAGTGTAGCTCAGCTGATTGTCATGCAGCCAGACTTGACGCCTGCCCAGGCCGGTCTGTGGACGCCGAGGCACGGGCGAGAGAGCCCCCTGAAAGAGTGGAGGCAGAGGAGTGCGTGAGAGATGGATGGAAAGCCTGCCTATGTTGCAGAGAAGGGAGGTGGTCGCGGTGACGTGAGAGTGGAGGGAAGGATGGGAGCTGGGTTTACTTTGCTCACTATTCTGAGTACTTAGCACAACGCCCAGCAGACAGAGGCACCCAAAAGTCATTGTTTCATGTTTGCATGAAAGCTGCTTTTCCTTACGGTGGCTGTGAGATTTCTGAGGTATAACGGGGGGCTGGATCTGGACGCTTGATCAGAAGTGAGACATGGTAGAAAGATCTATGGTGTCAGATAGTCCCAGGTGCAGATTTCAGCTTCATCCCTCGCTGAGATGTTTTAAACCCCTCAGAGCCTCAGTTTTCTCACCTAGGAGGCAGGAAAAAGGACCCCTAGCCTCTAGGACTTCTGTGAGGAGCACACGAGATCCCCCAGGAAGCGGGGGCAGTAGGGGAGCGGGTCTCTCTCCTCGTCACTGCAGTGTAAGTCGGCAGGGCTGCCTCGCCCTCTCACTCATCCCGTCCTGGTCATCTGCTGCTCTGTGACAGATCGTGCCAAACTCAGAAGTACGAACCACAGCCGTCTCCCTGGGCCAGTGGCTTCCGTGGGCTGGGAGCCCAAGCAGGGCAGCGTGATCACAGCCTATCTCTGCCCTCCAGGGAGGCCTCAGCTGGCTGGGACTGAGATGGCTGGGAGCTGGAACCATCTAGGGGCTCTTCACACAACGTCTGGTGCCCGGGCAGAGATGATTTGCAGACTGGGTTCAGAGGGGACTACCAGGGGAGCGCCTGCCTGGGGCCTCCACATGTGGCCTGGGCTTCCTCACAGCACCGAGCTGTCGGGAGGGCCAGACCTCCTGCATGGTGGGACACGGCTCAGAGAGGGAGTGTCCCTATGGAGAAGGTGGGCGCTGCATGGTCTTTTTTTTTCTCTTTTGACCCCGTGATCACCTTGTTTGTAATGTTGAGATAATTGTCCATGTTTGCAGAAACCAAATAAGGAGAGCGCGATTCTCTCTTGACTATGTTCTCTGTTGTTCCAATACCACCTGCCCGAAACAGCTCCTTGCTCACCCTCGTGTGTCTACTTTTCTCAGGTATCAGGCACCATCTATAAGCCTACGCTCCTGAGAGTCTTCATGAAGAGAATGTTTTAAACATGTTTTAAAGACAACTTCAACTCACCAAAGGGAGAGTAAATGAATGGAACCCTTTCTGGGATTTGCCAGGGGCCATGGAAGGAAGACTCCTGATTTATTGGGCCTCAGTTTCTTCAGGTGCTGGAAGTTAGAGGAATTGAAATAAAATGGGAGGGTCATTGCGCCTGCTCAGAGCTCATCTCCGAAAAGTGAACATAGTTAACACCTTTTGTGACAACCTTATTCTTACCATTTCGTGGAGCCATGTGTACCCTGCCGTGACAGACGGTCCCAATCTGCTGTTGCCAGATAATGGCTTCTTTAGGGGCTCAGGGTGACTGTGTGACAAGTCCAGGCTGGATCAGGTGTTTCCCCTGCAACTGAAGAATGGTCTGGCTGAACAAACGTAGGCAACAGACTTTCAAGCCACGCTTCCACTCCCTGGAAGTATCCACAGTTTCCCTGGCAGGAGAACCAACTAAGGTATTTCTTCCAAAACATTTACACCTTATTTTTTTTCCCCCAAGAGCACTGATCTAGGGGTCAGGGGACCTGGATTTTAATGTCATCCTGTTGCTAACTAGCTCTAACTGTGGATGCATCGTGTAAACTCTCCGAGCTCTTATTTCCTAAAATAAGTCTGAATTAGACCATCCTTGAGGTCTCCTAGACTTTTGCTCTTTTCAGTCTTTGAATCCAAATTGTAGGCCATAATCAAGTGTTAGGCTCTTAGCTAAGCCTGTACTAACATTACTTTACTTCAATCATGGAGGCCTTAGGTGGCCATTGTCATTATTATTCACCATTTTATTTTATTTATTTTATTGCAGTAACATTGGTTTATAACATTATATAAATTTCATGTGTACATCATTATATTTCAATTTGTGTAGATTACAACATGTTCACCACCCAAAGACTAATTATGATCTATGGCCACACACATGAGCTTGTTCACCCCTTTTGTCCTCCACCCTCCCCCCTTCCTCTCTGGTAACCACCAATCCAATCTCTGTTGCTATGTGTTTGTTGTTGTTTTTATTTCCTACTTCCGAGTGAGATCATACGGTATTTGACTTTTTCCCTCTGACTTATTTTTTTTTTTAAAGATTTTATCTTTTCCTTTTTCTCCCCAAAGCCCCCCAGTACATAGCTGTATATTCTTCGTTGTGGGTCCTTCTAGTTGTGGCATGTGGGACGCCGCCTCAGCGTGGCTTGATGAGCAGTGCCATGTCCACACCCAGGATTCGAACAACGAAACACTGGACCGCCTGCAGCATAGCGCGCGAACTTAACTGCTCGGCCACGGGGCCAGCCCCTCCTTTGACTTATTTTGCTTAGCATAATACCCTCAAGTTCCAACCATGTTGTCTCAAATGGCCAGATTTCATCATTTTAAAGTTGGGGAAACTAAGTAACAGAGGGCCAAGTGACTGGCCAAAGTCAAACGCCTGGTGTAAGGCAAAGCCTGGCTCCATAACCCCACACTGTGCTGTAGACCTGTGTGAGCTGGGAAAGCCGGTAAGGCGAGAAAGAATCACGATATAAACAAATGAACAGACTGATGATGATGTGGCAGCCCTGTGTGCTCTCCTTGCACGTTATTGTTGGTGTTTCTATATTTGTGATAACTTGGGGTACATGCCTCAGTCCGTTTCAGGGACTTGCCTCCCTGAAGGCACCGGCAAGCCCTAAGAACCAGACTGCTGGGGTTCCCGTGTTTCGTGTGTTTGAAAGAGCCCATTGATGGGTAACACTGGGGCACTTTGGTGTGGGGCAGGGCAGGGTGTGGGAGTGTGTCCTTTCCTAGAAAAAAGCAGAGAAGCCACAGCACGCTGTCAATATACCTCTGTGTGCTTAAGTCACGTGAACAGATCTATCATCTCTTAAGCCCACTTTATTTTAGTTCACATTTCTGAAACCTCTCATTACATTTGTCTTGTGTTTCCTGGTCATATGAATTTGAGACAGTGATCCCTTTCTGTGAAGAATGACCTCATTCTCCTCATAGAAAAATTACTTTGGCATTTGAGCAAATAGGAATTAAATTGAAACCCCAGCGGGGTTTCTCTGATTGTGGTAAGCTTCTCCACGCAGCAGCTCTTTGGTGTTTTGCTATGAATATTGAGTTATATTTTTTCTCTAGGCTTAGGTTTATTTTAAGACTATAATATAAATATTGTTTAAATAAGCCCTTCCCCACCAAGTCCAGGATAAAAGACTTGGTCACGCTGTGAAACAAAGACAAGATATTTAGTTGACCTTGAGGTTGAGGAAAGGCTCTACTAAATTTAGGCGGCTCGATTTTCAACTGGGATTTGAGTCTCAAGAGGCATTTTTTGCAGAAAGCTTGTGAGTATTAGCAAATACTGCCACTGTTGGGTCCTGGAAAGAAGGAGGTATTGTGGCTCCCACAGGATGCTGCCAGCCCTTTTGTTATTTGTTGACCATTTTACGTGGTCCCCCATCCTCCCATCTGGCATTCTTAGGTTTAGTCCCTCCTGTGCCTGGCGGGTGAGGGGAGAAGCCTCCTCAGAGGCCTGTGGAGGGGCGTGATGGCAGTGGATCGGTGGCAGGATCTTGAGTACTCTGGTCAGTGTTACGTGACGCCAGTCCCGGGCACGCAGGTGATAGCGGAAGACCATCTGAATTAGAAAAAGGAAAATTGAGTCCACCAGGCAAGGCGATTTAGAGAGGTTTGAGGGGAGCTAGACTAAAATGATGTATATTAAGTTGACATTATAAATTTAGAAAATGATTTTCTGGGACGTCAGCTAGCACAGGCAGCTGTGTAAATTAGTGAAGTATATCATTGCTGGTGTCTCACACTCACAGTTCACAGCAGTCCATTGATTACATTATAGACCAGTTATATTGACAGATCTGGCCAGGTCAGTAAAGTTGCTGTACCACGTGCACTGTGGCTGAGTTTAGGTTGGTCCTCTCTGCCCTTCCATCATGATATTAGAGTTTCTCACCTTTGACGTTCTTGACATTTGGGGTCAAAAAATTCTGTGTTGTAGAGCAGGCTGCCCTGTGCACTGCAGGAGGCTTAGCAGCTGGCCTGACCTCTACAGATGCCAGTAGCCTCCTCCAATACGACAACCAAGTGTCTCCAGATGTTGCCAACATCCCCTGGGGGCAAATTACCCTCCTCCCTAACTGAGAACTACTGCGTCACTTCATAGTGACCAACAGGATTAAAAGTATCTGTGAGTTTGTGCACGCATGCACCATGTAACATGCCCTTCTGTCTTCTAAGATGGAAAAGTAGTAGCAATCTCTTACACATGATGAACTTTGCATAAATAGAATTTTAACAATAACTCCTATTTAATACAATTATGCTACCTTCCTTCCACTTGAAAAGCTGACTCATCTCAGAGAATGATGTCACACCGGGAAGGATCGATGGCAGATTATAACCGGAGCTGAAGAGCAGTTGTTAAACCAGACTTGCAAGGCCTTCTGCTGTTGGGTGAGGTAATTCATGGTGTGAAATCTGAGGGAACAATGAGCACACTTGGTTCTGCTACAGCATCCGTATGGCACTTGGGAGAATTGGTGCTGAATTTTTAGAAAACCTAGGGCTAAATTCAATGGATTGCACGATTTCATTTTGTTTCCTTTTGCTTTGGGTAAAATCCCTGCTTCTTTTGAATTAGCGGAGGAAGTGTGGACAGCAAAAAGAGCACCCAAGGAAGCTTCAGGGATGAGAGGAGGAGGAGATACTCATCGCTTGGGCAGGTCATCAAATCACAGAACCATAAAGTGGGAACAGCCTTTAGAGTCCCAGTTGCCTATGGCCCCGTCCCCACGCCGCCCCACCCCTCCCCCCCACCATTGTAGCAGTTCCTATCAGGGTCATGGGGACCACATATTGACAAGTCAGTGGTCAGTCACCTGCCCTCCTCTTATCCTGGAGCACTTGACACTGTTGATTGTCCCCTCCTTGAAACACAGTCTTGTCTAGGATTCCTTATCATCATACTCAAGAGACCTTTCCATTTGCCTCTTTTGCGGGCCCTTCTCTACGATCCTGTAAATATTGGAGTTTCCCACAGCTCTGCTTCTTTTCTTTCTTCCCTCCTGAACTGATTTTACCAGGTCCTCTCATGACTCTCACGCACACCTTTAGCCCAGAACTCTTCCTTAGGCCTGACTCATACTTTCATTTTTCTTCTTAATATCTCCTGTTGGATGTCTGACAGACACTCCAACTCAATGTGGCTAAAAGGCAGGTGATTCCAACACTCTTCCTAGTTCATACCCCTCACATCTTCCCCATGGTGGTCAATAGCCCCACTAATTACTCAGGCCCCATGTCTAGGACTCATCCTTCATTTCACTGACACCAAATCTGTCAGAATCTCCCATGACTCCTACCACTTAAACATAACCTGAATCATATCACTTTTCATCAACGCTAAGCTCCAAGCTCTAGTCCGAGCCGCCCACATCTCTCAGTTCATCTTGTCGCTACTCTGCCCACCTGCAGTCAATGCTTTCCACAGCAACAAGAGTGATCACGTGTGCATTGTACTGAGCCATCTCCTGGTTGAACCCTTCAACAGCTTTCCATTACACCAAGAATAAAATTTTCACTTTGCCCACAAGTCTCACAAGATCCACTTCCTGCTCCCTCTCTGGCCTTATCTCCTGGCACTCCCTCTCATTCCTGTGTCTCTAGCCAACCCTGGCCTCTCTCCACTCCTTGAACAGACATCCAGTTCATGCCCATCTCAGAGCCTCTGTGCTGTTTCCTTCTGGCTGGACTGCTCTTCCCCAGATCTTCACATTGCTGCCAACTTTTCATCCCGCTGATCGCAACTAAAGGCTCCTCTTTCTCACAATATCCTGTTTCTCTTCTTCATAGTGCTTATCAGTATCATAAAATATCTCGTTTGCTTACATGCTTACTGTCTATCTCTTCCTCGCAAAAAGGGGAGCTCCTGAAGAGGCTCTGTTTTCTCAGTGCCTGGCAAATAGTAGGTGTTTAATAAACACGTATGTGTTGCCTGACCAACATTTCCACAACACGGTGAAATACAGCCACATTCTGACCACAGGCTCTGCTGGCCAAAGGGAAGTAGCCAAAGGGAAGTTGGCTGGTTCAGAAAAAGTTCATTCATATTTCTCATGGGTGTAGACAGGGAAACGATTGGTCGCGATTGTAGCTGTCCTTTAAGGAACATTGCCTTTGACATTGGAGGGCAGGAGCCGTCCCCTAATCTGGGCTGAAACACTGAATAGAGTCTTCAAGCATCTGTGTATCATGCTCTAAGATTTCTCTTTTAGTTCTTTGCAATTAGTGTAAATAAAATAGTATATCCATCCTCGTTGGCCTGGATTTCCAGAACAGACCCTCCCTTCTCCCGTTTTAAAATAGAAAACACAAAAAACCAAAAACGGTTCCATTCCCACTTATCATATTTCCACAGAGGGATAGGAAATTCACTCCGTGCCCAGGAAGGCAGATCTTGGGAGGGACTCTTCCAGGTTCTCTTGGCCTCTTTGCTCACCCTCATCAGAGCAGGACTTAGCTGATTGATGGGTTTGAGAGTAAGAACTGAGCATGCTCAGCTGTTGAGTATGCCTGCGCACCTCTCCTGTTTCTCTCTGTGTGCCCACTAAAAGGTGCAGTCTCATTTCTCTCTGCTGCAAGGTAAGCTGTGTGTTCCGGCCTATGGGTGCTGAAGGATGCCAGCGCCTGGAGGATATGGCTGCAGATGGGGCAGCAGGCAAGGAATCAAACACACCTTTCAGTCTCACTCTCTCAGTAAGGAACGTGTCATGAGCCCCATTGGTTTCAGGCCTGTGTCTGTTTCCCTGCTGGTTCTGAGCTTGGGCAGAGCAGAGTGCTGGCATTTACGGCCCCTCTTAAACTCCAATAAAAGGACTGACTCAGTCTCCTAAACTCCAGTTTGAAAGATGCCAATAGATTACAATATAACAAATATTCAAAGTTTTTCTGAATCCTGATAGCCTGGACTTTTAACCATAAGTTCAAGTTTCCAGGTAATTTTATAAGACAACTGATATTCCATGAAGGCAGCAGTGTTGGTGAAAAGATCACGTTTTGAAATCAACTAATAAGATACGACACCAGTTCCCAGCATGACCCCTTAAAAATAGCTTTGGGTAATCACTCAGCACCTTAAAGCTCGTTTTCCTCATTTGTCACCTTAGGATAACAGTACCTTGGCTTCCCAGGGCTGGTGGGAGCCTTCAGTGAGACCGTGTGCATGAAGTGCTTCCCCAGTGCCTGGCACCAAGAGTGCTCAATAGGACCTAGCTCCCATCCACCCGCCCCAGGCCGCATGGCTGGAACTTAGCCAGAGTGTTGAGTCTTGCATAATGTCTATCTAGTATCGTCATTAACCTTTGCCTTCTTCCTTACACCTCTTAAATGCGTTCACATACACCGGATGATCTCTCTTGGTCACCGTGTGTACATGTGAGGTAGGTGCAGGGGTGGGGTGGCCCTCTCTCACAGACGAGAAAAGGCAGCTCTGATGGCTGGTTGATTTACCCAAAGTCAGCAGGGTCAGCTTTCAAACTCAAGTCAGACACTTATTCCACCACTCTTCCCAGCATGCCTTGCAGCTCTGTGCCATTCTGTTTGAGAAATATGTTACTTACTGGCTATTCCCACCGATAGGGCAACTGGGAGAGGGCAGGATGAGCATATCGCACCTAAAGTGAGCGTTAGAATAACTGTCAGATAAGTTTCCTTACATTTTTCAGATATTACTTCCTTGTTTGTTCCTTTTCTTATGATGTTTTATTTTTCTAAATGTTTATTTTCCCCATCCATTCATTTATGTATCTATTCATTACTTATTCATTCATGAACATTTCTTGAGTCCCTACTATGTTTATCAAGCAGCAAACAGGTGCTGTGAATACAGAAAGTCCAAGATGTGGTCTCTGCCTTCTGGGAGTTCAGTATTGCTGGGGATACGGATGGACAGAGAAATAATCCTAACACAGTGTGATAGAGACCATGGGGAAGGCGTGTGTCGGGTGCTGTGCAGCTTCAGGCAGGGAGTGAGCAAGGAAGCCTGGAGGGGGCAAGGTCACAGGCGGAAGGCTTCTCAGAGAAGACGCCCAAATGAGGCCCTGATGGGAGGAGGAGCCAGCTACCCGCTCTGAGCCGCATCTCTGCGAGATGGTGATCACATTAGGAACTAACTCATACGGTCGTTAATGTCTGTAAAGCGCTCATATCCACGCCTGGCGAGTAGTGAGCACTCCATAAATGGCGGCTGTTATTACTATTACCATTGTGTTCAGAAAAACCCATTTCATTTTATGTTCAACTTCGCATGGGACAGTAGAATAAAAACATTTTCAAAATCTTTACATGTTGCTTCCAGAGATGAGCTTAAAAAGGCATACATATTTGAGCCCAAATTCTAGATAACGCTAGGGAAAATAATCTTTAAATTTTATTTATTAAAGCTTGAAGGAAACTTATCACCTGACCTCTTGCTCCTCCTGCCTTACCCTTCTTCTAATTGCTTGTGGCGGGCGATATTAAAATGACGGGTTTCAAATTTCCTGTCCAGAAACTGCTGTTCTGCCCAGAGTGCTTCTGATGTGTCCAAAAGAGCTATCTCAGTGTGATTCTTTTCCTAACCTTTGGGCCTGGTCGACCCTTGCTAAATTCTGCTCCTTCACCGTGGACAATTACATGTTTAGTTGCAATGTGAAAGGACTTGGGAGTCATGGAGAATCTTAACTCAAGAGGGTTGTTGTTTAAAGATGATTTAACCCTCAGGAGCAGGCTTGGTCCACAGGCTGTACACCTTCTCAGGTGGCCACATCTGAAAGTCCTGAAGCTACCCTACATTTTTGTGAAATGAAGCTTCCTGTCAATCATATTCACGTATTTAACGTCTCATTTCTTTCTCAAGTTGCCTCAGTAAGGGAGATGTCCTGGCTTTGGAGATGTTTGTATTTGCAATAGAAGACATTGTGGGGAATTTAGATTTCATGCTGCTGAGTAGCCAAGAGGGATGAAATGACAAACTCAAGACTCTGAGAAAATGAAGACTACGGTTGGCTTGTTATGACTTTTCTGGGAAGAGGGATTCAGATAAGTTGGTGGCCTAAAGTGAACTCAGCCCAGCGTTTTATCTTCCTTCCTACTTGATAACAGGGCACATCTCCAAAGCCCAGCCTAGAGAGCAGAGCTCAGCTGGAATTTAGAAAATCTACAGAGTGAGTCGGCCAACTATATCACATTTCTCCTCTGGAGAGAGAAAATGCTGGACTGCCAGTAGCAGTAGTGGTTAGCATTAGTGGGGCCAAAAGATAGAGCATTTGAGGAACAAGCCTGAAACTCTGAGACTGAACTGTCCACTGATAGAGGAGTCTGTTTAACCCTCTATCAGGCCCCTAACTTAAATATGTCACTCTTCTTCTTTGTTCCCTGGGCTCATCTGACAATACCTTTGACATAAAATACAAAACAAGCTGATGTGCGTACATAAATGTGGTTAAGAAATGTAAGCTTGCTCTATAAAAGCAAATACATTTTCGATCATGTCATATTCTATTGGTGATGCTAATTTCATATTTTTCATTTTAATATCACATGTTATTATCTTTAAGTACATAATTTTCAATGTTGTTAACAAAAGTGAAATTGCACAAGAGGCAATAAAGGTTGATTTGCAAAGGAATGAGGTATTCCGGCAGTTACCGTACTGTATGTCAGCTGTTGAAACGGTAGAAGAATACCTGTCCGAAACGTTACCGCATGCCATATGACCTTGTTTACACTGTGCCCCAGTGACCTCGTGATAACATATGGTGCTTTCAGGTGTGAGGCTTAATGCAATTTTATTTTTATTATTGTAACTATTATTGTCAGTGACATTTAAGGAATTCTTTGCATTTCCAGAGAATAACTATTGTCCTTGCTTATTCAAAGAGATTTAACTGTGTGCTCCGTATGTGCTGAAACTCAGTTACACAAATGACTGACTGAGTGCAATAGAAATAGAGACTAGTGCAAATATTTGACACATTTGGAAAGAGATGGCCCTTCCTCTGGATTACAACACGTGAACTTTGGGGTTGAGTTTTGTTTTAGAATTTAGCTCCTTTTCTGCACATTGAAAAATAATCCGAAGTTCAGTGCCTTCTGGCAGCAGAAAGACTACTTCATGTGAAAACCCTCCATTTAGCAGGAGGAGCGAGACGGTGTGAGCATAAACCTCCCTTTTAAGTACGATAGGAACATTCGGGGAGGCAAAATATGCTTTGTTATTAAAAACTAAAATTTCAGCTCTGGAATTAGACAAGCTTCGGTTCACATTCAGCACCCCACTTACTAACTGTGTGAAATTAGACGAGTTATTTGTTCTCGCTAAGCTTCAGTTTCCTCTGCTGTAAATATGGAAATAACAGAAACTTCTCATATAGTTTTTAGAAGAATAAGATGCTTAACAGACTGCTTAATAATAGTAATCCTGCAATGAATGATCGCTCTTATTGATATTACTTTGGATGAAGAGATTTAAGCGCATGAAGGAACAGCAAGTTCTCATGAATCACTTCAAAGATTACTAAATATTCTAAAGAAAGATTGTGTCTTTTTAATAAAAGAACATTTTGCTCTGCTTGTAATGTCTGTGGCATTCTGTAAAGCTGGGAATGTAATCATAAGAATCTACACACAATCCGTGTTTATCATGTCATAATACAGGATAAACTGTTAAACTTTTCTGTGTTTTTATTTATGAGAACAATTAAAAATTAAGGGGTGAGGATTTAGAGAAGCTAATTCTGTTTCTCCGGTTGTTCCTTTTCCTTTTAAGTTTGGTGCTTAAAGCAAACCACCCCGTGCCAGAATGAGTTGGATAATTGTACAACTGTCACAACCACAGAAATCATGAAATAGTAATGTATCTGTTTACCAAAAATGTGTGGTATCAGTCCAGTTGGCATAAAAGAGTAAAAATGGCAGCTGTAAATTAAGCACATGGTAGCTAAAATGGAAAAAATATGCTTTTAAGGCATAATTATTTTTATTCAGAGCCACTCTCCATTATTCTGAAGCTTTTATGATTACTCATATTATCATCACTCTCTCTGTCCTACTGTGTTTTCTGAGAAAAAGGGCCCCAAGTAATTCAAGCTGCCTAAACTTTCTTTGGCCCAAGCCATGTTCATCGATGGAAACCAACCTGCTATCCCGGCCCTGACTGTGGATCAATGATTGGCGCCCAAGCCAAAGTCAACCCTGGATGAGTTTGATAGAGGAAATGCCAACTACAAGGGGGCTTGGTGTCAGTTGCCAATGAGACTGGTTCAGACTGGATGGGCACACAAGCCCACTTAGATGCTGGGATAGATAAATGAAAAGGACACCGGAAATAGTGAGTTCCTTGTGTTTATACAATGGCCAAAATGGCCCTGTGCTATTCTGTCTCTCTCCATGTGGCCAACAATAACTTCCAAACTTGGAAGTGCTTGGAAACAGAGGTAACTGGACTAGAATGTTGTAACAGCAAGCACTTTGGGGACTGGACATCATTCTGTAAACTCTTTGGACCAAAGTCCAGAGCTGTTTCTGCTGTTTCCTCCCAGTCGAGTTGGGTTCCTTTGAAATTCTGGCCCTGTTGAAATGCGCCCCAACTTATGTACTGACTCTGAAGCCAGATTACCCACATCCCATTCCCAGCTGCTCCCCCTAACCACCAGGGTGGCCAGTGCTTGTTTCTTTACTTCTTGTAGTAACAATTCAATATGCATGTTAAAAGAGCCAGTCTCAGTCAGAGCGTTCTCATTCATTCATGTGTCATTATCATTTATGAGCCATGTCACAAGAAATCTGTTTTTGATAGGATTTAAAAAGTAAAGCTCACAAATGGACTCAAAAAAAATTAAAGCATTTTCAATTTCTCTGTCACAGTGTTTTGTGTTTTTTAAAGGCAGCTTTATTGAAGTACATTGACCTACAATAAACTATACATATTTAAAATCTACAGTAGGATAAGTTTTCTCTTTTTTTTTGGCTAGGAAAGATTCACCCTGAGCTAACATCTGTTGCCAATCTTCCTCTCTTTTTTTCCCTCCCCAAAGCCCCAGTGCATAGTTGTATATTGTAGTTGTAAGTCCTTCTAGTTCTTCTATGTGAGCCACAGCCATAGCATGGCTACTGACAGATGGGTGGTGTGGTTCCACACCTGGGAACCAAACCTGGGCTGCTGAAGTGGAGCGCACTGAACTTTAACCACTAGGTCATCGGGGCTGGTGCAGGATAAGTTTTAACATATGTTTATTCATGTGCAAACATCACCATGGACAAGATGACAGACAGACCCATCACCCTACAGCTTTGCTTGTGCCGCTTTGGAATCTCCGCTTCCAGTCCTTCACTCCTCCCCACTTTTGAGGTGACCACCGATCTGCTTTCTGTTATATACATCACTTTGCATTTTCCAGAACTTTATGTAAATGGAACCATACAGTGTGCAGGGGTTTTTGTCCTCTTTCACTTAGTATAATTATTATGAGATTTATCTTTGTAGTTGTGTGTATCAACAGTGCATTTATTGTTGTGGAATATATATGTATGCCTATACTACCCTTTACTTCTTCATGAACTTGTTGATGAGCATTTGGGTTGTTTCTAGTTTTTCACCTTTTACAAATAAAGCTGCTATGAATGTTTGTATACAATTCTTTTTATAGACAAATGCTTTTATTTGTCGTGGGTAAACACCTAGCAGTACAATGGTTGAATCATATGGTAGGTATACATTACAGTTTTTAAGAAACTGCTAAACTGTTTTCTAAATTGGTTGTGCCATTTTACATTTCCATCAGTAGTTTATGAGAATTCTAATTACTTCACATCCTCACCAACAGGTGCTACAATCAATCTTTTTAACGTTAGCCATTTTAATAGGCGTATGTTAGTATTTCGTTGTGGTTTTAATCTGTGTTTCTTTAATGACTAATGATGCTAAGCATCTTCTCATGGTTTATGCCATCCATGTATTTTTTTACTGTGAAGTTTCTCTTCAAATCTTTTGCCCACTTTTTATTGAGTTGTTTTCCTATGGAGTTTTGAGGGTTCTTTATATATTCTGGATACAACTCCTTTATCATACATGTGATTTGCAAATATTTTCTCTTGGTCTGTGGCTTGTCTTCTCATGCTCTTAAAAGAATGTCTTTCAAAGAAACATTTTAAATTTTGATGAAGTCCAGTTTATCAATTTGTTCTTTTATGGATCATGTATTTTGTGTGATATCTAAAAATCTTTGCCTACTATAAAATCATGCAAGTTTTCTCTAATGTTTTCTCCCGAAAGTTTTATAGTCTCAGGTTTTACATGTCAATCTATGATCCATTTTGATTCTGTTTTTTGTTTATTTTTTTGTGAGGAAGATTCTCCCTGAGCTAACATCTGTGCCAATCTTCCTCTATTTTGTATGTGGGTTACCTCCACACTACGGCTGATGAGTGGAGTAGGTCTGTGCTGAGGATCCAAACCACAAACTCAGGCCACCGAAGTGGAGCGTGCGGAACTTTAACCACTCAGCCATGGGGCTGGCCCATTGATTTTTTTTAATATATAATATGAGGTATGGATCAAAGTTCATGTTTTACATATGGATATTCAATTGTTTCATCACCATTAGTTGAAAAGAGTGTCCTTTCACCAGTTAATTGCTTTTGTGCCTCTGTTGAAAATCAGTTGTCCATACATGCTGTGTTTGAATCTGGACTTCTGTCCCATTGATCTGTGTATCTATCTTTAAGCCAATAACATAATGTTTAAACTGTAATTTAAAAATAAGTCTTGAAATTAGATCGCGTTAGTCTTCCAGCCTTGTTCTCATCTCAGAGTTGTTTTGGTTATTCTAGGTCCTTTGCATTTCCGTGTGAATTTTAGAATCAGTTTGTCAATTTCTACAAAAAAGTCTGCTGGGGTATTGATTGGGATTTATTGAATCTTTAGATTAACCAGGAGGAGAATTGGCATTGTTGCAGTCTGTTTGGGTTGGTGTAATAAAAATACCACAGAGTGGGTGGCTTACAAACAACAGACATTTATTTCTCCCAGTTCTGGAAGCCAGGAAGTCCAAGATCAAGGTGCTGGCAGATCTGGTGTCTGGTGGGAGCCGGGTCCCTGGTCCACAGATGGCTGTCTTTTTGCTGTGTCCTCGCACAGCAGAAGGGGCGAGAGAATGCTCTGGGGTCTCTTTATAAGGCACTAGTCCCGTTCATGAGGGCTCCACCTTCATGATCTAATCACTTCCCAAAGGCCCCGCCTCCAAATACCATGTGGGGACTAAGTTTCAACGTATGAATTTAGGGGGACACAAACACTGTCTATGGCAGACATCTTAAACGTATTCAAGCTTTTGTCCCATAATTGTGACATATCTCTCCATTTATTTAGGTCTTCCTTAATATGTCTTAGCAACATGGAGTAGTTTTCAATATACAACTTTTGTCAGATATATCCCTAAGCATTTTTAATTTTTTTGATGCTATTATAAATGGTGTTATTTTTTTAAATGTCCATTTCTGATTGTTCATTGCTAGTGTATAGAAATGCAATTGATTTTTGTATATTGAACTTGACACCTGCATCCTTGGTAAAATGATTTATTTGCTCCAATATTTTTGTAGGCTTCTATCAGATATTCTACATAGATGATCATGTTCCCTATGAATAAAGATGGTTTTACTTCTGTCTTTTTAGTCTGGATGCCTTTTATTTCCTTCTTTTGCCTTAGTGCCCTGGCTAGATCCTCTAGTACGATATTGAATAAAAGTAGGGAGAGCAGACATCCTAGTCTTGTTCCTGAACTTAGGGAGAAAATATTCAGTCTTTTTCACTAAATATGATACCTGTAGGTTTTTATAGATGCCTTGTGTCAAGTTGAGGAAATTAATTTCTATTCTTAGCTTGCTGGGAGGCTTTGTCAGGAATGGATGTTGGATTTTGTCAAATGTTTTTTCAGTATTTATTGAGATGATCATATGCCTTTTGCATTTTAGTTTGTTAATATGGTAAATTAGATGGGTAATTTTTGAATGTTTAAATCAATGCTGCCTTCCTCAGATAAACCCTACTTGGTTGTGATATATTACCTCTTTTATATATTGTTGGATTTATTTGATAAATTTCCTTGAGATATTAGCATCTTTGTTCATCAGAAATATTGCACTACAGTTTTTGTTTCTTGTAATGTCTTTATCTGGCTTTGGTATTATGGTATTGCTGCCCTCATGGAACAAACTGAGAAGTATTCCTTTCTTTTTAATTTTCTGGAAGAGTTTGTATAGAATTGGTATTATATCTTCCTTAAATGTTTGGAATAATTCACCAGTGAAACCATCTGGGCCGGGAATTTTCTTTGTGGGAAGGTTTTGAACAACAAATTCAATTTCTTAGTACACATATGGCTATACAGGTTATCAATTTCTTTAAGTGAGCTTTTGTAGGTTAATATCTTCAAGAAATTTTGCCATTTCATTTAAGTTGTCGAAATTATTGATATAAAGTTCTTGATAACATTATTTCAAGTCCTTTGAAAAATCAGTAGCGTCTGTAACGCTGCCCCATCTCTTATCCCTGAGGTTGGTAATCTGTTCTTCTCTCTTTCTCCTCGCTGTTGTGCCGTTGCTGTTTTTCTTTATTCTGTGTAGAGGTGTATCAATTTCATTGTTATACTCAAGAGCCAACTTTGGATTTCATTGATTTTCTCTATTGTTTTTGTTTTCTATTTCATTGATTTCCTCACTGATCTTTATTGTTTCCTTTCTTTTACTTACTTTGGGTATAATTTGCACTTCTTTATCTAACTTTGTCAGGTGGAAGTTAAAGTCATTGATTTGAGAGCTTCTTTTCTAATAGAGAAGGTTAATGCTGTACATTTTCCCTAACTAACGCTCTAGGAGAATTCCACAAATTCTGATAAATTGTTTTCATTTTCATTCTACTCAAAATATTTTATAATTTCTTTCTCAGTTTCATCTTTGACCTGTAGGTTGCAGAAAAGTAGTAGGAAAGGGGCAAGAAGATGAGAACCAGAGGATTAATTTGAGATAAGAGAAAGGATACTGTCTCTGGGAGGAGGTGGGAAAGATGCTGGTGAAAATATGGTTGTGTGAGTGTAGGGAGGAGAGGAGCTGGAAGTTGGGGGGATTCCTACCCGATCCCTCTGTGTTCTTGGTGAAGACAGAGGTATTGACATCCACTGTGAGTAAGAGGACAGGTAACTTGAGTGTCGTAAAGGGCTGAGGCAATCTTCATGGGAACGGTAGCTAGAGAGAACTACGGACACATAGAAAAACAATTGAAGTAGTAGTTAAGGATGAAGATCATGGGTTTGTAGAAGCATGTTGTACAGTTTTCCTACTGCTTTGCCTGGATGTCTAAGTGTAGGCCCAGAGGGAGCAGATGTAGGAATGATTCAAATTCAGGATTTTAGTGGACTCATTTGGAGGGCGCACAATGGAGTGAAAAAATTAAAGTTACTAATAAAAGAATGATTAAAGAGCTGGTTTAGGCTGAAAAAGGAAGGGAAGGGAAGACAGGAATGATCAGGGAAAATAAGTACATAGAGGAGTGAGTCAAGGGACTAGCATTTTTTTATGAAGTTGAAAAACAAGTTTAAAGGAATTGACAGAGAGAACAGGAAGTTTAAGTAGGTTGTGTGGTCAGGCTGTGGGATACTGGAGATTAAGTTTTCATCAGTGAAGCAATTCTGAGGGATGACAAGTTTCAGGGTGTGGTTATGTATGCGGTTGACAGAATTGCAGTGGAATTGGTTATTGGAGTGAGGAGGCCTATGGGTTGTGGGGAAAGGCATTTTATAGGGCATGCACATAGACTCTGAAACCACCCAGGATGATGGTAAGACTAGAGGTGGAGAGGAGAGTGCGAATCAGCTGGAGTTTAATGTTTGGGGATAAATGTGAGGGGGTTGGTTAATGACAATAAGAAAAAGGCATTTAGGTTTGTATTCTAAAAGGCACCAGCCTGCAGAGCGCAGGGGTTTTTAATTAAGGGAGCGGGATTTGAGAGGGCACTGGACAGCTAGGAGAATGCTGGTCTCACCTCCAAGCCCCATGTCAGGTGAGGCTTGGGCAACCAAAAGCCACCCCTAGTGAGGGCTGTAGAAGAGAAGAGTACCCAGGGAGAGGCCCAGGTTTGAGTTCAGGAAAGAAGGGGTGGAAGATGCCCTTTTGGAGGATGACAACGCCCTGGACTTTGGTGATCAGGAAACGGGGCTCCAGAGGAGACAGCAGAAAGATGAAGGAGTCAACAGGAGATGTGGGCATTTGATTCTTCCCAATCCAAATATTAGTTTGGTGTTAAGCATTGAGGACAGGACAGATGACTGGAGTGGCCTATCTTTGGGACAGTTATTGAAGGTGTCAAGGATATGAGGCATGGTCTGGTTCATAGACCTCAAGTTCCCCAAAGGAATTTTGATGTGAGGTTGTTTTAGCGTTGAAACTAATGCTCCAAATGGTACTGGAAATGATCATGAACTTGCCTGTTTAAGACCTCTTTCAACTCAGGTGAGTGTAATAGCACTCCATTCCCAAGATCAATAAAGAAAATATTTTTCCTTCCTGATGACTAAGTTTCTTCAGAGATCGTCTCATGGGTTGTAGTTCCCAAGCTTCCTGCAAAAGCAAGGCCAGCCCACCTGCCCTGTGATAAGGCTTGTGTAGAAAGGGTGAATCCAGGGAAACGCGGGCAAGCACACAGCCCAGCTGGACCCCTGCAGCAGTTCTGTGTGGAATCCATGCGTCCTGTGCTTGTGCATCTTTCTGTCCTTTAACTGCCTCCCTATCAAGCTCTCAGCCAAAGGAGGCCTTGGATGGGAGGCCACAATACCAGGTATATGATGGCAGCTTTACTCCTGCTGAGCTGGACCATTAGAAAGATTTTCCTTCCTCATTGATGAGAGCTTTTTCTCTGAATTGGGTTCACTGTTCTCCAGAAGAGTGAAGATTTCAAATTGCACATTTATGGTCCCCACGTATTCTGGTGCGTGTGAAAATAACCAGCTGCAGCAGCCATCCCAGAGGTGTTGTTTATCCGGCAGAAAGACCTTGCGCCAATTGCTTTGCCCGTTTATGCCTCAGTCTCCTCTTCAGTTAGACACAGTTCGTAACACAGGACTCACCTTGCAGGATTGAGGTGACCTCTAAGGTTGATGTGCGTGAAGTTTATTCCAGAGCCTGGCATATAGTGGGTATTTAATAAATGGTGGCTGTTAATTTTATTTGGAATGTCATGCCAGAATCATGGAGAGGTTTAACACAGTAAACTCACTGCATCTTCACAACAGTGTGAAATGGCTGTTAATGATGACACTTGACAGAGCGGGAAATTGAGGTTTGGTGTGATTCTGTAGGTTGACCAAGGTCAAACCCTAGTAAATTGCAGAGCTCAGACTTGGCTGCAGGTCTGTTTGATTCTAAACCCAGTCCTCTTCCCAATACAGTTAGATGATCCTAGGAAAATGATTTAGAATTTAGAGAAGAAAATTTTACAACATTCTTTTGTTCCCATGGCTTATTGTAATCCTTACCAGCAGGTAGTTTTCTCTGGTCAGTCTCAAACCCCTTAGGCAGAATTGTAAGCCCTTTTCATCTTATTCAGTTTTCAGGGGCCCAAAGAGAGATAGGCATGTGAAAGCTAATTTCCTAGCTAAGGAGAATCATGCCCAGAGCAGTCAGTTGGTTACTCATAGAGAGCTCAGCAATTAGGCTCAAATTAGATAATCAAAGCTAAGCTAAGCTGAAGGAAGGGAAGAGTAGGAACAGTAAAAATCAGAAATATCTTACAATCACACTTTTCCTGATCCAAGCACATCAGAATACATTTAGTTAGCAGTGAGCAGAGGCTCCCCACTGAGTTCTTAATTATAACATCGGGCGCTCTATAAAAACACGGGAGGAAGGCCATTTCTGGCAATTCATCAATCATGTGATTTCACTTCCTCTCTTGGGTGGACATTTTATTGCAGACCAGGGTAGAGTTTTTGCTGGACATGCAAACTCCCTCCATTCATTTAATCATGGAACATGACGCACTCCCTATTACCCATGGTAAATTTTAATAATCCACAGTCCTTCAGTTCTCTCCCATCCCATGCCTGAAGTGTTGCTATGTTTCTGATGTCCCCTCCTGGAGACACAGTTCTGACCTGGTCGCTGAGTTTCAGAGGGGATCTTGGAGATCATGGCGTTCTATCCCTTTATGGTATAATAAATAAGCCAGGCCCTCGAGAAGTTTCATGACCTTTCTGACCTTACATGCCCAGATAATAGAAAGGTTAAAACTGGGAAGATGAAAACTGGAGGCTGCATCTTGATGAGGCAAACTGGTGTAAGGAGATTGGGCAGACTTTGGAGAGAGAGATGTGGCATTTTTTCCGGAGGGGGAAGGGGAGAGAAGAGGAATTTCTCCTTGAGCTCCACTGCCTTCTCGGTAAGGTGTCTTAATATCTGCCTGTGGGATGGTTGGATAATTGAACAAAGTCTTGCACTTAGCAGTGTGGGGGACTGGAATCGGCCGCCCCAAGATATGTCTCTTTGGCATGAGGATTATTTGGGGCTGGTTACTTTTAAAAACCGCAGACAGGAAAGAAACTTTGAAAAGTAGAACTTACCTACCCTTTGTTAAGAGACATTTGCATTGTAAAGGAAATCTCTATCTGTAAAGATGTCTCCCTCTCTGTACCAGGAAGAAGGGGGGATGACCTTATCTCTAGATACTCTTGATAAATCAATGTGGAAGGCAAGGACTTAAATACGCATAATAATCTTATTCCTGTTTATTGTGCTTGTCTAGTAACCTCTTGTAACTAACTCCCCCCACCCCCAACATCCTCCTTTGTCTTTAGCTGAGGATGATATTTAAGGTAGTGGCTTCAGCCATTTTGGCGAGTTGCTCAGGTTGCCTGAGACTCTCCTGTGTATACGTGTTATAGAGCTTTGTTTAATTTTCTCCTGTTACTCTGTTTCACATGAATTTAATTCATTCTCTGGCCAGAAGAACCCAGAATGGCTAGAGGAAATGTCTTCCTACCCTACAGTGGAATGTCTGGCATGTGGGGTGCGCTAAATAAATGATAGATTTTATAAAGTCTGCCTCTGAATTACACATCATTGGACTTAAAATAAAAGAGACATTTGCTCCACTTTCTTTGTATTTCCAGCTGAACTCATTGCCCTCACTAACCAACTCAACCCAAACCAGTTTTGGAACCAATCTGGATTATGGTCACGAGCAACTCCAACACTCCAGGCTCTTACTGCTGTAGATTTAGAAAGGCTGGTGAGTGTCTTGCTCTCTTCTTCAGGTCTGCTTCACCCTTGCTCCTGCCTTCAGTTTTCCCCTTACTCATACTTGTCATACTCTATGCTATCATGCCAGGCTGCCATGCTTGAGAGACTGACACACCAAGCTTCCTGTCTCCTTCTCCTCTGAGCATTCCTGTTCCTCTTGGTGTTCCTGTCCATCTCTTACCTCAGCATCTTTGGCTGGAGCCATAACCCTGATTGAGTTGGAGCCAGTTTTTCTCTCCAGTCTCAGCAAGTTTGGCTAGAATGGTTCTAATGAGCTGTAGGCAGTCCTAGTAGTCCCAAGTGTACCTTTAGGTACCCACCAGTTTCTCTGTATCTTTCTCAGGCCCTGGTAGAACTAGGTACCTGGAAATGTGGAGAGCTGGAGCGATGTAGAATTTTGTGATCACACTTGGCCCATGGACGGCCACAATAAGTTACTCTGTTCTGTGCAAGAATGTGAAGGGGCCGGGTTTCTTTCTACCTGGATCATCTGGGCACCTGACGTTTCTCTCTTATGATTCAGGTGTTGATGTTCACTGGAGATCCCTTTAAATAACCTCAGTCTGGCTGGGGACTGCTCCCTGGTCTGTTCTTGTCTTCCCCAGTCCTAGACATAGAGTGGGGATCAGTGTGGGGTCTTGCCTCTTTTCTAGCAGCTGCCTTTAACAGAGAGTCCCAACCACCTCATTTAGTGACTGATGCTCACTGCACCCTTATGGAGTGGTTATGGGGCTGCACCTTGCTCGATTCTCCAAAGAGATCTCCTCTTGACCTCACATGTGGCTTGAACTTGGAGGAATGAGCTGCCTCTGTGCCCCTTCCCACTCCTTTGGATTTGGTCTTAGACTGTCAGTTGTTGAAGTAAAAAAATTATTTTCACTACTGTTGGCCTCAAGATTTGACAAAAATTCTACTAGACACCAGGTATCTGATACATAGGGCTTTTCATGATTTTTACTAAACATACATACAAGGCTCAATATATATATACAGTAGACTCAATAAACCATTACAAAACTACTCTATTTTTTTTTTTTTGAGGAAGATTAGCCCTGAGCTAACTACTGCCAATCCTCCTCTTTTTGCTGAGGGAGACTGGCCCTGAGCTAACATCCAGGCCCTATATCTTCCTCTACTTTATATGTGGGACGCCTGCCACAGCATGGCTTGCCAAGCGGTGCCATGTCTGCACCCGGGATCTGAACTGGCGAACCCCGGGCTGCCGAGAAGCGGAACGTACGAACCTAACCACTGCTCCACCAGGCCGGCCCCAAAACTACCTTATTTTGCTTGTATCAAAAAAAATAAAAATTTTTACAGATTAACTTTTTTCCTTCATTCAAATGGCAATAGATTTAACGACTCCCATAGTGGGGAGTTATTGGCAACTGAAAATACCTGCTTTGCTGAATAGAAGAAAGTCAATAAGAAAATTTATGTTGCTTTTCAACCATGAATGTTAATCTCCAGGCACAGTTGAGAAGTGGCACCGTGGAGCAGCTCTCTTAGCTTGCGTCTCCACTCCAGCTCTCGGCTGAATCACGTGTGTCATGAAGACTAGGGTTGCTTATTGCTGCTGGCAACTCTTGTCTCTCCCCACCTTACTCTCTCTCGCCAGGACTATGGGGAAGACTGGCACTGCTTTGCTGAAATTCCAATGAGGCAATATCTTATAAAAAGTGGTCATGCCAGATGTGAGACACTATTAAAATACTGATTAGTAAAAGGGCAGAGTTATAGGCTTTTAAAGAAACACTGCGATTCACAATCCTCTCTTAGTGCCGAACGCTCCCTTTCTTTCTTCCTCCTCTTTTTTGCAGCTGGAGCGGGTATGGAGACTGGGACTTCAGCTTGGAAACCATCATTGGCCTTGGCTAGCCAGTAAAGCAATAAGATGCAGCTGTTCTACAGGGCGGCCAAAAATATGCGGGTAAAAGACAGCCACATCTTTTCTTCTTTTCGATTGGTTTACAATAACTCCAGATTCATGAGCACATTGTTTAAACTGGCTTTTTCAAAGCCCATTAATCTTTGCTATTGGTTCATGTCCTGTTTCCAAACGTGACCTCTCCCCAAGTTCTGCTCGTGATTAGCAACTCTAAAGCATATTCTTTCCTCAGTCCAAGAGAATCAGGATGGAAGATCCCCAAGCTGGTGCTTGTTTAGGGCTTTTCAAAATGAATCATTGGAGAGCAGGAGTTTGTGTGGATTATTGGCCAAGTAATTATCCGAAGTCATCTGGTGTCGGAGCCCAGGCCTACATCTGGACTTAAAGCCTCTGCCCCGGCACATGAGCGTGTCATTTGGGCGTGATCACAGCCGTGTAGCTCTGCTCCCTCTTCTCAGTTGTTTTGTATGTCTCTCTCCCCAGGGCCCCTTCCCTGTTCTTCCAAAGGTGATTTAGGCGTAATACTCAACGCCATTAGCTGAGGACTGAAGACCCGGCCGCATTTGTCACTCAGGGTCTGAACTCCTCTCTTTACCCTCCAAAAGTCCACCTGGCTTTTCTGTTTTTCTCCTTTCAGATGACAAGGAAATTGAGCTGGTTAGCCCAGAGGTTAAGCGACTTGTCCAAGTGGCCACACGAGTCACTTCCGGACCATGAACTGTAAGATATAGCCGACATAAGTCTCTAAAGGTGGAACGTCTGTTTTGTTTTTCTAGGAGATGTGGGTGTTAACTTTAGTTTTACAGCGTCTTTTTTCATCTTTACAGATGCTAGAGTTAACTGAGTCCCTGGCGAGTTCAAGCTGTTATCCCTCGCTGGACTGCGGTAGCAGTACGTTCTGCTGAGTCACTTGCACGTCGGAATGCCCAAACAGAAATACGAACGCCAGAACCCTTTCCTGGTTTGAAAACCACTCACAGTCTGATTGCACCTACACTAACTGAGTTAGAAAGTCTATGGAGAGTAGTCTAAGAGAACAAAACTACAGCATTTCTCCCAAGTTTTATGGCGATTAAAAAAGGGAGGAGAAAATAAATATAAAATTTATCTGGAAGTGAGTTTGGCTGAGGGAGAGAGAAATCAGGAACAGCAGGAAAAGTGCCTGAGGAACTGGCAAGAGCTAGTTACTGGTTCAGCACAGCCTAAAGTTTTTCTGCTCTATTTGTTTGAGGTTGTACCTTTGCAGATATGCCAGAGGGAAATAAAAATAAGCAAAAGCAATCCATCTCACCTGCAGGAGAAGCACAAAGGACCAAGGACAAGTACCTTACTTGTCTTCATCCCCAAACAAGCTAACTGCATACAGGGGGTGCTAGGTACCTTCACTTCTTTTCTTTTTTGGTGATGAAAATTGGCCCTGAGCTAACATCTGTGCCAATCTTCCTCTATTTTGTATGTGGGACACTGCCACAGCATGGCTTGATGAGCAGTGTGTAGGCCCATGCCCAGGATCTGAACCTGTGAACCCTGGACAGCCTAAGTGGAGTGCATGAACTTAATCACTAGGCCACTGGGCCGGCCCCTAGATACCCTCATTTGAGGAAGAGTCACTAACACTTCTCTAGCTCTTTCAGGTAAGTGTGCTGAATGCTTTACACGTCTCATTAATCGTTTCTGCAACCCCATGAGGGAAGTGGATTAATACCCCCATTTTGAAGACATGGAAGCTAAGGGTTATAGAAGTTAAAGTGCTGGAGGCCCCATGGCTAGCAAGTGGAAAAGCTAGGCTTTGAACTCATGCTGCCTGATTCCAGACTCTGTGCTCATAAACATGGCCCAAGCTGTCTACATTCCTGGCAAAGGGTGTCAGTCCTGTGCTCCTTTGGAGGCTGCGCCTGTCCAGCGACTGGAGTGACAAGGTAGCTCTGGGTCAGCCGGGGGTGTGGATATTGCACCTGTAGGAGGTCGCTCACCAGGCCAGTCACTTTTACTGGGGAATGGGAAACTTACATTTTTCTTCAAATGTCATTTGTGCAGGATTAAAGAAAAGTTATCAGCATAAATAGGATTATGGAAGAGAACATGTTGGCATTTTAGTATCAGTCAGTTAATCAGCAAGTATCTGTTAATAGCACACCATGTCCTTGAAGTTGCACGAGGTGCACGGGGTCGGGGGTGGTGTTTCAATGGTACATCTAGGCCCTTGACAAAGAACTTATAACCTCCACAGGATGCCATGAAAGTATTAAGGGTCAAGAGGCACATACTTGAGTGCCCTGTGCTCTGATTCTGAGTGTTAAGGATGCTTGGGGAAGGTGGTGGTTTGTGGGGTCTTTAATGTGCTATTTGAAGAACGTGGAACTGCTGTGTCTTAGAGACTTGAAAGAATTTTTTTTAACTTTTTATTGAGATTATGATAGTTTACAACCTTGTGAAGTTTCAGTTGTACACTATTGTTTGTCAGTTGTGTTGTAGGTGCACCCCTTCACCCTTTGTGCCCACCCCCAAACTCCCTTTCCCCTGGTAACCACTAATCTGTTCTCTTTGTCCACGTGTTTAACTTCCACATATGAGTGGAGTCGTACAGAGATTGTCTTTCTCTATCTGGCTTATTGCACTTAACATAATACCCTCAAGGTCCATGCATGTTGTTGTGAATGGGACGATTTCATCCTTTTTTATGGCTGAGTAGTATTCCATTGTACATATATACCACATCTTCTTTATCCAATCGTCAGCTGATGAACACTTAGGTTGCTTCCATATCTTGGCAACTGTGAATAATGCTGCAATGAACATAGGGGTGCATGGGACTTTTGGAATTGCTGATTGAGAATTAAAAGAATTTAGAAAGCAGAAGGAAGTGAGGCACTGAAGAGAAAAGCTGTTGTTATTGTTTCTTACATGTTGCTTGCATCCCCTGCAGTGAACAAGGTACACAGCAAGGGATGCTGGAAACATTAGGGGGGGCTTTCACTACATATGAAAATATGTGCTGAGTCAGTTCCTTGTCTTCTGCATCAGTATGGATGGAGTGCAACAAATTCAGTTTTACGTGTTGTTTGCAAAATCTTTGCATTCCAGTTCTTAGATTGTAATGTCTAGCATGTTAATCCATTGCATTCTTGTGAGCTGATTTTACTACCTGACACTTCTGACACCAAATGTGAGGGGTTTTTTTTTTTGTCACAGCAACCAATTCTCCACTCTCTGGACACCAAATGGGTGTGCTACAATTCAATTCAGTTCTGATACTAACTACCCAGAGTTAGCACAGACCCCACAGGTCAAGGGCTCCGTCCCACAAGACTGCCCCCACTTCAGTTGCCAATCGCAAGTCCCAGACCTCCTGTACTTCTGACCAACTGGCCATAAATGGGAAGTTCTCATGACCGCCTCCTCAGCTTTGATAATTTGCTATAATGGCTCACAGAACTCAGAGAAACACTTTACTTACGATTACTAGTTTATTATAAAGGAGACAAACCAACAGCCAGAGAAATAGGTATATACGATGAGGTCTGGAAGGATCCCAAGCAAAGGAGCTTCTGTTCCTGTGGAGTTGGAGTGCACCACCCTCTTGGCACATGGAAGTGTTCACCAACCCAGAAGCCCCCTAAATCCTGTCATTTAGGGTTTTTATGGAGGTCCCACTGCATAGGCGTGATGATGAACTCATGGGCCATTGGTGAGTGAACTCAATCTCCAGCCCCTCTCCCCTCCCCAGAGGTCTAGGGGTGGGGCTGAAAGTTCCAAGCTTCCGATCAAGACTCAGTCTTTCTGGCAACCAGCCCCCGTCCTGAAACTATCTAGGAACCCCAAGAGTCATCTCATTAGTATATCAAAGGCGCTCTTCTCACTCAGGGAATGCCGCGGGCTTTAGGAGCTCTGTGTCAGGAACTGGGGACAGAGACCAAGCATTATAACAGAAGATGCTTTTATCACCCCATCACCCTGGAAATTCCAAGAGTTTTAAAAGCTCTGTGTCAGGAACTGGGGAAAAAAGACCAAATATATATTTCTTATTATAATACAGTAGCACAATTATCAAGGCATGTAATTGTTTTCTTGAGCAAAATACAATTATAGATTATCCTTATATCTGGAGAAAGGTCAGGCAGGAGTCTCTGCATGTTCCGCAACATCACGCAAGACTGTGGCAGCTCCCCCACCGGGTGGGGTGGCAGGTAAAGGGCCCCAGGAATCTCTCTGTGAAGCTCCACTCTGACAGATCAACTCTTTTCTCATCAGTGTGCTCCTATTGCATTTTATGCATAGCTGTTTCTTCTGGTCCTCTAAAGTGAGCAATCCAAGAGACAAGGTAAAACTTAACGATACCTTTATGACCTAGCCCTGGAAGGCAGGAGCATCTCTTCCATGGTGTTATAGTGGCCACAGCAGTGAAAGGTCTGTGCAGGTCCAAGCAAAAGGAAAACGCACCCACCTCTTGATGAACTATGTTAACATCACATTTTAAGGAGAGCAGTAGGATAGAATAGATGTCGATGTGGCCATGTTTAGAAAATGCAATCTGTCACAATGTGGAAAGCATAACCACACAACACAAACATTAATTGCTATTAATATTCCTAAATAAATGTTTTCTTAAAGAATGAGTCAATGTCTTTTCCTTTGGCTAGAGCTTCAAACTGTAGATAATTCTTTACTCGTGAATGGTCAGTTCGAGCTTGTCTTGTCTGCACCTACCTGCGACCTGCATGGATCCCTTGAAATTGAAGAGTTTTTAAATTTTACTTTTTATTTGGAAGTCATTTCAAACTTAAAAGAAGTTTTAAGAGTCGTACAACGAGCTAACTCTCTAAACCCATCTGGATTGACCTGTTGGAACATTTTGCCTTATTTACTTTTACTTGCCCTCTCTGTCTCTGTCTCTCTGTCTCTCTCTGTCTCTGTTTCTGTCTCTACCATTTCAGAGTTAGTTTCAGACATCCTACCCCTTTATCCCGCATGGACTCGTAGTACCATCATCAAATTCAGGAGATTTAACATTGATACAATGCTATTGTCTCATAGATAGACCATATTCAAATTTCAACAATTGTCCTAATAATGTTCTTAGAGCTGTTTATTTTCTCTTGAACCAGGATCTAATCCAGCATCTCAAATTGCATTTAGTTGTCATATCTCTTTAGTATCCTCTAACTTGAAACAATTCTTCAGCTTTGTCCATCATGACATTGGCACTTTTGAAGTTTACAGGCTAGATGTTTGGGAGAAATCTCAACTTGGGTTTGCCTCAGGTTTTCTCATGAGTAAGTCAGGTTATGTATTTTTGACAAACATAGCATGAAAGTGGTGCGTATCCTTACTCGTGTGTCACCCCAGGAGGCACATGTCATCAATTTACCCCATTGCTGATGTCATTAACTTTGACTCCTTGTGTCAGGTGGTGACTACAGGTATCTCCACCATAGAACTTCCACTTCCTTTCGTAATCTCTGGGGAGATAGTCTGCAACTGTTTAATATCCTGTCCTCTTCAAACCTTCACCTAATAGTTTTAGCATCCATTGATGAATCTTACCTGAATTGGTCATTACTATGATGGTTTCAAAAAAATGGCGATTTTCTAATTTTTATTATTTCCTCTACTTTTGTTTTTTCCCCAGCTTTATTGAGGTATAATTGACAATAAAATTGTATACATTTAAAGTGTATGGTATGACTATTTGATGTATGTATAGACTGTGAAATGATTACCACAATCAGGGTAATTGACACACTCATCACCTCACATAGTTACTTTTTTGTGTGTATGTGGTGAGAAGGCTTAAGATTTACTTACTTAGCAAATTTCAAGGGTGTAATATACTATTATTCACCACAGTCACCATGCTGTACATTAGCTCCCCAGAGCTTATTCATCTTATAGCTGAAGGTTTGTACCCTTTGACCAGCATCTCCCCATCTCCCCAAGTCCCTAGCCCCGGTAACTACCATTCCACTCTCTTTTTTTGTGAGTTAGACTTTTTTTTAGATTCCACACATTCTTTTAGGTTCCACATATAAGTGAGATCACACGGTATTTGTCTTTCTGTGTCTGGCTTATTTCAGTTAGCATAACGTCTTCCAGGTTTGTACATACTGGCACAAATGGCAAGCTTTCTTCTTTCTCATGTCCGAGTAATATTGCATTGTGTATATATGTATACATATATATACCTTCTATATTCATTCATCTGTCGACAAACACTTAGGTTGTTTCTGTATCCTACTATTGTTAATAAATCTACAATAACATAGGAGTGCAGATATCTCTTTGAGATTTTGCTTCCTTTGGATATATACCTATAAATGGGATTGCTGGATCATATGGCATTTCTATTTTTAATTTTTTGAGGAATCGCCATACTGTTTTCCATAGTGGCTGCACCAGTTTGCATTCCTACTAGCCACATATGAGGGCTCCCTTCTCTCCACATTCCCTCCAATGCTTATTATTTCTTGTCTGTTTAGTAATAGTCATTCTAACAGGTGTGAGGTGATATCTCATTGTGGTTTTGATTTGCATTTTCCTAATGGTTAGCAATATTGAGCATCTTTTTATGTACTTGTTTGCCATTTCTATGTCTTCTTTGGAAAAATGTCTTTTCGGGTCCTTTGCCCATTTTTTAATTGGCTTATTTGGTTTTTTGCTATTGAGTTTGCATGAGTTCCTTATATATATTGGATATTAACCCCTGATCAGATATGTGGTATGTAAATATTTTCTCTTATTTTGTAGTTTGCCTTTTCATTTTGTTGATTATATTCTACTTTTATTAGCTGGCATTCTATTAGAAGGAAAAGTTTTCCCTTCCACCTTATTTATTTCAATTAATAGATTCTCATTTTTGTTAAATGAATTATAATTCAATACTATCAGTTAATTCATTTTGAAGCACAAATTCTCCCAGATTTGTCCAAAGAGTGCCCTAAAAGCTGGCTCGTGAGTCCTTTTGACACGTCCCCGAGGTTATTCTGTTCGGACTGCCATAACAAAATACCACAGACTAGGGGCCTTAAACAACAGAAGTTTATTTTTCACAGTTCTGGAGGCTGAAAAATCCAAGATCAAGGTGCCAGCCAATTTGGTTCCTGGTAAGAACTTTCTTCTTGGCTCGCAGATAGCCACTTTCTCTCTGTATCCTCACGTGGTGCAGAGGGAGCTCTGGTGTCTCTCTTTCCTCTTGTAAGGGCACCAGCCCTACTGGATTAGGGCCTCATCCTTATGACCTCATTTAACCTTTATCACCTACCCACATCCAAATACAGTCACACTGGGGGTTGGGGCCTCAACATAAGAATTTTGAGGGCACACAGACACTCAGTCCATAACATCCCCCACCATCTTTTTGGAGCACTTCTTTACTTTTACTATAACAAGATATTCCAAACCCTTCTTGTATTTCTTTGCCCCAGCTCTCCGTCCCCCAAGGAGCTCTGTTTTCTTTTAGTGAGAAATGGTGCTTGAAAACAAGATCTACAAAGAAGCTTTTGTGCCGGTCATCTAACGTTGAGGCTATTCCAGCAAAAGCTAGTTAAATTGAGAATTCACGAAACAGTTAGAAAACCTTCCTTGCATGAGAAAGTGTAAAGACATTAGGGCACTTGATCCTTGTCTAAAATGTTCTATATACAATATTACTTTTACATCCAATCAATTGCAAAGCAATAGAATAAGAGCCATGTGCCTGGGCTTACTAGAAGTGAGGATCTATTGAACACTGGGCCAGGAGGGCGGGGAAATTGTGAGACAGGACGAGGTCAGGACCCCAGAAGAAGGTACAGCACTGTGGGGCACCCACTTTTTAGACAACTGGTCAGAACCAGCAGAGAAAATAGCCTCATTTGGAACAGTGACTGTTTGAACCATCCAGACTTACACAATCATAAAGCTTGGTTGATATTCCAAGGCTAACACGGTGTTAGAGACCATTTGTAGTTTTTGGCTCAAGCCTCATTTCAAGGATCCAACCCCTCTGTGTAGGATCAGATTTCCTGCCTTACAGTAAACTTGGATAGTCTTTGTCCATCCTAGATCATAATGTCATTTTGCCTTTCCAATTATTTAGGATGAGAGACATAGTGGAGACAGAAGGAGCCCTGGCCCTGGTACTTACTAATCATACATCTTTTGATGGCTAATTGACTTGTGTGTAGACAGGCCTTGGTTCCTTTCTGGTCCTCAGTTTCCTTATTTGTAGGCTGAGAGGCTGAGGCTAAATTATCTCCAAGTTCCCGTCTAGCAGTCAGGTTCTGTGAAACCTTCTCTGCCTATAATCTTTAAAGTGTGAATTAAACTTGCAGATCGAGATAAACTACCAGAGGAGCTGAGGGCATTACAGAATTAGTCTTCAGAGCCACAGCAAGCCTGCTTTTTGGAGCGTGCTTTCTTTTTACAGCTGTGAAGACAGGAATCAGCACACTAGCTATAACTTCATATGACTAATGGTAACCATGGCGACCACTAAATATTCCTGCTAGACCTTGCATCTGCACAGCTCACTGAAGCAGAAGAAATAAACGTTGCTGCTTTGAAAAATGATAAAAATAATCTGAACCAGCAACAAGCTTGGAAGGAAAAAAGAGATCTCACATCTGAAGGTCAAGCCATTTCATCTTATTATCTCTCAGTGCTTTGTTTAATCTCAGGAGGCATTTGGTGCCAACTGAATGGGTAGGTCACAGGCCTGAGGGATTCAGCATTAGACTTCTGAAGTACTTGACTAATTTTTAAAGAAGCTTCTGGGGTTCTGACAATAGTCGCCTGGTCGGTGTGATGACCCTTAGGTTGAAATGCTGAAAGTGAATGTCAGAACACAAAATGAGGATCCCCCGGGCTTCCAGTCGTTCTCGATGTCAGGTCACCTTACCGGGTTAAGGCAGAGCGACTAGAAGACTGGCCAAGGTCAGATCACACTCAGAGAGCAGGAACAGGAGCAAGGGAGCAGGGCCATATGAAGCCCGGACAAAGAGGATGGACGACAGGCAGACAGCGCCTTGGGTAAACACGGGGCAATCGCCAGGAAGACTGGATGGGGCAGCGCAGCCCTGAGAGCCACTCAGGCAACGTCACTGAGTGGGCTAGCTGGGGGTCGGGGGGTCTGTGTGGAGCTGAGCAGCACGCGGCCTGTCTAAAGAGGGCCACTCAGTGTCGCCATGGGAGATTGCTAATCCAGAGCTCTCATTTTTTCAAGAAAGGCTAGAAATCTGGATTCTTTTTAAATACAAGATTTCTTAATTATTTAATGTTGACATGGCATGGACTGCCATTTTGCATCCTCTGAAATTCTGTTTACCCTTTGAGAATAAAAACAGGAAATGCCTGGGAAATGGGATTCCGTATACTGACTGGTACAATGACCATGAGACCCAGAACCCTCCAAGTTCAATCAAGGTGGCCTGGGTCTGTAACGTCAGGGAAGCGCAACTGCCTGTGATGATCCTGGGAGAAGTTTGCATGTGATAATTACCTTGTGCTTGGTTTGGAGAAAGAGAATGTCCACTGATGAAAGACGATCTGCGTGGCAGGGGTAAAAGCGGGGTCCAGAGCGACACACATTGCAGTCTGTCTCCAGCACCAGAGGCTGTGAGGGCCTTTCCCAGTGGCTAGTCAATCTTCCTGAAGCCATTATGCCCAGCCCCCAGTCCCCACTATTTTCAGCCTGAATCGCAATAGACATGAACACCGAGAACCCAGCACTGAGCCTATCCCGTGCTTTAGACTAGTCTGGGGTCTGCAGATAAGTCATAAACCCCTGACTAGATGAGGCGTTAGCGGACAGAGCGAGTGAACAGTCAGTCTCCGAAGAGAAGAGATGCCAACATACACAATGCAAACTTGACCCTGATCCACTCCGCTATGTTACCCGCCCAGGAACCAGTGTGGGTAATGCCTAGGAAACTTAGTGCCTGGGCTTCAACAGGGAACAGTGCACCAGTTTACTCTTTTGAAAAGCATAATTACTTTCCAGATTACAGAATTATTATAGGAAAATCTGAAAACTGGGGAAAAAATGAATAGCTTGTAATCATAAAATGAAATAGAGATGAAGAGACATTTCACAGAAAAAGAGACCATCCAGAAAAATCTTGTCATGTGGGAAATTACTTTGATCCAATGACAGCCTCCAAGTACCTGAGCAGGCAGGCTGTTACAGAGGTCATGGAACAGAAAGGATCACAGATCAAATTAATATGCAGGAATCAAATAGTTCATTGAATCAATTTACGACAGCATTAGAAACAAGGGGAAAGAGGAACCCAACACATTTAGGGCAGGGTGCGTGAGGGCAGAAGGACCACACTACCTGAATCTTGTGTTACACGGTGCTCATATGTCCTGGCTCTGCCACACCAACCTTCCCTCCTGCAATGTGGGTATAAGACCAGAGCTGAGGGGGAGCAAGGGGACTCAGCAGACGGAAGATGGCTGGAGCTGGTGCACGGTTCCTCCCTGGGGGAGATGCAAGGGTGGGTATGCTGGACAAGGATGGCTGCACCTCCCTGATTAACCTGATGAGCACTCGTGCATTTTACATGCATTTTCTAGGTGGATGGTAGGTGGGGCCAAAATGGGGCCTAATGGGTGTCACCAATGTATGGATGATTCAGGGATGGCATAGCTGTCAACCTGAAGGTGACATAATTTGTGTCTTATTAGTACTTAAGGTTTACTTGCGTAGCTTTTGAGTCATTGACACTGGTGGTGGTGGTGGGGACATCCTGCCCAAGTTTTGGGGACCCCGAAGGCTTTACCAGGAAGGACTTCAGTTGGAAGGCAGGGAATGACTGACAGAACTATATTCAATGCTGCCTTTGTGTGAAGAGAGTGTGGTGCTTCCCCATGAAACCTGGAATGGGTCTATACAGAAAAGTGGCCAGGATCAGAAAGGGTCTAATGAGTTCTCCCTTAAGAACTAACCCAGCACTCTTTTCACCCTTAGACCTGTGAATGTCTGAACCTGCATATGGGGGAGTAGATGTACGGAGTAAGATCAGCTCAAGATAGAAGTCGAGAGCACAACATTTAAAGGGCAGATGGAGAACTGGGAGCACGTGAGGGGATGGAGCCAGAACAAATTGAACTACCAGGAGCGGATGATGTCACACTAGCCAGGTGCTCCATAAATCCTGCCGAAGTCAAAGGGCCGCTTGTGAACTAAAGGTGAGGATACCGGATACACTCATCACGACGGGAGCGGGAGGGGCCACAGCGAGGGTGACCCCTGCCATTCAGGATGAAAGGTCAAGGACAGCTGCCCAACCCCGATGTTTCTTGCTGCCCTTGGGGAAGAGCTGGGTGGGTCAGGAAACCAGCGCCGTTTTGGGTTCCCTTCTTTGAAATCACGACACTCCAGAGCGGGGTTTATAGCGTCCCACTACCTGCCCCTTTCTTTCACTCTCCTCTTCTAAGGGGTTTGCCTATGTGCACATTCTTCTTCAGAGGTCTAATTCTGACTCAGAAAATTGCTGGTTTCAACTCTTTTGCCAGATGGCTGAGAAAAGAGCAATTGACTGCTAGTGCTAAATGCCTGTGTCGGCGCCCAAAGCAGACGATTCCAATTAACACAAAAAGCAGAACAGATCTCTTAAGGCGCAGATATCAAACGACGGGCGACGAGACCACAGCCTGGCTGCAAACGGAAGACACACCGCATCCTTACTCCTCGCAGATGCTGCCGCTTTTGGGTTGAGAGGGGACTATACTAGGAATGAGAGGGTGATATAGATCGTATCCCCAGAATAACACGCTTGGTTCCTTTCTGTTTAGCTGGAAGCGAGTGGTCCTCAAAGTCCCATGTCAGAAATCTTGGGTTTGTTTGGGTGGATGGAGCGCACCATTGTTGTTTGCAACACAATTTCCTGTCTTCTTAAATGAGACATTTCATAGACGTGAGTGCTACTTACTCATCTTTAAGTGGATGACATAGATAAAGAGCTCTTTATTTTTTACATTTTCTTTTTAAAATTTATCTTTTTGAAAGGCAATACATTTAGAGGGGTCAAAATAAAAATGAAATTAAAAGTTCTAAACTGGGATATTTTGTTCCCACCTTGTTCCACTACCCTATTTCTTTCTGCCCTTAATAAGGAATCCTTTTAGTGATTCTCTTCCTTATCGTTCCAGAGTTTCCTTGTGCATATACAAGCATATGTGTAGATATGGTACACAAACATAGTACATATGTATATTCTTGTTTCCCCCCAAAATGGCATATTATTTATACTATCTTGTGCTTTGTTTTTTTGTTACTGAATAATATATTTGGAGATCTTTCCATCTGAATACAGAGAAAGCTTCTTTATTCTTGGTTCACTTCTACATTGTCCTCTGCTACACAGATGTACCATGGTTCATCTGTGAGTCTCCTATTTCTGGACGATTGGATTGTTTCTCATTTTTCGCTGGAACAGTCAGTCCTCAGGGGGTAGTCTTGTACGTACATCCTGTGACAAACGTGTAAGAGGAGCTGTAGGATAGATTCCCAGAAGCAGCGTTTTGATCAAATGCATCTGTCATTTTGGTGGATATTGCCAGATACCGTTCCATGGAGGTTGACCATTTAGCATCCCCTCTGGTGCCATCCCTGCCGCTTCAGTAATGGAATGTTGTCAAACTTACGGGTTTTTTGTTTGTTTTGCTTTGTTTTTATTAGTCAGGTAATGAAATGGTAGCTCAGGGTAGTTTTAATTTGTATTTCTCTTATTAGTCTTTCTTCAAATAATAGAATATTCTTATTTTTCTTTGTTTTCATAATCTCTCAGAGAGGGATCAAGACATGATGATGCAGGCAACAGTCCTTTCCAGGTGCTCCCCTCTTAGGCTGTAAGGACTTCGCAGGATCCTGGCTCTTTGCCATGTCCTCATGTGTTAGTTTTATTACTCCATGTTTCCTTATAGTGATTAGTAATCATAATAATAACCAATGTTTATTGAGTGCTTACTATACTCCAGATATGATCCTAAGCACTCTATATATTAATTCACTTATTCTTCAAAAATATCTCAATGAGGGAAGGTTATTATGAGCTCTATAATTGGATGTGGAAACTGAGGCACAGAAAGGTTAGTAACTTGCTTAATGTCAAATGGCAATCTGTCCTAGGGTGAGTAACTATCTCATTTTTCCTGGGACTATCTCAGTTTTAGCACTGAAAGTCCCATGTCCCTAGAAACTCCTCTGTCCTGGGACAGTTGGTCACCCTAATCTGGCCCCAGGGTCCTTGCTTATTGCTGTGAAACTCCTCTTAAGGCCAAAAGGGTCTGTGTGCTTGTAAGCAGAGGAATGGCAGAGACGGTGTTCCTATAGCATCTTGTGTGAGACTTAATTTGCAGATTCCTATTTCTATTCAATTAGCCTGATGCTAAGGGAGCAGGAAAAAAGAGAATGGGGCCATTCCTTCAAATCAGATAGCAGCAGAAATGGCCACAAGGAGAGGGTAGTCAGTGCAACTACTGCCATGGAGAACCTGCGTGGACATCTAGTAAAAATATAAAACTTGTCTTGTCACTGTGGAAAGTGAAGAATTCTCATGTATTATCCCAGTTACTCCTTGGAGTAGCCTTATGAGATAGGCACTAATATCATACCCAGTTCACAGATGAGGAGAGGTGAGGAAACTTGCTCAAAGCAATCTTGATTGGAACTCAATCTGTCTGCCTGCAAAGCCCATGCTTTTAAGCATTATATTTCACCTAAATGTAGATGCATTTGATTTCTCATCACTTAATGACTATCAGTAGGAAAGACTCTCAGACAAGGAAAGTCTGAATCTTTGGGCTTGTTGCAAGACATGCTGGTTTGTACCTGAGTGAATAGCCCAGCGGCTAAGCGATTAGAAATGCCTGTGAGGATTTCCAACAGCTCTGGGAAAAAATCTGAGTGAACAATGCCTTGTTTAAACTTGTTGATGCTTGAAGAGCAGCAGAAAAGGTTCTGCTCTCTTCCTGCCACCCGGAGCCACGCGGTGTTGAACAAGTCTCACTTAAACCCTCTGGGTTTAGGTGCCATAAGTATGAAATGGGGATAATTATTTCTTACTTGCTTCAAAGATAATCTTTCGAAGACTCTTCTAGTACTAAGATTCATGACTATCCATATAGCCCTGATTTCTCAAGCTACATCATCCTTGAGGAAAATCAAGACCTCAGTATAGAAAAATTTATACCAAGTATATAGTATATCTAGATTGATATAGATCAGGAATGAATTTGGTTAGAGTCCTGTGGTAGACAGGATTTCTAAAATGGCCTCCCAGAGATGCTTGGCCCTAACCCCCAGAACCTGTGAAAGCAAGGAGAGATCTCTGATAACGTTAAGGTATATGACACAGTCGATCTTCAAAGAAGCAGATTATAAAGGATTATCTAGTAAACCCATTGTACTCTCATGAGCTCTTACGAACAAATAGCTTTCTTCGGCTGGTGGCAGATGAGGTCAAAGTAGGAGAAAGGGTAGTGGGAGAGATCTGAAGCATGAAGGGCATTCCGCACACCGTTGTCAGCTTTGAGGACAGAAGGAGACATGTGCCAAGGAATGTGGGCAGCCTTTCTGAGATGAGAGCAGCCCCCAGCTGACAGCCAGCAAGGGAATGGGGACCTCAGTCCTACAAGTGCAAGGAAATTAATTTGGCCAATAGCCTGAATGAGTTTGGAAGTGGATTCTTCCCTAGAGCCACCAGATAATCTCCCAGCCTGATGATATCTTGATTTCAGTCTTGTGAGACCCTAAAGAGAGAACCCAGTGAAGCCCACTTGGATTTCTGACCTGCAGAACTGTGAGATAATAAATGGGTGTTGATTTAAGTTGCTAAATTTGTTATAGAGCAACAGATAACCAATACAAGTCCCCATCCACATTTCCTAGAATCTTCATTTTGTAGCTCATAACCCTGTGGCCTTGTGTGTGCATCCTAGACTGAAGAAATGTTCTCAGCATCTCTTTCTTCTCTCTTCATTTCAAGCAGCCACACAACACTGGGAGTCTCAGATCATATTATCCTTTTTTATGGAACTCCTGGTAGAATGTGGCAGCTTGCCTCTGATTATCAACATTTCTGTCCCTCACATTACCATTGCTACAGGCCATGGTTTTGTTTACCAACCAGGTCCTTGATACCTCACCTCTCCTACTCTCTGATACTACTTATTTAAATCAACTTCTTTTGGCTCCTTCTTAATTAAGTCAAAGGAATCTTTCTCTCCAAACTGAAGGCACTTTTATCTCTTTTGGACAGCCCAATCTATTTGTCCTGATTCCCTCCCACCCCCCCATCCCCTGCAGATATGTAAATTAGAACCCAGCATGACTTGGGCCTTCTGAGGGGGTGTACCACTTATGTGCTATCTTAACACTTGACCATGTCACATTGTATTGCCGTTGGCTGTTTATTATTTGTCTCTTCTATTGGGTTATAAAGCCATTAAGGGGAACAGTGGTCTTGGTCATTGTTGAAACTTCAGTGTGCAAGTCAGGGCCTGATATATAGTGAGTGCTCGACCAACCTTTGAATGAAAATGAGCTATTAACACATTCCCAACATGGTAGTAAGGTAAGAGTTCCCATGTATGGACATACTTTTTTTGATATGTGGATTATATCAGAGACATTTAATGACTTTTCTAAAAAAATGTCATGATCAGGAACATTGTCATAAAAGAAAAACCATTGGGTGAAATGTACAAGAGCAAATAAAAGTTCTAACTACCTCTTCAGTGAACAGAGTATTTATAGTATTTCAGTCAATTAATATTTTCTTAAAGTGCTTTAACGTCAGGAAGCATGATAACAGCACCCATTACACGCTCAAAACCAACGTGCTGCACTAGCATAGCAATATAATTTTTCAGGAGCAGCCATTCTTACCAATTTTCATTTTCTTCAATTAAATGAACTCAGTTGTTATATTTTCTATTTCCTAATAACCAAAAAATTTTTGACACTATTTTTAAGTTTCAAAAAAGTTTTAAAAGTGTCTATTAGATGAAAGGAGAAAATAAGACTTATGAAAAACCCAGATCCTTTTTGTTGGCTGAGTCCTGATAGGAGGACATTACGGGGACAGAGCTGAAGCAGCAGAGGTGGAGTCCTGAGTGACGTGAGGCTAAGATTAGAACTGGACTCATGGTTGTGAGCGGTCAAAATTACCCCAGATGTTAGAGTCAAAGGGCAAAGTGGAAATGGGAAAAGAAATACCAAGGTCAATAGCTAAAAATTGGGCAGGAGTAAGGCTGGGAATAGCACATTGGTGCTTGGTATGTATTATAAGGGGTGAGTATTCTGTTTGTCTGGACATAAAGCATTAGTCCTGTCCTTCAAGCTCAAGTCCTAAACATGTATTAGCCGGGACTAAGGTACTGGGGTGTGTATGTGTACAAGTGTGTATATGAAGACTGAAAAACAGGCAATTCATGGAAAGTTGTTCATACAACATGGAGCAGAAGGGAAAGTTGTCTTTGAATGAGAAAACAAATTGTATATGGATAGATGTTGATTCGTTTTTCTTATAGTGAGTTTTACTCCTTTTATCTAATGAATTACTCTTTACAAACTTAGGGGCTAGGAGAAGAAATCTTTTTGATATGAAGCGCTATTTCGGCTGTGAAAAGGACAAAAGGCCTTTAGTAAAACTAGCAATGTAACCCTTGGGTCCAGTTGATGAAAATGTCTACACCAGCAACAGAGCTCTCTCCAGCTAGTGAGCCGTCTCCAGCACCTGCTCAGTCACTGTTTCAGTGTTCTGTTCCCCCAGTAGTATTCTACAGTGCTTTCAGAGCTGATGCTGGAAATTTTTTGAGGTTATCTCTGTATAATAAAGTCCCCATCCCACAGGTTTCACCTCAGTGTGTGTTATGTTGAGTTGGGAAATTTACTGGCCTTACACAACTTTCTTCTCTCCCTTTGGGTTTCTTGCAGTACTAACTCTGGCCCATTTCTCCCTTAAGAAATAAATGTGAAAGGAACTGAGTTTAATTTTAACTGCTAAAATTGATGCTTTGGTGGGTAAACTTCACCAGTATTACTGATCAGATGATATTGTTTTGTAGACCTCAAAAGAATCTTAAGTTCCATTAGGAGTCTCTAGCTGGACCTTTGATATGTCTTAGATTCTAGGAACAGAGAGCTTAGAGAGCAGGATACTGGTCTTTTTCTCTGTAGGTACAGGATTTATTTTTTTATTTGGGAAAAAGCTGTTCTTTGGTCTTTTAAATTCATGCTATCATCCTTTGATTACAGTAAGAGCTTTACTTCCATTAATTATTGATGGAGGTGGTGATGGCAATGTCATCTCATGAGACCAGGTGGCCTTGACAGGTTTTAAGCTTGGTTTCTCATTCCCACTCAACCCAGCATTTCTTCTAGTATTTTCACATTATCAAGGTCTTGGATCATTAGAAGGGAAATGCAATTACAAAAAAGTCACCAGAAATTGTAAGGTATCTTATTTTAATTCATGAAGTAACTATTTTTGTGATCCTGGGGCACCACACTTTATCTGATCAGGCACTTTCACTGGAAACAAATCTGTTGGATACAGTTACATGGTTGGTAACTGAAAGAATTGCTAAGCAATCTTAATACCTTGTTTTTGGGTTATTATCTACTATAATACGTAAAATTTAACCCCTTCAGTGTCTGATCTTCTAAAAGAGTGAAGACATAGGGAGTATTATTCATTTTCTCTTTCTTTCCTTTATTTATTTAGTCAACAAATATTTATTGAGTACCCACCATGTGCCATATCCTGTGTTAGGTACTAGAAATATCCGTAAAGAGTAAACAGACAAACTCTCATGACACTTATATTTTAATCGGGAAGAAAGTAGTCAGCCGTCACTTAACAATGGGAATACGTTCTGAGAAATGCATCGTTAGGGATTTTGTCATTGTTTGAACATCACAGAGTGTACTTACATAAACCTAGATGACGGTAATTTCATAAAGCAAGACATAAATACGATTAAGATAAAGAAGAGATACTGTGTCTAAGAGGGACTAGTCACTAAAAAAATGTGAATTCCTAAGAACGTGGGTAGATATATCTACAATAACCATAATAAAACAAGTCATAGTAGCTCATCATATGGCTACTGACTATCTGGGTACTTGATATTTACTACGATGATTTTCCTTTTCCCCTTACCTTTTGATTTCTATTTTTTTTCTTTAGCTTTCTCATTTTATTGGGCATCAAGGTGAGGGGGCAGGGAGACAGAATTGCAAAACTTTTCATCTAATCATTATTTTAGAGATGATCCAATCTAATTCCTTTCACTTTGTAGGTGATGAAACTGAGGCTCAGAGAATTGACCTGACTTGCTCTGGGTTTCACAGCTAGTTACAGCTAATCACAAGTAGGTAGTGGTCATCTCTGAGGATTTCCAGTGAGTGGTGCATCTCTCAATTTTGAATTTATAAAACCCCAAATCTGGACTTTCATGGTCTCACGTGAGATCAACCCTGAGATATCTCAAATTCTCCAGGATCCAGGGGTTACCTTCTATTTAATACCTAGTAACAACCTACAAGCCCCCTTTCCACCCCTAAATCAGCAAGAAGTCCAGCCTTTAATGGGCTCTCATGGGCCGCCTCTCTGTCTGCTGAATGTTCGAGGCTTCTCTGTGGGTGGACTCCGAGAGTTTCACAACTACTTCTCCAGGCTGCAGGGAATCTCCGCACTTTGCTCAAGTCTCTGTGCAGACACAGTTCATTTTCCAAGCACTTCTAAGACCAGGCCATATAGTTTACAAAACTTTACCAATGGTTTGTGGATAGCAGAAGAGAATGACTCTGCAGGAAGGGAAAAGTACCTCTGGAGTTCACTGGTCAAGCTCTCAAGAAGAGGTCTCTTATCATCATCTCAATCTTTCAACCTTCCTTTAAGCTCAGTCCTGACGCCATATTTCAGGAACCAGCTTTACACACCACAGCCTTTGACCAGGTCCCTCCTGCCCGGAACCCAGGCCGTTAGGTCTTCACTGGCTCTAGAGAGTGAAGGAAATCCTTCTTTTTCCAGAGAGGCACCCCAGTCCACAGTGATGATCACCTTTGAGAAAATCATACAGAGCAGTTTACTCTTCATACTCTCATGTTTTCCAATCCAGATTTGAATTTTTTGACTTTGGGCTTTATTTTTACGTAATCAAAATGCTCTAAGTAAGAATTTTTTCCAAGACAAAAGAACACCCCTCATACCCATGATGAATGATGCCTCTACTTCCACCTAAAATTTAAGAACATAAAGCAAAAGAACTGTTGGCAGCTGGAAATAATCATCTCATGTACCCAACAGCCAGCTCTCAAAATTTCAGTCTTACTGGGTCAAGTTTCTGAACACCTCCTTCCATAATCTATAGAATTTCCCCCACTTCTTCTCTGCCAGTTGCCTTCCATTACCATCTTCAAAACTGGTTTAAAACCCATCTTTCCCGGAAGCCTGGTCAGCCTCATGTCCTTCTAATCAACAGTTCATTCTTAGCACTTACATATTCAGTTTATGTGATACCATTTTGTCATATTTTGTCATTTGTACATTCATGTTATCCTCCCATTTAGTACACAAACATGTTAAAGGCAGTTACCTTGTTTTAAGATCCCCTCACTCTGTTTGACAACAATGCCATTGAGTATTCAACAAATATTACATATTTCTTGTCAGATTGAAATCTGTCGTTTACCCCCAAACATTGCCGAAGGCCTTAGACTTACTGCATTGCCATTTCTATTGTGATCTCTTTCATTTCACCTTTCTACTGAATTTGTCCCAAGTTCAGTAGCCAACACTTGTCATATGGATTTGAGGATGACATCCAAATGAAATTCCCATTCGAGAGTATTGTTTAATCTCATTTGACATGACAAAATTTAATCTTTAAATCTCACACTATGATTTCCTATTTTGTAACCTAATGGGAAAATAGGATGCCGAGATGCCAGAGACTTAACTGAAGCCGGGGTGTCATACGGGCACTGCTTTATCCAGGACTGGATGGCCTTCTGTGGAGTGGCAGGGGGATGCTGGTGGTCTTAATAGGACAGTAGGACCTGTAATCAGAGCCTGAAAAGCCAGTGGAGGGGAGTGTGGGAGAAAGGGATCAGACCTGCTGAAGGGTCTCACTGAGTGTAGGAAGATGAGCTGAGGAAGAGAAGCTCAGAAGCCTGGGCTACTCTACCCTTAGGCCCAGCTGTGGCCTCAAAACACACAACATGCAAGGAGGAGGTGGAGAGATGGGATCAAGGAATGAGGACTGCATTTCGCAGATCCACAATGAGATACATAAGTAGCTGAATTCAGGGTCTGTGTTATTTAATTTTTTTAGGTCAATAAAATAAAATGGTAACATATCTAATAATTGTATTACTTACCCACCCCCATGTCCAGCCTCACCCCATCCTTCTTTCAGTGTTTAATACCATGTAAAAATTCAGAGAACTTTGGTTTTCCAGTGTTTGAATTCATAAATATGCTCAAAAGAGCTATTTGATATCTTTGAAGTTTTTGTTTATTTGCTGATTCAAATTCTGTTTTTTCTTATACAGAGGAAAATCATCTCTGACTAAGAATAAACAGAATTAATCCATGGTAGAAATCTAGGACCTACACATCTACAAGGGTTTTAATATTAAGCAAAACAACTTCTCTGGGTGTCAAAACATGCAGATATCTATGCATATTTGATGAAATTGATATATAGCTAACAGAATGCAGAGGGAACACATTTGGAGCTAAATATCTTAGGTTCTGACCCCACCTCTACTCTTAACTGACTTTGTGATCTGAGGAAGGTACTTAGCCTCTTAAGTCTTGGTTTCCCTATCTGTTAAGTGAGGCTGGTGATAATAGCATTTATCCTCTAGAGGTGTTGAGAGAATAAAATGAGTTAATGTATGTGTAGCTCATAGAAGGATGCCTGGTACACAGTGCCAAATGCGTGTTAGCTGGTGGCATGAGTACACTCCTATGGCCTACTTTTGCGGTGAGTTCATATTTAAGGTGCTTGGAGGGGAAGATTTCGTTGTTAATCAATTTTACAAATATTGAAAGTTGAATTTTCTTTTCTTCCAAATCACACGTGTGTGTGACATACATACATACATACGTGTATGTGTGCATGCACATGTATATGGTGATTTTTAAAGTGGTGCTTGTTAATTTCTATGTTACTCAAGAATGGATTGAATTTTCCTTTTCAATAATGCTGAAAATATCCTACTCATGGGGCAATTTCTTTCTCAATTTAAGCGCCAGGGATATAATATAATCCAAATACAGGAGCAACTTCAGCGAAGGGTGAGCCCACAGAGTTCCCTTTATATTTGGGCCAAAGGAACAGTCTAATTTTCTCTTTGTTATGTTTCAAATGCATCTCAAGCTGTCGTGGGACTATCATTGTGAAATAAAGGGGCCTTGCAGCTCAGCGCCTCCTACACACAGCTAATTAAATAGAAGAAGAGGCCAGGAGCAGACAAGAAGCACACTCATAAATATTACACATTTTTATTAATAACGTACAAATGATCCTAATTAAACCTGCATTTTCCATGAGCAACACTCTCACACACAAGTTTGTTCCCTTGTCCAGGACTTTGAGAGGGGTGGAAATATCTGGAATTTTAACGTAAGGAGACTCCCTCTTGGCTCAACACTCTCTCCCTTTTCTCTATTTCGCAGCCTCTCACTAGCTTTTCCCAGTTTTTAGGACCCAAGTGACTAAATGAAAGGTCCATGTTTCCTCTGAGCTCTCGATGAGCCTGTGATCCTAGAGACAAGGCTTGCCATTTAAAAAAGATTTCAAATCAAAACGCATGTAATCCACAGAGGTCTAAATTAGGCCTCTGCGTGTCATCTGTTCTCACTGCTCTCTTCACTGTACTTACTCAAATGTGGGATTATGTCTTTTTCAAAAGTCTGCCTCATTCTCCAGATATGAGCTCCCAAGACCAGGGACTCTATCTTGTTCATATTTCATTTCCAGTGCTAAGGTCGTCTCTGCCCCGTGATAGGTTCTCTGTGATTTGGGGGGGTGTGTGTGTGTGTGTTAGGGGGAGGTTGAAGCCAGGGCTTTTATGACTGCTGCTTCTTTTTTAAATTCAAAAGTAATTTACACACGATATAGTTTACACTTTGAGGCGTATCCTTTCACGAGTTTTGACAAATGTTCTGGAGTCATGTAATTTGTACCCTCATCGAGACAAAGCACAGTGGCATCACTCCCCACAGTGCCCCCGTCCTTGGCAGTCAGGCCCCTGCTCTGCTCTCACACCCAGTCCCTGGCACCCCAGTTTGTTTTCCGTTCCTACCGTGTTGCCTTTTCTAGAATATCAAATAACAGCCCTTATATGGTGAGTGGTCTTTTGTGTCTCGCATCTTTCATTTAGCATAATGCTTTTGAAATCCATCTACGTTTCTATATTAGTAGTTTGTTCCTTTTTATTAACAAAAAGAAATAGAGTAGATTCTTAATAATTATTTGTTGAATATATACAGAGGAATACCAACCTGGAACATATCTACAAATGGGGTAGTTGAGAAAACCTAAACATCTTTATCCACAAATAATTGCCGAGTGTCTGGATAATACGTTAATTAATGGTAATTGCAGATTTTCATACCAGGTCTTGTTTTTATCTTCAGATTTTTTTTTTAGTGAGGAAGATTGTCCCTGAGCTGACATCTGTGCCAATCTTGCTCTATTTTGCGTATGGGACACTGCCACAGCATTGCCTGATGAGTGCTGTGTAGGTCCACAGCCAGGATCCAAACCCGCGAACCCCGGGCTGCTGAAGCAGAGGGCGCAAACTTAGCCACTAAGCCATCAGGCCAGCGCCTATCTTCAGATTTTTTGATTGAGTACTTTTCTAGAATAATTGGAATATTTCAGCACCACCTCTAGTGGAAATGAAATCATTTTGTTCCTGTGATACCTAGGAGTTAGCATCTGGATATTGTCCCAGGACGTCTTCAGTGGAGACCCTGTGTACGTCTGAGGGAGGCTGATATTTACAGCATAGATAAGGCCCATGGGGACAGTGGGCACTGCACTTTTCAAGTAAAATTTCACATTTCAGCAAAAATGGTGTAAAATTATCTTATTCGGATGTTAAAAATGAGAATTTAATATATATTGCTTGTCTAACCTTAGCCTTAGAAAAATAAAAATCAATATTGGATACTTTCTAAAAATTTTCTCTTGGATCCCTGAAGAGTATTTTCCTCAGTGCTTACTGGGACCATAACTAGGAGAACTCTGATATTTTGAAGAGTGCTAACATGAAGTCATTGAGATGAAAGAGAAATCAGGTCTGTCCTTTCTGGGATGACATCAAAGATCATGGAGAGACAAAATGTGTAAGAAGAGAACACTAGATGGAGAATGAGATGTGACGTCTACATATGGCCAAGAGATTTAACCTCTCATGACAAGTGTTATTCTCTGGTAAAACTGGGATAAATAATTAAACCCTGCCTGTCTCTCAGGTTGCTGGTTTTGTTTTCGACAAATGCTACTAGCCATCACCTTCTATTTGAATTGCCGTTCTTTTACTAGAGACAGTCCTGTGTGATACTGAGATAGGTTGCTGTCTCCCCTAACGTGGCGGGGGAGATCACTGCTGGGAAAATTCTCTCTTCATTCACTCCTTTCCAATAAATGCCTCCATGAGCACAGAGGAATCTTGTTATTACAAAATGCCTTAGGTTATAACTCAAAACGGATGTATGACAATGTACAAGCTGCTTTGTAAAATTCTCCACATTTGCTTTAGAAAATTACTAAATATACTCAATTTTCCTATTATCCTTCTTACTTACTTACTATATACCAGGCACTGTGCTAAGAGTATGACACATATCATGTCACGTAACCTTCTCAACAATCCTCTAAGGTAGGTGATGTACTGGCCATATTTCACAGATGAGGAAACTGGGACTTCCATTTTCTGGTTGGTCTTCTGTCTAGTTGTTCTAGTTGGAGCTGGTTTTCATGGTACCATTATTGGGTCGCTGTTAGTTTTCAAAGTTACCACAGAACTGTAGAAGGTGGAATGGGAATAGGGCAAGTTAAAATCCCACAAAGCTTGCTGTTCTTATCAAGATTCAGTCCTTTTTTTGTCGAATAAATCTCTTCAGATTGTTGTAAGCCTTTGGCTAATTTCTAGAGTTGTAAAAAAGTTAGTTTTGTTAATTTTTTCCCATGTTCTCATTGGAACAGATTTTTGGGGGACCTTCTTCCACCATTCCCACTGATGCTCTGGAAGTGATAGTTTTTAGCATGGGAGGTGATGGCTAATCTGAGTCATCACTTCAAAAAACATCTCTTATAAATACACAAATACATTTTGAGAAAGGCTGAATTTATCAAAATATGGTTGAGGACCGTCTCCATTAGAATCACCTGGAAATTCACTGGGAATGCAAATTACTGAATCACCTCAGTCCTATTAAACTAGCTTCTCTAGAGAGAGAACCCAGAACCTTATATTTTTCACAAACCTGGTGATTGATGTACCCGTACAAAGTAAAACTGAAAAATCGCTGCTACATGGTACTCTACAATTGACATAATTCAATGCCTACTTACTGAATATTGCATTGCAAAATTGATTTTGAACATCTTAAAATTCAGCAACAGGAATTTTGGCAGATAATAATCACTTTCCTTCAGGTTTACATTTATCAATGATATTTCAACATTGCCTGCACGTAAGTTTCGTATCTTGAAAATGTCTAAGAGTTGTGTGATTAAGCACCTACCAGCTGCTAAGTGTTCAAGGGCTTTCATTATATCATTTAATTCTCAAAGGTATGACCTTTTATCCCTCTTAAAGGTGAAGAATCTGCCCAGGGTCACGTGACCAACCAAGGGAAGAAGTGGGATTTAAAAGAAGTCCCCCTGATCCTAAGCCCTATGCTTTTCCTGCTCTGCCTTCCTACTTCCTTAAGCTATGTCTTCATTACACATTTCTCACTTGAACATAATGACCATTTTGCCAAGAGTCACAACGCATTCATTTCAATTCTTTTTAAAAATGTCAGAATATTAGATGTCTTTCTTATCTCTTTATAATGCAATCCAACATCTGTTTGTCTGAAAGTTACAGAATAATTGGCAAATGGAGTTACTTGCATGTAGGCATGAGAAAGGAAGGAACAAGATTTGGAACCTCTGTGGTGTGTGGGCTGAGGCTGAATTTCACAGCGGCTCTAAAATGAAGGTGAAAGAAAGGAATTGAGGCCTCAAGCAAACCAAATCAAATTAGTTCAAAGAAAAGGAAATGACTTTCCAGATGAATAGAGATGAGCTGGCATGCACATGCTAAACACCCTCATATTTTTAAATGACTATATGTCATTTTCTCAAGGCTGTGGGCAATGGGTGTATATTTCAAAAGAGGATTTCAAAAGAACAAGTTTTCTCAATGAGCTGGCCAACATTTCCTGATGTCATAGTGCTATTTCTTAGAATTCTGGATTTGGTTCATCACTTGTCACAAAGAGACAACATGGCACAGAGGGGTGCCCTAGACCCCTAGACGTGACCTAGAAAATGGGCTGACTGGACTTTTAGAGCTGTGACTTTGATTTCCCTCTGTCTGTGTCTGTGCAAAATTTCTCAGGTCAGTTATAGAATAGATGACTCGAGAGAAATCCAGTTGTGCTGAACTAATCTTGTGTTCTAAATTTTATCAGATTGGCTCATGTACGGGTATATATTTCTTAGTAGATGTCAATTTTTAGGTAAGTAGACTCAGAACTCTTTGAAAACAGGGACTGTTTCTCATTCAGCCCTGTGCTGTCCAAACCTAATGCAGTACCTTGCACACAGTGGGCACTCGAGACGTCTGAGGAATGAAGGAACAGAGTCCACCAACCACATTAGCGGATCAGTAGATTATGGTTGTCTCATCTGTTCTCAGCCTATTGTTTTATCTGAAAATAGATTTTTTAAAAATGTAAATAATAACTGAGTAAGTATAAGGGTAAAGAATAACCAGGAAATGAAAATCCACGTACCCACCTAGTTTAAGAGAAAAAATGTTCTACTTAATTTTGAAGTGTCCGGAGCATCCAAACTCCTTTTTCTTCACCGTATGCCCCACCTCCAGGGCGACCACTCTCCCAAACTTTGAGTTTATTGTTCATTCTGGTGCTTTTATATTAGAAATAAGTGTGCCTATCATCATTATTAAAACATTACTTTTTTTTGGTAGAGAGGATAAGATTACTCTCTGTTTAAAGCAACAATAATCTTTACTGATGGGCTAAAAGTCCATAAGGGGTGTGAGGTAAAGGCCAAACAGGTCCAGCCCCTCAAAAAATAGATATTCAAATCTTAATAGGAGTTTTCATAGCCTTCCCTCAAAGGAGTAAAGAATATGAGAATTTCAGTTTCATTATGGGATGAATAAAGGAGAGATTTTGGTCGGGGCTCTTCTGAGTGTCCCTGTGCGTCCCCACTGGACCTCGCATACTGCTGTTGTTAACAAGACTGTTCAGTGGTTAGAGACATGTTGCCTCCTAAAATCACGCACCTGTGGCCTGGCAAGTCATGGCTACAAGTCCTGTTATTTAAATATCCATTCCTTCTGCATTCATTGATTACGACAACAGCTCCACCAGCCTGCAGATTTGGAAGCTCTGAGCCATGTTAAGAGCCAGACTTGATAAATCAAAGCTGTTTTCTCACAGAAGCAGATGAAAGAAGTAATTTACAGTTTACTCACAGCGAAGAGTTTGTCTGAGACCACAAGAGAGAAAGGCCTCTCCTGTGAGAACCTGACCGACTTCTTTGGTGACTTTCCAGAACAAGGAAGATTTGCTGTTGTTTTCCTTTCATGTATGGGGTGGATTTCCCACTTTTTCACTGCTCTTTTTCTCTGAGTAGACCAAGTTTCTTCTTTGCTCACCAAAGGTGAGCAAAGGTAATCTTTGAATATCTTCAAAAGTGGGCCTGGTCATGCTTGTCATTGAATGAATATAAATTTTCCAATATCTTATATTGGAGCTGAGGTGTTGGTGTTCTAGTTATTACATTAACTGCATTTATACTTTAGTTTTATTCATTTTACGTTAGTTTTATTCATGCAGCTCATGCAGCACGTTTGAGAGCATCTAATGTCTACTAGATGCTGGGAGTACAGCAGTGGATAGAACAGATTTGTCTCTGCCTTCAAGGTTATAGTCTCTCAAGGGAGGCAGACATTAATCCCAACTCAGTGAGTGTTTGAAGGAAAAGGATACTTCATTTTGCTACGTGTTACGGACGGCAACCTCCTTACCACCTGCTTCCTATTTCCATGTGGAGGGCCTTCACTTAATGCAGCCCTCCTGGCCTCTCTGAACAGGGCTTGTCGAACTTAGCCCATCTCCTCTCTGCTTTTGGGATGGGCCTGTCTGCTCTGAGCCTCTGCCTCCGAGTGGGAGGTGGGGCAGGGTTGGGGCCCTCCAGGTTTCCAGCACTGCCGTGACCACACGTCTGTCTAATTCTGCAGTTCAGAAGAGGAAGCCCACTGACGCCACGTACCGAAGCTAGATTGCCCCCCAGCCTTTCCTGGTATTATGCTGATGCTTGATCCTCATCTGCTTGATTCCACTGTCTCTCTAATTCAGAATTTAAGTGGGAGGGAAGATGCTATTATTGATTCCTTCAAACTTCAACACTAAGCATCAAATTTGATGCTTATACTGGGGGAACTGATAAAGTCTAATTTCTGGACCAGTGGTTTTCAAATTCCCCTCCTCAAGGGCAGGAGGATTCTAAGGCGCTGGCGAGCCTAACCCTGCCCCTCCACAGCCTGCAGGGACGGTAGGTCTTCTTGGGTCTGTTTATAGGTTCGGCTTCCCCATAAAAAGTCTGAGATTAACAGGAGTTTAAGAATCAGTGCCTTAGACTCTTAGCTTTCAAGCATTTTAGACCACAATCTAGAGTAATAAGTACATCTTATATTATACATACTAGTAGGTACTATCTACTAGTGTATACAGACCTTATTAATTCCATTCCATTCCTTTCCATTTTATGCCATTACAAACAAAAGTTTGGTTACAACTCACTAAACTGATTCTACAACACTCATGACATGAAGTTTGAAAAATTCTGCGTGAGACCATGTTCATTTTATCAAAGGGATGCTCTGGGTCAGGCGCTTATCTGTCAGTGACCTGACGTCCTTACTGCATCTCTCTGCCCTACGTGCCTTACTTCTTTTGAAGGCGAATATATTATTTGTTTTCTGGATGGAAATAAATTAGGGTTAAACTTATTATGAAATTATGGTTTCTTCTGAGAAAGTATTTTTTCATCACTGTTGCCATTATTCCTGAGACTATCAACAATATCAAAATAATGTACTATATTCCAGCCCTGGCAAACACTACCAAATGTTTCCCTTGAGGCCCACTGTAAACCATAGTATTATTACTGGCCTCTTTTGTTTTGTTTAGTGGGGGTAATTTGTATCAAATCATGAGAGTGAACGAAGTTAATGAAAATTCTCAAGTTCATAGAATTTATACTCTACTAGAGTGTGTCTTTTAAGTAAAAATATTCATAGGACTCACATTTTATGTGAGGCTATTTGTCACCACCATCCCTTTCTTGACAGTATGACATCCAGAAAATGGCAGTTCTGATGGGGCCGAGGAGGCAGGATCATTTCCGCGGCTGAGTTAGCGCAGCGCAGCAAGGTCAAGGCATCCCGGGGGTTGTGAGAGGCTCTGTAAGGGAGTAAGACTGCATCAGAGGCAACAGGGCCCCCGTGACGTGGCTTCGGACCAGCCCTGTCCCCAGTCTATGAAGCTGACTTCAAAGCAATAAACGCTGAGAAGTCAGTCCGTTACTTACCTGGTTGCCAGCGCTTCCGGCGAGGCGCAGACGGCCTCCCTGCCGATGGAGGGAGAGGAGCGCCCGGGCTCAGCAGCCGGCCTCCCCGGGCGCGGGGCGAGCCCCCTCCTGCCTCCCCCCTCGCCGCCGCTCGCTCTAAACGGGCGGTGGAGCCAGGTAAACACAGGTGCTGCCTGCGCTGGCTGCGGCCTCTCTGATTCAGGCTCTCCCCGGATGGCACTGGCTGGGAATCACAAGAATGGAGATCTAATCAAGTGAACGCTGGCTCCCTGCCCGCCGCTAACTGGTCTCATTCAGCTTCCCCATTGTTGATAATGAAACACAAGCGAGCCTTCAGGTTTTTGCCTGCTGGTTCCCAACCCAGCATTTGCTGCAGTCTGACTTGCCATTTTGTGGCTTTCTGGAAAGAACACTCGCCCGCAATCAACACGCCTGGCTTCTTGTCCAGGTTTTGCCTGGCACATACCGTGCACGTCACTTAACGTCCCTGTGCCTGCTTTCAAGTGCAGATTCTAACCCTAGTGCTGGCTGAGCGTTGTGATTTTCTTTTCTTTTTTTCCTTTTTAAAGATTGGCACCTGAGCTAACATCTGTTGCCAATCTTCTTTTTACCCTCTTCTTCTTCTCCCCAAAGCCCCCCAGTATAAAGTTGTGTAGTCTAGTTGTGAGTGCCTCTGGTTGTGGCATGTGGGACGCCGCCTCAGCGTGGCCTGACCAGCGGTGCCATGTCCGTGCCCAGGATCCGAACCAGCGAAACCCTGGGCCGCCGAGGCCCAGCGCGCACTCTGCCACGGGGTGGCCCTGCTTTGGGATTCTACATCTCAGGGATTTTTCAAGGTGGAAAGCAGAACACGCTTAGGTGAAATTCAAGGCTCTGTCTTAAAATCCTACAGGGTTGAAGGCTGTCCTGGAGGCGTAAGGAGAAGGAAAGAGACAACAAGGCTGGAAGGAGAAGTTTCTGGGAGGGAGACAGCGCGTGCCTGCCCTCAGAGCTGTCGCTGCTAGGGAGACAAGCCTCAGGAGGGAGTGCAAGGGACAGCCAGGCACTAGAGGCCTGGGCGCTGTGACTCGGGTTCTCCAACCCGCCCGAGACTTCGGCCTCCACAGAGCAGCAGCAGGTCTGCCACAGCGGCCGCAGCAGACACCCCGAGGCCTCCCCAGCCTTGGGCCCGGTGAGACCCCAGGGCTTGACCCCTTCGCAGGAAGCAGCCCCAAGAAGGCCGACGGTTTAACTTCTTCACAGTCCAATAGGAATGGGACTTGGAGTCAGAATTAAACTGATTTAAAGAAGATAAAAATAGCTAATGCAAAATTTCGTACCTCCTGCGTGGATGGACAGGGCCCACGCTCTGTGCGTGTCACCGGTCCCCTGCGGGAGCGGCTCAAAGCCCGCGCGGCCCGTCCCGTCAGTCGGCTTGGAGCCTCCCGCCCGGCGAGGCCCTCGGAGCGCGGCCTGCAGCGCCCGCCACGCGAGCAGCGCGAGGGGGACCCGCCCGCGGCCCGGGGCTCTCCCCGCCCGAGGCAGCCTCGGGGCGACAGGCGGCAGCGCGTCCGGAGCTGGGCGCCGGCGCCGGCTCAAGCCCTTGGGGCCGGCGGGTGCTCGGGGCCCGCTCAGCCCCCAGTTCACCACGGCTTCGTGCCTGCGGAGCGCAGGGCGCCAGGAGCCCGCCAGACTCCGGCCAAGTTTCTCTCCCGCTGAAACGACTTCCTGCGGACGGAGCGTTCGCCTTGGCTCCCAGGCCCGCGCTCCTTGCATGCTGCACAGTTCCCGGTCAGTCACAGAAAGGGCCGTGCCCCGAAACAGCCACCCGCTGGCCCACAGGGTTCTGGGGGCCCTGCAGCGAAGGGAGGCAGGGCGGCCTTTGTGGCCCTGGCGGCGCGGCGCGGGCTCACCGGCTGGGCCCTTCCAGTCGGGTTGTTCTTAGCGGCTCAGGGCGGACTTTGCAAAGGCAGGTCCTACCTGGCTGCTAGTTATTGAGGTCACCCAAGGATAGCAGCTTTAGGGAAAACAGGAAGAAGAAAAAACCGTATTTTTAGTGCATTTCCTCATGCCTTTTTGTGGTCCCTCTCTGTTTTTGAATTCTTCTTCAGTGTCCCCAGGACGCCCTCGCTCCCCACCTTACCCGGGGAGGTCCCGTGCTTGTGCTGTTCCTCGATGCCCAGAGACTTCCGGGGTCCCCTGGCCTGCCTTTCCTCACAGTAAAGTATAAAGGAAGACAACTTAAAATTACCTGTTATACAGAGTATGGAGCATTGTTTTAAATTGTGGAAAAAACACATAAAATTTACCATCTTAACCATTTTTAAGTGTGCCCTTCAGTACCGCTAAGTATATTCGTGTTATGGTGCAGTGGACCTACAGAACTTTTTCATCTTGCACACTGAAACTCTGTATCCATTAAATAACTCCCCATTTTCCCCTCATCCCAACCCCTGGTAACCACCATTCTACTTTCTATATCTATAAATTTGACTACTTTAGGTACTTCACGTAAGTAGAATTAGACAGTATTTGTCCTTATGACTGGCTCAGGATTCACCCATGTTGTAGCATGTGACAGGATTTCTTTGCCTTGAAGGCTGCATAATATTCCATTGCACGTACAAACCACATTTTGTGTATCCATTCACTGGATAACCCAAATGATAGACATTTGGGTTGCTTGCACCTTTTGGCTATTGTGAATAATACCTCTATGAACATGGGTGTACAAATATATTTTTGAAATCCTGTTTTTGATTCTTTTGAATATATACCCAGAAAAAGGTTTGCTGGATCACATGGTAGTTTTCTTTTAAATTTTTTGAAGAAGTGCCATGCTGTTTTCCATAGCAGTTGCACCATTTTGCGCTCCCACCAACAGCGCGCAAGGATTCTCCACATCCCCATCAACACTCATTATTTTCTGGTGTTTTGTTAGTAGCCATCCTAACTGATGGAGAGTATGGTTGAATTGTAACAGAAGATTTTAATGCTTCAACCTAAAGGGATAATGATGGTGTTGATTTCAGGTTCTGGCATGGGCCATGGGAAGTTATTAGATGTTTTGGTTAGAAGATTCTTCTGGCATCCTGTAAATCACATGACACGGACCTCAGCAGAGTTGTTATATCACCTGAGTGATGGTTAGCTCACCTGTCCCTGAAATCCAGATGAGATTACCTTTTCTATACCCCATTCTAGAACTGAGAAAAGCCAGATTCACAACACAGGATGATGCAAATTTCTGGAGGAATTGTCTCATGGCCCCATCTCTGGCCCCTATGTTCTGCTTATGTTATGGATATTTTTTTTAACTCTCCTGACTATATCATTCTTATTTTGTTCCACATGGACACAGACGTGGGACTGAGTCACTTTCCTTGGTTTCCACAGGAATAGCCACTCCCTCGTAGCTTTTCTGTATACAATGGATTGCACTGAAGTTTTGAGGAGGAATTTACACTGCAGAAAAGCAAGCTATTTAAAATGGAATTTTAGCACTCACATGCCCAAAAATCTTTGGACCATCCTGCCTCAGCACATTTGTTTTCCCTGCCGTCTTGCTATTCTGTTCAGCCTACTCAGAGTCTCGCTTGCTCCTCTGTTCCCTTCTCTGACTTTTCACCCTGGCCCTTTCTAACTCCTAGTTACCCAGGGCTCTGAGCTGCACCAGCTGGAACCATGAGGGACTGCTAGTTTCTCAGCCCCAGGTTCCTACCTCTTACCCTCCCTTAAAAGAGACAGGAACCCAGAGGACTGGACCAAAGAGTGTTTCCATCTGTAATGGTTTCCTGAAGCTGGAGACTTTGCCTTGACTCCTAGACCCAGTTGTGCTTCCGTACTCCACAGTTCTCAGGGATGCCCAATTCTCCTCTCTCTAGTGGGCACACCAATCAACTCCCTCCAATCTCCACTATAAGCCCTCCTTTGCAACCTGCAAACCTCACAATGTTTACCTAAGTGAAATACCCATTTATGAGCTCAAAGACACCAGTGGAAGTCTCGAGTTTTCCTTTAGCAGGTCTACCCACCTTCCTTGAGAGGGTAATGGTTTGAAATAGCATTCGTTTTTCTTCCAATACCAGAGAAATCTATGGTTTAAAATTCCTGACAACCAGTCTGTCGGCATGCATTTAGGAAAGCTTCTTGGAGCAGTTGAGCCTTGAAAGAAAGCTAGCATTCTGACAAGTGTGCTTCCTTTCTTTTTTTTCCTTCCAGCTCATATCAAGGCGGGCTGTGGACATGGTGAGGAGTGTCTCCTAAACCTTGTTGGTTCTGTTTATTTCAAGGACTCTCTGCACTACCCGTGGAAGCTAGACTTGCAGAGTCCCGTGATGTTGGCTTTCTAACTTGGGCAACTGTTTTGTGCCTTATTCCCACACCATGGTGGCTGTTTGTGGCAGGAAGCTGACAGGGATGTCAGCCTCTGTAGCTCTCATCTGTAATAATGCACTTCTTCATTTCACCTGGTTAGTGGAGACCCTGCCCCCTCTCACCAGGCAGACGTCCCAGAGGGAGTCTGGCCTGAATCCTGAAAGGTTGTCACAGAAGTCTCAGTAGTTGCTCCCTCTGACTGTTTATGGTAGGCTGGAAATGCTATCGTGAAGCTAATCTTGTAATCCTTTTCTTGCTAAGAGGAGAACAGTGAAATTCTGTGGGCCAGAGAAATGTAGGCAGCTGGGGTTTGAACTTTAGGCATGAGTGCGGTAGCACCAGCCTCCTGTTCAGTCTCATTGGCCCTGCCATGTTGGGAATGATGCAGTCAGAAGGCAGCTGGAGATTGCAAAGGAGCCAGACTGCAGGAGTCACTGGGTAAAGAAGAGCATGGCGTGAGGCAGAAAAAGGGAAACAGTCCATCACCCAATTTGAGAACTGAGAAAACAATTATGTCCAATGTGCCTAATTTCACAGAAGTTATCTCAACTATCCTGTCAGTGTCGAAAGAGGTATAAATAGGATGTAGTAATGGGAACTAACATCTCCTTGTCCTATAGTACAAAACCGCCTGTAGTTTCTGGAATACATCACGATCCCTCTGACAATCTCGTGTCCTGTACCTGAAACAACTTCTCTGCCTGAATCTCTCCCAGTCCCCACGTGCCCATTTTCCCCTGGATCCCTTCCACCAGACCTTCAGATTTCAGGATAGATGTCATTTCCTCTGGAAAACTATCTCAGACCCCCGGAGACGAGGCAAGGTGCTCAGTTCATGTCATAGTACTTATTACTGGGAATAGTAATTGCACCTGTCCTTATTATCTTTTCTATCATTTCAAGACCAAGGATTGTGTCTTCTTCATCACTGTATCCATAACATAAATACCTGGAATGTAGAAGGTAGCCAAGAAATATTTGTTGAAGGAATAGATGTTGAGATGTACAAGCACATATAAAATAGCTATCTTCAAGTCTTCCTTAAACTAAATCCAAATCCTTTATTGAATATTTTCTATGTGGGAAATCTAGGTTAGAGTTTCTTAAAATGTGTAAGAGTTAATTCTGACTATGGAAAAAAATGCTATATTAAGGGTTGAATCTTTAGAGAGTAACCCAAATAAAGCTTAAGCGTTCTGTGGAAGAATACAGTAGATAGAGAATTTTTTTTTTGAAAGCTATCTTGATTAGCTTTGAATTTCAATTTCTTTCACATCTTTAGTCATTAGGTTATGGAATCCATGGTTATCATCAAAATTAAAGAGAATGAAAGCTTTGCTACGAAGGATTGGGCGCTGCGAGTATGTTAGTCACTCCTCCACATGATACATGAGTGGCAGTACAGGTATGTATATCTGCATAAAAATTTATAGATTAAAGATACATGTTTTTGAATGCAGCAGACTTCATATTTTATTAGCACATAATATTTACAAGACCTGGTGGTATGGGATCGCTTTAGGTTGATCATTTTTTTAAATACGTTTGAAATGAACTTAGAAATAAGGTCTGGATTTTACTCATTCCTCTTCCTACTATTTTTAAATGCTCATTCTGCAAGTGGTTAATTTTGGCCTTGACATAGACCTTACAGCATTTTCTTTATATTATTACTCCCTAATGGAAAAACAAAAGATAATTAAGAGTAACAACAACAACAACAAATTATTGATCATCGAGCCATCATTTGATCTTTGTATTGATAAATTTTATATTTTTACTTTTCTGAAATATTTCAGGCATACCAAAGGACAGAGTAATATTTCATTTGAACTTAAATAAGCCGTTACATTAACTTGATTTTTTTCCTCATGTAGAATAACTTTTCCTTTCCATTGTTTGCCAGATTTCTCAGAAAGCATTACTATTTCATCTGACAAAAGCAGAATTTCTGAATTAGCTCCAAAAATATTTCTCTCTCCTCTGAAAAGTTTCAAAATAAGATTCCAGTGAAGTATAGTCCCTCAAAAATATACTCCCTGACTATATGAACAAGGATGAGAAAATGAAAACTCCCATACATTCTGGAATTATCAGTGAGAAGCCTTGATGGATGTTTTATTTTTAAAATTCTTCCATCATGTGAATACATTTCATCTTTAAAAAGCAGGTAAAGGATAATCTTGACACATCAAAAACTCATATGACAACTAAATCCTCAGTTGTTTTGAAACTTAGAATATGAGCTTTCCAGTGGGTTCTAAACTTGCAAACTGTGGATTCCCATCCTTACTGATAAACTTGATAAAGATGATACTAAATTTTATTCTTTCATTTACATATAGTCATGCACCGTGTAATGATGCTTCAGTCAATGACAGACCGCATATACGACAGTGGTCCCATAAGACTGGTACCATATAGCACAGGTGTGAAGTGGGCTATACCATCTAGGTTTGTGTGAGTACACTCTGTGATGTTCACACAATGATGAACTCGCCTAACGATGCCTTTCTCTGAATGTATCCCTGTTGTTAAGTGATGAATGACTGTATTTGATTAGTGTGTATTGACTTCCCATATGTGCCAGGACCTGTGATAGGAGCTAACAGAGGTCAGTGAATTGGCTGTGACATCTGCCCTTGTGTTGCTCATCTTCTGGCGTGATTCTCCATCTACCAGAATGGTATACTTCTTGGTGAAGCAAGGCATTGAACTGAATAATAGAATAATGTCATCAAGCATTTGAAAACTCTTACACTGTTAGAATTTTTCCTTGAGGTAATGTTTTTGTTCAATATCGATGTAATAAGCATTTATTGAGTATCTGCCACATGCTTGGAACTATCATGCTGTTCTACCCCACAACTCACAACTTCTCTAGCAGCTAATATAGGAAAATTTCAGTGAGGCAGAAATCAAGAGACCTTGAGTTCCACTGCTCCTCCTACGGACGATAAAGTTGCAGCCTTGAGTGATCTACTTAACCTTGCTGAGAATCAGATTCCTCAGACTTAAAGTGAGGAGGTTGGGTTATTAGATAAACTGTAAGGTTCCTATGGCTATATAATTCTATGATTTTTTAAATTTATTTTTTAGCTAAAATTTATTGAGCTCCTGTTAAATGCCATGCGCTAAAGTTCTAACACTTTACATGTATTATCACACCTAAATTTCACAACAACCCTCTAAGGTAGATCCTATTATCTCCATGTTAAGGATGAAGAATAATTGGGTTTTGTTTGTTTGTTTTTTGGTGAGGAAGATTGACCCTGAGCTAACAGCTGTTGCCAGTCTTCCTCTTTTTGCTTGAGGAAGATTATCCCTGAACTAATATCTGTGCCAACATGTTATGTTTTTACTCTAGTTGAGCATAGTCTGATTTCTTAAAAATGTGACGTTGGTTGGTGGTTTATGTATGGTGTGATTTGCTTGGATTGAACCCATGGAAAACACGTGCCATGAACACAACTCCACCATTGTTATTGATCAGGTGTGGTCTCCTACCTACTCACGAGATGTTGGCCGCAAGACACGTTCCCTCTATCAGCAGGTACCAAGATTACCAAAGGCAGCCTCTTGATTATAGAGATTTGAAAAGCTGAGAAAAAGTCTTTCTTGTTTTCAACTCAACCTGTTTAGTCCCAGAAAATATCAAAGAGCTGTGAACAAATGGCAGGTTCTCAATGCATTCCTGCGGATGATATCCAGAGAGAGCCTGCCCTACACTGCGCAAGCACGGAAACCTTTAGAGTCCTGTGAGCTGCACAGGGTTCCAAACCACCAATTAGGGGACAGGCAGCATTAGCTGTGGGTGCAAAGAGGAGAGTCGCTCTCCTTTCTGAAAGGGAATGAAGTTCTGTTTGTGCTTGCCTCTCCTCACACCTTCAAAGTCATGAAAGGACCCTGAGGTACCCTGTGGCAATTTTTGACATCAGTCTGTCACTGCCTGAAAAGCTGCACACCTCTTTCAATGCCTTGGTCAGACAGGAAGGAAGAGTGAAATCGCCAGCTAAGCAGGCTGTGGGCCTTGGTGAACAACTTTCCAACTTAGGAAGAGAAAAGAGAAGAAAGAACCAGGAAAGCATGACGGAATTGGGGTCAATAGTAATCACATTTGGGTGAGGATCTGTTTGATTAATGATCATATTAATCCTTGAGTTTCAGGGACAAGCCTCTGACCTTTTCTTCTACAACTGTAACAGTATGGCCGTGATTCTCAGTGGGTCATGGGGTGGGGGGTGGCTTTGCCCCTGCTGGACATTTAGCAGGATGTCTGGAGACGTTTTTGTTGTCACAACCTGGGAGTGGGGTGGGGTGGTGCTATTGGCATCTAGTGGGTGGAGGCCAGGGATGCTGCTGTAGGGGAGGAAGACATTTCCTCTACCCTCTCTGGGTTCTTCTGGCCAGAGAACGAATTAAATTCACATGAGACAGAATAGCAGGAGAAAATTAAACAAAGCTTTATAACATGTATACATGGGAGAGGCTCAGGCAAGCTGAGCAACTTGCCAAAAGGACTGAAGCCACCACCTTAAATATCATCTTCAGCTAACAATAATGGAGGATATTGGCGGTGGGGGAAGTCAGTTACAGGAGGTTACCAGACAAACACAATAAACAAATGCAGATTTAAGTCCTTGCCTTTGGCATTGATTAAGAGTTTCTAGAGATAAGGTCATCCCCCCTTCTTCCTGGTACAGAGAGGAAGACACCTTTACAGATAGAGATTTCCTTTACAATGTAAATGTCTCCTAACAAAGGGCAAGCAAGTTCCACTCCTCAGAGCCTCCTTCCCGTCTGCAGTTTATTAAAAATAACCAGCCCCAAATAATCCTCATGCCAAAGAGACATATCTTGGGGTGGCCAATTCCAGGCCCCCACACTGCTAAACATCTTATAATGCACAGGACAGCCCCACAACAAAGAATTATCCCATCCAAAATATCAATAGTGCCAAGATTGAGAAACCAGTCTGGGGCTAAATGCTTAATTTATGGAGCCAAACTGAGTTTCACTTCGTGACTGGTGACCTTGTGCGAATTATTTGACCTCTGTCTCTCTATTCCCCATCTGTAAAATGGGATCATAATACTACTTTCCTTATAAGATTGTTATGAGGATTAAATGAGGTAATATACGTAAGGTTCTTAAAACAACTTCCAGCATATAGTCAACACAATGTAAATATTAGTTGTTATTTTTATGCAAAATGGCACAGAGATGTATAAGAACCATTGGAACAATAGAATCTCTGCACACCCATGTTTTTGAGAGGAACTTCACTAAAAGATCACCTTAAAGTATAGTGATCAATACAGATTGACTAATTCAATGTGACTGGTAAGAAATTGGAATCTAAGTGATAATGAGCTTTGTGACACTGTCATTATCCTCTGCTAATTTCCTACAGTTGATTTAGTGCTATGGCATTGAAATGGAAAAGATATCAATGTACATCCTAAGAAACCATATATGCTTGGGTGGTGTTTGAGGTTAGTTAGTAATCATGTTTTCAAGATCTTAAAAGATCAAAGATGTGTGAATTTCCTAAGTGGTTGTGGAACTGTGATGGGGGGGGACAAGGAAAGACTAATGGACATGCAAGTGAAAATAAACTACTCACTTGGCAGGGCTGTTGGTATCCATAACGAGTGGAGGCACTTGACCTTTAAGATAACAAAGCTAACATTCCAAAAGGCCAGAGTCTGATGAAAGACCTTGAAAACTGAAGATGGTGAAGGTGGACAGAGCCAACACATTATCATATGATTTGTTCTCCCATTAATTGCAGAGGTGAAGATGCCAAAAAGGGATTAAGTACATATGACAAATTATAGGTGTTTAGCAGCAAAAAAAGGCCTGAATTGGCTGACCTGACCTGTCTGAATACTATGCCCAGAATTATATTTAATCTTGATTTGCATGAGAATCTGAAACTACCTGTACTAAACTTGATTAATAGTCCTTGACCTTGGGGCCCTTCTTTTCTGCTCTAGATAGTTTCAGCAGCCAGGGGACCGACTCTGCTTTTCCCTATCATAGATTCTTTCTCTCAGAATGGAAGTTTTAATTAAGAAGATGTTTAACATTAGGGGTCGTAGGCAATTTCACAGAACCTCAGGAGACCAACTTAAAGTCACAGTTTCAGGCCAGCCTGTGATAAATTGACTTTATTTGTGAATCTAACGGAGGATCTTTACAGTATTACCGAGGCCCCACAAAGCTCCACAACGTGTGCCTTTATGTTGCAGACTCCTTTCTAGGCACAAAGGGCTGAAATTCACCTGGTTCTGGTATAGTCTCTTCCCAGTAAAGTGAAAGAGGTCCCAGAGAACAGGTTAAGAGTAATGACTACCCTTTTCGAATACCTAATATAAGCATAATCAGACACTGTGCAAGGTATTTTAGATGTTTAAAATATATTCATAAAACTCTCCCCATTTTGTAGACAATAAAACCAAGATTCAAAGAAGACAAGTAACTCGTTCAAGATCACAGAGCTGGTACGTGATGGTGCCAGGATTTGGATCCAGGTTTGTCTCTCCCTGATGCCTCTTCTGCTTTATCGGGCTATCTCTTCAGCTCTCAGCACAGACAATCTAGCCCTTGAGCACTGCCTCCATTCAAAGAGTCTCTGCAGAAGGAGAAGGTTTAAGTCACTTCTCTGCCCCAGGCTCTTTGTACCTGACATACTTTGTAATGCCTGAAATATTCTTCCCACAGCTGTTTCCTGGCAGCCTTCTCTCATTGTTCGGGTCCCAGTTCAAATGTCAGGATTGTGGAGACGACTTTCCTCCTGATCAGCCTAAATGAAAGTATCACATCCTAACCCCCATCCATCCATCAGGCACACAACTCTCATTCATTACACCTTCTTTTTTTTCTTTAGAGTGTTTATCACCAACTCACATTTCCCCCTTATATATGTGTTTATCATCTATCTCCATCCTCCAAGAAGTTAAGGATTTTGTCTTCATCCCTGCTGTACCTCTGGAGTCTAGAAACAGTGCCTGGTTCATAGTAAGCACTTAATAAACATTCATTAGTATTGAAAAGAATGCTGGGCTGGGAGTCATGGGACCTGTACTTAATCCTGGCTCCACTCCTGGTTTGCAGAGAATGTTGGACAAGTCAACCTTCTTGGGTCTCAAATTGTTTCTTCCTCTATAGATTGGATCAAATGACCCCTATGTCCCTGGTGTAGTCCCCGAACACTGATTCTAATAACACCCTGACTCACTCTGTGGGCCTGGGATAGAGTTCCCTGACGCTTCTCTTTGTAGGCCCCTGTCAACCTGCAAAAACCAGAAACCAGTTTAAGAGGGAAAGCATTTATTTGGGATCAAAGAATTGCAGTTTAGAGAGTATATGATGGTGCCAGACTCCACACGCTCCACAGAGAGAGCACAGACTCGGCTAGAACCCCAAATAGTGTCCTGCTAGGGAATAAAAGCCAGGAGCTTTTCAAGGAGAACAAGGGAGGTGGTATTACAAAGAACTTTCATTGGAGCTGGAGGCAGAGAGTTAGTCTTGGTTAAACATTGATTGACTATTGATTCTGTCTTCAGTAAGTCCATCACATAATCCTTAGTCTTTGTGATCAGGATGTCTGTTTTTCTGCTGACTTCTCAAACAATTACTTGTAAAACAATTGTATTCTGGCTCAGTCCAAAGGTTTGTCCCAGTTCAAGATTTAAGACAGCAAGTCAGTTTCTCTGGAAAGGCAGCTCTGACTCCGTTTTAAAATGGCTCCACAATTGTCAATTTTGACAGCTTCAAAGGGGTTTTTCTAATATTAATAAGTGAAAAATGCTGCAAGCCCAGATCATCTTTAGTGACAAGGAGAGTTTGTTCAATGATGTTAATAATGAACTTTTTGGTGCCCTGAAAGTGAGTTTTGTATATAGAAAATGCTAATTTAATTTTACTTTGGTCATAGAAATTAATATTCAATTTAATGAAGTTGCAAATAAAAAATCTAGTTTTTCTGTTGGCTTTTCATCAATATAAAAATCTTATTGTATTTTATGTCTAATGAATTTTAGCAAATACTTTTTTTTTTTAAGATTGGCACCTGAGCTAACATATGTTGCCAATCTTCTTTTTCTTTTTCTTCTTGTCCCCAGTGCCCCGCTACACAGTTGTATACTGTAGTTGCAGGTCCTTCTGGCTCTGCTATAAGGGATGCCGCTTCAGCAGGGCTTGATGAGCGGTGCTAGGTCCACACCCAGGATCCGAACGGGTGAAACCCTGGGCCCCCGAAGCGGAGCAAGTGAACTTAACCAGTCGGCCACGGGGCTGGCCTCAGCAACTACTTTGATAGGGTCTTTGAATACTTGATCCCATTAAAATCTTTTAAACATTTAAATACTTTTAAACATTTTAAATTACGTTTACACATTTTATAGATTTGAGCCCTTATAAAAGACTTTGACTGTCAAAGCTTTCCATGGCCTTTGGGACTACTTATAAATCTAAGAAATAGATTTATAAATATGGCAAAACTTGAGTCAGCTTAAAATTCTAATACTGTACATAAAGTTAGTAAGATTTCAACTTAACAAGTCTAAATCAATTTCTCAAACATATGTTTTGAATTGAGATGAACAGGCTGAATGTTATTCTGAAAGGTTAAATTTTATTAAACGTTTCTGGAACAAATAATTCCAAATATGCACAGGTTTCTTCACACAATAATATTCTTTTGTTTCGATGCACAATTTTACACTTGATTTTAAATCTTTCTGAGATTAAAATATACTTGTACTAAGGAAAAGATCACACATGCCCGTCCCTCCCTATTTTGAGATGTGTGTGTTTGTGTGTGTGTGTTTGTTTAAGCCAAATTCTAGGGACAGTCAGTAACACTGGTCAGATTCACACTCCACATGTTGTCCGTTCACATGTGGTCAGAAAGATGACATTCCCCAGGTGGCCTCTACAAAGGCTCCAGCTGTCTTCACCTCCAATCAACTCTGAACAGTTTGTCTAATTCGTGTAAGAGTAGAAATACTGTGAGACAGTGGCTTGTTAGCATAACAGATGATAGAAATATGCTCTTCCACGGAGAATTAGTGCTAGTAAAGATATGTGGTCTGGTACAACATTTGAGACAGTCTTTACCTTCGGTGAAGAGCATACGAATCTTGCTGGCCCTTCACCATTAACTCCAAATGTATCCACGTGTGGTGGACTTTGGTTTGAGTCTTACCTTCTTAATAACATGGTGCTGAGGTTGTGGGTGAGTAGCTGATTGCTACTGTTATTAACCAAAAAGGACCTAATAGTTGTTCCTAACCAGTTTGGCTTAAGCCAGTTGGAAACATCCTTCCATGTAATTTTGCTATTAACTTATGGTTGCGTAATGAGAAGAGATTCTTTTTGGCAACTCTGATGGAACCCTATTACAGTTGCCACGTCAATGAATTAATGACCGCAGGGGAGGTGGTGGTGTCATAGTCAGGATCTTTCATTTTCAACTCAGGGGAATCCACAATCCCCACGCTGTTTATTAGATGTTATACTTCCTCAGCTTTTAACTATGTCAGTGTCTTTTTCGTTGAATTTTGAAACCATTGAACTTGATGGAATCTTGTGTATTATATTTTATATTCATAGAATCACATGACTCTATGATTATTAAAATACTATTGGATTATATTTTAATACTGTCTCTTTCTTTTTTTGGTAATTGTTCAAGTCGGAACTCCCAAAAGTCATTCTACTTACAACGGAGATTAGGAGAAAACACCCTTGAATGCTGTGGCAAATTCTTAACAAATCTGGCTCTGGAAATACCTTTTATACCATGTAGTGGTAGGTCACTAGTATTTTATTCTTCAGGGAAATGTTTCAAAAGTGTTGGTTCCCTCACAGAGCACCAAGCACATGCTGAAATGTCAACTGGAGGAGCTATCTCCATTTGAAAAGAAGGGGGCATGTGGATGGCTGAGGGAAGGGATGTTGAGTGGGAGATAGAGGACAAAATTGCTTCCACTAGTATTTTTCACTATCAAGTTTGTAGGCAAAAGGCTCAGCCGTGAATGGAGGAGGAGAGCAGTCAAAGGTAAGTAATTTCAGACTTTTTGCTAGCAACAATTTCTTTAAAAGAAAGTTTCTGTGTAGACCCACTTTTTGATAGATTTTTCTCCACCAAGCAAATGGTATTTATTACATAGTAACTTATTTCCCCACTTTTCTTAATCAAAGACTTGTGTCTATTCTGATTAGCATGCTCTAAGAAAGAGCTCCATACTGACTTGATCATTTCAGCTAACGCAGACAAAATTGGGATGCTAATTAGGGACATTTTAATTAGGCTTATCACAAATGAGTTCTCTCAAAATCACCTGGTGTTTGAAAAGAAATACAGATTTCTAGGCCCTACACCAAACCCTCTGGAATGATCTCTTGGGGTGGGCCCTAGGGATCTTCATTTTTAACGAGCACTGTCCTCATTCTTCCTGGGGTTCAGATTGCATTGCTCCTTGAACCACGCTTTCGAGAAGCACTGCACTAGAAATCCTGAAATATTGACAATAGCTTCCAGACCTCCCTCTGAACTGGCTTCAGATCTGGTGGCTTCTGGCTGGGAACCTCAGGAAGGTGGGTAATTGCAAACTCAATTCAGCGGCTCAGCCTTAGGCGCTACTTCAGTTGAAGCTCGAGAAGCTATGACTAAGCTGACCTTTTGTCATATCTCTTTTCCCCCCTGTTTATTTAAGTTGCCATCTTAACTGGCTCTTGAAGTCAAAAGTGCTTTTGTTCTCTGCATGAATGGTGTGATTCACATCACATCAATATAGCTTCAAAGGAAGAAAAGGCTCTCACCTGTGGGTAATCTCTCCCTCCCCCTGCCAATGCAACCCCGCTACCGATTTTAAAGATTTTCTGTTTTAAATATTTCAGACTTCAGATTACTGTTCTTTTTTTCCTCCTTGGAAGGAATAAGGCCAAAAGAAATAACACCCACTGACAGCATTTTTAACAAAGGTGATTTGCTCTATGTAATGTATTTAAGGCAGTGATTCACACACTGCAAGCTTAAAATGCACAGCTTCCTGGGGCCACCTCCAGAGTGTCTGATTTAGGAGGGCTGTGTTTGTTGGGGGCGCGGAGCGGGGGTGGACGCTGGGAAATTGTATTTTGAGTCAATGATTAACCAGGTTTCTGAATCAAGATTTTGGTGAATGAACCCCAACAGATCACTTGCCCAGGTTGAATGATCAAGAAGTGATAAATTCTAACTAGGAGGACTGTGTTCTCTCTACCGTCTCAAGCTGGTGCAGATCAAAAGGACAAGAAGGAAACAAAGCCGTCTTATCTCCTTGCCATTTGTTGACCCTCACGGTGTTCCTTCGCTCACCTCTCCCTGCACCCCTTCTGTTTGCTCCATGGTTCGGCCGTTGCTTAGGGTCCCTGATCACACGTGATTGTTTTTGTCTTCCTGCTTTTGCACATGTTCTTCTTTTAGCCTGGAATTCTTGTGCCCGGCTCTCTTCCCCCTGCTGAACTTCAAGACTCCATTCAAATATCACCTCCTTGTGAAGCCTCCCTAGCACCTTGGGCTGAATAGGTCCTTCCCTTCTCTGTGCCCAATAAGATTTTTGTATATGCTAGTATTACGGTGCTGAGAAAGCTCTATCTCCTGTAATTTGTTTAAAATACTCCCTCATAGGCAGCGTGATAGGCATATGACTAATTTAGTAATAAACTCTACATCCCAGGGCCAGTTAGTGAAATATCCTAATCAGGAACCACCTTAAGAAATGGTAAGTTGGCATTTCAAAGATCTTATAATTTACACTCTAGACTTAGACGATTTAATTTAATCGCTTAGACATTGCTATCTGAATTGAGATCAAGGGATAGTAGAAATACTTTTTCATGGGTGAAATGAGTGGTATTTGAGATAAGTGGATTGTCTAGAAGAATGTGCAAACACCTCGGCCCTTCCATGAATGGGGCATGAGAACCTGGCAAGCTCAGCCACCTAACCCCCTCAGGAATGTGCTCTAGGACAGGACTCCTTTTGGTCCCCGTCTTCCTTCCAGTTAACAGGAGGAATCTAGACGGGATGGTTAGTGGAATCCTGCTGCTGGAACAAGTCACCTCTGCTGCCAGAGAACCCCCCATGCATGACAGAGTCCTGAGTGCCCAACGCGGAAAGCTAGGACCACACTGAGCCCACGGGGATGGGGTGTAGGACAATGCCTTTGTCTGATTGTTTTGTCTCTGTGGAGAGGAAAACCTTTACCCTCTTGGGTTCAGTGGCTGGGGGGACCTGTGAATTAAACTAACAAAAAACAGGTTAACAAGAGAAAAGGCATGTAATTTTTATTAATATTTTATGTGCATGGAGTTCACAGAAAAGAACTGAAACTTGAAGAAGTAGTTAGACTTGGGGGCTTAAATACCATCTTAACAAAGGAAAGAGGGTTTGGGTTTTGAGAGATGGTGTGCTGTGGGGGAACAGACTAGGAAATATATGGGGGAACCAATGGAAGATAAAGGCTATTTTAGTAAGTCTGTTCGCGCAGACTCTCTTGATGTCGACTCTCTGTCTCTGGTGATGCGTGCTCTTCTCTTGCTGGGTACCGTGGGTAGGGAGAGACCCTCACAAAGGGGGTTTCATGCCCTGTTTTTAGGCAGATAAGGGGAGGCCAGAGAACTCTTCCTGCCTCTGTTGATTCTCATCTCAATTGCCTTCAGCTCAAAATAATCTTTATACCAAGGTGGCGTATTTGGGGTAGCATATTCTGATCCCTTTCACATCCTTGCTAATAAGTGTATCCTTGGCAGAATCTGGTGTGAGACTTGCTTTTATTATAACGTGCAAACAGCAGGGAGGTTTTGCGAGAGGTAGCGGTTGTTCTCACTTGCCTCTGGTCTAAAGGTTTAGTAGAGGCTGCCTAAAGCCACCAAAAGAGTCCAACACCTGTGAATGGCCAAACTGTCTTGGAACAGCCATCTTCTTCTTCTTTCTATACCTGGTGATAGACAGTGCTGGCATAGTATGTGCTCAATAAATGCCCTTTTGTCTTTGACTCATTATAACTATAAAACAATTGGACCAACCTTATGATCCTTGACTGTTTTATAAAATTATATAGTCTGTGTGAGGGCTTTTATTTAAGCAGAGTGGCAACAACCAGATTGGAATAATAGATACTTTCATTTTTAGAACCTGCTCATTTGGGAAACTGAACAAAAATTACTAGCTTTCAATGAAGCCAGCACTTCAGGTGAAGTGCATTTTAAATAAAAATATAAATATACTAAAATAATGCTGACACACATGCTTTATGGAGTTTTTATATTCCCCTCCAAAAAAAACCCACTGTGCAATTGATTTATCATCCCATTCCATACAGTGTGAACAAAGACAGCTTTAAGCATGGCTGCTGGGAATGCAAGATACACTCATTTGCAAACAGTGGTGTTCATTTTTCAACACTGTCAAGAAAATTCATCTAAAGAACTTATAAGCCTAAAGAGTTCCTACATTGGCCATTTGTCATTAGAAGCCTTCCCTACAACGTACAGGCATGTCAGGTTGTTAAGCATCTCCAGGAACGTTGTTCATTGAAATTTGTCAGAAAGATGATAGAATGTTATTTAAGTAGAACTTTACATGCAATAAATAGTACATTTGCAGACTGCTGAGAAAATTGATGAAAAGGATAATGTTCCATTTTGGACTTTAAACAAAAGGCAATCAATTAGTAGGACCAGTTTGAATAATGTGAAGGAAACAGTGTCTAGAAACTCTCCTGCTGAAAGATTGGATTTCAGGCTGAAATAACTGCTTTTGTATTAAAAAGATCTATAGCTTGGCGTAAACACAGCGTGAAAGGGAATTAGGAACAGAATCCATTTCTGGACCCAATCGCTCTCCAGAGCTTGATTTCTCGTGAGCCCTCTTTCTTTCTCTGCCTCGTCTTTATCATGGGCCGTGCTTCAACTTCCTTCTGAGCTCATAGCCACACTCTGACCAACATTTAAGATGTCCTCCCCAGCAAAGATTTTAAAGCGATTTAGAGAGAGATTATTAGCAGAAGCTTAGCGAGTGCTACTGATTTTCGGAACCCGCCCTCCGATGCTGCAGTGTGGAGCTGTCGGTGAGACCGCGTTCTGCTGCTGATGGGGATGAGTGAGCTTTGATGACGGGGCCTTTACATTAGAGGCAGTAATTTTTTTCTGTAAAGGTCCAAATAGTAAATATTTTAATATTTGTGGGCCATACGGTCTCTGTCACAATTCAACTCTGCCATAAGTAGCCCGAAAGCAGCCATAGACAATACGTCAATGAATGGGCATGGCTGTGTTCCAATAAAACTGTATTTACAAAAATGGCAGCTGGCCCCTGCTCTACGTCAAGGGACCAAAAGTCACAACTGAACAAGTGCCACACAAAACTTAGATTTGGGCTCATGCATACATGTTTACAAAAAATAACTACTATCTCACGGATGATTTCTAATTTCATATACGTGTATATTATCTTTGCATCATCAGTTGAATGGCCAGTATTTAACCCGAAGCTCCCTCATTTTTTCTTTTGTGCTTTCCTCTCTGGCCTTCTGTGTTTCTGTCAATGCTTCCTGACCTTAATACTGAATCAGGTTAGATTGGTCCCCCAGGAAATGGAACCTTTGGACTGTGCCTGTGAACTGTTGTGTACTTGCTGCACCAGAGCCAAAGACAAGAGAATAGATGCATTTAATTTCTAGCTGGCTCCATGGATGTCAGGTATCGGCACCAGTGAAATATTCTGGTTTTCTCCCCTTTCCCTGAGCCCTAGGGTTTTTATACAGGGAAATCAGAAGTCTTAGATAGGAGGTTAACTAAAAAACAAAACAAAAAACCACCCTAAAACACATTGAACCTGAGGGATGTTGGATAGGAAAGTGACATCCACTGATTACATACATAGTTGTTCTCTTAATGCCTTCAGTGAACTGATTCACTCGCGGCGTCCCTGAAACTCACTATTCCCTTGGTGAGAGACGACCTGATTCCTACAGCAGGTGGACTGTTTGGGCTTGTAGGCTACGTTCTAGTACATTACAATCATCTGGAAAACTGTTAAAAATCCTGTTTCCAGGGCTCCACTCCAGGCTACTTCCATCAGAATCGCTCAGCATGAGACTCAGGTGATTCTACTGTGCAGCCAGGGCAGCGAATCACTGTTCCAGCCCCTCCGAGAGTGGCCAGCGGCACGATCTGCATTTTACCAGGGTCTCTGGGGCACTCGTGTGTGCACTGAAGTGGAGAAGCCCTGCTCTGGTGGGGCCATGCCCTTTTGTCACCACCTGCTAAATAGCATGCATACCGAGGGTCAGTTGTGTTTGTTCTTAAATCTGCTTATCCAGTTGTGATTGTAACTATGTAAATATTACATAACTGATGTGCACAAGTGCACAAAGAGAGTTGTTTCTATGAAAACGAAATGGAATGTTTTGAAAGACAAGAAAGATAAGTACAAAATTGCCTGTAAAATGAGATAGAAAAAATGGGGCAAAAATTCATAAAATTCTACATTAGTTGTGCAGTTGTCTTACTTCACAATTGTCTTTCAGTTGTGCCATTTGAAAAAGCTAAAAGGGCACATTCTGGATCCTGAATTTTGGGTGTGGTTCGTGTAAGAAGGATGACCTGAAGCTCCAATGATCAGTGGATCATAGTCAAAGAAAAGACCCTCCATACAGATTAACATGGGTAAACGAATATTTTAAGGTAAAATATAACAGATTTAAAATGCATACATTTTTATGATGTCTCAATTGATTTTTTTTGATTAATTCACTAACCTCTGCTCTGGATCACACTGGATAACAAAAGCTTCTCCTAATGCTCGACTGATGAATCAACCAGCTGGCCTGCTTCCTCCCTTCAGGGCCCAGCTGGTCTTGCTCTGTGAGAGTGGTTTCTGGACTTTCGGATTCACTGACAAGGAAAACTTCAGAAGTATTTTGGAGAACTCACAGAGAGTTGCCTATGTAGGAGAGGAAGACATTTCCTCTACCCACTGTGGGTTCTTCTGGCCAGAGAATGAATTAAATTCACATGAGACAGAAGAACAGGAGAAAATTAAACAAAGCTTTATAACATGTATACACGGGAGAAGCCCAGGCAAGCTGAGCAACTTGCCAAAATGGCTGAAGCCCCCACTTTAAATATCGTATTCAGCTAAAGACAAAGGAGGATTTTGGGGGTGGACGGAGAGTAGATCATGGGAGATTACACACAAGTACAGTAAACAAATGCAGATTTAAGTCCTTGCCTCTGGCATTGATTAAGAGTTTCTAGAGATAAGGTCATCCCTTCTTCCTGGTACAGAGAGGGAGACACCTTTACAGATGGAGATTTCCTTTACAATGTAAACGTCTCTTAACAAAGGGTAAGTAAACTCTGCTTCTCAGAGTTCCTTTCCTGTCTGCAGTTTATTAAAAGTAACCAGCCCCAAATAATCCTCATGCCAAAGAGACATATCTTGGGGTGGCCAATTCCAGGCCCCCACACCTACTTCTTATGAGATCAATTAAGGAGGAAAAAGCTAGCCCTATCATGATTATCCATGCTTTCAGAAAAGAAAGGACATAAAAAAGTTAGAAGAACACAATCTCAAGATGAAAGAGGTCCTCAAATGGCAGAAAATTAGTTTTACGGAAACAAATTAATTTTTAAAAATTTCTCTCATTTTACTATGAAGTAGCAAAAAACATCACAGCCCTGCTGCCAATCACCTGGGAACCACGCTTCTCTTTGGCGCCTGAAAACAACTGAACTGAAGCATGGACCGCGGAAGTTCCCTCCTCACCAGGACTCTCCTCTGATGCCCTTCCTGACACAGGTGAGCATGATCTCCTTGTGCCGTGGTGCCTCTGTTAGCACTCACCTCACCCTGTTGTAGCTGTTAGTTATCTGTCCATCTTCACCCCTGCATTGTGAACCGGGTCACCCTCATTATCTCTCTCTCACACATAACACAGTACTTGATACGTGGGGGGAGGCCATGCGTGTTTGTTGCATGAATGAATGCAGCAGGACAGCTGCAGATACATTTAAGTCAAAGGGAAAATGGAAGTCATTGCAAGATATACACTATTCTGCCTTTCTAAGATTCCAGTTGAATATTTGCTGAATTGTCAATAATGTGGTAAGATATGTCAGTAATTAAGTACTGTAGAATTGGCCATATTTGGTTGCATTTTTTTGATTACTTCTCCATTATGAATCCATTTACTGTAGGAAATTTAATTAATATTGATTTTCAGAATGAAGGAATTTCAGGATAAGAAAAACATATTAACTGTTTTTATTTCATTGTATTTTCATTAAATAGTAACTTTTATAGCAAAGCTCTGTTGTTTTTATCAATATAACAGAAAGAAATTTTATTATATTGGTACCAATCAATCCAAGAGATGAAAGGTGAAAATGTACCGTCAGGGTTCCTTAGAACGGACAGGGGAAGTGAGAGTTGTAAAGAAATGGAAGTACTCTTTCCTTTTGAAAATAGGATATCGAAGGAATATTTAATATCTCAAATTGGTTCTTGGAAAAATAATTTCCTCCTGTATCTGAAATGATGTAATTATCCTTTGTCCTTTCATTAAACATCAATAACTAAGTGCCAATAAGGCATGTTCATTATAATTAATCACAATGCCCTTACACTGATGTTCTGTTTGTAAATTTGAATTTTAGGTGCCACATATATGGAATTCTTTTTTAGAATAGGATAACACACTCAGGACCGATACTCCCAGTACCCTTATATTCATCTTCCTCTGCTTCAATAAGAATGAAATTTGGGTCATTTATTAACATTTTTGTCTTACTGGTAATACTATTAACCTGTTAATTAACATGCTGTCCTTCATATGTGAAAATTACCCTTCTGGTGTGTTGTGAATCAAATGTGAGAGCTAAGATGTTTTTCTTCTGCTGTTGTCCATCTCCCATATTCTCTGACTAGAATTCCCTCTATGGCCATTAGAATAAGAGTGGCTGCTGCCTGAGTGGTGCAGCTATGGGCTTGGAGCAGAACAAGCCATCTGGTCCATCTGGTGGGATGGAGCCCAGGCCTGGCCTATTTAGCACTATGCCTTGGCCCTTCTAGCTGATGCCTCATTTAGATCCACTAGTATGGCTTGTTGCTCTGAACAATAGGGACTTTTCCACATGACAATACCTGGTAATGGACTTCTTGGTCTCTGAATACTCTGTCTTTTATTTGAAATTTAGAAGTATATTGACTCAACACTTTGGTTTTAATTCAGTTACCTTTTTTTAGATTAGAAACACAGTTCTGAAAATGCAAGACTAGATTTATTGCTCTCTGTCTGTTAAGAGCTTTATGGGTCAGGTCCTCCCATGCAGGAAGTCAGTATCCTTCACAGATACAATATATTTTTGTGCTGTAGCCAAAGCTTTCATTTTGGAAATGTGACTTGGAGAATGAAGCTGCCATCATGTGGGGGATAAGCTGAGTCAGGAGCAGGCCGTTCTGCAGCACTGGTGAAAGCAGAGATACCCACCATGTAAACCAGTCTGTCTGCACCATGCCATCAGGGGATGGCTGATGGGACCAGGATAGGAATCCCAGCTCAGGACTGGTTGATGCATAAGGTACATTTGGAGTTACAGATGCTTAAAAAAAAAAGATTCTGCATATTGAATCATAATAATCTAATTCAAGCTTATCACAGCTTTGTTCCTCCTGAGGCAAAACAGTATTTTATTTTTTGTTTCATTCCATTTCTTGGATAACCGAGCGTCTACAGGGTGGAGGACTCTACACGTGAGAGAAGACTTACATCGTCTGCTTGACTTCTTGATCCATTCAGCACCCAAGCACCTTGCCAGACATTGTGCTGAATGCTTAGGATCCAAGATAAAAGGCCAAGAAGCTATCTGTTCCCGGGGAGCTCTCTGCTCTACTCTGATTTGAGTGTGGAGGTCTGTGATAGACAATAAACGAATATACACATACGTAAAGAACAATTTCTGTAATTGCAGGTTGTCATTAGGCCTGAGAAGGAAGTAGAAACCAATAGGGGCAGTAAAGGTCTGTGTTGGCATTAGCACAAGTCTTTCCCGTCACTGAGCACCCCAGGGCACGATCAGGATCTGGGGTCCCCAGTGCTGCCTCTAAGACCCTGGAAAGGAGGAACCACCTTGCTCATCTGGCTGTTACAGCTTAGAGAGGTGTCCAGAAGGCAAGTTAAACTGTCAAAATGTCTTCCTTTGTCGTCTGCTTAAAGAAACAAATTTGAATTTTCTATGCCATTCACTACTTCTTGAAGCTCTTCCCAATAATTGTTTCAAATGGCCCAATGGGTAAGGTTTCTGCCAACGTTCTTACTACAGCCATAATAGTGCTCAACTGTCACCTTAACGATTTTATGTACGAAGAACTTTAATGGAAAATGTGCCACTTTGATGAAACCGAAGAAACCTGAAAATGGGATATAGAAAATTACACTGTTACTATGGTGATAGCATCTCTTTGACAGTTGAAGAAAATCATTTAATAAAGTTATAAAAGCCCAGTAAATATTGGACAGCTTTATGGAAATGTAATAAACTGAAGTCATATATCAAAAAGCACTAAAACTCGTTTTGCATTTATGGCACACAGCAAAATTATAATGCAGATGAGGACTAAATGACCTACAAATGTTAAACGCGCAGTAAAGCATGGGATATGTCAACCAGAGTCTCTGTGGTTTTCTGTGCAATGTGTTCAAGTTAAATGCACTTGTGAGGAGAAACATCTGCTTTTTCCCAGGACTGTGTATATTTTGGCACCTTTTCTGCGCCAGAAAGGTAGGACAAAAACCATCCCTATTTGCTTGCAGATAATCAGGTAAGATATTAAGAGAAATGAGGAAGCCCTGTATCCTGGGATATGAATTTAACAAGGCAAACACTGATAACATTGTTAGCCTGGTGCTGCTGCTCAGCCTGATGCAGAATGTGATTACATTTTGTGTGCATGCCGTGTCCTCCGGTCTGTGAGGAACCCATTGATTTTATTCACGAGACATAGCCATTGTTTTGCATTTTCCCAGACACCATTGTCAGAAGCTGAGCTGGAAGGTATTTCGAATGCTGTGTCCTGGGATAAAAGCTTTTCAATTCGTAGAGAGCATTTGATCCTACAAAGACACAGATTTCTCTCCAGCAGCTGGTCTAGATTTCCTGCAGAAAGAAACTGAAGGGGACAGGGTCTTCCTGGGGCACAAAGAGGAGGCATTTCCAGCTAAGAAATTGAAGGTGCGCGTTCATATGTTTTAGTGTGTAATTCAGCCAACTGCTCTGGGATAATCAAGGGGGAACTATACGGCTCATTCATAAAGATGGCCAAACCAAGTGAAACTGTCCATCCATGATCACATACACACAATCAAAACCACAGCGCTGACGGATGGTTTTCGGAGTCAGCCAACAAGCTAAAGCAGAGCCAGCAATCTCGGAACTTTGTGTGGTCAAACCTTAGGCACCTGTTTAGCTTTCAGGATTCATCCTCCTAGGTTTGGCACGAGTATCTCTCAAGTGGCTTTGAAGGTTTCCATATTCTGTTTCTTTGGTTCCTACGCTTGAGGAGTTGTCAAATATTCTGCCTTCAGTTTCTCAAGATGGCTCTCACACATCTTTCCAGCTCCCCAGGGGTGTCGCTCAGGGCATTTTCCTAACCTCTTGTCAGGACTCTCTTGGATTCCATACTTGTTTAAAGGGATGTGTCGCATAGAAGAGTTGAGAGCAGTGTTTCTTGAAGAGCATTCTTAGGCAGAGGTGTTGGTTTGGCAGGGGATGAGTAGAGACAAAGGATTATAATAAAATTAAACATAAAATGTTCTGGGTAAGTGTTTTACCTTCTATTAGACTATAAAATTTGAAGTGAGAAGTGGCAGATGAGGCTTCACAATTAGCTAACGATAATGGGATCCTTGTTGGAGCATGTCTTACATGCTGGCACCAAGTGTTTTACGTGGATCCTTTAATCCTTTTTTTTTTTTTACTTTTTTTAATTGAGATATAATTGACATATAGCACTGTATTAGTTTTAGGTGTACAAATAATGATTTGCTATATGTATATACTGCAAAATGATTACCACAATAAGTTAATATCCATCACTCCACATAGGGTAACACATAGTTACAGTTTTTTTTTCTTGCAAGGAGAACTTGCAAGTTCTATTCTCTTAGCAACTTTCAAATATACAATGCAGCATTGTTAACTGTAGTCACCATGCTGTAAATTACATCCCAGGCCTTATGTTATCTTGTTACTGGAATTGTACCTTTTGACCACCTTCATCCCATTCAATCTTTACAAACTTTAAGGCAGCTATTATTATTATTTGTATTTTTCAGAAGAGGAATTAGATAAAGAGAATAAGTAAATTGCTCAAGGTCACATAACTACGTGGTAGGACTAGGACTCAGACTCCAGTCTCTAGGAATCTAAGTCCAGTGCTTTTGACGATTACACCATAACAAGGTAAACCTGCTCTAGGTGTAGCTGTGCGTAGCAATCCCTTCTAATGGAAAGAAAGGGTGCTATAATTAGTACCCACCACAGAACTGAAATCTAGAACATCTTTTCATCACTAAGTCCCAGGAAGGCCATGCAGTGCACACTGGGGCTCTTCTTGGGGGCACTCTAGGAGAGCTGATGCAGGGGCCACAACAGGGATGTCAGAAAATTGATGGACAGCCCAACCCAACACCAAGTTAGGAAAGTGAAAATGAACTGTGAGTTTGGGAGATAAAACTATAGATCAGAGGCTGGAATACAGGTATAAATCAAGACAGGGCTAATGTGAATGAAAAAAGCTGGATTCAAACTGAATATTGCAAAGAAAACTTCTGGCTGATGTGGAGTTTAGTGTACTCCTGTTGGGCCAGGATCAGTGCCTTAAAGGACCTTGACTCAGTGAAAGAGAAGGAGGAAGGTGGAAGAAAGGAAGGCAGTTACATATGGTGTATTCTCCTTATAAAAATTTAGAACATTCAGGGAAATAAAAAACAAAAAGGAAAGAAAAAAAATTTACCACAGCTCCCATCTTCTAAAGAAAACTGCAGTTAACATTTTGGTATATTTCCTTCCAGTCTTTTCTTCTCCAGGTAAAAGATTTACATACTTTCACGCAGATGTGCCAAACCAAGTATACAATTTAGTGTCCAGCTTATTTCTTTTAATATAACACAAGCATATTCTGTATAATCATAAATCTTTATAAATATTTTTTATTGTCTATGTGATATTCTATCATTTACGTGTATGGTTATTTATTTTTCCCTTTTATTAGATTTTAGAAGATTAGCATTTAAAATTTTCAGCTGCTGTTCTCTTATGTTCATTGTTTTTTTCTCTCCGATTTAGTACTCTTTCCTCATAGATACCCCTGAGGTGGAATACCTGCATCAAAGGTTAAAGACCAGTTTTGACCCTTGACACACATTGCCAAAGTGATTTGACTTCCCCCAGCAGTGTTTGAGGATACCCTTTTCACTACATTATCATCAGCATTGAGTACTCTCATGAAAATAAAAAGCAAAAGTAAACATTAGGCAGAATATGGCACTGTATTGTTTGAAAAATTGCATGTCTTTGATTCCCAGTAAGCCAGATATTTTCCCATAAGATGGTTAATCATTTTCATTTCCCCTTTTTGTGGATTTTCTATGCACATCCCTTGCCATTCTTCTCTTGAGATCTTTTTCTCCTTCTTATGGTGAAATATGTGTTGTATATACATAAGAGTGTATAAAACGTAGGAACAGTTTACAGAGTAATTACACAGTGAACTCCGTGCAATCATAGCCCAAGTTAGGGAACAGCCTGTAAAACATTACCCTGCTCCCCAGGCCCACGTGGCCCTCTTGACCATCACTTTCTTCTTCACTGCATCCTAGGACTGCACACCCGTGCTCCCCTGGTAAACTTGATCCTGACTTTGGATTAATCATCCCCTTGCTGTTCTTAATATTTTTGTTACTTACGTAGGCATTCATAAACACTTGATGTTAGTTGTTCCCGTTTTTGAACTTTATGCAAATGGAACCCTACCCTGAACTCTTGTGACTGCTCGTTTTATTGAAGATTTTGTTTGTAGGATTCATTCTTGTTGCTGTGTGGAGCTGTAGTGGACCGGAATATTATTTCCATTTATTTTAGCAACTTTAAATATGATAGCATTTTTTTTCTATATTTGAGGTAAATATGTTTTCCCAATTTTTAAAAATTGCTTGTAATTTTGGTTATATTTCAACATACAGACATTTTAGACAAGTTTACATGCTGAAATCCATTGATCTTTTCTTTTATGATATCTTTCATTCCTTTGAAACTTAGAAAGTCCTTTCCTCCCAAGGGTGTTGATAAATATTTCCTCTTATTTTAGCACTTTTATGCTTTGATTTCTGTTTTTGAAAAAAGAAATTACCCCTTTAATCCGCATGTACTTATTTTGGTTTATGGTCTGATTTGACATCTAGATTGATTTTCCCTCCCAACAGCTAACTCCTTGTTGAGTAATACTTTCCCACACCGAGTTGTGCCTCTTTCTTTGTGTAGCAGGAAGGAGGCCAAGCTGGATTTAGGGGTGCAAAAGCAAGTGTGTTCAGGTGGAGGGTTGAACACAGGGGGAGTGATCCAGTGTTCAAGGGCGATAAGGAGGGCTTCTGAGGAGGCAATGATTGGACTCTGTGTTATAGGACCGATGGGAGACTGCCAGGGGCGCAGTAAGGGAGGGGAAGGAAGGTGGGTGAACATTCTGGGTAGAGGAAACTGACAGTGCAAGGTGGTTTGTGGTTCTAAGCTTGAGCAGCTCTGGCATCAGCAAGTCCAGCTCAAGCTTGCGAGCTCTATATGGTCTCCTGTAACACACTTAAGCTTTCTGTTTCTTAGTTTATTCATCTATAAAATGGGGATAAGTGGGTTCTACATCATAGGATTATCATATGCAATTACAAGATAATTCATATAAATTCTTAGCAGAGTACTCGGTATATCTAAGTGCTCAATAAATATTTGCTGCTAATATTATTTACATATTGGCCACTGCTCACTCTATCCCTACTGCCTTCCACCAGGTGTGGGGACACATGTCAGACAATCAATATGTATTTGCTGAGTGAATACATGAAGAACAGAAACTTGAAACATCATGGTATCTTCAGGAATATGGAAGCAGTTTGGTGTTGCTTGAGTAAAATTTGTGAGGAAGTGAGTGGAGTCGGGACTAAGTCATGTAGGAAGGTCCTGGAACAGCATTCCAGGGAGCTTGTTCTTTCCCTTGTGGGCGACAGGAGACACTGGATGGTTTTCAGCGGAAGAGTGACGGAGGGCGTGATCAAGAACAAATATTCCCTTACACCGTGCACAAAAATCAACTCAAAATGGATTAAAGACTTGAATGTAAGACCCAAAACCATGAGACTTCTAGAAGAAAACATAGGCAGCATGCTCTTTGACATCGGTCTGAGCAGCATATTTTCAAGTTCCATGTCTGACCGGGCAAGGGAAACAAAAGAAAAAATGAACAAATGGGACTACATCAAACTAAAAAACTTCTGCACAGCAAAGGAAACCATCAGCAAAACGAAAAGACAACCTAACAATTGGGAGAAGATATTTGCAAACCATATATCAGATAAGGGGTTAATATCCAAAATATACAAAGAACTCATACAGATCAACAAAAAACCCAACAATCCAATTAGAAAATGGGCACAAGATCTCAACAGAGATTTCTCCAAAGAAGATACACGGATGGCCAACAGGCATATGAAAAGGTGCTCAACATCATTAGCTATCAGGGAAATGCAAATCAAAACAACAATGAGGTATCACCTCACTCCGGTCAGAATGGCTATAATTAACAAGACAGGAAACAACAAATGTTGGAGAGGATGTGGAGAGAAGGAAACCCTTGTTCACTGCTGGTGGGAGTGCAAACTGGTGCAGCCACTATGGAAAGCAGTATGGAGTATCCTCAGAAAGTTAAGAATAGATCTACCATATGATCCAGCTATCTCACTGCTGGGTATTTATCCAAAGAACTTGAAAACACAAATACTTAAAGATACGTGTACCCTTAAGTTCATTGCAGCATTACTCACAATAGCCAAGACTTGGAAGCAACCTAGGTACCCATGAAGGGACGAATGGATGAAGAATATGTGGTATTTATACACGACGGACTACTACTCAGCCATAAGAAATGACGAAATCCAGCCATTTGCGACAACATGGATGAACCTTGAGGGTATTATGCTGAGTGAAATAAGTCAAAGGGAGAAAGTCAAATACCATGTGATCTCACTCATAAGTAGAAGATAAAAACGAGAAACAAACACATAGCATTGGAGATTGGATTGGTTATTACCATAGGGGAAGGGGGAGGGGGGAGGGCAAAAGGGGTGATTAGGTTCACCTGTGAGGGGATGGACTATGATTAGTTTTCAGGTGGTGAACATGATGTAATCTACACAGAATTCGAAATATGATGTACATCCGAAAATAAATAAATAAACAAATAAAAGAAAAAATAATTACCCTAAGGTCCTGGAGACTGGTGGGAGACTTTCAAGATCCCCAAACCCATGTCCTCTGCCACCTACAAAACACTGGGAAAAAGACATTTAAATAGGATATTTTCTCAGAAATATTCAAAGATGAAGATAGTGTGTCCTTAAATAAACCACTTCAGCCTTCAGTAGATCTGTTTAGAGGTCTTATGTAGGACCTTCTTTATTTCTAAGGTAATTCCCTATGTGTTCCTGGGGCAAAGTTTGCTAGCTGCCCTCTAATGTCTGTCTTCTCCTCTTTTTTGGTAACGGAACCTACAGTTTTTAGCTGGAAATTTGGCTATCTGCAATTAGGACTGCACTACTCAGTCTCCCTTTTGGCCCGCTGGGACCTGTGACTGGCCAACAGAGTGATAGCAAAAGTATTACGGGCAATTTCAAGAATCTATTCTTTTTTTTCTTTCTTTTTCTAGATTGGCACCCAAGCTAACAACCATTGCCAATCTTTTTTTTTTTTTTTCCTGCTTTTTCTTCCCCAATCCCCCAAGTACATAGTTGTATATTTTAGTTGTGGGTCCTTCTAGTTGTGGTATGTGGGACGCTGCCTCAACATGGCCTAATGAGCAGTGCCATGTCCGCGCCCAGGATCCAAACAGGCAAAACCCTGGGCCGCCGAAGCAGAGTGTGTGAACTTAACCACTTGGCCACGGGGCTGGCCCCTCAAGGATCTATTCTTAATGGGAAGGGACATGACTTCTTCTTTGCTCCACCTGTTTCTCTGCTGGGTAGAGTGCAGACATGATGTGTGGAGCTTAAGCAGCCATTTTGGACTATAAAGTAGAAGCTGTACACTATGGATGGTAAACCTGCTTGTTAGTCATGGCATCTCCCAGACTATTTATGTGAGAAATACACTTCTATCATTGTTATTCTGTCATTTCTGTCATTTGTAGCTGCATTTAATTTTAACAAATGTCAATTCACGGCTATTTGTTCTTAATCATTAGACAAGAAATGCAGCATTCCTCTCTCTCTCTGTATACACATAAAAATCCCTCTCAAATAATAGACAAGAATGAATAGATTTCTCCTCTACCTTTAGTGATAAAATATACCTATCACTTTTTTAAGCTTTTTCACCCAGATCACACTTTTCTGATTTGCAGTGTTTTCTTTTGGTTTCCTGAAGTGCTTCAATGCTCCTCCCTTAAGCATTCCCCAGAATGGGATTAATCCTGTGTAGAATGGAGAACTGCTTGGCACGGCCTCAGTGTAGCTTAGTCTTGTTTCTCAGTTCCAGAATGGTGTTGGCATCTTTCAGTTATTTCTCCGGTGAGCCTCATAGTTAAGAATATAAGGTTATGCTCTCCCATGGCTAATTTTTTCATTTCTGACTTGTGTGCATCCAAAGCCAGTAAATTATATCCTGGCCTGGAGAATCACCCAGAACTTTGCTCCTTGTCGTGTACACAAGAGACAGAGCCTCATCATGATCTTGTGGGGAGGGCCAGGGAGAAGGCCGCAAAGGCTGGACAAGAAAAAGTGATAGTTCTGATGCTTGGCTCTGAGCGTCTAACTCGATAAAGGGATTTTTAAAAAAAGTGAGTGTAATAGCACAACCACAAGGACCTACAACTAGAATATACAACTATATACTGGGGGGCTTTGGGGAGGAGAAGAAGGAGAAAAAAATTGCGTGCAAATTGATGTCTTACTGTTCTGAGAAACAAATAACTGAGTTTTTGCTTCAGTAGGAATTGCAGTTGAGAAATGGATTTTGGAAATAAATAGGAAGGGCAAGTGGATAGCAGCTCAAAGAGGTAACCAGTCACCACGTCGCTGCTTCTTGGCGGCTGTGAGAGGAGGCACAGGTCCTGTCCACACGGCTGTTTAGGTGAGTGAGTGGACGTCGTGCTTTTCTTGCTGGCTTCCTCCTCCTTTTCTGGATTGAGTGGTTTATTTGGTTCATGTGCCCATTGGACAGGATTATTTTTTAAGCATCACTGGTTCACATCAATAGAGACGTGAAAAGATTTTGAAGAGTCAGAGTGGAGTACCAGTGAGAACATGGACTTTGAAGGGAGCAAGACCAATTCAAAGCCCATTTTGAATCAAGCCCACAAGCTGCTTGCTCTTGAGCAATTGATTTGATATTGTGCCTGGGGCATAGTAAACACGCTCCAATTGCTTGTTGAATAAAGGAGTGGAAATATGTGTACACATCTGTATACTTTCTATTTACTTTCCTTTAGACTTCGGTTCCCACAAAAGGGATGCATGGGCTGCCGCTGGAAGGCCACGTTGGTAAGGAAGGGGTCAGGGCATAGGTCAAGGGACTGGGTGTGAGGCAGGATGGAGTGTATGTGTAGGTGTGGAAAAATCCCCAGCCCATCAAAGACTTCTGGTTTGCTTTGGTATTTCACTCAGATGAGGAAGTGTAAACAGAGGGCTCTGTCGGGTTATGACTTTTAAAGGCTAAGCCACCTATTTCAGGAATCAGGTGGCTCATGTTTTGACACTGGTCTCCCCCACTGAGAGGTATGAAACCTCTCAGGTGCAACATTCTAGCGTTTAGATTTCTACTCATGATTCTGACTCAGGGCAAACAAACCAGAGGAATTACCTGGGGCTGACAGGTTGTGCATGAAGATGGCCTCCTTCCTGGAGACAGAAGGCAGGGAGCTCCCTCTCTCTCAAGTCAACGGGGTGCTGTTCCCCCGACATGTCACCGTCACAGGGGAATTTGTGTGTATTGCTCCAGAAGGTTACTTGACATAAACCTTTTGTTAAGGTTTCCCTTGATTACACATCTGCTGAACTCAGCCTCTCCAAACCGCAAACTCTGGTGTTCATGATGTTTAACGCACACAAATCTCACTTTGCTACAAACTGATTGGAATTCATAGCATTGCACTGGTCTAGACCAACAGGTTTTATTAGGCAGCTTTGATTATCCGTACAACCTTCTCCCTGCCCGCTCCCCTGCTTCCATCCTGTGCACTGCTTAACAAGATGAAATGAGATGAGGCATGAGAAAGAAAGTGTTATTTAAAGGCAAAGTGCTGTGCACATGTCAGAATAATAATGTGCTGATTTACTTAGCTACCTATATTAGCCTATAATTTGGTCCCAAACGCAAATGGCCCTTGGCAAAAAGGTCTTTAGAATCAGTTTTTTTTTTCTCCTTTTTAAACTTGACGATCAACTAGGCCATCTTTATGCACAACCTGTCAGCCCCAGGTAATTCCTCTGGTTTGTTTGCCCTGAGTCAGACTCATGAGCAGAAATCTAAACGCTATAATGTTGCACCTGAGAGGTTTCATATCTCTCAGTGGGGGAGACCAGTGTCAAAACACGAGCCACCTGATTCCTGAAATAGGTGGCTTAGCCTTTAAAAGTCATAACCGGACAGAGCGTGTGTTTTGTCTGGTTTGACACTTGGTTCCTTTGGGTTCTCACTGCAGCAGATTGGACTAGCTCACATCCGGTTTTATAGAATTTCTATCTTCACTGCATCTGTAGCCTGGCTCAAAAGTCGAAGTTCTGAAGTGTGAGATCACCATCCCACCTGAGCCGTGGACAATAGCGTGTCTAAGAGAGGACATGACATGTACTCCATTTTCATGACATTCCTTGAACCATTTGATATAGCTCATTTGTCATTTTATTCCCTGAAAAAACATTTGATAAGTCTATGTACTCTGCTGTGGGCTCTCATGGCTCAAGGAAAGATTATTTTTTTAATTTTAATTATTTCTCAGAATTAAAATGTAAAAATGTTGAAGATGAAATAGATAAGATAGTAAACTTTTAATGAATCTCATGGAGCAGGAACCACAGATTATAATTTAAACATTGATTGAGCTATTGAATTATGATTCAACATCAACGAATGATATTCAAGCATTCATTCAAAAGGATTGAATTATAATTCAAACATAAGTGTGGTGCAAATTAGTCAGGACCCACCAGACACACTCCAGGTTAAGAATTCTTCTGAGAACACGAATCTGGGCTCAGAATTTCTTTGTGGGTCCTTCCTTGATCCAAGTGCGGCCCCCATACAGGTGCCGTGGTAGTAACCGAATCAGCAGTTTCTCTAAAACGTCAGGCGAGGCAGCCCTGCCGTGGGGACGCTTTTGAAGGCACTAGTGCAAAGGGGAAAGACGCATTCTCTCCATACTCGGGAGACCGCAACCGTGGCATGTGAGGGTGTCAGTGGGCTGGTGGCAGCACCAGCAGGTGACTGCAGTGCCTGAGAGCAGCAGCCATACCCAGTGGAGAAGGAGACTTGTGGACCATCCCTCTCGCTGGGGGTGGAGGTGGGGTGTGGAAGACTTTCTGGGGTCAGAGGGCAGGCAAGAGCCAGTGAAAGTTGTGTCTTTAGCATTAATGTGAATTTAGCCTGATGGAACTCTGGGAAATTTAGATTATATATACAACTGGAAATTAGAAGGGGAGGAAAAAAGAAAATAAATAATGAAAGAATGTAACTAACTCCTGTCCAGACCTTTCTTGCTTGCCCCAATCAAATGTTTTCAACTGCCTGTGAAACATGGCCATCTGGATATTCCTAAATTCACCATGTCATGAACCAAATTCATCATTTCTCCTCTTTCCCCTCAGATATCCCCATTTTTTTGTTTTGTTTTGTTCTTTATTTCTGTAAATGCCATCTTTATTTTTTAAGACATCCAGACTTGAAAATGAGTACACTGTGATTCTTCCCTATCTTTCATTCCTAACATCCAATCGGTTGATGAATGTCCTAGATATTACCTCTGGAAACTGACTTACACGTCTCTTTTTCACCCTATCACGTGGCTCTGCTTGAGATCAAGCCTTCATTTCCACCTGCTTGCCTGTTGTGAATAGCTTGCTAATTTGTCTCTGCCTTCTGCTCTCGGGGCTCTTCTACCCAATTTGTATACTGATGTTAGTCTCCCTTCCTGTAACACAACCCTTGTCATGTCACCCTCCTGCTTGACAACCATCAGGGGGTCTCATTCAACGAGTTAAACAGAAACTCCTTACTCAGATCTAAAACCCTCAAGAATGAGCTTCAATCTGCCCTTTAAATGCATCTCCAATCACCTCCTCTACTGTCAAACTCTACTCCAGTCACACCTGAATATGCCCTAAGCTCTTCTCTCTTAGAGTTACTTTCCATAATTTCATCCATCCTTTAAAGATCCACTTCAAATACAATCTCATTCATGAAATCTCTTCCAACCCCATAACCCCAACTGGGTATGAGCCTTCTGAGTATAGTGTTTTGTCTCAATATTATAGAGTATGGGTTTCTCCCAGTATTACTGCTATTTGTGTACTTGCCTTTGCTAAGAGGTTATATACCTGTGATGTTCCTGGTATTGTACTAGGCTTTTTATTTCTGTCATCTCATTTACATGTTAGGACTTCACATCAACTACATGGACTGCATAGCATCTCCATTTTATAATTGAGGAAACTGAGTTTGAATAACTTGCTCAAGGACAAATCCAGATCCATTTTACACCAAAGCACACACTTTCTCCGTTAGACTATGCTGCCTTTTTGTGGTCAAGGGCTCTCTCTTACTTACACATATGCCCCCTGCATTCTTGAAACAGTGGAGATGATGTGTATGTCGAGGACGGAGGAGGATGTAGGTGGGGAGCTGCCGGCAGTTATCCTGTACCATGCAGAGCCTGAGACAGAGGCTGAGATGGAGGAGCACTGAACCAAGAAAGGGAGAGGTCAGGTTTTGGTGACCTGACTTGAGTGTCTGCATCAACCCAGTCCTATCTTTGAACTAATCAGGTACATGAGCTGGTACAGTCCAGTATGAGTTGGATTTTCTGTTTAGTTGTTGAAAGTTACTAAGATGACAGAGCAGAAGAATGTTGTAGGCCTTGATTGCAACAAAGTATTTGACAAAATTTCTTAAAATAGGCTCATGAACAAGAGGCTGAATTGCAGGTTGTTTAATATATACTCAAATTACCTTTATGGAGATATATCGACCTGGAAAAGTTCTCTGTTGGTATTTCATAGGTTTCTAGTTAGAAGAAAATATAAATGAGCAAACGTGAACTCTTACAGACCTTGAAGATAATGCTCAGACGTTAGATACCCAAATTCGAGGTAGGTGGGAAGTGCTGCAACCAGCATGATTATGGATGATGCAAAGGAAGAAAGAACTGGGGTGTCCAGGTCAGAGGAGGAAGTCAGAGACTATGCGAAACCAGAGGGCGAGAGTAGGGGCAGGCAGCCCAGGCCAGAATCCCTAGAGGCAGCATTAGCGTTAAAACCAGTCAGATGTGGGTTCAAATCCTACCCTTGTCGATGAGGAACTGTGCAGCTTGCGGAACATTCCTTTCATCTCAGAGCCAGTTTGTCCACTGTAAAAAGGGGGAGGATGATACCCACCAACTGGGGGGTTTTTGAGGAGTACGTGGGGTAAGCCATGTGGAAGCATTTGGTACATAGCGGATGTTCAATACATGTGATTTGTTTTAAAGGTTATTATTTACTAGGAGTTGGCTAATAATTTACTGGAAACAGGGAGGGATGGTCAAGGACCTGTGAGGCAGGGGAGTGGGAACTAGCATGAGGAGGAATGAATAATTCTTTTTTTTTTAAAAGATTGGCACCTGAACTAACAACTGCTTCCAATCTTCTTCTTCGTCTTTTTTTTTTCCTGCTTTTTCTCCCCAAATCCCCTCAGTACATAGTTGTGTATCTTAATTGTGGCTCCTTCTTGTTGTGGCGTGTGGGACACTGCCTCAAAATGGCCTAACGAGTGGTGCCATGACCGTGCCCAGGATCCGAACCTGTGAAACCCTGGGCCACCGAAGCGGAGCTTGCGAACTTAACCACTTGGCCATGGGGCTGGCCCCAGGAATGAATAATTCTGAGGAGCACAGTCTTTCTCATCTAGGAACGATTTATTCCCTTACAGCATCTTCAGTGCTCTGGTTAGCACCTCGTAAGAAGGAAGGGATCAAGACAATATAGTCAAACTCAGCAGGGATAAACGTAAAGTTCCACATTAAAAAAAATCATGTAGGTGAATATAGGACATGGTAAAGAAGGTGGTTTAGTTCAATATAGCTTGATCAGAGTCCGCAGAGAGATGCAGTTTCTAAAGTCTTGGCATCTTTAGGGTGCTTTATAGAAGCAGAGGATGCGTGGCATAAGAATGATCAAGTAGCATACTGTTTGACCAAGAGCAATTTAGCTGAAAACAATGTGATCAATAGCACCTTCGTTAACACAATGATGTGGTTGAAATTGATATTTCCTTGTCACAGGTTTTTGGAACATTGGTAATTTTGGTGCCTAATTTTCAGCCAATTAATCATACTCTGCCTTGATTTTTATAGTGAAAAGGTAGAACGATGTGAATGTTAGTATTTGAATTCGTCATGGTTTTTAAGTATGTTTTTTATTTTAAAGAATACAAACTCATTATAGAAAAGATAGAAAATACAGAGAAACAAAAGAACAACAAACCCATGCTAAATTTCACCCGTCCGTAGGAAACCGTCTTGGCTTACATCATTGCAGGTCCTTTCCTCTGCATTCCATCTGTCTGATTAAGGAAGGGGCTGAGCTACAAGATACGTGTCATAGAAGCAGTTATTGTCTGAGAGCAAGGCTGATTTTATAATGTCTAAAATTTTTCTTTCTACTTTAGGATTCTAAGAAGGCAATACAATAAATGTCATTAAAATGCTCACTTGTGTATTGTTTATTTATGTTGAATTTGTAGGATTCAGCTGAAAAAGAACTTCTGGAAATTCCAGCTCTGATTTATAAGCCATTCTGTTGTTTTCCAAGGTGTTGGCTCCAATGCCTGTATTGATTTCTGTGCTTGAGGAAACCCACCCACATGCCAGCCTGAACCCCAGTGCGTTTGACATTTTCCCTTTTGGACAGCATCCAGCATAATGTAGCTCACTGGAAAAAATCTCCACGGTATGACTCAGCCGGTCATGCAAGCCTTTCTGTCTGTGGAATTCTTTAGTTCTCTTCTCGCATGAAAATGAGCCACATTATTTAAGGATAAACAAATCTGAAAGTGTTTCCAGTAACATCATTTTATGCATTGGCTGCTGAAGAGTCACTAAAAATTCTTGGCTAAGATCTTGCTTTCTACCTAAATGTTTCAGTAAATGCAGTTTTATTGAAATAGAATTTAGCTTTTCAAATTCTCCAACTTAGAATAGAAAATGATGCCCTGCTTCCGAAGAGGAGAATCCATGCTTTCTTTTTCCTTAAGCAGTCCCTAAATTATCCACCGTGGGAGCAGCCACACGTACGCATTTCATGCCCCCTCAAACTCTGTCATATGGAATCACTACCTATGGAAAGTCATATAAGGGACATGGCCTAATAAGGTCTGGAGTCTTCTTCCTTCGTTTCTGATAAATTCGAGGTAAACTTCCCAAGTAAATATGTGTATTGCCAGTACTTTTTGTTGGAAAATTATCATTTTTATGGAGCTGTGTTTTGGATCTGTTTTTAGAATTGTCAAAGGAGTTTTATTAGATGAACATTTGAGAAGTTTTTTAGGTCAGAGGGTTTTGCAACTAGGCAAGCTCTTCTAGAAGCTACTGACTGCTGTCATAATATTGACTGTATAAAAGGAAGGGACAACAGGACTGTAAAGCTTGAAACAGAAACAGAGAAAATGAGGATGGAGAAAGAAGTAAGCTAAGCTACAGAATATTTGGTCAGTAAATAATAGCAACAGTAGCTAAAGGTTTTGAGTGTCCACGTTATACGTGATGGACACTAGCTGAGGTGTTTCATATACACTGCCTTTTATAGCAACCCTGTAAGCTAAGCATTATCTTCTCTATTTTACAAACAAAAAAACTGAGGCTAAGAAGAGTGAAGGGTTTCAGGACTGTTGGCAGAGCTGAGATTGACAGTTTGTCCCATAATAAAGCTGACACTTCCTGCTGTACCATGTCTTCTCAGATGTGGCGTAATTAGAGCCAGGGAAAGACAAGGAATAAAAGAAGTGAAAAGCATTTAATAGAAATAGGATATATTTCTTTTTTATTTGAATGGATTTGTTTGAGCTTATTTACGAAATTCTTGATAGCAAGAAAGGAATTGGGTTGAACAGGCGAAGCGGAGCTGGGCTAGGAGTGAGAAAGCCCTTCCTGCCTTCGTGAATGGCAAGGTGTGTGGGCCAAACACTTCAGTGTCCTCTTTGAATTCTCTCTCTGTAACTCCTTTATCTAATCAGCCGGTTTCCTCTTTCAAAATCTCTAGAATGTGCTCATTGTTGAGAGGGCCTTCAACACTGCCCGTATGCCCAATAGTGACATTGTGAGAATAACAAAATGGTACCTTGCCTGGCCGATGACAAAGAGGGCGCTTTTCCTCCTCGTGCTGGGCCACCACACTTGGCCAGCAGACCATAGTCTGATTTTCAGCAACCGCTCCCCTCTTAGAAAAGTGCTGTGTGCAGCACACAACCTGCATGGACACATATGGCGGCCTTGTTCTTTTCCACCACCATTCTCTTCACCATGGTTCAAGTCACTATCATTTCTTCCTGGCAGTGTTCTCCTCATTCTTCCCCCACCTCCAATCTTGCCCTCCTTTGGTGCTTCCTCCACACAGCAGCTAATTTGCTTTCTGAAATACAACTCTGATCATGTCACCCCACCAACAACCCCACCGTATGTCCCCTTTGCCCTCAGTATGGAGTCCAGACTGTGGTGTAGCAAACACACTGTTCTTTCTCTGACCCTGCTGGCCTTTCTCCTCTCCTGTTACTGCTCTCCTCATGGTGTCTACTTGCCTGCAGTTCACTCGTACTCCCTCGTCTTTGATGTCTCTGCACCTTGAATACCCTTTTTACTCCTATCCTCGGGCCCTTTATCTAGCAGATTTCTACTTGTCCTTCAGAGCTCAGCTCAGACCTGGCCTCTGGGAAGCATTTCTGCCCGGTGAGCCTGAGCTGGGTGCCCCTCTGTGCCCACGCACACCTTCCTTCACTGAACCGTAGCACTTCAAGCACTGTGCTGTGCTTGTCTCTGCATCTGCCTTTTCCACACGGCAGTTGGCTTCTCCAGGACAGGAGCAATATCTCATTTACTATTGTAGCCCAGGGACCTACCATCATGCTTGACTCAACTGTCAGCTGCCAATGTAATTCAGTTAACTTTTCCAGAAAAAGTAAAGACAGGGATGAGGGAAGAAGAGTGGAAAGACAACCACTTTGTGGCTTTAGACGTTGATTACCTCTGTGACAACTCCTCTGGGAGGTTCTTGATCATCAGAAGTCCCCTTCTTTCTCCTTCTGGGATGGAATTGGAATTAGGACTATTTTCTTGCATCTGCTTCATTGGTGTAAAGTGACTCTGAAGGAATGTATCAATTAAGCAAAGAGCAAGCCACTAGAAATAGCTCTGACAGTGCTATTCTGAAAGAGCCTGCATTTGGAAAACTAATGGCATCTGAGTTGCTCTTTTTGGTGTCTCATACAGCCCTAAAACCGGGGGATGTGGCCTGGGGGAGGCCTGCAGGTGTGGTGGTTGTTTAAAACACCGAATTTTGGAATCTTCAGACATTCCTTTTAGGGGAAGAGTTATTGCCCACAGCAGAGTACTGGGTCTCAGCAGAGATTCATTTAGCTCTCCAGAGCTGGAAGATGCTTTTTTTTGGCCTTAGGAATAAGGATCTAAGTGGAAATAGGGTCCATTCAAATCCCTCATGATGCCCCCTTCACGTCTGAACCCCCAGGACAATCCTCCTGCTCTCAGCATGTTTAAAACTCACCCTCTGTCCTCCTAAAGGAGAGACCAGCAGCCGTGAAGCTGAAGAAGAGTAACTGACTTCTCCCCATTCAGCAAAGACTATTCTAACCCCAGGCACAGTGCGTGATAGAAGGCAATCACCTGAGACTCGTACACAGGAGAGGAAGACTTTTTTCAAGTCTTTCTTTTTTCCTTCGAATCTCATAACTTGCAGTTCTTTTTCTTTTTTGCCGTGTGTGTTTTCTCCCCAGAACAAGGGTCAACAAATGTCTCCCTGAGGAGCCAACAGTAAACATTTTAGGATTGGCTGGCCACGACAGTCTCTGTCATAATCACTCAGTCCCGCCACTGTAGTGCAAAAGCAGCCACAGACGATACGGAAATAAGAGGGCATAGTGTGCTTCAATAAAGCTGTATTTATGGACACTGAAATTGGAACTTCATATAATTGTCTTTGGTTGTGAAATATAACTTTTCTTTTGAGTTTTTTCCAATCATTTAGAAATGTAAAAACCATTCTTACTTCACAGACCATACACAAACAGGTGGCGAGCCTACAGGCCCGAGGGCGGTAATTTGTTGGCCCCTGCTCTAGAATGTCCCCTGGGGAGGGGCAGGACTGGATTTGTGCTTTCAGCCAGCATGTCTCCAACTTAATGTGCATGTGAATCACCCGGGAGCTCTGTGGACATGCAGACTCTGCTGTGCGAGCCTGCATTTCTAAACTGCCGCCAGGTGAGCCTGCTCTGTGAGCTCTGATCCCTGCCTGTGCCTTGAGTGGCAAGGCTTTGAAGGATCACATGATCAGAGAAGAGAGCCTGGACTGGAGAGAGCCTGGCTGAGGGTGGAGGCGAGAGCCGTAAAGATAGTTAGGACACTGTTGTAATGGGCTGGTAATGGGCTGTGATGGACTGATGAGGGCCCCTAATAAGGCAGGGACTGAGGTTGGAGGGGCAGACGGACTTGAAGGACTGTGGGAGGGGGCTCAGCAGGCCCTGGTTGCTGAGAGGACTTGAGAGCAGAGAGAGAGGGAGAAATTGCTGGTGACTCAAGGTTCTGTTGGGCAGTAGTGCCTTTCGCAGAAATCCCAGTAATCGCTATAGGACAAGGCACAAAGTAGGTGCTTAATTAGTATTTATTGAATAAACAGAAAGGCAGGGAGAAGAGTAGATGGGGTTGGAAGGGGATGGGAGATTGGAAGATAATGACCTCAGTCTGGGGTAGTCTGAATTTGATTCTGCAGAAACCAAGAGAAAGTAGCAAAAGCAGGTAATGTTTTGAAGGCAGAATGCTGGGTGGCAGCTGCTGGTTTGGCAGTGGGTGGTTCTCCATCAGCTGAGAGCTGGACCCAGACCAACAGCACTTCCAGCCAGGGAGAGCAGAAACTGCTGAAAACCCCGCTTCATTCCTTTTTCTTAGGGAAGGATTCACCTTGAGCTAACATCTGTTGCCAATCTTCCTCTTTTTTATTTTTCTCCCCAAAGTTCCCCAGTGCCTGGTTATATATCCTGGTTGTAAGTCCTTCTAGTTCTTCAATGTGAGCCACCACCACAGCATGGCAGCTGACAGACGGGCCGTGTGGTTCCATGACAGGGAACGGACCCTGGGCCACGTGAGACCACTGAACTTTAACCACTAGACCATCAGGGCTGGCCCCAAACCTCCCTTTCTTAGTGATCAAAAATGGGCTGGGGTCATTTGTCAGCTTGCAGGTGTTCTAATATAGATGTTTAACTTTATTCTTATTCTACAATAGGATTTTTGTTACAAAAAGCCATCAAGAAGTCAGAATTTGCTTGCAAACATTTTAAAGCTCTGGCCTAAGAATGAACTTCGTGTGAAAATTACACCATAAGGCCTATTGGCTCAGGTTTTCTCCTCCCTTATGTCTAATTTAGTTTGTTCTACTGAAGACACTAAACATCTTTCATGTATCAAAGAAGTGCTTCTTTACATAATATTATGTAGTACTTTCTCAGATGGAACAGGATTTCTTTCCTGGCTTTTTTTTAAACCCAATTTTACTTTCCCAAACTCTGATGAAAAAGGACTTAACTGAATTTTCTGGTGATCTGTTTGTCATTGTCCACAGAAAAATAAAACCCAACATACTCAGTGATGTTTAATCAACAGCCTCCTGAGTCTCCCTCTGTCTCTAGTCTCTCCCTCCTCTAATCAATTTTACGCAGTTGCCCAATTAATCTCTCGGAAGCATATCCTCAACCCTGTTACCTCCTCGTTCAGTAAACTTAGCTACTCTCCGTGGTCTACAAATGAAGTCCAGATGCTTCGGTCTGCTTTTCAATATACACCGTCATCTGATTTCCATATGCATTTCCAAAAGATTCCCTGGGATCACTTTCACCCACACCACCGATGACCAAGGTCAACTCGCAGCCCCTCGCAGCCCCGCCCTTTCTTGCCCCTGGGCCATTGCTGGTGCTGTGCCTCCCATCCCCACACTCCCCACAGCTCTCAACCCCGTGGTTCTTTGAGGTCCAGGTCAGACTTCCCGCTTCTCCATGAAGACTTTCTGATTTCTAAGTTGGAAATAATATATATATTTTTATTTTTTGAATTTCCAAAGCTCTTTATTTGTGCAGTAAGGGATAGCAGAAATAGTGTGAGTCTCTAGAGCACAAGCTCAAGGCAGGACTTAGTCCATTTTATTCATTGCTGCGTCCGTGGTGCCTAAGCAAGTGCCTAGAACATAGCAGGTGCTGAATAAATATCTGTTGAACAAATGAATGAGTGAATAAATGAAGGCACACATGTGTTTATGTAAGTTCAATGGTGTCAAACATGCAGATGCCTAGGACAAGATAGGTGCTTGATGTGTTAGCTTCCTTTCCCTTTATTCTCTCTCTTTTTTTTAAAGATTGGCACCTGAGCTAACAACTGTTGCCAATCTTCTTTTTTTCTTTTTGCTTTCTGCTTTTTCTCCCAAAATACCCCCAGGACATGGTTGTATATTTTTTAAGGTGGGTCCTTCTAGTTGTGGCATGTGGGATGCCTCCTCACATGGCCTGATGAGCAGTGCCATATCCGCACCCAGGATCCGAACTCGCGAAACCCTGGGCCACCGCAGCGTGGGAGCTTAACCGCTTGGCCATGGGGCCAGCCCCCCTTTATTCTCTGTTTTATGGAAGTTGTAAATTTCAGATATGTCTATTTCTACAGTGCCTGGACTAGTGTGAGAGGGAAGAGAAGTGACTCTATTGAGCCCCTTCCGCCTGTCAGATCCTGCCCTGGGCGCCCTCTATTCATATCTCATTTTATTTCTCCGCAGGAATTCTCTAAGGTAGGTGTTATTCTTTCCATCTTATGGATGGAGAAGCTAAAGCTCAGAGAAACTTGTCCACGGTCACAGATCGAATAAGTGGGCAGAGCAGTATTTTAAAGCCCAGTTTGTCTGACTCTAAAACTCATGCCCTTCACAACCATTTACACCAGTGTGAGTTATTAGCTAGTAAATTACAAAGCAGGATGCAAAACCCCGTTGACTTGACCTGAAAAATCCACATTCTTGCCACTGTACTGGGGTGCCTCTCACTGTGCCACTACCTAGCAAGTGCTTAAAGAATGAATTTTAAATTAATTAATTAATTTTTAAATAAATAAGTAAATAAATTTTAAAATAAACTAATGAATTACTAATGGAAAGAAACAAATGAATTACAGAACCAATGGATTAAGAATAAGCCATTTTCCTACTAGAGAATTGTGAGGTTGGAATGATGCCAGTTGGCTCAGAAGCACCAATTGCTTTTGCTCAAGGAACAAGGTGAGCTACAAAATGGAAATAAGCTCCAACTAACAGATTGTCCCTCCCTGCCATCGTGGGAGTCAAGAAGTTCTGCAGCGGTCACTGGACCCCGCACTCTTACTTACAGCCCCTGCCGCCTGCTCTCTCTAATGGGTATTGAGTGTTCTGCCTGCATAGATCCCTCTGCTAAGGGACGGGGTACAAGGATGGGCGAAATATGGCTCTTTAAGGACGTAATAGTTGAGAAGTCAACACAAGTGGGTAAATAGCACTCACAGTACTCAAAGGGCCTGACTGACGAGGACCTTGGAGGAACTGGATTAGGTAAGACACTGGAGGTGACGCCTTAGCTGAGTTCTGAAGAGTAAGTAGGCGTTAGTCAATTGAGGGATGGGGCAGGGGTGGGAAAGAAAGATGTCCTAGGGAGAAGGCACGACATATGGGAAGATCTGTGGGGAGAGAGACAGGGGCACATTTGGGGACCTGCAAGCAGTTCAATTTATGTTTGGAGTGCACAGAGAGAGGGAGAGAGTAGAGAGCGTGAAACTTTGGGGTAAAGTTAAGGAAGCTGGGCTTTATCGTAGTGGATATTTATATTGATTCTGGATGGGATTTAGTTTAGGGAATAAGAGAGGCACAAGGGAGCTAGAGAAAGGTAGAGGTCATGGACCAGGGAGGCCAGGAGAGATGGAAAAGCAATGAAGGCGGAGGAGGCTGATAATTTGAAGCTGCGGTTCAGAAGAGACTGAGCGTACACTGTGCCAGACTTCTCATTGCTCCACGTGTCACATGCTGGCCCAGAGCGGGAGTGAAACTCTAGAATTACTGATGGGACGTTGTTCAATGGCTTATTCTATTTTTCTCTCTATCCAGTCTTAACCAAGGACTTATAACATAAGAACAGTTTCTGAATCCTCTTTATTCAGAATCTTCTCCAGTAATTTTTCTCAAGAGTTAGTCTTTGTTAGAAACTGTGGAGCTGTGCTCGCTTCGGCAGCATGAATACTAGAATTGAAACTGCTGAGTTGAGCCAGGTGAATTCCTGACAGTACGAGTGAGGTCAAAACATTTGAGTCACAGAAGATCCAGAGGGCAGGTAGGCAACCAGGACGCCTCTGTGTTTGCCAGGTTGTCTAACAGGAGCTGAATGAAGAATAATTTTTCCTCCAGAGGCATATGGCCTTTATTTGGGGAGGACGCCTCCCCAGCATTCACTAGAACTTTATAGCGGGGAGAGCAATGCTCTTTTGGTTACAGATGAAGGGGAATTACTTGGTACTGTCATATCCTCTAGGGCAGCAAGGACAGCTTCACAAAAGAATGTCCTTTTGCCAGTAAAACAAAACAAAAGAACCCCCAAATGATGTGCTGGGGGAGTGCTGTGCATCAAACCTGTGTTTTGATTCCTTATAACTTACTGTTGATATTGTTCCTTTCAAGTTCCCGTACTTATAGGCTGTAGTGATCTGGAACATGGTTGACGTAGTACATTTGTTGTACTCGTATAGACAGCGCTTACATTGTGCCCCATGCAATTCTAAGAACATTCTATGTCAACTCATTTAATTCTTTTATAGTCCTATAAGGTAGGTACTATTGTTACCATCACCTCGAGTTTACAGATGAAGAAGCTGGTGCAGAGTAATATGTCCATGGTAAAAAGCTACTTAGTAGAGTTGAATTTTGAGCCCAGGAAATTTGGCTCCAGAGTCTATTTTTTTTTTTGAGGAAGATTAGCCCTGAGCTAACCCCAATCCTCCCCTTTTTGCTGAGGAAGACTGGCCCTGACCTAAGATCCGTGCCCATCTTCCTCTACTTTATACGTGGGACGCCTACCACAGCGTGGCTTGCCAAGTGGTGCCATGTCTGCACCCGGGATCTGAACTTGCGAACCCCGGGCTGCCGAAGCGGCACTGCGCCACTGGGCCAGCCTCCAGAGTCTATTCTTGAAACCAGGAATTCCTAAGTTTTGATGTCAAGTAGAAACACTAGGGACATGTGTTAAAATGCAGAATCCCAGGCTGCACTCTCCGAGATTCTGATTTAAGATGTCTGGGACGGGCCTGGGTATTTGCATTTTTAACAGGTGCTGCATGTGTTTATGATGAAAGTGTTCCTCAGAGCACACTTAGAGAAACACTGCCCCAAATCGTAACGCTAGCCTGTCTCTTGTTACAGCTACTGAAAGTCTGCTTGTCCTTGACTCCTTCTGACTATCCCAGTATACTGTTCAATGTAAACAAAAAAATAATGTGAAAATAAGGACATTTGAGAATCAGCTATCTATCCAACCATCTGTCCATCTATCATTTACCTATTATCTATATTTCTTACAATGTTGATTTTGTCTACATATATAAACTAGTTTTAAAAATTCTGTATGATACCCAGTGTCTCTGGATTAAATTTTTAGCCATTTGTTTCCTTGCCTCATGGATCCATTTCGCAATAAATTTGTGATAACTCTAAGAGGAGACAATCCTCTGCACCTTCATTGGGTCGTCTTGCCATCAAAAGGTGACATTCTTTTATAGCTCCAGTGCTGGAGCCAGAACCGATGTTTGCTGTGTGTTAGTCATCTTACAATGGCCTCTTAATGCATGCTGCTATGTTCGAGAATTTGACCTGACCTATGGCATCTGTCCATTCATTCAAAAATGTCTAGAGTTTCTTCTGAGTTTTACTGTACTTCTGTTAATTCTCTGCCGTGATTCTTACACAATTGTGATAAAAAGAAGTAGGGTGAATACTGAAATCAGTCCGGAATGATTGGTTGAACGGTACTATTTGGAATCTCATTTTTCCATCTGAAATAAAAGGGGTGTGTTTTTCAGTCTTACCTTTATCTAAATTTGGGTATTCAGAAGGCACATGGTTTCAGGTTAAAACTAAAATTCACATTCACTTGATAGAAAAACAGTAAAAAAATAAAATTAATTGAAAAATCTTCACCAGCTACAACTGAGCCCTCCAAGCTGATAAAGGTCCTAGACAGCCTTGTCCTCTCCCTCAAGGCCAATGGCCTTTGACCTATAATGGGGGACAGCCCCATTTCCTGGACCGACTCCTGTCTAGCTCTCTAACTGTAACTGACTGAATGAGAAAATGGTGTGAGAGACAGGAGCTTTGGCTTGGAAACAAATAGGAGAACTGGCTGAGATTAGTTAGAGACTGGAACAAAGGCACATTAACAAGAACGGGAGGGGCTCAGAAGGCTCAGTGCACTAAAAGAAGCAGCATCTAGAGCGTGAGAAGGAAAGGGAGGAATTTGCAGGAACAAAGGGTGAATTCCCTCCCAGCATCTCCTCTTCTCCAGTGGACTCTCAATCCCGCGTTGTAATCACTCTCTCTTCAGAAGCAGCTTTTCTCTTATTGCCTTTCTCTACGTGCCCCTATTTCAGAAGGTTTTGCACTTCTGGGCCTAAACACTATAGAAGGATCACTCATTTCCTCCAGTTTCCAACAGCAGGTTTGTACTATCTAGGCAGCCTGGGTGGATCTAACCCAACTCATAAACTTTCCAGTAAGGATACAATTATTTTTTATTTGTTCCTCCTCCTTAGATTGAGGGTGTGTGGTAGAAATAAACATTTTTCCATACAAAATAATTGACTTCTGCTTTTGACCAAGATGGAGAAACTGGGACCAAGTTAACCCTTCACCCCGAAATGAGAAAAAAAAAAAAACGCAAAATATGTGAAACAAAGGTTATTAAGACACTAGAGATCAGGCAAATTAAGGACAGTGATACCTGAGAGATGAGGATCAAGCAAGGTAAGCTCTAAAATTGCCCCAAATTACTGCTTTGAATGAATTTCCCAGTCGCCGTCAGGAAGGGGTTACTCAGGTGGGGCCAGTGGAGCCCATGAGCTGAGGAAACGGAGCTGAGAGGCTGGGAGACAAGCAGTTCAAGCCTGCAGGCAGAGTTCTTGGAGGAGAAGCTGCAGAGGAGAGAAGCTCAGAGACCTGCTGAGGAGCCCTTTCAGGTTTTAAGCAGAGTGTTGTTAAGCACATGAGTGTGAGAAAACTACTTTCGGCTGTGGAAAGAAATTTCCAGAATGATTAGAAGGAAAAAAGTTCCAGGAGCTCACATAGGACTGGAAAGAGTCCCTGTTGCCATCAGCCAGATTGGAAAACTTACAATTCATGGGGGCACTGCATAGAGTACTCCAAAAAATATTGCCTCAGTAGTGGGGAATAATTGGCCTAGGCAAAATGCTGCTCTAGTCCTGCCTAATTAACTTCAAAAATAGGACTTGAAAGTGTCAAACTGTTTCCAAATAATGTAACTGTGCCCCAGAACAAACTCAAAAATATTTATAGGAATGCAAAAATATTCTGAGCACACCATGGTAAAATTTAAAATGTATAGCATCTGTTAAGAAGTTACTCGGCATGCAAAGAAGTGGGAAGATGCGAGCCATCATGCAGACACCAAACCAGAACTGACGTAGATGTTAGAATTAGCAGACAAGGGCAATAAACAGTTATTATAACTGTATTTCATAGTCCAAGACCTAGAAGAAAGATGTTAAGTAGAGACCTGGAAGATAAAAGAGGTCCAAATTGAACTTGCAGAGCTGAAAACCAGAATGTCTTAGATGAAAAACACACTGTATGGGATTAACAGCAGATTAGACATTGCAAAAGACATGATTAATGAACTGGAAGACATTGCAATAGAAAGTATCCAAAATGAAAGATAAAACAAAAAAATAAAAAGTAAATAAATAAAGCATCAATGAACTATTAGAGAACTTCAAGAAGCTGAAAATATGTCTCTTTTTCCTATTATAATGGCTAAAATGAAAAAGACTGGGTATGCTGAATGTTGGCAGTTTCTTAAAAAACTATATGACCCATTCCACTTGCAGGCATTTGCCCAAGAGAAATAAAGTCATGTGTCCACACAAAGACCTCTTCATAAATATTCATAGAAGCTTTATCTGTAATAGCCCAAACTGGAAACAACCTAAATATCCATTAATAGGCAAATGGATGGTATATTGATCAATTTGTATAGTATATCCATAAAATGAACACTACTCATCAACAAAAAGGAAAGGTGTTAGACAAACAAGAGTACATACTGTATGATTTCATTTATTTAAAATTCTAGAAAATGCAAAGTAATCTACAGTGACAGGAAGCAGATGAGTGGTTGTCTGAGTCCAGGGCAAAGATAAAGGTGGCAGATCAGGGTGATAAGGAGGGATTTAAGAGGGGCATGGGAAACTCTTGGGGCAATGGATATATTCATTTTCTTGGTTGTACTGATGGTTTTGTGGGTGTGTATACATATATATATATACATGTGTCAAAATTTAACAAACTGTACACTTTAAATGTATCATTTATTGCATGCCAGTTATATATATAATAAACCTGTTAAAAAATAAGTAATTCTTTCCCAACTATGAACAGTATACCTTATACAGAAGACTCTAGAATCACTTAATAATAAGATAAAATGGGAAATATTTTATTCCTCAATAATTGGTAAGAGAGAAGTTTCCTTTAAGTCCAAACCCATTGTCTAGAATCTGGACCTTGGCGAGCTGAGAAGGAACTAGAGGCACAGTCTAGAGGCTTTGGCCGGCCACTGGGTGAGTACTCAGGAGACACTCTCGGGGCCATCTTGAAGGGGATAGCCACTGAAGGGACAGAACCGAGAAAGTGTTGTGCCAGGAGGGAGGAGACTAGAATAGACCAGAGAAGAAATGGAGAGGATTGTGAACTTGAGAAGAAGCAGTCAGGATGCCACGTGAGAAGAGCTAGAAGAATCTGAAGGTCAGTGAAAGGAGGCCAAGAGGATGAATGGGATTAAACCGAGGTGGAAAGAGGCAAATTCAGGCCCAGGTGAAAATGGAAGTGCTGGGTGAGTCCCCCCTTTGGATTCTGGTCAATATTTAACGTGCTCTGTTGGTGCAAGGCAAAGCCTAGAAGAAAAGAAACACACTAACTCGACAGTTGTAAGTCATTACATAATTAATAAAAATCCTTTTCTTTTATAGGTTATGTCAACATCCAGGTTGAAACCCCTGATGGATGTGGTAGAAAAGAAAAGGAATCTAAAATTTCTTTATCTAAACATCAGTGGAAGGAGGTACTCAGAAAGAGTGTTTTCAGGACCACCACAGGGTCCCACCAAGCTATTTCCATTGGTCTGGGCTGTGAAATAGAAGAGTTTTAGTCTACGTATGTCAGCTGCCACTTGGCAAAGGTGTGTGGTTAGGTGCGATATTTTGTTAGTAAGCCTTTATATTTGCATAGCATTTTAGAATTCATAAAATTCTTTCATGTATATTTTGATCATGTAGAGATCCCATTTTCATTAGTGATTAATTATTACACTGACAAAGACTAAAGTTATTAATTTATAACAAATACTTTGTGAAGTAAATTTCATGGTAGGCAGAATAACAAGAAAAATTCACTGTGGGTCACTAGCTGGGTTTAGAAATCATCAAAGCAGAACTTTTATTAAGGTACTTTAGAAATGATTAGACCTGTACTGTCCAATATGGTAGCCACTAGCCACATGTTTGTTTTAAATTTAAAATGATTAAAAATAAATAAAATTAAAAAATTCAGTTCTTCGGTCATAGTATCCGCATTTAACGTGCTGTTCGATATGGCTAGTGGCTGCCATATTGGATAGCACAAAAACAGAACATTTGCAGAAAGTCCTACTGGACGGTGCTGATCTAGGAAAAGTCCCTCCCACCTTCAGTGGCTGAGTTTCAGTGAAGAGTTGAGGAATTTGAGGCTCAGAAAGGTTAAATGATTTATACAAAGTCACACAAGGAGAGCCTGAAATGAAAATGAACCCAAATCTCCTCACTTCTGTAGGAGTGATCATTTCAGCACCTCACACGGCCAAATTTCACCAGTGTGTCTGCTCTTGACTAGGAGAGGCTGGATACCCCAAACTGGCAAATAATCCAGCACTCGTTTAGTTTTTTATTTGTATTCTACACGTATATTTCAAGTTAGGCAGAGCTAAAGCCCAGAAACTTCACTTCAAACAAAATAATGGTGTCACACTATGAAGACATGATCTGGAGAGCTTCCCAATTTCTCTACTCTGTCCCTTTACTCAGTTCCTCGTTCAACCCACTCTATTCCGCGCTGGGACCAGACAGTTCGTTCTTAGGTTAACAGGAAAACAGGCAGAGCTGCCTCCTCTTAAAACATTCCTGGAGCGCCAGGTGGTAAAGGGCTCGGATTTTCCAAGGTTGCTCAGCAGGGCTTTGAAAATTAAAGAGCCTAGATGAGATGTGGGGAAAGCAAGCAACTACATTTGAGAAGGAACAGCCTTTCAACTGCGTGAATTCTTGATGAGACAGCAAAGTGAGTCATTAAACAGTGGGCTGTCAATGAAGCTGAGACCCAGATTTGCCTTGGATCAGCTGCACTGCAGTAACTTCACCACTCAAAGAAACCATGGGCAGACCCTTGGTGAACGCTTGGACTTGCTTCTGTTACAGGCTCACATCCTTATTTTTCTGAAAACAGGTAGACAAAGGAGTAGATACATATTGAAGAGTTGCTGATGAAATTCAAGGGCTCTTCAAAAAAACATCTCATTATGCAGGGGCATTTTGGAGGCTCAATGCTTTCTAGTCCTTTTACTGGCCTCGAGGAAAAGTGATCATTTCCATATTTGAATTTGGTAAAAGTTGTTTTTCCTGGGTCCCTGTTAAGTTTCATCCAGCTTTTGGCAGGAATGGCCTTCTTGGACCCTGTGGGAGTGCTGGCTGACTGTCCCGTCTTCCACAGTGCAACAACTGTTCTATAGAATTCTGGGAGAGCAGCCTATTTTTGACGCTAGAGGATGCGTGACATGTCATTAACCTTCAAAACTGGCTCTGCACAAGAGTATTGTCAACAGATGGTGACTGTGAGATTCTCTCTCTCCTCTCCCTGCCTTCCTCCTGCATCCCCAGGATATGTTCTGGCACAGAACGCTCATTGGTTTCAAAAGGAAATTTGTGTGTGAGCGGACATTGCGGAATGTGGAACAAACACTGGAGTAAGATTTCTTTTATTTATTATGAGGATTATAGAAATTGAATGGGCAGAATAAACTACCAGTAGTGTTCATATGCAAAGACAAGCCAACGGTGATGAAATGAACATCTCTGCTGACAGGCTGGCTGTTGAGCATCAGGGAAGGGTGGCTGGGGCACCGGCTGGAAGAGCGGGAAGCCAGCATTGGAGTGAGGATTTGGGTCTAGCCATTTAACTTTCAAAGCTGTCATTTTTCCTGTTTCCTTTTCATCAGTGGACATCAATAGTAATTAGGACATTAATTATCAACCAACCCAAAAAATGTATCCTTGAAAAGAAGAAGTTGACTAATTCATTCAGCAAATATGTGCAGGGTGTTTACAATGTACCAGCACTATGCTAGGGTCTAGGGATAAAAGCTGGTCTGGAGGAGGCGGGTTGGTAAACAGATAATTATTATACAGCTCTGATAATTCCCCAAGAAGCACAGCTGAGGAGGGGAGACGTCTGCAGCCTACGACACAGGGACCCCAGAGGGTTCAGTTGCAGAGGCATGAAAAACCACGTGGGGAATGTGTCACACCTTCCCAAAGCATCAGTTTTATTTGATTGCAAATTTAAAATGTTTATCTTAAGATAAAAGATACGTTAAAAAGTGGAAATAAATTTTCAAGTAAATTTCTTTCATTTAGCCCAGATACTGGTTCATTTTCCATTCTCCTAATGAAGACTTTGCGGGAAAAGTTTGAGATCATTGGCCTAGGGCATAATTATCAGCTTTTTGTACAGGAGTCACTAAAGCCTTCATAGGCCCTTTCGTGCCACTTTGCCCTCAGAGATAGAAGTATCAGCATCCTACTATTCTGCACGCATGGGGTACTATGTAGTTTACAAAGTGCGTTTGATGGATTTTGAACCCCACGGTTGACCAGCACCACGTTACCATCAGTGCACCATCACCACGTTAGCAATGAGGAAACTGAAGTTCTATGAGATTAACTCCTTTCAGGGAAAGTCACAGAGCTGGTAAGTGACAGACTCAAACTTCACTTTGGGTTTTCTGAGACCAAATCCAGTATTCTTTCTACTAAACTGTACTGCCTCTCTTTTCAATAATTAAAAATTAGATGACCTAGGTCAAGAATCTCTAGCCTTTTTGTGGCTTATATCCATTTTCTTATTATCTCTTTAAGAATGCAGAGTCTAAGTGAGGAGGAACAGACGTTGGATAATGCTGACATAAAGGTCCTGAGAGGCTGAGGGAGCCGGAATGCTCTGTTTCACATCTGGGAAATCTCAGGAAAGATGGCGTGGAAATTAACGAAGGGGCAGCTTGGTTAAGTAGGGAGTGTAATGGTGACAATTTAGGGATCTATCGTCAAAGATTTCAAGATTTGTTGCTACATTTTGGTTCACTGGTTAGGTGGCCTTGACGCACATTGTACTCATTGTTCTCCCATTGATGCCTCATGACCTTGTTTTGACATTTCCATCCATCAAAACTGTAGTATAATACCGTATAAACTAGCTAACGTTGCTGAAATTTTGGAAGGATGTAACATCAGGAAAATGTTTAAGACTCTCCATCTTAAATTAGGTAATCTGGAAGCACTATGGACCAGGTTGATGCTTACTGAAAAATAAATAAACCTAAAATATATATTACTTGTAATGCTAAATTCCTGAATTGTTCATATATCTTTCATGTGTACCTCTTTCATCAGATTAAATACAGCATTTGCTTATGACAATTGCAGACTTGATTAAAATCATACACTCTGTTTCAAAATTTAAAAATTAAACGGCTGAGACTAAGAAGTGACAAAGCTGAGGGAAGTCGAGGTATGCCTGCCAATTATTGTTGGCAGGAAATGGGATGACTCAGCCTGAACATGTGCTTTCATTGCTTGGGACAATGGGGCATGATGACAATGTTCAACTTATTGACTATTGAGGACGTTTATGTCACCCAGTTGGTAGGAGACTGTTGAAATGCAACCACAGACTAACAAGAATATTGAAGTGACCCAATGTTTCCATGTAAGAAAACTGAGGATAAACAGGAAAAAGACACGACTGTTTCAGAATAATCAACACATGTGCCATGTACTAAAAGAGACTGTGTGTGATGGATCCCAGGAAAGTAGAAGTGGAGAAATTCCAGGAGTTAGGAAGAAAACGTAATATTGCCAGTGGGAGGCATGACCCATTGCCCAGAGGGGGGACTAGGATTAGCTGCTGGGGAGAAGTAAACAAGCGCATTGTGGTTGCAGGAGAAGGGGGACTTTTCTGAAGTTCTTCCAAATGTGACCCTAAGGTATCATCTGCTGTCTGGTGTCTCATCCTGTAAAAATATCTGAAAAATAGAGAGCGGAAAAGGAATTAACTTGGCTTGACCTCCATGAACTGGCCCAGCGTTACTGAGAAACTTAAAAGGGTTTGGAGGTGTGTGTGGGCAGGAGATTTATGGGAAATATCTGCACTTTTCACTCAATATGGCTGCGAATCTAAAACTGCTGTCAAAAATAATCTATTTTTTTTAAAAAAAGGGACTCAGTGTCGTTGACAAAGTGCCAGTGATCAGCGCGATCCTGGTTGGCCAGAGGATGTTCGCCGAAGCTCGATTCGACCTCACTGGCTCTGTAAGCTGGGGTAGGTTTTTGTCTTAATGACACGGTTCCCCAGATTGTCCTCAAGATGTTTTCCAGCTGGAAAATGCTGTGATTCACATGAGGAGAAATATCTGTGTACATGCGACAGTCTCGGAGGGAAGCACAGTTTTGCCAACAGAAACATACCTTGAGTCATTTTGCCTTTTCCCAGGGGAAATCTGCTCTGTTATCGGAGGTTTGCAGTAACAGGTGTTCTGTTGGGGGTGGGGCACGAACTGAAGGAAGTGGTCACTGTGCTGGGGACAGGGGATCTAGATGGGGGATTAGCCACGAAGGTTGTGCTGGGGTCATTTTTCACCGTAACCTTACCCGTACCGTCCACAGGGAGATCCTAGGTTTGCGTTTTCTCGTTCGACTTGCAGCCCAGAAAGTGTTTGTTCACTTGGGGCCCCCTTCATAAAGAGCGCCACGTTAGTCCAGAATTGTGCATGGAAGACACAGAGGTGGGGCACCGGAGTCCCGTGGTTTGTTCTACAGCCATGTGCATGTTGCACCTCCTCCGGAGTCTGCAAGAACGCAGGCAGAAGATGTCCTTTAAGGCATGCCTGTTTTTTCCTGTGTACATCCCTAATGACACTGGGTGAAAACCGCAGGAAAATGATGCAGCATCGAGTAACGCCAAAGCAAAGGGAGCCTTTTGTAACAAGTCCCTGCAGCAATGTTGGCCTGTCTTGAAATGTTCTCCCCTTTCGTTCTCTCAAACACTGCAGCATCTCTTTGTGAGCCAGTGGAGCTTTTCGTTTGGAATTATGACACTGCAGGCAGCTATACGGAAGAAAATCTTTGACCTCAGCTTTCAGAAATCTCCGTTAGGCAGATCCTTTTTCTTTTTGGAACAGACCTTTGCCTATTTGGAGGGGGTGTGTTCTTGACAACTGCTCTTCCCAAATGCACTGCATTGTAATTCAACTCCCAGTAACTTGCCTAGCTTTTGACATCACCAGATTGGAGGGACGAGCACTTCCGCCTGAGGCTCTGGCCACAGAAGTGAGTATGCAGAGCAGAGCTCTGCTGCAGCCTCTCTGGGGCCCTCGCCTCCCAAAGCCTCATTTCACTTCTTGTGTTAGAGCTGCTTGTAGAGACCATTGGGTAGCACAAGAAACAGATGTTGGTTTCTTGACTCAAATCTCCAAAGTTTCACAGCATAGGAATGCTGGTATTTATGTGGCATTTACCTTACAGTTCCTAGGATGATCTTGATTTTAGATTATTTTTCTCGGTCTTTGATGCTGAAAATCTACTTTTTTATTTATATCCATGGTCTCAGACTTCAGTGCACATTGGCATCATCTGGAGGTGCCCTTCACCCAGAGATTCTGATTTGAAAGATCTGAAGGGGACCAGACAGTTTTATTGATGTTTAACTCTTTTTGTTAAGTTGTCACATACCCATAGGAAACTGCTCCCACCTTAACTGCACAGTTCAGTGAATTCTTTTAAGACTTTATTTTTTTTAGAGCAGTTTTAGGTTTACAACAAAAATGAGAGGGAGATACAGAGATTTCTGATATACCCCTGCCCCCCACACATTCATATCCTCCCCCGTTATCAACATCACTCACCAGAAGGGTACACGTTTTACCAAGGATGAACCTACACTGACACATCATAATCACCCAAGTCCATATTTACCTAGGGTTCACTCTTACTGTTGTATATTCTGTGGGTTTGGATCGATGTATAATGACACATATCCATCATTATAATATCATACAGAGTATTTTCACTCCTTTATTTATCCTCCCCTACCCCTCGGGCAACCACTGATCTTTTTATTGTCTTCATAGTTTTACCTTTTCCAGAACATCATATTGTTGAAATCCTATAGTGTGTAGCCTTTTTAGATTGGCTTCTTTCACTCAATAATATGCAGTTAAGATTCCTCCATGTCTTTCCATGACTTGATAGCTCATTTCTTTTCAGCACTGAATAATATTCCATTGTCTGGATGTGCCACAGGTTATCCATTCACCTACTGAAGGACGTCTCAGTTGCTTCCAAGTTTGGGCGATTATGCATAATGCTGCTATGAACATCCACATGCAGGTCTTTGTGTGGACATGAGTTTGCAACTCCTTTGAGTAAATACCAAGGAGCATGATTGCTGGATCATATAGTAAGACTATGTTTAGTTTTATAAGAAACCACCAAACTGTCTTCCAAAGGGGTGGTACCACTTTGCATTCCCACCAGCAGTGTGTAAGTGTTCCTGTTACTCCACATCCTCACCAGCATTTGGTGTTGTCAGTGTTCCAGATTTTGATCATTCTAATGGGTGGACAGTGGTGTCTCACTGTTGTTTTAATTTGCATTTCCTGATGACAAATTATGTGGAGAATCTTTTCATATGCTTATTTGCCATCTGTGTATCTTCTTTGATGAGGTGTCTGTTAAGGTCTCTGGCCCATTTTTAATCAGATTTTTGTTTGCTTATTGTTGAGTTTTAAGAGTTCTTTGTATATTTTAGGAAATAGTCCTTTGTCAGATGTGTCTTTTGCAGATATCTTCTCCCCATCTGTGTCTTGCCTTCTAATTCTTTTGATATTGTCTTTAGCAGAGCAGAGGTTTTTAATTTTAATGAAGTCTAGCTTATCAATTGTTTCTTTCATGGGTCTGGTCTTTGGTATTGCATCTAAAAAAGCATCACAATATCTGGGGGTGGTTTCCACTTGCGAGGCTCTGCTCTAGTACGTGGTGACTCCCTGCATTCGCCTGTCTGTCTCTCCAATCTTGGGGACAGCGGTTTGCCCTGTGTCCTCCCCTGTCTTATGGATCAGAGAAGAGGTGTTGAGTTTTCAGTCTGTTTGGCTTTTTGCTTGTTATTAGGATGGATTGGCGATTTCCAAGCTTCTTACATGGCGAATCAGAACCGGAAGTCCCTCAATTCAGTGAATTTTTACATATGTATGCATCTGTATAGCCACCACCCAGATAAAGCTGTGGAAAATTCTAACACTCCAGAATGTTTGCTCATGCCCTTCCCAGGCCAACGCTACCCCACCCTACCCAGAGATAACTACCATTTTAATGATTCCAAGATTCTGCTCAAGGCATGGGGACAAATATGCTTTTCTTCATCTTTTGAAAATCAGTGGATTTACTAACATGGTCTGGAAAAACTCACCTGCAGTTCTGAGGCTGAAACTAGTAGAAATAGTTACATAATGAATAAACTTTATACTCCTGTCAAATTCACCTTTGAGAGATTTAGGAAACCCCAAAGCCCAGTGGAGGCTGCCAGTCACAGAAAGGTGTGCCTGGAAGGTGACAAGTGAAAAAGGAAACTGTCGCCCTTTCAGCTGGACTGTGGTTTGCCTGTCATGATGCTAGAGTGTTCGCTGGTGTCTTAGGAAAACAATCTTGAAGGTAGGGAGTTTTAATGTCTGTCAAGCACTGTTATCCAGGCAAAAGGTGTATTGACTCCATAAAACTTATTTCTTTAGCTAGAAACAGTAATAATTAATTTTGAGCATCTTAATCAATGCTCACAACAACACTCAACACTATTAAGATAAACTTTTATCCCAGAAAACCAGTATCAGTTCTTTGGATAGGAATATAATTATGCTGAACATTTACTGAACATTTCCCATGTGCCAATCATTGTGGTTAATGCTTTAAATGGACTGCCTTTTTTTCTTAATTTCCATATTCAGAAGAGGGAAATAAGCTTTGGTGAGCTTTCCCAAGCAGCTGGTAGGTGGTAGATGAGCTTGGAACCCAACTCCAATCTCACCGAGATCCTAATCACTTAGCTTCTGTGCTGGACTGATTCTCTAGAGAAATACACCCATTTATTTCTTAGCTTGGTGGAACTCTGATGTCTTGAAATTATGCAACTTCCTTGGTTTTAATTTAAGCCTTTTGATGGATAATTTGGAGGTCTGAGTCTTCATGCCCACCAGAAGGCATAAACTTCTGCCAGGAGATAACCTCCAACATAGATTCATAAATTGCCATTCTGGTTTATACATCAGAATTTTATGAGTTGGGTCAGTGTGTAGATGGACCTTGAAAGGGCTGAACAGCTCTGTGTATGATAAAAATTAATCTTGGTAATTATGTACCAGATAATCTTGTAACCATGATAATCCATGATAAAAATTAAGTTTCAGAATTTGAAGCCCTGAGGATAATCCCTGACCCAGGATAATTCTGCCATGGCGTCATCAGTAAACTCAGCCCCGTCTCCTATCAGCCCCTCCACAGGCTTTATTCCTTCAGCCCCACAGGAGTTTCTGTCCTAAAGGATTTATACACTTAGTTTTGCTTACTTTACTTGAAAATCTCAAAGAAGGAATATATATTCAAGAGAAATATGTATTCTTTCTTTGCTATTGCCATTAAAATATACATACAATGATGGTGAATATTAGAATTTAAAGGTCTAGTTCCACTGTTTTTTTGGTTGTACCATAAATTTTAGTGAGAAAAAATCAACTCAAAGATATTTTCCAAGGCAGGTCTGATTTCTCCTAGAAATGGGAGTTACAGGTTCGATAATCTCCATTTATGAATAATTCCATTTCCTTTTGCTTATTTATAGTAAGCAGAATCCAAGCGTATTCTCCGAAATGGTTGGCCAATACCAGACTTCTTTTGCTTTGTAATCACTTTTTTTTTTTTTTTTTGGTGAGGAGGAGTGGCCCTGAGCTAACATCTATGCCAATCTTCCTTTTTTTTACATGGGATGCTGCCACAGTGTGGCTTGACAAGTGGTGCTAGATCCACAACCAGGAGCCGAATCTGCCAACATTGGGCTGCTGAAGCGGAGCATGAACTTAGCCACTATGCCACTGGGCCGGCCCCTGCAATCACATTTAAGTACAGAGCACACCTCGTGCTTTTTAGATATCTCTGTTATCATTCAGAGAGGAGGAACAAATACTCTTTTCACTTTAACACCTTCCCGTAGCTTTAACCTTGAACTTCATCTATGGGATCTGGCCTTCATCAGTATAAAGGCACTTTGATTTCAATGCTGGCAGTAATTCTATAGCATGGGGACACTAATTCTTATGGGTCTATCCAGATTAAGGTAAAAGCACTCCTGTGGCCTGTGAAGTAATGTAACAGGGACTTGTGAGCCCCTATATCCATTTAGAATTTATTTGGCCATCTAGCTATTATTCCACTAGAATATATGTTCCATGAGTACTGAGATTTTTATCTATTTTTGATTACTCTGTGTTCCCTAGTATCTGGCACATAATAAGTGCTCAATAAATATTTATTGAATGACTTCATCCATCCATTCATCCATCCATACATCCATCCATACATCCATCCACCCATCCATCCAATGTTTACTCCACTTCTGCTAAGGTACATGCATCTTTAAGTGCAAAGAAGGCAAAATATTGGCTTCCCTAAGATGACTAAAATGCAGCTGCCCTGACCTCTCATTTCACATAGCTCTGGTTCAGCTGAGTGCTAAAGGATAGCAGACTGCTGCATTGTTTTTCCATATTTAACCATCCTGCTGCCCAAGAAAATAGTTACTCTTCTGACATAGATCATTTAAGCAACCGTACATTTGTTAAACAGCAGTTTTTGTAACTTTCAATCAGCAGCACCAGATTGTTCTTTTAATTCCAGCTTTCATTCATGGAAATACCAATTCATCTGTTTTATTCAATAATCAAGGGATTAATTTGCCCCTGAAATGGGTTTGATTTACTAATAAGATAGACAAGGCACGAACAGAGGAATTCATCTTTTTTGTTTGTTTGTTTGTTGTTTTGTTGTTGTTTGCTTGTTTTCAGGTGTGCATCGTAATATATTTCAAATTCTGTGTAGATTACATCATGTTCCCCACCCGAAAACTAATTATAATCCATCACCACACACATGTGCCAATCACCCCTTTCGTCCTCCCCTCTCCCCCCTTCCCCTCTGGTAACCACCAATCCAACCCCTGTTGCTCTGTGTTTGTTTGTTGTTGTTTTTATCTTCTACTTATAAGTGAAATCATACGGTATTTGACTTTCTCCCTCTGACTTATTTCGCTCAGCATAATACCCTCAAGGTCCATCCATGTTGTCACAAATGGCCGGATTTCGTCATTTCTTATGGCTGAGTAGTAGTCCATCATGTATAAATAACACATCTTCTTTATCCATTCGCCCCTTGATGGGCACCTACATTGATTCCAAGTCTTGGCTATTGTGAATAATGCTGCAATGAACATAGGGGTGCAGGTATCTTTATGCCTTTGTGTTTTCAAGTTCTTTGGATAAATGCCCAGCAGTGGGATAGCTGGATCATATGGTAGATCTATCCTTAATTTTCTGAGGATACTCCATACTGCTTTCCATAGTGGCTGCACCAGTTTGCACTCCCATCAGCAGTGTACAAGGGTTCCCTTCTATCCACATCCTCTCCAACAATTGTTTCCTGTCTTGTTAATTATAGCCATTCTGACTGGAGTGAGGTGATATCTCATTGTAGTTTTACTTGCATTTCCCTGATAGCTAATGATGTTGAGCATCTTTTCATATGCCTGTTGGCCATCCGTATATCTTCTTTGGAGAAATCTCTGTTCAGATCTTTTGCACATTTTTTAATTGGGTTGTTGGTTTTTCTGTTGTCGAGACGTATGAGTTCTTCGCATATTTTGGACATTAACCCCTTATCTGATATGTGGTTTGCAAATATCTTCTCCCAACTGTTAGGCTGTCTTTTTGTTTTGTTGATGGTTTCCTTTGCTGTGCAGAAGCTTTTTAGTTTGATGTAGTCCCATTTGTTCATTTTTTCTTTTGTTTCCCTTGTCCGGTCAGACATGGAACTTGAAAATATGCTGCTCAGACCGATATCAAAGAGCGTACTGCCTGTGTTATCTTCTAGAAGTTTCATGGTTTCAGGTCTTACATTCAAGTCTTTAATCCATTTTGAGTTGATTTTTGTGCATGGTGTAAGATAATGGTCTACTTTCATTCTTTTGCACGTGGCTGTCCGGTTTTCCCAACACCATTTATTGAAGAGACTTCCCTTTCTCCATTGTATGTTCTTGGCTCCCTTGTCACATATTAGCTGTCCATAGATGTGTGGGTTTATTTCTGGACTCTCGATTCTGTTCCATTGATCTGTGTGTCTGTTTTTCTGCCAGTACCATGCTGTTTTGGTTACTATAGCTTTGTACTATATATACATATTTTAAAGACCTTTTATTTATTTATTTATTTTTTTGAGGAAGATTAGCCCTGAGCTAACATCTGCCAATCCTCCTCTTTTGGCTGAGGAAGACTGGCCCTGAGCTAACATCCGTGCCCATCTTCCTCTACTTTCTATGTGGGACGCCTACCACAGCATGGCTTGCCAAGCAGTGCTATATCTGCACCCGGGATCCGAACCAGCAAATCCCAGGCCACCGAAGCAGAACATGCACACTTAACCGCTGTGCCACCCGGCCGGCCGCTGTAGTATATTTCGAAATCAGGAAGTGTGATACCTCCAGCTTTGCTCTTTTTCCTCAGGATTCCTTCGGCTATTTGGGATCTTTTGTTGTTCCATATAAACTTCAGGATTCTTTGTTCTATTTCTGTGAAAAATGTCGTTGGCACTTTGATAGGGATTGTGTTGAATCTATAGGTTGCTTTAGGAAATATGGACATATTAACTATGTTAATTCTTCCAATCCAAGAGCATGGAATATCTTGCCATTTCTTTGTGTCATCTTCGATTTCTTTCAACAATGTTTTATAGTTTTCAGTGTACAGATTTTTCACCTCTTTGGTTAAGTTTATTCCTAGGTATTTTTTTCTTTTTGTTGCTATTGTAAATGGGGTTGTATTCTTAATGTCTCTTTCTGCTACTTCGTTGTTAGTGTATAGAAACACAACCGATTTTTCTATGTTGATTTTTTATCCTGCAACTTGACAGTATTCATTTATTGTTTCTAAAAGTTTTTTAGTGGATTCTTTAGGGTTTTCTATACATAAAATCATGCCATCAGCAAATAGTGACAGTTTCACTTCTTCTTTTCCAATGTGGATCCCTTTTATTTCTTTTTCTTGCCTGATTGCTCTGGCTAGGACTTCCAATACTATGTTAAATAAGAATGGTGACAGTGGGCATCCTTGTCTGGTTCCTCTTCTTAGAGGGATAGCTTTCAGTTTTTCTCCATTGATAATCATATGTGCTGTGGGTTTGTCATATATGGACTTTATTATGTTGAGAAATTTTCCTTTTATACCCATTTTATTTAGAGTTTTTATCATAAATGGATGCCGTATCTTGTCAAATGCTTTCTCTGCATCTATTGAGATGATCATGTGATTTTTATTCTTCATTTTGTTAATGTGGTGTATCACATTGATAGATTTGTGGATGTTGAACCATCTCTGCATCCCTGGAATAAAACCCACTTGATCATGATGTATGATCTTTTTAATGTACCGTTGTATTCAATTTGCTAGTATTTTGTTGAGGATTTTGCACTGAAGTTCATAAATGATATTGTCCTATAATTTTCTTCTTTTGTGTTGTCCTTGTCTGGTTTTGGTATTAGGATAATGTTGGCTTCGTAGAATGAGTTAGGAAGCCTCCCCTCCTCTTCAATTTTTTGGAAGAGTTTGAGAAGGATAGGTCTTAAGTCTTCTTTGAATGTTTGGTAGAATTCACCAGGGAAGCCATCTGGGCCTGGACTTTTATTTTTTGGGAGGTTTTTGATTGCTGTTTTGATCTCCTTACTGGTGATTGGTCTATTCAAATTCTCTACTTCTTCTTGGTCCAGTTTTGGAAGGTTGTATGATTCTAAGAATTTATCCATTTCTTCTAGATTATCCAATTTGTTGGTGTATAGCTTTTCATAGTGTTCTCTTATTATCTTTTGTATTTGTGAAGTGTCCATTGTAATCTCTCCTCTTTCATTTCTGATTTTATTTATTTGAGCCTTCTTTCTTTTTTTTCTTGGTGAGTCTAGCTAAGGGTTTGTCAATTTTGTTTATCTTTTCAAAGAACCAACTCTTGGTTTCATTAATTTTTTCTATTGTTTTTTTAGTCTCCATTTCATTTATTTCTGCTCTGATTTTTATCATTTCCTTCCTTCTGCTCATTTTGGGCTTTGTTTGTTCTTCTCTTTCCAGTTCCTTTAGATGCACTTTTAGCTTGTCTATTTGGGATTTTTCTCCTTTGTTGAGGTAGGCCTCAATTGCTATAAACTTCCCTCTTAGAACTGCTTTTGCTGTATCCCATGGATTTTGGCATGTTGTATTTTCATTTTCACTTGTCTCCAGGTATTTTTTTATTTCTCCTTTGATTTTTTTCTTTGATCCAATCATTGTTCAGTAGCATTTTGTTTAATCTCCACATTTTTGTGGCATTTCTGAGTTTCTTCCTGTTTCATACCTTTGTGGTTAGAAAAGATGCATGGTATTATTTTGATCTTCTTAAATTTATTGAGACTTGTTTTGTGCCCTAATATGTGATCAATCCTGGAGAATGCTCCATGTGCATTTGAAAAGAATGTATATTCTGTGGTTTGGGGATGGAATGTTCTGTATATATCTACTAAGTCCCTCTGGTCTAATGTGTCCTTTAAGGCCAGTGTTTCCTTGTTGATCTTCTGTTTGGATGATCTACCCATTGGTGTAAGTGGACTGTTAAAGTACCCTACTATTATTGTGTTACTGTTTATTTCTCCTTTTATGTCTGTTAATAATTGCTTTATATATTTAGGTGCTCCTATGTTGGGCACATAGATATTTACAAGTGTTATATCTTCTTGTTGGATTGTTCCCTTTACCATTATGTAGTGCCCATCTTTGTCTCTTGTTACGGTGTTTGTTTTAAAGCCTATTTTGTCTGATATAAGTATTGCTACTTCTGCTTTCTTTTCTCTGCCATTTGCATGGAGTATCTTTTTCCATCCTTTCACTTTCAGTTTGTGTGTGTGAGTCTCTTTATCTTAACCTCTTTCTAAAAGCTCTACTTTTTTACTCCCCTCCTCCCACATTTTATGTTTTTGAAATCATAACTAATCTCTTGTTTAGTGTGCATCTATCCATTACCCTCTTACCATTGAAGTAGGTAATTTTAGTACTTTTGTCTTTAAATCTTCAAATTATCTTTATAGGTGGTTGGTCTGCTACCTTTCCTATATTTTTACCTTTACCAGTAATTTTATTGCCTGGTTTTTTATTTTTATTTTTTTGATAATTTTCTTATCCCTATCTGTGGTCATCTCTTTCCCACTTAAATAAGTCCCTTCAGCATTTCTTGTAGAAATGGTTTCTTGGTGATAAACTCTTTTAATTTTTGCTTGTCTGGGAAGCTCTTCATCTCTCCTTCCATTCTGAATGACAACCTTGATGGATAGAGTATTCTTGGCTGTGGGTTTTTTCCTTTCAGCACTTTAAATATGTCATGCCATTCTCTTCTAGCCTGTAGGGTTTCAGCTGAGAAGTCCACTGACAGCCTTGTGGGCTTTTCTTTGTATGTCCCTTGTTGCCTTTCTCTTGCTGCTTTTAGGATTCTCTCTTTATCTTCAATTTTGGACATTTTAATTACAATGTGTCTTGGTGTGGGCCTCTTTGGGCTTATCTTGTTTGGAGCTCTCTGTGCTTCCTGTACTTGGATGTCTGTTTTCTTCCTTAGGTTTAAGAAAGTTTTCAGCTATTATTTCTTCAAATAGATTTTCTGCCCCTCTGTCTCTCTCTTCTTCTGGGACACCTATAATACAAATGTTAGTGTGCTTGATATTGTCCCAGAGTTCCCTTAGACTGTTCTCATTCTTTTTAATTCTTTTTTCTTTTATCTGTTCAGCTTGGGTGATTTCCTCTAGTCTTTCATCCAGCTTGCTGATCCATTCTTCTGTATCATCTACTCTCCTATGGAGTCCCTCTAGTGAATTTTTCATTTCCAGTATTTATTCTTCATTTCTGATTGATTCTTTTTTATATTTCCCAGTTCTTTGTTGACAATCTCACTGTGTTCATCCAGTCACCTCCCAACATCTGTGAGCATCCTTATGAGTTTTTGTTTGAACTCTTTGTTGGGTAGATTGCTTATTTCTGTTTCATTTAGTTCTTTTTCTGGGGTTTTGTCCTGTTCCCTTGCTTGGAATGTATTCCTTTGTCTCCTCATTGTGCCTCTTTCTCTGTGCTTATATCTATGTATTAGGTGAGTCAGCTATGTTTCCTGATCTTGGAGAAGTGGCCTTATGTAAGAGATGCCTTTTGAGGCCCAGCAGTGTGCTTCCCTCTCCTCACCAGTCCAAATGATCCAGGATTGACCCCTTTGTGGTCTACTTGTGTCCTTCTGCCATGGCAGAGTTGCTGTTACTTCAGGTACCCAGGGAGTCTAGTCTTTCCCTCCCTGGCCAGCTGTTTGTAAATCTGGTTTCGGGAGCCTCAGCAGTGTTGGCTTCAAGGTCTAGTAGCACACTTCTGTTACAGTTGTCCTGTTAATTAAGTAGATACCAGTGTAGCCGGTTTCTAGACTCAGGGGCTTACAGTTGCTATAGTCCTCAGGCCTGCAAGGCTGTTGTCAGCACTCTTAGGAGTGCAGCTGAGTGGGGCTGGCCCTAGGCATGGGAGCACCCAATTATTTCAGGATTTGGAAGGTGGGGCTGATCCTTTTTATGGCTATTTGTGTAGCACAGGTCTTCTGCTGCTGATAAGCCCCACCCCCCACAGGTCCACACACACTGTCAACAAAGTCCTGTTCCATGCACACTTCCTGACCCCCTGGAGTGTACCCTCTTGCCCCACTGCAGAGACCCCCACCTCTCCACCAATGCCCCCCACAGTTCACCTGATCCTCACACAGGCCCTGCCCCACAGAGGCAGATACACTCCCCTGCCTGTAGAGGATCAAGTCACCCAGTCCATGCAGGCTGAAAAGTAGCCTGAGGGCTTGCTGTTGGGTGGGGCCGGTCCCTAGGGCGGGCTGCCTGCCCTGGTTGAACTGGATTAAATCTGCACTCTAGTGGGTGTGAAAGACCCCAGGGCTAACAGGCCAGGGGAAGAACTTCAATGGTGTCTGCCAGGGTCTGCGTCAGCATGCCTGGAGTAGGTGACAACAATGGCCACCACCAATGTCTCAGTCTCTAGAGAGGTCTCACCTCTCACCAAGATGCACCCAGAGCCCACCAGGTGAGTCTCTTTCCACCAAAGGACTGTCAGCCTTCTCTCTGGTGATTTAAGGTTGCTGAGATGGGTGGGTTTGTGCGTGGGCCCTTTACTACCCGGATCTTTTTGGCTTTCGTCCAATAGATTTCCTGGGGATATTCCCCATTGTGGTTAACAGCCAGCGAAGCCAGATAGTAGGATACTCATCTCAGTTGTGCTGTGTCTGAAGGATGCTTAAAGCAGTAATCGCCCCCACTACCCCCCTCCCCGCCCCCGCTCAGGACCTCACCATTCCAGGGAGGGCTGTGTACCTTAGAGTGGCTCCCGCCCGGCCAGCTGTGAAGCTCCACTGCTCGTGAAGGTGGCTTTTTTCCTCTTCAGACGGAATTTCTGCCTCTTCCGCCTCAGTTAGGACTATCCCATGTTGTGGGGGTTCTTTTTATACAGTTTTCAGTTTTCTTGCCAGGGTAATTTTTCCAAAAGTAGTTGTAACGTAGTTGTGTTCGTGGGAGGAGGTGAGTTCAGAGTCTGCTTATACCACCATCTTGATGAGATCCCTCAGAATTAATCTTTAAAAGGCTGTATTTCCATTGAATGGGTGTTTAAGATCAGTTGGACTAAAGGAAGGATGGGAAGATAATAGCAGAGAGAACTTTTGTGCAGCTCAGGGCCCATCCAGCTTCCCCTGCCTCCTGAGCAGCAACGGAGATGAACATACTCCCTCTGTATCACCCGCTGCTGTCAGGTCATAAGCAAATAGAGATAGATAGCCTGGCTGTGTCTGGGCCCCCATGAGACAGCTTTGATCATTGACTGTCTCAATGCTCTCCACATAACTTCAACCCCATCACTTCCTCTCTGGTGTATTCTTTACCAACTGTCGTTAGCCAGGAGCTCTAGGATGCCACTCTAATACATGCCACCTTGTGTTGTTGAATCCTACACAGCCCTGGAAAGTGAACATATTTTCTGATGTCCCAAATGACTCTGCTTTGAGTGAACTGGAAGTGCCCAGGGCTAGAAATGGGTGACACAAGTTCTGTAACTCCGTGCCCTGACTGGTTGTCATTGAAGCCACTGTTGCTACAGAAACAGGGAACTACTTAAATCCCAAGTCTCATTTGCAAATCCCAAGGGCTGCTTCTTCACTGCTAGTGGAATTAATTATCCCAGTAACTCAGAGACATAATCTTATAGAGCCTTGTAGCCATAGATAGTCAAACTCATCGTAAAGCCAAATTTTCATGCACCACTCAAGTTAATTAATATTAAGTGGTAAATGCTGCTAAAAATTCAGGGTGTCACATGTGGTAGGATTTCATTTTATCATCACTCTGGGGTTAGGTTGGTAGATTACCGTGCACTAGGACACGTTATTCACAATGATGAAGTGAATGCAATGACTGGAAGATGGGGACATTATTGCCACAGAACATTATTTTAGCATGCCAGTAAACACAGTCAGCCTCGGCCTCATTTTATTGACTCTGTGGAGAGTCTGCTCTTGGTGTGTGCAGGGAAAGCATCTCCTATGGGACCAGGTCCTGTCCTTTAGACTCAGCTTCCATTATTCATGGGAAGCGACACGTGCCAGGTCCACAGTCACATTCACCAATCACAGTGTAATGTTTAAGAGCGCCGGTGCCACAGTAAGACTGCCCCAGGCTCTAACCTGGGTCTTCATTTAAACTAGCTATGTGACCTTCGACAAGTCTCTCTTGAACCTCCGTAACGTGAGGGGAATGAGAGTACTTGTTTCATAAGATTAAATGGGATAATGTGTTTTTCATGCTGGGCATGGTACGTGGAATTCAGGAAGTGCTCAATAAATATTAACCATTATGTTACTGTAGTTGTTCATCGGGGAATAGAGTTTGAAAGGGGAGTGAGGCTAGAGGAAAGTGGAAGATGAGTAGAACTTTGGGAAAGACATTTGACAAACCAGCCTTATACTTTTTCCTTCTTTAACCAGTCTTTATTGAACAATTACTCTGTGCCATGCACTGTTCTATGCATCTGGAAAGTGGTAGTGTCAGAACAAATATTTCTGCTCTTGTGGAGCTCACAGTCGATTGGAGGAGGGTAGTTAAAAAGCAATAAACACAATAACTAAACAAATTATATAGTATGTTAGAGAGTGGTAAATGTTATAAAAAAAAAAAGAAAAAAGTGAAGTCCAGGGAGAGGAATCAGGAGCACTGAGCCCTGGGGAGTGGGGCCAGGTTGAGTCTAGCATTCTGCTCATAACCAAAGTGGGGCGACCCTGCCGTTCAGACTGGGAGCCCTCAGAATGATGAGATTTGCTTCTACCAAGAGCACCAGACAGAAAACAAACATTGACTGAAAATTTACTCCATGCCGGGCAATGTTCTAAGAGCATTACATATAATCCTTTTGAAAATCCTCACAACAGGCAGACATTATTATTTTCTCCATTTTATAGAAGAGAGAGATCTGAGGAACAGAGAAATGTAAAGTGCCAGACGACACAGTTGGTCAGTGTCAGACCTGTGACTTCAGAGCCAGCCTTCCTCGCCGCGCAGCTCTCCCACCCCCAGCGTAGGGAGCTGGGTTAGAGCGCAGGGAGCTGGGTTAGAGCGCAGGGAGCCGGGTTAGAGCGCAGGGACGCTGGCGGAAGTCCGCGCTGCTCGGCATCTCCGCCTGTCAAAGCAGTAACACAGTAAGCCTCAAGGCCAGTCATATCCAGATCTCAAGTGTTTTTAGTATAAATACATTTAAGGTAAAATATGTTATCAAGTATTCATATGATAATTGCTTTACTTTTGTCATCCATTGATAGAGAAAATACAAAATGATTAAAAGGGACTAAGTGATATGAATGAATTCAGTAAATCTTTTAAGCCCATTTGTATTATTGTTGCTTTCTGCAGTCTTCACTCAGGTTTCTGATTCAGAGAACAGAGATGGATTTGGGGTCTCTGCATGAATCAGTAGTCCCCCAGGGGTTTATGACCCATAGGTCAGGTCTTTAAAATAAACTTTTAGCTGAGTTTTTGTTTAAATTGAGGATGGATGACACAGTCCAATAGGAGGGGAGAGGCAGACTTTATTTTCTTTTATATCCATTTTCTTAGATGGAGTCTTGTGAGTTTCTTTAAACACAGATCCCAACTGAGAATTCTCTGATTCGAAGCTGCGTCAGCCCAGAGACCTTCCTGCTAGCAAACCTGGAAGGAATATATGGAGTATGGAGTTAATAACTAAAGCTCTTAAGCCGGGCTCATCTGCGATTGTATCCTAGTGACGTAATAGCTGGACAACCACTCTGAGCCTCAGGTTCTTTGTCCATGAAATGGGAATTATCAACAGCACCATCACCACCATCGTCATCATTCTCTTTTGGGATTGTGATGAGAAGTAAAAGAGATATTATAAGCAAAATACTCATCACAATGCCTGGCACACATGCACCGTTCCATGAGGATTAGCAATCATGCTGATAAACAGAAGGCCGTTGATGCTTTCAGCAGTTGTCTGGAGACAGACTTGAAGAATAAGGAGAAATGATAAAATTGAGTAGCTGGCTTTGATTATGACTTTTGCATTAGACACAGCAAAACCTCAGGCAACTAGTGCTCAGATCTGTTTTCACCCTCAAGCATTCTGAATAGAAAGAGAAATAGAGTACCTTGCGGTAGGGAAGGAAGCACTTTTAAACAACCAGCATGAAAATAGTGCAGAAGAACCAAAGACCAATGTGTTAGGATTGGTCAGTTTTCTGTCTAGAAGGAAAAGAAGGTAAAGAATATGCTAATTAGTGATGCCTTTCTGCAGAGAAATCAAGGAAAACAGGAGACAGAAGCAAAAGAAATAAGGAAAGGGGGAAAAAGAGGCACTAGGGACTAGAAGCTGTGCTCATGGTAGTGGGGCAGGGGCAGCTGGCTGAGGTGGGAGACATCTGACAGGATGGGAGACGGGGAGTGGGGCGAACGGAGCCGGCAATGAAGACAAAGATGGCAGAACAGGCTGCTGTGGGGCTGCTGTTTCATCAATCCTTCTGTGACAGGGAAGCCAGGCAAAGAAAGAGTTACTGAGGATCTGGTTAGCAACGGACATAATCTGTCAAGAGTTTTCCAGACACAAGGGAACTATGTGTTCTGTTTTGCAGAAGTTGTTGTCCCTGATATTGCTGTTTTGCAGAGAAACCACAGGTTTGCAGAGAGACCTCCTGCAAAATGTTTCAGCTCCAGGCATCCTAAAGTTACTTTAACTTATTAGGATCTTAAATTCTCCTCCTCTGGGAAAGTCCAAACAGCCACTTTTAGATCATGCCATGTATGTAGTAACATGTACACCTGCTATGTATGCGCCTTAAATGAAACAGTTGTTACACAGGTGTTATAAATAAACCTTTTATCTCCTACTCTCTTGTGTATGAAGTCTCTGCTGGCGCTGAGCTCAGAGAGAGCTACTCTGGGAGTTATCTCAGGTGTTCTCCATTGCTTGTGCAAGCAATAACTTTTCTTCACCTACTTCTGCCTTGGTTGTGCTTTTCGGCTCCGCATTCACCAAGAGACGAGCCCCATTGAGTTTGGTTACATTTATAAGAACAGGCCTGAAGCATTTTCTGCTCCCTGGGTTTGGCGGCTTCTGCAGATGACGGTGTAGAACACAGCTCTGTAATAATAACACGATTCTCTAATTATCATGTGCCAGGTGTGTTTTTTGTATCTCATATAGTAGATTATCCCTATTTTGTAGATGTGGAAACTAAAGCTTAACATGTTAAGGCCATTCAGCAAATAAATAGATTAGACTCCAGAATCTCCCACATATTCCTACCTTCACAACTCTTGAAGCTTCAAATGGTCAACTCCTTGGTATCGGGAAACCTATCAACTGGAACAATTCTTGTAATTACGACATATAACTGAGGTTCATTGTAGATTTAAAAAAAATACTGCTCTTTTATTTTTCTGTTTGCCAGAGTGAACAACCAACTTTTTTTAAAAAGTCAAAGATAGGCATCAAATGCTACAAATCTGGCATTTGATCATTTTCAGTTAATTATGGATGGCATTTGTTTAACATTTAGGCAATTCGAAAGGGAGTTATTGCATATTAGCAGCATTAGCAGCAAGGGTTTTTCTAAACCCCTGGAACCATGAGTCAAGGTAAATAAAGTTCCTTTGGTTAGAAAGGGCACCAAAAATGCCTTTGAAAAGTAGCTCGACCTGACTTTGACTTACTACATCCTTGGGACCTTGCCCAGTTTCAAGGTGAGGCTATGGAGACAGGAAGTAGAAACGATAGTACAAATCATGAGGTTCCAGTTAAATCCTCATAAAGAAAGGCTGAAACTGTAAGGGAAGTTAACCATGAACCCCAAAGATAAATTAAATACAAATTTGAATTAAATTGTCACTTGAAATTCTCTAGCCTTTCCTGTTAGTTTTTTATAGACAGTGAATGGCTCAAGTAATAAATGTAAGTCTTCTGAATATTACATAGCAAGTTGTCATGTATATGCTTAAGAAAACTCTGAGATATTGATAACATAATTAATTCTGGCCAAAGTCCATTGGTGTTAAAAAATATATATAAAACCCATTGCGTATTACCTGGCTAATTGATGACATTAGTCGCTTTTGAGAAGCTGGTATATGGTCACACAGTCCAGAGAGCTACGGCCTGAGAGGGAAATGCTGCGTACAAGGAAGGACAGATAGGTAAGCGCTAAGATCCAACTTTTACCTCCCTCTGTGCCCAGTTTTACTTTTCAAGTCCTAATCTTACCATGGGCTTCTATTTTTGTTGACCAGACAGAAGAAACTGGGGAACTTTGTAGCAAACAAGAGTCGAGAAAGGAGAACCTTTGAGATCTGGGTAGGAAATGCTTGCCTGCAGTCAGTCCAGCTCCATATTTCCTTCTGGGCAGAGCGCGTGGCAGCCCATCCTCTTGAATTCATTTCAGAGTGACTTTCTGCACATTCAGTTTTGCGGAGAATCGATCTCTTACTCCCAGCGGAATAGTGCTATGTCTGGGATGCCAGGAGCAGATTCCTTTTTCTCCCTCCACGTGGCTAGAAGAGCAAGACTCTTTGGTAAGCAGATAATTCAGCTCTAGTGGTAGCTATCATTCAATCAGTGATGGGCCTAACTTCAATTTCCACATTCCCGAAGGAGGGGTTGCCTTAACACACTGAGGCAGCAGACCATGATCCTGACTAGTTTCATGGTTTCTTTGTAGTTAAAGTGAGGGGTCAAACAATGATGCTCGAGTAAGGAGTCAGTGCCCATAGACACAAATAAATTTGTCCACTGACCTCTAGCCAGCAGAGAGCCTCCGAGCCAGGAAATATTTAACAGTATAGTTGCGCCAAGCACTGAAGTAGCGTGTGTTTCTTTAATAAGTAGGTGACTAATTCAGTGGACTCAATGTCTAATGTCTACAGACACATTTCCTGTGTTCTTTGGGACGTTTCAAGGCATCGCTAGACTAAACTGTTGGCAGATTGGAGACTTGTGGAGCCTTCTTTCCTTCATCCACACACTTGTTCGTTCTTGTGGATACATAAGGAATTGGTAGGTCTTTCCAGCAGTGCTGGACATTGTTGTTCGGATGGCCACTCAAGGTAGGAAAAGGCAGCCAGAGCCTAAATACGCCCAGGCCACAGCAGCAGGCGGGCCAAAGACAGAGAGTCGGGAAGTGCAGTTCCCATCAGTGTTTGAATGTTTAACCAGACAACCAGGCCCTTTGGAGAAAGCAGAGATCAACTCTTGGCTGTCAACGGGCCTGTGAAATATACGTATTAAGAAGGAAAGGCAAAAAGCAAGGGCTGTGTACGTTAGGCTGTAGGTCCTAAGGGCTAAATCAGCCCTGGTTTCCAGAGCAGATAACTAATCCTTATTTTAGAAAACAGTTTAAAGATGCTGACCTCACACGCACTGGGTGTGAAAAAGTACCTAGGACTCTCCCAGGCCGGGCTGCCAGGAAATCTAACCAAGAGGGCCATCCATTCGTCTTTCTTGGAGACCAGCCCTTTTTAGGGCAGAAGAATGAGTCTGTGTGACCACGATCACCTGGAAATAACTGCAGACAGAGCCGCTTTGTTCTCTGAATGGAACCTTCCAAGGGGGATGCGTTACTTTCCTTGTTCCCCTCCCTGAAAGGAAAACACTGTTGTGTAATATTTGTTGCACTGTTTTGTTGTAATTTTCTGAAAAATGTCACTTGTGATATTATGAACATACAAAAATAGAGGCTAATACCTCACTGTACCCTCCATTCTATGACAATGCTCATCTCTCAACTTCTTTTCATTAAATATGTGAGAGCTGAAGAGAGAACAGACATTTCCCGTCTAACAGAGGTTCCACTAGACGTAAAACCCTAGCTCTTTTTTTTTTTTTTTAAGTACTTCTCTGAGGTAACTCATCGTTAAAAAAAATTCCCAATCTTATGAAATTTGGTCTGAACTCTCCCTATTTTTGAAGCAAACGACAGGTCACTTTTAGTGCTGCTGTAAATATCATGGTTCCGTGGCCCAGTTCTCTGGTTGTGTTTCTCCAGCTGGATCAAGTCCACTTCATGGGGAGCTCTGAGCCCCGAGGGTGTTGGGAGGCCACAGGAGGGGCCGAGTCCTGGGGGCAGCACAGAGGAGTGTGTCTTCTTTGTGGGCTCTGACAGCTGTATGACACATTCTAGCAATCTCACCCCCGTAGCTCCATGGATGAAGCTCCTGTTGTTTGCTCCTCTGCCCAGCATAAGGGCTTGGCTTTGAATGTAGCACGGAGCTAGTGGCTCTGACCCACAGCTATAGGGCATGTGTTTGGACTTTGTTTTTCTGAGAGTGATACCAGTGTGCTGACTGGTGCTCTCTCCCTGGGTCCTACCTGTGACCAACAGGGTGAGTTTCTGTTGGCTGTGTAGTGGCACTTTGCAGTTTGGCTCTAGAACAGAGGAAAGTTGGGCAGTCTGGACCCCCGACCCTCACCTCATGAGCTCTATGCTCCTGTTTTGTGAAGAACTGTAATGATTCCAACTTCAGTTTGGTCCTGATTCTGGGATGGTTCTACCTCAGCTACTCAAGGCTGTAGAAATACAGGATAACAAATGTTTTCTTTAACATGTCAAGCTCATTCTTGTCCACCGTAAAGACTCAGAACCACAATTACCTCCTGACTTTCTTCTGTCTTCTCTGTTTATCCCTGGTTTTAAAAGGATATGTAGCTGTTCTGCTATACAGTGGAAAGAACATGGGACTCTAAAGAGAGAGAGACTCAGGTTTGAATTGCAGCCTTGCCATACATCGGCTCTGTGATATTAGGTGACGTTTCCAACCTCTCATGGCCCCTGTTTACTCACTTGTAAAACTGGAATAAATAGTATGGCATGGAGGAGAGGCCAGTAGTTTTAGATGCCCAGGAAATGAGCTTAAATCCTAGTTCCTTAGCCTCTTGAAGCCTCAGAGATGTTGGTACACCCCTTCATGTGGTTGTAATGAGGCTTCAGCTCTGCCTCTGCTTTGTGGGGCTATCAGGGTCAAATGGAGAGGATGTGTGAATGTTTCCAGGACTGTGCCGAGTGTACAGCAAGGACTACATGGGAATTAGTTTCCTTTTTCATTATCTGGGCGGTTTGGTAGAGGTCAAAACTCCTTTGTTTTTCAGGAGCTAAGGACTTCTGCTCATATTGCCAGTAAGCATCTGTTCTGAAGGACCAGATAGGTCAGGACACATTTGTCTGCCTTGCTCAATGGAAGAGGGTTCTTCAGTATCTCAGTCTGTGTGCGCTGCTATAACAGAATACTATAGACTGGGTGGCTGCTAAACAACAGAAATTCATTTCTCCCAGTTCTGGAGGCTGGGAACTCCAAGACCAAGGTGCTGGCAGATCCGGAGTCGGCTGAGAGCCTACTTCCGGTTCATAGGCGGCGGTTTTTCCCCTGTCCTCACATGGTGGAGATGGCAAGGGACCTCTTTTCCCAGGGCACAAATCCCATTCATGGGGGCTCCACTCTCATATCCTAATCAACCCTAAAGGCCCTTCCTCCTACTACCATCACATTGGGGATTAGGATTTCAACACAGGGGCTTAGGGAGAGACACAAACTTTCAGTCTATAGCATACAAAGTGACAAAAATTTTGTAAACATAGGAAAATACACATGATAAGTAGTTTATAGATATTACCTTATAATACGTGGTATGTTCACTATGTCATCACTCATGCACAATATATCACTTAATGTGCTGTGCAAAATTGTGATGAACACGGTGTGTGACACAGCTCTTCCATCAGACTCTGCACAGGCATTGGACCCTATCACTCTGGCACAAAGGGGTGCACCATCCTGACAGAATCACTCTGGGTGACTTTCTCCTAGTTCATCAAGTGCAGACGTTATTTAGTCACTTAAATATGGCAACCATTTGCCTATGTTTCCAGACTGTGTGGCCACCCTGTAGTGAAGTTTCAGCATTTGAATAAGACAAAGGGCTCCAGAGAGGAGTTTGCTCTGCTTCCTGCATTGCAGAAGCAACAAGAGCATAGTAGCAGCCTGCTTTCCTGGAGACTCAAGGGGACAGAGTCCATCCATGGCTGGTTTTCAGACGCAGCTGCTAAGAGGAACCCCTGCTAGGAAACGTTTTCCCCAGTACACCCAATTTACATATAACTAGTAATCTTTTTTTTGTTTTTCCTTAAACTGATGAGTTACTGAGATTGTGTACAATGAATTACTGAGAGCTCTTATAAACTCATTTCAATATTTAGAGGTTGAATGGATAAAGAAGGATGAAAGGCTGATAAGAAGGCAGGAGAAGAGGCAAGAGAGAGTGATGTTCCAGAAGTGAGTGAAGAAATGTTTCAAGAAGGAGGGAGTGATCAACTATGCCAAATACTGCCCACAGGTCAAGTAAGATGAAGATGGAGAATTGAGCGTGGATTGGGCAACGTGACTTTAGAGCCTGTGATGAGGGCAGTTCTTAGTGTTGGGGCTAAAAGACTTGTTGGAGTGGACTTAAGAGAGAATGAGAGAAGAGGATATTGATTACAGATGATTCTTTTGAGTTTTGCCATTCTTTTATCTGTGGTATTGCAGTCAGTGTAGGACAGTTTATTAAAATCCCCATGTCTGTAGACACTTTTTGTGACATAGAATCCGTGCTATCTCTGATCTCTATTTTCTCTGATTATTACTTTACAGAGAACACACTGCTCAAACCAACACGTGGACTCTAGGGCCTAGTTGGCTTCTAAGGTCCCTCCCAGGTGAATAACTGTAGAGCGTTACGTTTCCCAGTACTTCCTGCCAGACTGTCCTGAGGAGCGCTCTGATTTGTTTCATGCTTGTGAATGTGAGGCATAGTTTTTACAAAATTATTTAGATATACATTATAAAGATCCAAGAGAGCAAAGCAAGAGCTAAGTGGCTTGACACAGCCACAGCTAGAAGAGGAGACTTAGCGAGGACAGGTATTTCCGGGTGCCGCTCTATTCTGCACTACTCAGCCCCATCATAGTAGGCCAGATGAACCGGGTAACTTGAGGGGCTGTACCTCATGATAGTCTCACTTTCCACCTGCGAAATCTACTTTGGAGGAGTCTGATAAGGTGTATCCTTATATATTTACCCAGGGGGTGACTCCCTTATATAATTTCCCTGCCATGAAAATTCTTTCTTCAATTTTCTGGAAAACGCTATAGAGGAAGCTATCAGTATTGAAAAAGAATGTATTTCCCCATCCAAACTGTACCTGCTTATGTGTAATTCTCCAAACGTTTCAGTCTTTCTCCCCACTGCATTTTTCTAGGATCAGCTTTTCTAAGTACGGTTCACAGCTTCTGTCTTACGTCCTCGTAACCCTGGCCGCTATGGAAATGCGGGTCCTGCAGTGTGGGAAGCCTGAGCACAGTCGTCAGATAAATCTGTGTTCTGGAAACCGTGCATTCCACAGCAGCCCCCGCATATATGATTCTTAAATAATTTCTTTGTTTACTCCCCAAACAGAAGGCAGTCAAGTCGACCAGTTTATTCTTCCAGCATTGCAAGAGGACTCCCAAGCCTTTTCCAGGTTTTTTTTCTTTTGAGCTGCTGTTGTGGAAGTTTAGTGTGTTCGCGATGTGTCATCTGTTATTTCTCAAGGGTCAACTGTGCTGAGAGAGAGAAGGTCAATCTAAATATTCTCGGATTTCATTTCGGGAAATTCCAGGCCCCAGCTCAGCTTGCTCCCTGCGCATCCACCTATCGAGGCCCAGGCCTCTGTTGTTGCAGCTGTTGCTGAACACAGAGCCCGTTTATTTCCAATCAGCTGGAGCTTCCTGTAGGCGTTACCCAGATGCTTTTTCCTATTGCTACCCAACTGAGAAGATTTATCAAATAGTTCAGGCTTCACGGGGCTTTGGAATACATATCTCTAACATTTGATGACCTTTCAAAATTCAGATACAATGTGCGGGGCGAACTATCAGGCTATCACCTGTCTTAGTTCAACCTCCACCATTTCGTAGGTGCCTCCATGCAGATGGGGAGTGGAATGAGAGGTTAGAATGAACAGGTGGAAAGTTTCTTTCATTGTCCCTCTCAGCCCAACCACGCTGCAGCAGAGACCCGGGCAATCTTAGGATGGAAGGAGAACTCTGAGTCCAGCATTAGCTCCCTTGTCCTAAGATAAGAAGAATTTTAATGACTTTCCCAAAGTTATCCAGATAATTATGCCGTTCTTATAATATTTTGATAACTTTGATCTTGGAAAAGAGTCTCAAGGTGGTAAACAAGGAGTTCCTTTGTACAAAGAAATTTTTGTTCTTTTTATTATTTATCCTGGGGGTTGTGGAGCATTGTGTGTGATGGTGATAGTTTTAACACCGTCTGTTTTTTCCGACATATTTTGATAATATGGAAATATATATTTATACTACATCTATATAAACACTCACACGCGTGTATGTTTTGCTTGTTACTAGTTCCTTTGTCTGCAGGGATGGGAGGCAAATGTGTCTGAATTTGTACAAAATGAAAACCTCAAAGTGGTAAAATAAACTGATCAATATATGCTATATGAGGCATTTAAGTTCTGATAACTCATGTCTGCTGTAAGCTGCAAGAATATGAAATGATGCATATTAATATCATTTTCTCATGAGAGCTAGAGCAAAAATGACAATATTCTAAAATAATGGAGAAAGTCATTTGAAAATTCAGGCCGCACCTCTTACTCTTTCTTCCCCCCTTGCCTGAAAAAATGCAGAGCTCTCATTGACCCTCTTGATTTTGAATCCTGTAATTTAAAAATGTCTCTGTTAGTTTCTCAAGACAGTAATCACACCATTTTGTTTTCATCATCTTTTAGAGACATTGGATCGCTGGGCAGATTTGGGCCAAAATTCATCAGCTGCGTCTTTTAGTTTGCTGGCTCATACTAACTGTAAGGAGGGAGGCTCATATTTTGCTGGTGTTTCCCCCGACTCTACAGTCTGTTCATCAGTTTACTTGTCAGCAGCTAATAACGTGCACTCTGGAGTCAGACTGCGTGGGTTGGAATCCAGGCTCTACTTCCTGTTAGTTGGGCAATCTTGGGCTAGTTATTCCAACTACCTGAGCCTCATTTTTCCATTTTTAAAAATGTGGATAATAATAACATCTCCTACACAGGGCTGTTGGGAAGGTCAAACGAGATAATCCACGTAAAGTGATTACTCTGTTCTCTGGTATAAAGTAAAAGCTTTATAAAGAGTTGCTATTCTTCTTCTTATTATTATTACATATGAAATTAAGTATTCTTAACCTTAAGAGAGATAGCCAGGGTCAGATTACCTAGATTTTCCAAAAGATGCACCTGAATGGAACTGCGGGCCTTGGGGCCAGCCCGCACAGGTGTTCAGAGCTATTCTGTGGACCCGTCAGTCATGGAGTTGCTATTCTCTCCAGCTCTCTTGACTTTCAAAGGACTAAGAGGAAGGCCCATTGTTAGCCACTGAAGGATATCCATTGGCCAGAGAATTTCTGACCATGGTCTCCCATGGAACAAAAAAAATCGTTCTTTATTCATGTTTTAACTTCCTCTCCAGGAAGTAAAAACAATGCAATAGACAACTACCTTTTGTCTGAGGTGAGTTCAGGCTAGATAAACAGATAAATAGAGCTGTGGCCGGTTTTCTTTCTTCCTTTCTACCATTCTTATAACTGTATAATAAGATCATTGGTCTGAAGTTTCTATTTCCCAGGGTAAATGCTATTTGCATATGTTTAAAATTTACTCATGTCCCTTCTCAGTAAGGGACCCACCATCCCCTAAGATGACCACCCTTCTAATGTTTTTCATTTTCCGTTAGTTTTCTAGCACTTCATATTAACTATATTATAAGTTATGTACTCTGTTGTGTCTAGATTTTGTCAGACTGTTGGGGGAGTTTGGTGGCATGACAACGCAAAGGTACCAGCTTTATAAGCTGCTAGTATACTTTTTTCTTCTGTCCTCAAATGTCTCTGCTGCGTAAAACTACTGCTGTTGAAAGGCTGAAATATGTGTAAGTGGGACTCAGAGTGCACTCTCCAATGGACAAAATGATAGATGCTTTAGTTAGCTGTAGTTTGAGGTGTGTCAAAGTGTATGGTTCAGGTAAATGAGGGGTTAATAGACTTCTCTGAAACAGTCCAGGAATCTAAGAAGGGACGGAGAGCATCTCCCAACCCGGCAGGCCCGGGAAGTGGTAGGAATGCTCTGCGGCGCCTGAAGTCCTTTCACATCAGTTGAGTGTTGAGTTGTTCTTTGCTTACCAAGGGTTGGTTAGTTGAGACTGAGTTTGTTCCCAAACCCATATATGCCAGGCATGCTATTATTTTAATCACATACTTTAAAAATTCTATAAATTGGTGAAATGTGAATGCAAAAAAAAGAGGTTTATTGATTGTATGGCAACTAAATGTAATGTTAGGGAAAGTCACAATAAATTTAGGTGGCTAAAAAAACTGTTCAATTAGGTATGGATAAGACAATCGTTAAAGGGGAAAACTGAATAGGAAAAATCATAACAATCTTGAATTCTGAACAATGATGGCTTTATATGTGTCTTTGTCTTTCTACTTTAAAGGCAAAACAACTAGAGTTGTGTGGGGTGGTTTCTGCAACAAAGACAAAGCAAAACCAGACAACACACGATCAAAGAGAAGGCCTTGGTTCTACATCAGAAAGATTGGTGTATATGTTCATCTATATATATGTTATTTTTAAGCTTTTTCTTGAAGAAAAATTTAAATACTTACAAAGTAAACAGAATAATATAATGAATCTCCAGGTACCCATCACCCAGCTTCAATAATAATCAACTTTCCATCTTTCCTGTGTTGTTATCCATGCTTCTACCCACTGCCCCCAACTCAGTTAATCTCATTGTTTTTCTACGGTTCCTTTTTTTTTTGAGGTGAACTTTATAAGCTTTGAAATGCACAAATGTTAGTGTACAATTTTGATAAATGGATATACTCGTGCAATACACACCCTGATCACAATATAGAACAATTTTATCTCCCTGCAAAGTTCCCTTAAGCGCTTTCCCAGTGAATCACGCCAGCCTAACTCCCCAGATGTTTTGATTTTTTCTTTTTAGTTTAGTTTTCCAGAACTTCATATAGGTGGAATCATGCAGTGGGCACTCTTTTGTGTCTGGCCTTCGTTTGCTCAGCGTAAGCTCTGTGAGACTCACACAGTGGTGTGCTGGAGCCAGCTCAAACCACGTGTGAGAGTCAATTGTGTGCATCTTTTCCCAACTCTGCATTCAGTGACTCCAAATTGAAATAGGAATATTGAAGTGGGAATATTTACATCATGGAAATTGGCAAACACTACAAATTTCTCTGACCTGAAGTGTCAGTTGTCAGCACATCGCTGGGTTCATTCATGTAGTCGGGTAAATCAGCAGTACAATCCTTTATGTTGCTGACACATATTTCTTTGTATAGATATACCATAAATTGTTTATCAGTGTATTGTGTAGATATATTTCAAATTGTGTTGATGAATATCTGTGTTGTTTCCAGTTTGAGGCTATTGTGAGTAAAGTGGCTATCAATGTTCTCGTTCGGTCTTTCTCTGGACATATGTTTGCATTTGTTTTAGATCAATACCTAGGAGGGAAAGTACCCATATTTTAACTGAAAATTAAATGTTCTAGGTATGGAGGCATCTTTGTTTCCATGATTTTTATATTCATGAACTTTTAATTGACCAATCACATCAGGTAAGGCTACAAATTCTCACCATGAGCTTTTATTTATATGTTTATTTCAAACATTTTAAAAATAATAAAATAAAGCATACATACAGAACCAGAATAAAATCCAAAACACCCAAGAAAGTAGGGCTCAATGAATTATTACAAAGTGACCATCTGTATGACCTCCACTTAGGTCAAGAAACAGAATAAGGCCAGCATCTCAAGCGTCTCCTTCTGCTGCCTTCCAGTTACTTCCTGAGTTCCTCCTTCACGAAGATGATCACTACCCTGACTATATAGTGTCACTGTCTTGCTTTTCTTTAGAGTTTTATCACCACAAATGTATTTCTAAATGCCATAATTTAGTAATGGCTACTTTCAAATGGAATCATGCTTTCTTATGTGTCTAGCATCTTTGCTAAAAGTTATGCTTGTGAGATTTTTTTCATGTTGTTCAATGTAACATGATTTGTTAATTTTAATTGCTTTGTACTACTCCATTGTATGAGTATTCTCAATTTATTTATTTGTTCTAATGGTCATAGAAATTTGGGAGTTCCTAGTTTTGAGAAATTATGAATAATGTTACTGCGATCATTCTGGTATATGAATCCTGATGCATGTGTATATACTTTCCTGCATCCATGAGTGGATTTGTTGGGTCACAGAGTATTGTTTTAGTCAGTTTGAGCCACCATAACAAATTACTGTAGACGGGGTGGCTTAAACAACAAACGTTTATTCCTTACAGTTCTGGGGGCTGGGAAGTCCAAGATCAAGGTGCTGGCTGATCCAGTGTCTGGGGAGAGCCCGCTCCTGGTTTGCAGGTGGCCATCTTCTTGCTGTGTCCTTACATGGCAGACAGCAGAGAGAGAGAAAGCAAGCTCTCTCCTGTCTCTTCTTATAAAGAGCATTAATCCCATCGGGAGGGCTCCACCCTCATGTCCTTATCTCCCAAATGTCCAACCTCCTAATCCATCCCATTTGGGTTAGGATTTCAACATACGAATTTGGGGGAAAACAAATATGCAGTCCATAACAGGTATATGCATCTTCATCTTTAGTGCATAATACCAGAATGTCTTCCAAAGGTGCTTATTCATACTTCCACTTGGAATGCATGAGAATTCTCATTCTGCCGTACTCTTCTTTGCTTCAGTCCTTAGTTTTAGCCGTCTCAAGGGTATACAGTTGTGCATCAACAGAAATGTCCCTCTTTATCTCTTGCAATGCTCTTTGCCTTAAAATCTATTTAATTGGGTATTAACATAGCTAAAATTATTTGTCTGTGAATGTTTGCAAAGTCAATCTTTTTCATCCTTTTATTTTTTATGATTCTGTATCCCTCTGTTTAGATATGTCTCCTGTATATAGCATATAGTTGAAGTTTTTAAAAAAATCCAGTCCAATAATCCATCTTTTAGTTGGAGCATTTAGCATTTATGTTTAATATAATTTCTGATCTACTTAGATTTAAATCTACCATCTTATTATGTGCTATTTGTCCTGACTATCCTACATTCTTTTTGATACTTTTTAATTTTTTCCATTTCCTTCATCCCTTAGCTTGGAATTTATATATTTTTATATTTATATATTTTTATATAATTTTTTATAATTTATATATTTTTTATATATTTATCTTTAGTGTTATCCTAGGGATTGCAATATGCATACTTGGCTTATCAAAGTCTAATATTAATTGTTAGTTTTAATCTATTTCCAGAAAATGTAATAATCTTAGAGCATTTCCATGCTATTTACTACCCCCAATTTAAATGCTCCTTGTGTTGCTAATTTTAATTTTTTATAATCAATATATAAATATTGATTTATATATATATAATCAATATATAAATATAAATATATAAATATCAATATAATTCAAATATATTTACTCACAAATTTACCATTTTATTTACTATTTCTTCTTTTTTTGATATTTTTGCCTTTCATCCGGTTTCATTTTCTTTCACCTAAAGAATACCTTTTGATATTTCCTTTAATATTGATCTGTTGCTAACAACTTTCTCAGTTCTTATTTATCCAAAATGTTTTTGTTTCACCTTCATTAGAATTATAAATTGCATTCATTTTTTTCCAGCACTTTAAATATATCGTTATCTCTGGCTTCCACTGGTGTTTTTTGAGAAGTCACCTCTTAGTGTAACTGTTGCTCTTTTGAAGTAATCTGTCTTTTTCTTTGCTGTTTTGAAGGCAACCTGTTTGTTATGGATCATAATCAGTTTTACTAAGATGTAGCCAAGCATGAATTTCTTTTTATTTAACCTGCTTAGTTTGTAGGATTTCTTGAACCTGTGTCTTAGAATGTTCAGTTTGGGAATATTCTCAACCATTGTTCACATATTACTTCTACCCCATCTTTTCTCCTTTTTTTCTGGGACTAAGATTTACACCCAGTTTAGAACTTCTCATTCTATTCTCCATGTCTCTTATCGTCACTTCAATATTTTTTATCTTTTTTGTCACCTTGTGCTTCTTTCTAAATTGTTTCTTTTCTTTCTTTCTTTCTTTCTTTTTTTTTTGCTGAGGAAGATTGGCCCTAAGCTCATATCTGTTGCCAGTCATCCACGTTTTCCCTAAGGAAGATTGTCAGTGAGCCAACATCTGTGCCAATCTTCCTTTATTTTGTATGTGGGATGCTACAGCATGGCTTGAAGAGCAGCGCGTAGGTCCGCCCCCAGGATCCGAACCTGTGAAGCCTGGACTGCCAAAGCAGAGCATGCGAACCCAACTATTAGGCCACTGGGCCTGCCCCTCTAAATTGTTTTTTTTTCACTTTTGCATCACTTCACTAATTCTCTCTTCATTGCATCTAAGCTAGTGTTAAGCCCATTATTGAGTTCTTAATTTTATAAATTGTATTTTTTATTTCTAGCATGTTTTTAAAAAATCTACTATGTCGGTTTTCATAATTTCCAGCTCCGTTGGAATTCTCAATTGTATCTTTATAACCTTGATTACGGTAAGCCTAGTCATCTGAAAGTCCATGTTTGATAGCACCAACATCTGCAGCCCCTGTAGGCCTTTTAAATTGCCTGTTGTTTCTACTGGATCTTGTTTATTTTATCTTGTCTTTTCACGTGTATGGATGTTTTTGATTATGAGCCAGATGTTGTACTTAAAAATTGTTTGCACAAATGAGGCCTGGTATAATATCTTTCTCTTGAAATGATTTACTTTTGTTTCAATAGTTGCCTCTGGGCACCAAAAATCCAGGATCACCTCAATTTAATTTCTGGGATGGAAAGGATTGAAATCTTGGCCCTACTTCCAATGGAGGACCACTTTTGGTTCACCCCTGCTCCTAAGGAACAACTCTTCAGAGTCCTGACCCACAGTGCACGGGGCTTCTCAGCACCTCCCTGGGCTCCTCGGCCAGTCCTGGGCTCCGGCTTCTATCTACCTCCTCCTGGGATATTGTCAAGAGCACTGCCCAGCCTCCCAGCCCCTGAGCAGCCTCTTTCAGTGTTAGTAAGTGCCCCAGGGGACAGGGAACCTGAATCCTAACCTTGCCTCTCTTGATTTCCCCTTCTTCTGGATCACAGCCTGGTAATTACCATCTTGTTAAATCTCCCATGCCTTAAAGCAAATGCTTGTTTAAATTTTGTACAAGGTCGTCTGAAGCAGGGGCTCTGTCGTTACTACAAATGGAAGTCCAGAGCTCTGTGAGCCTCTAACTCTGCATTACACACAATTGAAGAAGAGAAGTACATGCGCTTGAAGAGCTCACAATATGTTTAGGATACAAAATGCGGGATGTGGAGTTAAAGGAAGAGCAGATCTGGACTGTCTCTAAAGACAAAGGAAGAAAAGCAGGGATGGACTGGAGTCAGTAAGACCTAGTCCCGGTTTTTCTGTGTGACCATTGTCTTCTCCTTTCATTCACTAGTCATTTAGTCATCGCTAAATATACAGTCCGACCACTTCACCTCTTTGAGCTCTCTCTGTCTTCTTCGGTACTACCACAAGATTGTTACGGGTACCTCAAGTGCAGTGTGCTTAAATCTATGCTCATTCTAGATTGTTTTCTCCCATTTAATGGTAAGGTATTCTTTTTCATTTCTATATAGCACTACTCATGAAATCTTTCAAACCTTATTAGGTTCTTATTGCTTTGCAAATTTTCTAAGCCATTTTAAATGAGCATAGCCTTAAAGTGCTGAACACTTCTGTAAACTTTTTTCCCTGAAGACTGGATAAGAAATGCTCAATGATACTAAGGCACACTTCTTGTTAAATTATTATTTGGATTTTAACCATATGTGAGTGCTTTGGATTAATGTCTGTGTTACACAAGATTGTGGTAGAAATTTAACAATTTTATTCTTTCATTTGGTGGTCTATAATTCATTAAAATATTTTTATTAAAAATTCTGGAAATAATAGTAAACGATTACTTTTCTATCTTATAAAATACCCATTTGATGAACTACAAGCAATTATGAAAAGTAAAGTTTTTGAAAAATTTTTGACATAGATATTCTTTATTGTAATACTAAGTAAAAAGAGACAAAAATCTATTTCACTAACTGTTTCTGTCTGTATGTGTGTGTGTGTTTACAGAAGAAAAAATTAAGAGAAAATACATCAAATTGTTAATATTGATTATGTAGGGGAGGAAGAAATTTTCCTCTACCCTCTAGGTTCTTCTGGCTGATCTAAGAATTAAATTGACATGAGACAGAATAACAGAAGAAAATCAAACAAAGTTCAATAGCATGTCTACATGGGAGAAACCCAGGAAAACCAAGTAACTCACCAAATGGAGGAAGCCCTCACCTTAAACACCATCCTCAGCTAAAGACAAAGGAGGATGTTGGGGCTTGTGGTTTCAAACTTCAAAGAGGAGAAAGGCAGTTCACACAGAGGTGAAAGCAAATGTTTGATAAACAAATGTTTGCCGTGCTTTGCAGAGACAATGGGACATGGAGAGGACTTTGATCAAACAGGCCTTGCTAGGTTCCTCCCTGTCTGCCACACCTAGCTCATATTACATTAGAGTTATCTATGGGGGGAGCTCCTTCCTGGAACAGGCCTTCTATCTTAAATTCTTTTAGGCAGTTAGGGGGAAGGTCAATGTTTCTTCCTGAGTCTTTTGTTCCTAAAAATAATGAAGCCAAAGAGACATATTTTGGGGTAGCAAATTCTGCTCTCCTACCATTTTCTCTGAATGGTGGAAATATGGATATTAAAATATTTATCTTTATATTTCTCAAATTTCTAAACTGAACATATATTAATTAACTTTAAACTTATAGTAACAATACAAGTCTATTATAAAAAATAATACACATGCTCATTATGTAAAAAGTGATACTCCCTCATTCCCTTCTCTTTTTTTTCTTTCTTCAGTCTTGCTCTCTTGAGATAATCACTGTTATAAATTTGAGGTATATCCTTCCAGCCCCTTTTCTCTGTCTGTGTGTGCGTGTGTTTGTGTGTGTGTATGTGTATCTTTCTGGGAGAAGAAGCCCTTCCCTCTTAGATTTACTTTAAAGTGAGGATATATGCTTTCCTTTGCATTCAGAGATTAGTTGAGAAAACTGTAAAATACTTGGCATAATTATTTCACTTGGGACAAAACGTAAAGAAAGAAAAAAGCTGAATGGCAGGCCTGAAGGGGGATAATTCTGCAATGAATTTCACTGATTATGCGTGGATGAATTCCAGGGTACAATCTGCAAATTGGATATAGAGCAAAATGGATTTCAACTGCAAGATGAAGCCCATTGTTAGAGCAACTAATCAGCTCATGAAAATTAGCATTAAAAATAAAATAGAAAATATCAGAACATATCATATGTATTAAGGTAATTGTTGCACGTCAAACATTTGTTCAGTTACATTCGCGCATGTGTGTGCTTTCATTTAGGTCATGATATAAAATGTACATGCTGTACTGACTGTGAAAACTAAATCTTGTTCTTGGTGTATATGTGTGTGTATAACCCATTAGAGTTCAATAGTAAGCCATTGGATGACACAGAAGAACAAATAGGCACCTGGAGTGTGAATCAGGCCTACAGAAGACTAAATATGAAGATGGGAGAAAATGAAGACTGAAGCACATAGATCATATGTAAATGACACTTTATTGCATTTAGCTTAAAGAGTATAGCTCTCAACAAAGGCTACAAGATAACATCAATTAGGGGATGCTCCACGGGTACAAATTCTCAAGTTTCCTCTGGTTCCTTCAAGGAGATATACTTGACCCTTGACTATTGTCTTTAGCCTCATGAGGGAGAGCATCCTGCAGGGTTGCAAGAGATAACATATAGGGTCTTGCTGAGCTTTTTGGACCCCAATCATGTCACTCTAAAATTACAGAATAATTACTCAAATGGTTGGAAAAAATTGCTTTTAGCAAACCTTGTCACTTAGATCTAATATCCAAATTTTGCTTTCTGTTTCTTGTCCAATGATTCTCTCCAATATTGTATCCTGTGTTTCATTCTTGATGAACAAAAATGCAAGTCTCACCCAGAGCATGCGGGAAAATGTGAACAAAATTTAATTTTTTCATGTTAAATTTACCATTCAGAATTTTATGATGTCAACAGAGAAAACAGATCTTCAAACGATGTCTATGTCTAATGTGAATGAAAGTCACCCAAAATTAACATGTTAGCAGAAAGAAACTGGGGCAGATAATTGTTAAAGTGCCACTGAAGTGGCAAGTGGGAACAGTGGCAATCCAACTAGAGGTTGAGGCCCCCAGTGTTGTGAGAATGCTGAAGAACTCACAAAAGTGCAGACAAGAGCCAGCTCTGTGCATCTGCCACATCAGAGACCCCGAATGCTGGGTCATCCTGACAGCCCCCACAAAGTCAAAACTTGCCAGCTCCTCTGACTTCTTTCCCCTCCTCCTGTCCTAAGTCTAGAAAGACTCTGGAACTGTAGTAGCAAGACGGGGAGGAGAGGAACCCTTGTTGAGGAAAGAGAAAAAAGAAGCCGACCACATTCTTTTTCCTCATTGCAGGCTCTCCTATTTGCTGTGATCCTGAGTAGTACGAAGATGAGAGCTTCAACTTTAAAGCAAGTTTGCAGGTTTTCCTATTATGAGGGACAGGGTATTTTCATTGCTAAACTGAAGGTGTGCTTTATTCTTTGAAGCATCCAGAGAATTGTTTGAAGCAGTGGTAAACAATTAACAAATGGTTCTCCAATGGTGACGGTGGTGGGCATTATGTAGTGTTTGCCCACCATGGCTGATTTCAAGCCTTCGACATGACATCACCGAATGCAGAGTTAGGAAGAAACATGTGCAATTGATTCTAGAAAGATTCAGCACCCACTGAGTGTGTTATCTAGCGATGACCTGAAGGGTCTTGTGACCTGCCTAAGTTTTCATTCAGGGTCAGGTAAAGATCTAGTCCCAAGAATCAATTTAAAGGCAGTGGAAGAACAAAACAAAATTGCGTTCTAATTTCTCTCAAACCACAGTTGTTCAACATGATACTTACACACTTGAAAAGAGAGAATTGTTTTACTGGAGTATCTTAAGATATTTTGGGCACGACGACTTCATAGCAGGGCAGGTCAAAAGAGTCACCAGTCTTTTCTTTTCTCTATCTGTTAGAGAGCTGAAGTGTGAGCTGAACCAGCCTGGGTCTGACTTAAAGGAATGGGGAGGACACGATGCCCTGGAATTGTTCATGGCACTGATTCTGCCATTTTTACAGCAGCCATTCCTGCCCTGTTGGAACAGGGTTAGAGGACAGCGATGGGCACTGAGTGGTATCTCTGAGGCTGATATTGACCATATTTAAAATAATCTCTGGAGACTTTGGAATTTGTTAGGAGGAATTTTAAGAGATGCTCTGCATTTTGTAACAGCTGATAAAATAAATACTATGATGCTGACGCTGACAATGATGACCCTGATATGGCCTGGGAAATTTGACTTTTCTTGTGTATTCTTTTTATCTAATCCTGAAGTCCTCCTTGGAGTGTCCTTCTTAAAAATTTATTTTTACTTTTAGCACAGAGACAATTATTTACACAATTTTAACCTCGGGGTCTCGAAAATCCACTGAATGTCTGATGGTGGTGATGGTGACAACCAGACTAGATAGCAGAAGGGCAGGAATCTCTTCAGGTAGAGAAAACGGATGGCCTGTTCTCTTTCAGAAGTCTGCATGTGCAGAGGTGCAGTTTTCTCCTTGCATAGCTAATAACAGCTGTAATTTGCAGTATAAACTCCTTGTTACATGTGTTCCAAAGGGGTGGACCATCTTGACCTTTTAATTATTAATAACTTTTCTCAAATTACAATTATGTTCTTAATCCCTGTCCTGCTAACTGGTAATTTTCTGATAGATTGACTTTTCATTCTTCCCTACTTCATTAATTGCAGCTTGTATACCATATAATGATAGAATCTTCAGAATAGCACTTTGCCAACTGCAAAGGTTACCAAACGCTAATAAGTACTCTTAAATGGCTCTTAACTCATTACAAAGCTTTTCAAGCTTCCGTATTCTCTTTACTATTTCTCTATTTTTCTACACATTCCTTCTTTAAAAGTATTCCTCAAAGTAATTTTAAATATTCTTGGAAAAAATTAATGTATTTGCTGGTCTGTATGTCAAGCATGCTCACATGGTCAACCTCTTTATTCCTTTCAACAAGCCTTGTGAGTAAGGTGTTCCTACTCCTCTCTCTTAAAGGGAAATAGGGATATAAAATGACAAGTGATGTGCTCAAGTTCATTGGTACGGCAAGGATTTGAGTTCAAGTTTTCTGTCTTCAAATATTGTATTCTTTCCTCTACAGAACTCAAGGGCTATGTCAAATGCTTACTGTAAAGACAAAATAAATGGGAAAAAACTACCACTAAATAAGAATGGAAGGACTTTCCTTCATCAGGTGCCATCATGGACTTCCCCTATCATTACTGTCTTATTTCACTTTTCTTCATTATCCTACTCACTTTTTGCCTTTATCCTTTCAATCAGACAAAACTTTTATTCTTTCCTTCTTTTCTTTTTCCAATTTATCAGCTAATATATTGGAATTATGTGGGAATCATTCAATTGTCCTGATAAATGATCTGTTGTGTCCAAATTTATGTACTACCATTCTATCTCCATTGGATTTCATACAATTTGAATTTAGCCTTAATGATAATGCCACTTTAGAATGGCTTTTGTGTAACTGGTATAAACCAAATCACGAATCTGGGGTACCAATCTACTTATGTCTTATTTTTCCAATGAATTCTCAAGACACCCCTTCTGCCCTTCAGCAGAATGTCCTCTGTCTTCTCATGGAGACCTCCAGTGCACTCCTCCCCCAAATTGCCCAAGGATTCTGAGGTTCACCGAATTCTTAGGGGTTGAGGCTGTTTCTCAATGGAAGGTAGAATGAAAACTAAAGCCTAATGTGGCCACTAAAGGCCACGCACCTGCCTCTGTCTCAGTGTTGTTGTGAACCGTGTCCACACATCAGATGGACTCTTGTCCACTGCTGTCGGTTGACCCTACTTATCGGGATCTTCCATTTTCTACACTTGGGCACCGAGATTCCGGTTCCTTCAGGCTGCTTTCTCATGCTTAGCTATTGCTACGTAAGTGGACCATGAGGTCAGAGGGGCTCGGTGGGGGTGAGCTTGCCGCCTCGGTTGTCTGTTATGTTAGAACCTTCCTCCTCATGAGCCTCCAGATGAGGAACTGCCCAGATCACCAGTCCAGACCTTTCTTCTCACCTCAGATGCCCTTGATGATCTCCTGCTACTGAGATTCAGAGGAGAGTTTCTATGAATCAGTGTGGTACAAAACCTCAGAATATTATTGACAATAAGAATTATTTTTCATGATTTTTATTGAAAGGGCTAGTTATTTCACATTAATTCTTCAAGTTTTATGAAGTCCTTTCTAAAATCATGTTGTTGATTCCTTGGTTAATTCTTTGGAGCAAAGTTGTGGATTTGCCTGTAACTGCCATCCATCACCCAGAAAGCAGGCATGATTTCGGGTCGTGAAAGTTTCCTCTGACTCAGCTGTGACACCTTGGCCATGTCTTTTAGCCTATTTACGATTACGAATCTCATTAAAATGAAGAGATTGGATTAATACACGACATTTATCTTAAGTATCAATTTTGGCTCACAAACTCTTTTGTACAGTAATATATAATCTCACTAACTCCCTTAAGTTTTTAAAAAGCATCTCATCATTTTACATCTTATATAAAAAATAAATAATTTTAAATTAAAAAATATACCCATACATTATTACATATTGTATTTCTTAGCAGTATAACCAAAAGTCCTGGTTTACCTGGGATGGCCGCCAATCTTATATACCATTCTGGTGATTATTCATAGTCTCAAAACTCTCAAAACTCTTCCGGTTTAGGCAATAAATTATATCGTTTCCCTAATTATTTGATTGCTTAAATTCAATCTTAATAAGAGTTGTATAAAGATATGTTTTAACTTTTCCTAATTTAACAAGTAACATCTGCTATTCAGTTTTTTAAAATTAATTATGTACCTAAAAGATTATGAAGGGACCGGAAATGTAAAGTGACATCTGTCCTGTTCAGCTGGGGACTCAGTGCACGTTAACGTGCTGCTGTAAACTGAACTGCGTGTGGCAACGTTAACAAAAGGCCTATTTTATAACATTAAACTTGTATTTTGCTCTTAAAACATGAAGTATTTTATTTACATAATCATGTTTTTGATCCTAAAGGATGAATTGAGAGCAAGGGTTTATGTTGTTATTTGCCAGCTTTTGTTATCAAATAGAACATTTTGTTATGGCAAAATGGCTAATCTTTAATCCCATTAAACAAAAAAAAGACAAACTCCATATTAGTGGTAAAATGTTTTCCTTTAAACACTGGTTTTTGTAGAAGTAGAGACATATTGATGTGCTGTATAAATATTTTGGTCAGTCAAAGACAACCTGTGGGTTTGGTAAAGAACATCTTAAGGAAATGTCTAGAATTATCTTTCCTATGTTTCTTGTGAATTTGTATTTCAGCATCTGTGTTCTTCAGCTTCCTGTCTTTAACCAATGGTCAACCACAGATGTAAATTAAACAATGAATAACAACAAAAGAACTGAAAACTCTATAATGGTCAAAACTACCTGTGGACGGTGTTCTGACGATGATTCGCTGGGTGAGGTCTGACTCACGAGCCACCACACATGCACACTCGACGTTCTCGACAGATGCCAGGCTTGTTCTCACTGCTTGCTGGTGGAGCAAGACGTAGCTGCAGGCCTCCAGGTGAGGCAGCCACAGGCCCTGGCTCAGATGATGGCTGCCCTGGAATCGTCTCCCGCTGGGCTTTGCTGCTGCGCTGCCTCTGTGAGAGCCGCACTGTGGGTACAGTTGTCTTCCACCACGGTTACTGCTGCCATGCCACCTCGGCTTCGGGAAAAGGTAGACCCCTCCATCCCACCATGGGCACTAGTCTAACCCCTAATTTCCCTTAGTGAAACTGCGGTCAGCAGGCACGTTTCACCATTTAAAGATTTTTAGGATTTTGATCACTTTAAAGATTGTTTGAGGATAAAAGAAGCTAAGTACAATCTATATAGAACATCTTAAAATTACCACCTCTGTTCCAGATCCTCCTTGGACTTCCTTACTGGGCAGCTCCTTGCATGACGCCTGGCAGCCAGGGACATCTCATCCCCTACCGGGCCGCTAAAATAGCTGTCACGGTATTCAGGCTTCTTTGTGCATCAAGATGGGTCCCTAATGTGGAAAATGGAAAGTCCTCAGGGACTAATATGTCTCCCAAGCCCCTCTTTCTTGTCTTAGGATTCACCTCTTCATGGGATGGTTGACAGTAGGACCATCAGTTTTTTTTCCCCGGGAAGCTTCACTTTCACCCCTCGCAGTGTACCAAGACCCTATGGTACATTCAGTGCATTGATTTCCCAGCGTCAGAGCAATGTAGTCACAAATAACACCACTGTGGGCATGCTAAAAGTTCATTCCACTTGGGACTTATTCAAACTCAGATGAGTTTCTTTTTAGTTCTCTTCATCAGAGAGTCAAACTGTATTGGGATCTAGTTTTACCCATGTAACCTTTAATAATACCCAGAACATAAGTTAATAACCCCCAAACACTTCAGTTTTTTCCGCTGCTATATTGCCAAAAACCATTCTGGTTATCAAAAAAAATAAAAAAACAATTTTCATATCTTTTTGTGGTAGAATGTGAAATTGGTTAAAATCAGGCAAAATTTACTTTTGATCTTCAAAGTATGATGACTTTTTTTGTGGAATGTGTGGTCTGATGGATTTTTAGGAACCACCACTCCAGTGGAGTGCACAGACTCTTAGAGTTCATCCACTTCATTCTCTTCCTGACGCTTACCTTCCTTCTGCAGTATCCCAGCCGTCATGAGCTCCGAGACCAGCTATGCTGCTCAAGGCTGTCACTATACAGCTGCAGAGGCAGCGCCTCTCTAGGGAGCACAGAGGGAATGCATGAGCCCAAGAGAAGAGGATAAACTTGTGGACATATGTGCAAGGAGCAATTTTAAACATATTGCACCAACAAACTCATGATCAGTACCTCCTTTGTTAATAAAGAGAATGCACATCTCTGCCAAACTTCCTTTTCAGAAAGCAGAGGTCAAAATAATGAGTCCTATGCAAAAGGGGCCTGTGTCAAGAAAATGTGCAGGAAACTTAGGGCTGAAGGAGCAGAAAAATAAGTTGGATTTAGGAAAAAGATTGAAAAGAAGTGGCGTAGGCTGGGGTAAGTTCAGGGACAGGAGGAGTTACAGAATGAGGGACGTCATTCCGCCAGACCAGCCCCCAACATGTCGTCTTCAGGGAGCAGTGGGTTAATGGAGTCAAGAGAGTGTGCAGTTCTGGGGGCTCCTGCCCCTAAAACATCTCTGCTTGGTTGTGTCTTAAATTTTTCAACAGGGACGAAATTGTTCATAACAGGATACAAGTAATGCAAAATCAAAGTGTGGAATCGGGGCCACAAAGTCATGTCCTGTTAAACTGTTTGTACAACTATTTTTAGGCCACTGTTATCTCTCACCTAGATTACTTCCTAGCTGGACACAGCTGGCCTGAGTGATTTTTCTGAAACTCATATCCATTCACGTCTTCCCTAATTAAGCCCTTTCATGGCCCTCTAGTTGCCCTTAGGATTGAGTTCCAGTTCCTGACAGGCTGACAGCACTCAGTGGATGTGGCCTGGCCTCTCAGTCCAATCTCGCCTTTCACTCCGACTTCCCCTGTTCCTCGCCCCACCGTCTTCTTCCAGCAGGAAACCCTCTGTTTCCATCCCTTTGCGTCTCTTTCTCCCTCAAACACTCTTTCCCCAACCCTGCCCTATTTTAGCTTTCAGCTTAGAGTAATTTTCTCCAGGAGCTTTTCTGCTGACCTCTCCAGCAGGGGTTAGAGGTGGCCCAGGCATACTTTCTCATCCTAGCCCTCGTCATGCTGCATCGTAAGAGCCATTTCCCTGTCTGCATCTTCCACTAGGGTTGAAGTTTCTTGGCATGTCTTGCTCCCCATTCTGTCCACCACATGTAGCATAGTGCTGGTATGGATTAGATGCTTGATAAATGGCTGAGAACGGATGATCAGACGGACAGAGGAATGAATGAATGATTGAAGCCTTTCCTTTTCTGTGAAGAGAAAGGGGTGAAGAGAATAGCTTGAAAAAAATGTGCTGGCTGAAGGTGAAGGAAGCAAACTTTTTCTTACTTTGGTCACTGTAGTTTTCTTAACATAGTCCAGGCCAAAAAAAATTGAGTAAGTTATTTGTTGGTTGGTTGGTTGGTTGGTTTTATATCTTGCCACCTGTGAAAGCTTGCTGCCGTATGCCCACTGCATTTGTTTTGTTTTCTTTTATGGGCTTCTTTATGAAAAGACTTGTTATAAAAGAACATTATTCCAAGGTATCCCTGTATAGAACCTAGTGCAACATGTAATTGTACTTGGTAATATTCAGTGGGCGCAGTCACTTAATCTCCAGTGTAGACATCACACAACTGTTATATATAAAGTATTCTGTTTACCTGGGATGTCTGAACCAGTTGGAAGAATACAGGACTAGAAAGCTGGAGGCCTAGGATCTGGTCTTATCTGTATCATTACTTTTGTAGCCAACATTAGGACACTAAACTTTCTATATTGAATTGCATTTAAGTACATGTTTCATCTTTGACATGATTTGATGCCTTTTCTGACATCTTACATTGTATGAAGATATAATGAAATGACACCTATGACAATACTGCAAACTGCTCTACAAAATATAGATGGTAAGAAGGATGGTAGCAAGGGTGCCAGGAGTTAGGACCACCAGTCAGTTTAACTAGTCCTGTTGATACGATTGATTATCCACTTTTTCTCTACTGCCCTCTTATAAAACAAAATAAAGTTAGGCCGAGTGTTATTTGGGGATTCCTTGAGCACTTATATTCCATCACTTGAAATGACTATTCTATACATAATCCCATTCAATTTCAGAAAGAGTCCCATTGATCTTTATCCGTCCTTCCATTTCCCGGGTTGCTGTAGGTCAGTGGCTATTGCAAGCAGTGTTGTCTTCCTTCTTTTTCCATCCCAGTTATTTTCTGATCGGACCAGCTGTGCATCTTTTACTCTGATACATCTACCCACCGTTTTAGAATGGCAGGTTTAACGTTTACCAGGAACCAGTACGTGCTAAAAGTTTCCCTCCATAGTTATCCAAGATGGTTTTAGTAATTATATTCTGCAGAGCTCAGCGGGGGTTATGTTACCTGAAATATTTTTTCTTGTTTCTTGGCTTTTAAGTTGATGTTCAGAGCACCTGTTCCCCAGGGCTCAGTCTGAAGGCATTTTTCTGCTCCTTGCTGACGCTCAACAGAGAAGGCCATTTCCAATCAAACGGTCTGGGAAATTCTAATTGAATGGTGAATATTAGTATCTTTCAAAGCTAGACCACCTGCCTTAGGCAATTTGTGGCTCTCTATTCTTGTGCAATTCAAGGGACAGATGCCTGAGAAGACAAAAGAAAATTTAGAAAGTAGGGATGAAACAGGATTCCTCTCTGGGGGGAAAAATCACTTCCTTCCAGTACCTGCTTGGTTTCGTCGCTGTATTTGAACCTCCAAGGAGAGAAATGTGGAGCAGCTCGTCCACAACTGTACCTCCTATTATTAGTTTATTAAATAGGCTTCTCTGTGCAGGTGTGCAATTTTCATTCAGGTCGTTAATCACTGCTTGAAATATTTGTTCTTAGTTTCCCACAAATTGAGAAGCATAGCTATAGGGAAATCTATGTGGAAATCTCTTTTGCAAAGGTTTAGCACTTGCTCTTTAATTAGCCCTTGGGGTATCTCAGGTTTCACTAATTTGCGTTTACCTAGTTGGGAAAAATTCTGGCAGCAGCAGGAAGCTTCTTCTGCCCCCCAAATCAGAGAAACCCATCACTCCGGCACTAAGGTAAGCCCTTTTAAAGTACATGCAAGAAGATATTTACTTCAGAGCAGTGAATGAGCCCTAGGGTATGATTTAAACATATGGACAAAAGTTGCTATCAGAGGTTAGAAATTCTGTGGATGTTTTTGCTCGCTGCTTTGACACTGCTGTTATAGGCAAGAACAAGGAAGAAATGATGCTCTGAGCTGATGAAAACAGCTACCAGAAGCAATTATGATGAAGTTGTGGTTAGGAAAGCAGATTGAGAAATAATTTTACTAAGTTTCCAGAAGGGCTATGTAAGCTGCACCCAACAAGGAACAATGTGACATCTACAGGAGGAATCGGTGAGGAAAGTGACGCGCCTCGGATAGACTCAAGCATTTACAAGGAGCTACAGGGTTGAAACGCTCTGAACCCTTTAAGAAGAACAATTTCCTACCTAGAGGCAGGATAGCTTCAGGGTTCAGAACTTGAATTCTGGAGTCAGACAGACCTGGCTGGTAGGAGACCTTGGGCGAGTTACTTGACTACTTTGTGCTCCCATTTTTTTGTTTGTAAATGGGATAATAATAAGCCCTTTCTCATAGAGTTGGTTTGAGGATGGAATTAGAGAATGCTTGTCAGGCACATAGTAGGTATTCAATAGTGTGTGTCGATAAATGGTGTCTGTTGTTGCTGTTGTTACTAACAAGTTGTACCGTGCCACGAACTCCAACTAGTTCCAGAGCATTTGGTCACAGACAAAGCATATCCAAATACTGTAGCCTGTTATAGCCTAGAACTGGCTTAGAAATTTTGCAAAGAATTTAAACCTTGTAGGTTGTACTCTCCAAAGACGGCTGCGACAGTAGTTCCCGCTCCACCTGCTCTTTGATAACATGACCTGGCCACTCCTCTCCTCAGGAGGTTAGGTCTGTGCTTTCTCCCCTTAAATCTGAGTGGGCTTGTGACTGTTTCAGCCAATAGTATGGTGGAAATGACACCAGATCAGAAACAGCAATACAACTTTCCCCTGGTCGGCTGCAATACTCATGCGGGGAGCCCTGTCTGACTCCCCTGAGGTTGCCATGCTGTGAAGAAGCCAAGCCACAGGGAGAAGCCACATGTAGGTACTCTGGTTTGCAGTCTTCATCTCTGAGTCATTCCCACCCGAACACAAGACATGTGATTTAACAAGTCTTCAAACGATTCCAGCCCCCAGCCATTGAGTTTCTCCCAGTCTTAGAGGCTTTCTAGCGACCTCAGACATCATGGAGCAGAAGGAAGCCAGCCCCACTGTGCTCTTTCTAAATTCCTGACCAATAAAATCTTTGAGCATAATAAAATGGTTATTTTAAGCCACTAAGTTTTGGGGTCATTTGTTACACAGCAAGGATAACTGAGATAGAAATTCTTCCTACTTTGGCCGGTTCCCCATCTATGGATTTTTCAACTTTTCTCCATCAGTTCATCAGCATTTATCATGTGCCTTTCACGTGCTAGAACAGGAAGAAGCCAACGTAAAATAAACACAAGGATAAAGAATGTTATAGGAATCATGTGATAAGAACTGTGTAGCATAGAGTAATTCAGACATGGCCATAGCATAAATTCAAAAGAGCAAGACTTCACTGTGGGCTCAGGCAATCTGGGAAGACTTCACAGTAAAGAAGAGGCTTGCACAGAGCCTTGAAGAATAGGTGGGAACTGGATCAATAGAAAAGGGAGAAGAGAGAATTCCTGGCAAAAATGTGAAAAAAATAAGATTTGGGAAAAAAAAATGAGATTCCTGTGTTGTATCTTCAAATGTATCTATTAGATTGCTATTTATCTTACTTGCAAAATAGCATTTACAAGGAGGAATGCTTTTAGATACGTTCTTAATTCTAAGAGACTTTACTTGGCACTTTATACAGGGTGAATCAACTACAAATATCTCGGTGATGTCTTAGTTGGGTTAATTTCCACAAAGTTGATGAGCAAACTCTGCTTCCTATAAAAAGCATAATTTACAACTTTACTAGAACATATGAATTTTCTACAAATTCCAACAAATACATCTTATAACATGCAGTCTCAAAGTTATATGTCAATGGTCCTTAGAACACTTACATCAAATGATGTAATATAATAAAACAGTTCTTTGCCCTTTTTAGGAAACATTTAGATAGAAACTCAAAGTTTGATGACATGATACAGAATAGATATGGATACAACTTAAATTTTATGGTAATTAATATGTAAATATTCACCAAACATCCTCATTTTTTTTTAAACAAAATAGGAATGGCTAATCCAGTCCTTTGCAATCTCAAGGTCCCTGTGACAACTTCTCATTAAGTGATATTAAGATGAATGGACCCTGTGTTAATTATAATTTTAAATTTTGGATTTTCCAGAACCTGCTTGAATATAATTAGTGGCAGGAGTGCATCACTTTTTAAATAGCAAATTCTCCTGCTGAACAGCTCAGGTTCCTGCTCTTGCTGACCTTGGGCCACCTGATCTTTTAAATTCTTCCTTTTGATATTAGTCCTGGCCTTTGGGACAGTGCAAAATAGCATGACTCCCTCTCCTAACTGAGAAAAGTTCAGTTGCTGAAGGCAGCACCTGTACGACCTCTGCTCCTCCTCTATTCTTGGTTAACAATCCCCTTTCTCTCATATGACCATCTTTCCAGATGCTTCTGCATCCTGATTGTTATCTTCTGAATCATTTACAGAATGTCTTTCTTAAAATGTTGCCCAGGACAATGATAACGTTCTAGCTTTTGGGGGAAATGCCTTGACTTTCAGACAGTAAATTTTTAGCTTGATCTGAGTCTAACAACTGGGAAATAAGGTTTTTGTTTTTAAAAAAAATGCTGAAAAAGTGTTTTGTGACAATTAATTTGGTGGTGTAAAAACATCCATCAGCTTAGATTCTGAGAGAACATCCCAAAATTTATTGAAATTTTTTTTTTTTTTTTTTTTTGCTGAGGAAGATTCACCCTGAGCTAGCATCTGTTGCCAATCTTCCTCTTTTTTTTGTATGTGAGCCACCACCAAAACATGGCCACTGACAGACAAGTGGTGTAGGTTCATGCCCGTGAACTGATCCTGGGCTGCTGAAGTGGAGCATGCCAAACTTAACCACTAGACCACCAGGGCTCGTCCTTCTTTTTTTTGAAAAAAAAAAAAAACTTCTCTTGATGAAGGGAAAGATTCACCCTGAGCTAGCATCTATTGTCAATCTTCCTCTTTTTTTCCTCCCCAAAGCCCCAGCACCTGGTTGCATATTCTAGTTGTCAGTCATTCCAGTTCTTCTATGTGAGTCGCTGCCAGAGCATGGCAACTGGCAGACAGGTAGTGCTGTACTAAGCCTGGGAACCGAGCCCAGGCTGCAGAAGCACTGAGCACCCAACTTCAACCACTCGGCCATCAGGGTGGCTCGGAAATTCTTAATCCAAAGGAATCTTTGAAACTTCAGCATCATCCCAATTTTACGTAGACTTTTTTGGCTGAAATGAGTCATCTGGACCCTCCTTGATGCAGAGCCTTCTCCTTCAGGTAACCGACGGTCTCCACTGCGTGTCCAGGGATAGAGCATACCCGGTTCTCCCAATGACAGACAGGCCAGATGGGCCTGCAGCGTTACCTTTGACTATTCCAACACTGCAGCCAGCAGCCATGGAAGGCCATTTAAATTTGAAGTTAAATTAAGTAAAATTAAAGTAAATGAAAAATCTAGTTCCTTGACTGCACTAGTCACATTCAGGTGCTCAGCGTCCATGTGGCTGGTGACTGCTGTATGGACAGCATAGACACAGAGCGTTTCCTTCATTGCAGAACGTTCTACTGGACAGTGCTGCCCTTGAACTTCTTTCATGCCACCTAGATAAAAAGGAAGAATATGTGAGAATTTTTTAATATAAAAATGGAAAATATATGATAAAATAGATATTGGCATAGACATTGACAGCATTCACTATTTTGTTATTTTATATAATATCTAATACAGTGTTTTACAAGAGAGGCCTAGTGACTAAGAATTTAGGCCTTGGAGACAGGCTGTCTAAAGCATTCACCAAGTCCTAGCTTTGTGACCTTGGGCAAGTTATTTAACCCACGCCCTAGTTTCCTTAACCGTAAACAGGTTTAGTGAATTTCTTAATATTATGGTTAAGCTCAAATGAGATAATGCCTGTAAAAATACTTAGCACAATGTCTGACACATATAATCTGTTGACATAAACAGAAGGCATCATTGCTATTATTATTTATAGAAATGTAATTTTTAGCCCCAAAGTACTAATCACAGAATGTGTGCATAAATACATGAACACTTATTAAATGAATTGGACTTGATAGGAAGCAAGCAGGAAGCGACTTCATTCTTTCCCATTCCTATTACATCCATCAAACCCTTCTGAATCACCTTCCCTTCTCTTGGGCGAAATGGAGGCTGACTCCGCAGCTTTTTGTGTCAGGTAACTATCATTTCCGGATAATTAGACAGTGTAGAACAGTTCAGTGGGGAAGCTTGGCTTTCTCGGCTCCTTCATCTCATCTCAGTTCTGGCTGACACTCTGAAACGGGAAGGTGGGCTTGCGTGGCCTCTTTTCCTCTTCTTCCCAGCTCTGTGCTCCTTCCTCTTTTACAAAGCTGCCTCTGGGTCCCCGGGACTGGGGGGAGGATGGGTGGGAGAAACACAGATCCTGAGAAGGGCTTCCCAGCTCTTGTGGCTCTCTGCTCTCTTCTGGCATGGCAGACGTACCAATGCTGGCTCCTGGGGAGATCTGTGAGTTTTTAGGAGAGCCCCACAGCAGCGGCTTGTCCGTCTGCAGGTCCCTGACACAGCTGAGGACTCCAGCGATCGCTTATTGACATTTTCCTCTTCAGCCTCTGACCTCCAGTGAGTGTCCCATGCTCCTCGATTCTCTCCGTGGGCGTCACTGCGTGCTTCCAGGTGGGCTTCTTATTCAGGGGGTCGCTATAAAGATGATGAAAGCTCAGCTCCCGTGCATGGAATACACATTTGGTCCTCAGAATGCATACGCTTTTGTTCCACCATTGGTGAGAGTATAATTAACTCCCATTATAGACTTCCTTTCTCACTCTGCTCTCAGCGGAATCAAGATTTCGTGTCTAATTTTTTTCAGGTGTGGGTCAGATATACTATCCTGTGTCGCCTGATGGTCAGGAGACACAGGGGTAGCTCTCCAGGTGGTCCTGTGTAGCCTGCCTCGTTTCATTTGGTTGGTGGGGGAGTAAAGCGCTTCCTTCCTCCACCCCTGTGTGTGTGGGCGTGCGGGGCGGAATGCATGGCCCCTGACAGTCTCTCTCAGGAGATCTTCACACCCACGTTCTCAGAGCCAAGCGATGAGCCGGGCTCCACCTCTGTGTGTGTCGGGGGGCACACGGCAAGTCTACAGAGTCTTAGCCCTGAATTAGTGATCTCTACTCGGCTGCTTTTCGCCTAATTATATTTAGCATTTGGGTTAAAATTAAAATTCTATGACAATAGGGAAATTGATCTAACATTCTGTTACAATTGTTCTCATGGAGGTTCTAAAACTGAAATTGCAGTGAACAAAGTGGAAGGCAGTCCCTTCTCAGGGAGTCAGGAATCTTGCCTTTGTGCTCGGGATGCAGCCGTTGCCCAGGACCTCCGTGTCTGTGTATTCAGACCAGGAACAGAGGAGAAGGGCCTGTTTGCAGAGGGTGGCACACGCTGCCCTGGGGTGAGCGGAGGCTGCAGGGCTCCCAGGGAACTGCAGACCCTTTCTCACTGGTAGTTGTTTTCTGTGGCAACCCAGCTTTTAAAGAAGCTGCCCTGAAGCCTGGCTTTTCATTTTCAGCCCTGGCCTGGCCACTCATCTGTTTTATTGACCACACTAGGTGGTCAAAGAAATGTTGACCCACTGACAAAGAAAAATGACCTGTTCTATTCCTTGGCCCTAACGTAGCTTCTGAATTTAGTAGTTTTGTTAGACTTTACTCTCTCTTGCCCAGGAGAGAGATGCCGCGCTCCACCATCCCTGATTCACCATTGTCCCATGGCCCAGAATGCAGCACAGGAGTTAGGGGACCCTCCACATTCACAATTATTCTGTTCACACACGAAAAGACAGAACATAAAAACTGTGACATAATATGTTATGTAATGTAGTATTTATAATATACAAATAATATTTTCTAAGTGCAGACTGATAGTATAGTGATGATAGTCATATTCAGAGATTTTTAAATATATACAGACTGAATACATAATGACAGTAAATCACTGATTTGAATAACATGAATATAGTAACTAAATTAATAAAATCAATGCTTCTCCTTTTGTTAGCGCCACCCAGTCGATTCCGACTCCTGGAGAACCTGTGCACCGCAGAGCAGAACTCTGCCCGGTCTTTCTGCTCCATCCTCCCACCTTCTGCTCTGTCAGATGGTGCTCTGCCACTAGTCACAGGGTTTTCATGGCCATTTTTTCCGACATGGGTGGCCGGGTCCTTCTTCATAGTCTGTCTGGATGCGCCTCTGAAACCTGTCCACCATGGGTGACCCTGCTGGTGTTTGAAATCTTGGCGGCACAGCTTTCAGCATCAGAGCAACGTGCAGCCACCCCAGTGTGACAACTGACAGATAGATGGGTGGTGTGGCTCCCTGACTGAGAAACCAACCCAGGTCCTGGGAGTGAGAGCACCAAGTCTCAACCACTAGACCACCAAGGCCGACAGCTTCTGCTTACAATATAGTTATATTACTTTTCTGTATATTATTCTATGGTATAAAAGATACATTTCAACCTAATTTTCAAATTGTTTTGTTAAATCCGTGAGGATTTTCTGTATTTGATACTCATCATGGGGTTAAAATATGCTTTCAAAATCACCTCACTAACTCTTAAGAAAACGAGATTGGCTTTTAATCGGCATTTTTGTCGGGGTGGGGAGTTCAGGGGGTTCAGCTGAGCCCCGTAGCTGTGCGCAGTTGTGCGCAGTGGTGCGTCATTGTGGAGACTGCTGCTGGGGCTCAGGGTGCGCTCCCACACCCTGCATTCGCTGTGGCTGAACTTCAGCCGGGGGCACTTACACCCGGCGAGATCCTGTGCCAGAGCTCTAGAATTTCATCATTCAAAAGCCCTTCAAATCTTGAATGAAGTCCACACGAAACCAGATGCAGCCTGCAGGAACAAGAACGGGCTGTTTGCGTCTTCTCCGCGGCGATTCCTGCTGACTTTGCACGTCGTCACCTTCTGGGGCTTTCCTGACCCAACATATCATTTGTACAGAGGAATGTCAAGGCTTGGTGGCTAGGGACGTTCAGAAGCAGCTAACTGGTACTAGACTCTTGACTACTAGTGTGTAATAGATCATTATGCAATTTGCAACCCAATATAGGATGCGAAAGAGAAATTTGAGCTTTTAAAATGAAAATTAACTGGATGGGTTTTCTAGATAGAAAAGTATTTAGGCCCTACTTACTGGCATCTCAGAGATAATCCACTGTTTGCTGACAGTGCTGATCTCCACTGTGTTTCCTTGGCATTGGCCTCACATGTTTCCTCTGGTGTGCAAAACAAGCGGTAGTAGCATAATATTGATCTCAATCTTTGCATATGCTTTGGAGTAGACCCTTTCATTCATTTACTGTTTTTGCAAGCCGGCAATTACAAGGCTTTGACATTTGGGTACAAGTAAACCCTACAGCAGAAATTATATGTCAATGATTTTTCAAGAACTAAATATCTAATATTTTGGCTAAATTTCCATGCTTGAATGAGATTGTGTGAGACTATTATATTACATTAAAAAGTTTTCTCATGTGATGGTGTGAAATTCTTCCTTTTCTCCTAGGCTGAGTAACTGCTCATATGCTTAGCCGAGCCTGATTGCAAGAGCGCGGCTTTGAATGCCTGTCCTTTATTGCCAAGAGAGGCAGAATTCCGTAGTAATTAAGAACGTGAACTCGGATTTCTCCACTTGGGTTTGGGTCTTGGCTTTACCACTTAATAATGATGGGACCTCGTTAACAAAAGGAGGAAAATGATGGTCCTTGCCTCCCAGCCTTCAGTCATTCTACGAATACTTAATGCCTTCTATGTGACAGAAAGTTGGTAATCGCCCAGAACACAGCCGTCAACATCACGCAGTCATCGCCTCTCTGCGGTTTGCAGTCTCGCTGAGGTTGTTTCTTGACGACCAGTTCACTCGGCTTCATTCAAAATTTAGCAGTGAATTTAGATTTGCTGCATTTAGACTCTGGTCATTGATAACAGATTAAACTGCTTAGAATGAATGGATATGAATATACTAATTATTATGCAATGAGTTGAGTGGAATAATATATAAAACTTAAAAAGGATAGAAAGTGAGATCATGGTAGGAGAATAAATAAAATATAAGAAGGGACTTTGGGTATTATGAATGAGGAACTTTCAAGTTAATATACAGAGAAATGATGAGGAAAGCTTTCAAGAGATTGGGGTCTATGCAATCGGGGCAAAATGAAAACCACATATTCTTTTGACCTTGACAGGCTGAAATTAAAAGAAAATTACAGTAATCAAGATCACAGAGAGTCTAAAAGTAAATCTTTTTATTTTAAGTAGTGCATTTGGAAACAAAGTAATTGAAATATGTGTTTGAAGAAGAAAAAGATTATAAAAAGTAAGCTTTTAGTGAAATCAGCTGCTTGATAAATTGGAAAAACTAAAGAACATTAATGATCTTTATTTTTGTTTTGAGGATTAGCCCTGAGCTAACATTGCAGCCAATCCTCCTCTTTTTGCTGAGGAAGACTGGCCCTGAGCTAACATCTGTGCCCATCTTCCTCTGCTTTATAAGTGGGACACTGCCACAGCATGGCTTAATAAGTCGTGTGTAGGTCTGAGCCTCTGATCCAAACCAGAGAACCCTGGGCTGCCGAAGCAGAGCATGTGAACTTAACCACTGCACCACCAGGCTGGCCCCCCATTAATGATTTTTTTAAAATTCTTACAGCCCTTTGAGTTATATTACATTTCAAATTCAAAAACTTCTTTCTTCTCTACTCCTTTCCCAAGTGTGGTCTCCACCGAATAAGTTAAATGATATAAAGCTGGTCTCTGAACCATTCAGACATTGTGTCATATTAAGTATATGTGAAGTTTAAAATATAGGGGTATAAGCCATAATCGAAAAAATCAAATTATAGTCCTTAAAGGAACTTATTATTAAAAATAATTCCATCGTTAATTGTATTGTAATTTTAAGTGAATCAAGGAATTTACTATTCAAACATATTCCAAAGTGAATTCTATTGAAAATGTAAAATATTTAAAGCGAATAAATTTATGTTTTCTATATGCAAGATTTAGAGGAGTAAACCACTAAATTCTTTGGAAGTCCTCCCGCCTCGCCCTCTCCCTGCCCTCCCCTTCCCCTTCTTTCTCTCCCCCTCCTCCCCCTGCCCCTCTCCCCCTCCTCCCACCCTCCTCCTCCCCCTCCTCCCCTTCCTCCTCCTCCTGCCTTGCACAAACAGGCAGACCTCACTAATTAGATTGCCTCTCAGGAAGGAAAAGGCGGCAGCCTCCCAGATAGCAATTACAAACCCTGGTTAGGACTGTGGCCTCTGCTGGACCCCATTAATTCTCCAGGCTACGTAAATATCATCAACCAAGAAACATTCGAATTGTGACACTGAACGGTAAACTGTTGTTAGCTGGGAAAGTGCGGGGATGGCACTGTGACTGTCAGACAGTTGCTGTCATAGGATAGTCCAGCATTACACGTGCCGTGTGATTAGATACACGCAGTGCAAAATTGAGAGAGACAAGGTCAAAATCGCTCCATTTATTGATACTTCGAAAGCCTGAGGAATACTTGGTTATGTGCTGTTTGGGCCATTTAAAAAAATATTGAAGTATAATTACAGAAGATCGAAACAAACTTTTACTGTTGGGTGAGCAAGGTGGTAAGCTTGTACTATTTTCTGAAATAATACATGAAAGACTGTGAAATGAGCCATATCCTGCTGGGTGAGAAGAAAGTGTTTGAAATACCTTGGGAACCTGTACAAAGAACTTCGTAACTAGTGGAGATGGTGCAGAGGCAGCCTCCAGGGAGGGTTAATTTCCAGATGTTCTGGGATGGATTTCCTAGGTGACTGCATGCTGGCAAATGTGTGAGTGAAAATTGTCTGTTCCGATGCCTTTTCAGCTACCTTCAATGAAATGACAAGCAAAAGCTGAGTACAAATTAGACATAAATGCATATGTTGCAGTCACGTGGCCTACCTCCAAACCTGATGAATAAATGAGAATACTTAAAGTAAGTGACCTCTGGGGGAGAAAAACAGTTGGAAGAGTTTTTTCTATACTGGAAACAAATGAAGACAATGACCAAAATAATTCACACATAGTAAAAATGCATTCAGTGCTTTACAGATGGTGTTAATCTCTCAATTTCAATGATACTCAGGTTTTCAAATTGTGTTATAAAATGCAGTGACCCGTTCATTTCAGAGAGACTCAATGGATGAATAATCTTGAATGAACTGGGTCATGACAAAAGTACAGGAAGTTTTTGCCTTTGGCCCAACATTAAAAGTATAGCTATGGAATGAGGAAGGTTTCATAAAGGAAACTGGGACTGTATTGTTTTTGGCAATGGAGTTTGAGCAAATGTTCAAAAAATGTACCAACTCTTAGCCCTTCACCAGCGTTCAGAACCTTCACAATATGGTCCCAGCCTACTTCTCCAATTCTGCTTACATGCATGTCCCCTGTACCCTGAATATGTCCTATTCCGAGCCAAGAGGACTTGTTTATTGTCTGTTGTGCATACTCCACAATCCCCACCTCCACGCATTTGCTTATACACAGTCCATTGGCTCTCTCCGCACGCCCAAGCTGCTGTTTCAGATCCAGCTCAAATGCCTCTCTCCCAGGAGTCCTTGATGGATCCTCTCCAGCTCCTCCTGGTGGCTGACCGCTTTCTCCCGTGTTTTACAGTTATTTGTGAGCACGCCGTACCTACCTGCACCCGACTTCTTGAGGGTAGAAACTTTCTCTGACTGCTCTTCCCAAGCTGCACAGTAACTATAACAACAGTAATTGCATAAAGAAGACTCTTCAGAAATATATATTAAATGAATGCTTGGATTAAAAATTAAAAGATTTTGGGGAAAATGCAAATGCTACATTTGTCCCTTACTAAATTAGTTATTTGTTCCTGTGTAACAAATTACCACAAAACTTAGCAGCTTAAAGCAACACACACTCATTAGCTCACAGTTTCTGCGGGTTGGGAATCCTGGCATGGCTTGGCTGGGTCCTCTGAGTCACAGTCTGTCATGAGACTGGAAATAAAGTGTCAGTGAGGCCTGAGACTTCACTTGAAAGCTTGACTGGGAAGGCCATTGAACCGAGGGCCCCAGTTCCTTGCTGTCTGTTGGCTAGAGACTCCTGCAGATTCTTGCCACATGGACTTCTCCAGCACAAAAGCATGTTTCATCAAAGCATACAAGCTGAGAAGGCAAGCAGAAAGAACCTTCTAGGGGCCGGCTCCGTGGCCGAGTGGTTAAGTTCACACGCTCCGCTGCGGCGGCCCAGGGTTCGGATCCTGGGCGCGGACATGGCACCATTCGTCAGGCCACGTTGAGGCGTAGTCCCACATCCCACAACTAGAAGGACCTGCAACTAAGATATACAACTGTGTACAGGGGGGGTTTGGGGAGATAAAGCAGAAAAAAAAAAAAAAGATTGGCAACAGTTGTTAGCCCAGGTGCCAATCTTTGAAAAAAAAAACAAAAAGAAAGAAAGAAGCTGCTAGCAAGACATAGGTCGCAATCTTATGTAACCTAATTACAGATGTGATATCCACTCACCTTTGTCATATCTGTTGGCTGGAAGTAAGTCATTGGTCCCACCTCCTGAGTGGAGAGGACTGCACAGTGGTGTTAGTGCTAGGAGGTGGGGCTCACTGGTGGCCATCTTAGGAGCTGCCTGTGACATTTACTCAAAGTTTTTTGCCCTTCCTTATACTATAGTTTGCCTTACATCAGACTTCTGAGTTTACAAAGCTTGTCAATTCTTTGAGGTCCAGATCAAACGGTACCTTCTCACTAAGATCTTCTTTGATTCCACATGTAGAGGTTAATTCCTCCTTTCATTATAAGCCCATAATACTTTGCATCCTTTTTCATGGCTCCAATTTTATTTTGAAGTCACCAGGATAAATATAGTCAGTCCACCTTTACCTGCCATAATTGTTTTTCTAGGGACAGAGGGAAAAACAGACAACTTCAAGATTAGCAGACATTTTCTAAAGGCTATGTCTCTTGCAGAAAAATAGTGCTAAAGCTTGAGTGAAAAGATAGTAGATAACAGGAGATAAATTTCAGAGGACCCACTAGAGCTGAGCAGGTACTGTCATTTATCTTATCAAATTTAGCATTAAAAGTACTAGCCCAGAAGAGACATCTAGCACAGTTCCTGGCATGAATGGGGCATTCAATCCATAACTCATGGCATCCTTTTTACTTGTGACTTCTCTTTTCCCCATTCCCAACATCCCTCCCACACACACACTGTTTGAAAGTGATGCTTAAATTGTAATACTAGGATTTGTTAAATCACTTACTTAATTATTTAATAAGCTTTCAAACAATTGTTGAGCATCTTCCAGCGCAGGCATTCTTCTATACATTAGGGCTACAGCACTGAGCAAATTGACAAGAATATCTTTTCTTGTAGTGGAACTTGCATTTTAGAAAAAGGAGACAGATAATAACCAATTGTGGCAGATGATGACAAGTACTATTAAGAAAAACAAAGTGGGGAAACAGATAGAATGATGAAGCGGGTACTATTTTACACAGGATGAGAAAGTGACATCTGAGAATAAACCCAAAGGAAGTGAGAGGGTAAACCACGTGATCCTCTGGTGGAAGAAAATTCCAGGTGGAGGGAAGAGCAAATACAAAAGCCTTGAAGAGGGAGAATGACGGGTGTTGGAGGAACAGCGAAGAAGCCAGCAGAGCTAGAATAGAACAAACCAGGAGAAAATGGTAAGAGAGGAGGTTAGACAGGTCGCTGGGGGTAAGGAGTTAGGTGGTAGAGCAGATCACGTATGACCCTGTAGATCACAGCCAAGAACTAAGGCTTTTAGTCTCAATAAGGTAGGGAACTACTGGAGGGATCTCTACAGAATAATATGGTCTGGCTAGCTGCTATACAATGAGTAGAATTTAGGAAGCAGGGATGGAAGGAGAAAGATCAGTAAGTAGGCTGCTTCATCACCTCCAGTGAAAGGTGATGAAAGTTTGAAGTAGAACCAAGAGGATTTGCTGACTGATTGGATGAGAGAAAGAGTATAAAAGATGACCCCTAGAGTTTTGGCCCGATTGACTAGAAGAAGGTATTACCATATCTAAGACGGGGAAGACTTTGGGAGGACCTGATTGAGCAGAGCGCAGAATCAATAGTTTAGTTTTGACATGCTAAGCCTGGGATGCCTATTGGACATTTAAATTGAGACGTCGAGTGGGAAGTTAGCTTTATGGAGTTCAGGAGAGAGGTTGGGTTCTGAAGACATAGATTTGGGAGTTAGCATGTGAATGGTATCTAAGAGATCAACCAAGGACTAAATGTGGACAGAGAAGAGAAGTCCTAGGGCCAAGTCCTGCAGCTCCTTAGTGATGAGGAGACCTCACTCATCTGGATCCAACGTAGTAGATCCAGGTTGGATCCCACGTTCTGTTTTACTGATTCTTTGGCAGAGCTGCAGGCTTCTGCTTCTCCAGAGGAGTAGGGCTCACTGCCCACTCAGTCTGCTGACAGGAGGCATTTTCTCCCGGGACAGTGGAAACAAAGCATGGCGAGGAAGAGCCTGAGGTAAACCCTTAGCAGAGGGGGCCAGTAAAGGAAAACAATGTTGGATGGCTGTGAGATTTGTGTAGACATCTGCCGCAGGGCCTAGGGGCCCTAGGGGCCCTAGGATGCCTACTCATCAGCCTCTTGGGGGAAGGGCCATCTTCCCAGCTGAACTCCTACGTCTGCATTGTTCACTGGCAGTGTTTCAGAGAACCAAAAATTGCAGAGAATAAAAAGGCTAAAAAATAGCAATAAAACAGAATGAAAAATAAGATAGAACAGTGAAAGATTAAATGATACTGAACACTAGGTTAAATAAGTGACCTCTTCGCCTTAAAAAAAAAGAAAAAAGAAAAACAAGATTAAAACTTGTGGAGGCAGCAAGAAAACTCTGAGCTAAGAACAACTAAAAAAAATAGAATTTACAACTGAAGGTCAGAGAGAACAAAAAAAAAGAGTAACCCAAACAAGGTAAAGGGCTAGAAGAAAGGAAGTAAACAATGATTTCAAGGCCCAGGACGTTCGCTGAACCCACAGCAGCCCAATCACGGGAGCGGCAGCGCGTCCCAGAGATCAGCCCAAGGGTGCGCCGCGTTAGGGCCAAAGAACCTGCAGCCCGTTTCTCCTGCCCGGGCCTGGGTTCCACACGCAGCTGTCCGTGGGCAGAGTCCTTGCCTTTTCCCTCCACACCTCTCCTCTCCAATTCCTGGCAGCTCTTCTCTCGGGTCCTGCAGCCCATTGTTTCCCCGCTCTACCGCAGCAACGGGAGCCGTCTCTGTCGGTCGTGACTCTCCCTCCGGCTGTAAACGACGGAGTAGAGGTGAGCACCCGCCCAAGTTGGATCAATCAGTCTCTCTCCTAGAAATCTGGATTTGTGATCGAGACCCATTCAGTTAGGGCTGGCTTCAATAATAATAACAGTAATAATAATTAATATTCATTAAAGGTTTATATGCTAGACATTGATCTTTAAATAGGTTTTCTCAGTTAAATTTCTTAACTTTGTAAGAGCTATTACTGATGAGGAAACTTAGATAAGAGAGGTGAAGTGACTTGTCCAATGTTACACAGCCGGTAATGGCAAAGTTAGGATTTAGACTCACCTCTGTGTGACTCTGGAGACCACGATCTTAGCCTCCATGTAATACGACCTCTTTTAAACAGAGGAGACAGAACCTTGGGAACTGTGGGACGAGCTTCTTTTGTCCACGTGAACAGAGAGCAAAGAAGGAAGTGACACTGAAGTGGATATAGGAGGCAAGATGAGAGAGGGGAGTTCCTGAGCTTCTCTCCAGAGTCGGGACGCCCCTCCACTATCACACATCATGATCCACCCCTTGTTCCCAACAATACATTTTCCCCTTTTGGGGTAAGCTAATTCAATTGAATTTCGGGAACTTGCAACCAAGAATCCTAACTAATCTGGGTACTGCTCTTTGACGTGGGCACGAGGGGCCCCCAAGCTCCAAGATTTCCTGGTGGTTGTGCTTCTCCTGCTCATGGAAAAAGAGTGGCCCTCCTGTCTGGCTCTCGGTCCCCTTTCTCTGCCACTCTCTTCCCAAAATGTTGGCCCTTTGAGTACAAGGACAACTAATAGGCCTTTTTGTGCTCCTAAATCACTCTAGATGTTTTACAAATGTCAGGTCTTAATAAAACGCTCGTTTGGGTAAAGTGATATGATAATGTTTGCATATTTCCTTTTTTAAATGTGGCTGCTTCTTAAATTGTGTTTTCGGGAGTGATTAAAGGCTATCTTCCTCTATCCAGAACAGGAAAGTCCAGAGGCAGAAAACAGATTGGTGGTCCCCAGGGATCGGGGAAGGGAGTCGGGGTGGCAGGTGGAGGGTGATAAACGTGTTGAAAATAGATAGAGATGATGTCTGTGCAACACTGTGCATATACTAAACTCCCTGAATTGTTCACTTTATAATGTTTAATTTTATATTACGTGAATTTCGATTCAATTATAAAAAAAATTAACAATAACGATTCCTAAATTCTGGAAGATAGAAAAGGCATCTTCCATTCAGATGGTAGCCATTTGAGCCTAAAGGCATTCTGTTGAGAATTCGAGGTCAATTCTGGGTATGGAGCCAGGGGGGCTTCCTGACCATTGTCGTGTTGTACTGCTTTCTTCACCTGAAACAGAGGAGCCAGAATTCCTACCAGGAGAGAATGGCAAAGCAAGGTGTACTTTGTCCCATTCCCACAAGATAATCTATATGCATTATAACCAAAGACGTGAAAAGAATGGGGCTGTCCTCCAGTCTTCCTCATAAACATATCTTGCACGATGTCTCGAGAAGTCCTGTGGGATTGCTGCCTTGTAACACCTCTGTTGCCTAATTGAGAAGCACATATCTTAGTTCTGTGAGTGAAAAGGAAAAGTACATGTTTTTGCCACCACTGTAAACCATCTGAGGTATAAAATGGGAGGTAGGTTGACCTTGAGGGAGGGTCAGATAGTGTTCTTAGTGCTTGAAAATGGTGTCCTCTTTCTATTGGCTGTTCTAGGATGAAGACCGTCTGAAAGCTGTGCCTGGAACTTTAGCAACAGTGCAGGAGAGGGTCTTTATCATCAAAGGCCAAGAAGCCTATGTAGGTGACTGCTTAATGTCATCTTACCTATAAAGCAAAGAGACTGTACTAGGAAACCCCACTGCAGGAAGCCCGTCTCTTAGAGATCCCCTTTTTACTCAACGGATTATAAAAGGAGTCATTTATCACTCTTTGATCCTGGCAGGGAAAAAGCACCCTCTCTGATTTTTGGACCAAAATTCTCCTCAAATTATTCGCTTGTTATTGTTCTTGGAAATTCCTTATTTACAAAGTTCAGGTGACTTCTAATTCTTGGCCAAGCTTGTACTTATCGAACGAAATAATCAAGATGAATCATAGACTTTTAGAAGTAGAAAGCATGCAACTTCCTCCTTTTCAAGGAAAGATCCAGAAAATGAGATTCAAAGAGGTTGAGAGGCTTTTGCTGGGGTGTAAGAGAAACAGGAGCCGGAGATGTCTACTCACTGAAGCCACAAAGTCTCTGTTAGACCAGAGAGCCCAGCACTTCGGGGCTCTCGGGATTAGATGTGTTTTGCCTGCTTTAATTGGGAGGAAATGAAGATCTTGGAGGGACTTGATGTCCTCTCTACATCTTAACAAAAATGAACTATTTCGTATCACCGCAATTCAACACTTACGTCAGAGGGCCACAGACCCTTGGAGCTTTCAAATCTTTTCAGGGTTCAGCTTGCCCAGCCCTTTTCCTGACACGTCATTTCTTGCATGCCCTTCCTTCTCAGAGGCTGTCTGGCCTCCCCTTCAACATTTGAAGGGACAGGAAACGCAGTCCCTGAAGCAGCACATCGCATTCGTGTGTTTGTGCTTGTGCTCCCTTCTCTCATATCTGTGGTGTTGCGGTCACGGCATGTATGCATATATTTCATAGTCTGCTTTTTTGCAATTGATGTGCCACACACATTTTTCATGTTGATACAAAGTCTTCATTATGGTAATTGTAAATGGCTTCATATACTATACAATTTCCTTAAACAAAATGGATATAACTCGGCCTTAATTCTTTCCTTTTATAAGCAGAATTCATTCCTTTTTGGTTCTGAATAGCTGGATTATTGGACCATAAATAGCTCAAGATTTAACTTTTACTCCTTGACTCTAATTGTATCTCCTAGAACAGCATTGAATAAATTGAATCCCTCTTCCATGAGACAGTTCTTTTGAGTGTTTTTGAAAAAGCTATCATGTTGCTCTTAAAATTTGTCTTTTCCAAGGTAAACATCCTCAGCTCTTTCAATTGTTTCAGAAGTTGTGGTTTCCAGACCCTTCACAAGACTGTTTGTTCTCCTCTGGATAAGCTTCAATTTGTCAATGTCCTTTCTAAAGTAGGGTGCCAGAATTAATGACTGTAATAACAGTAGCCATAATAATAATAACCACCATTTATTAAGTGTGCACAATGTTCCAGGAACTGGGCTAAAGGCTTATTCATCTAATCCCCACAAAACCCCTAATGTATGTTATTATTCTTATTTTTTCAGAGGAGGAAATCAGTTTTAGTATGTTAACCAACTCGTCCAAGGTCACACAGATAGGAAGTGGCAAAGCTAGGATTAAAGTATGCTTTGTATTCTGAGCCACTTTATAAAGCTCCAGAGTTTTTTGGTCATGCAAAATTTAGGGCCTGGATATTAAACTTTTGTGAGAACACTTTAAGACGGCATTGTCTTGTTTGGTGATTTCATATTTATGGAAAGTATGACAGAGCTCAGTTCTTCCAGAACAGGCTTAAAAACACCAACTCATTCATTCATCTAATATGTATTGAGTGCCTACTTCCTGTCAGGCACTGTTTTAGAAGGTGACAATACCTTGACAAGGTGACAAGCAAGGTAGACAAAGGTCCTTCTTTCGTGGAGCTGACATTCTATTGGGGACATAATGTCCCCACATCTAACCCATAACGTAGACTCAGCCATCCCACGAGTCAACAAATAGTAAACATGGCGATTCAGGTAGTGACAAGTGGTGTAAAGAAAATAAGAGAGAGCAATGTGCTAGAGAGTGACTCGGGTCCAAGGGAGAGACAATGTGGAATTTGGTGATCAGGGGAGGCCCCTTGACATCTGGTCTTAGACCTGAATGATAACCAGGAACCAGCCATTTGAGGATCTGAGGGAAGAACATTTATGTTTCAGTGAACAGCAAGGGCAAAGGTCCTGGGACCAGAATGAGCTTAGTGAGTTCCAGAAACATAAAAAGGCCTATGTGGCTAAAAGCAGAGCGAGTGCTGGAAGAGATGCAGGCAGGGATAGATCATACAGGGCCTGCAGTCCATGCAAAGAATTTTGGAGTTTTTCTAAGTGTATTGGGAAACCTATGCTGGGTTTGATGCAAAGTGGACTGATGGAATTAACCTTTCAAAAACATAACATCACTACTATGTAGAGAATGGATTATAAGGGGCAAGAAGGAAAGCAGGGAGGTGAGTCAGGGGGCAGGCTGTTACAAGGGTCCGGGAAAGAAATGATGGTGGCTCAGGTGAGGTGGTTGCTGATCCGACTGTGACTCACGTCAGTGGAGAGAAATGAATCAATTCACAAAGAGGAGGAAGGCTGGGCACGATTTCCCGGTGAATTGAATAGGGTGTGGTAAGAGATAGAGAGAACTTGGTTTAACTCTTCGATTTCGGGGTTGATGGGAATGCTGTGCATACCGTGTGCTAGGTATAGTATACTTTCCACAGGCCACTGATGTATATTAACTAATTCTTTCTCACCAAAATCCTGTGATGTAGCTCTTATTTCCCCCAAGCTATTTCTGACAAAGACACTAAGATTTAGAGAGGCGAAATAGCTTGCCTCAGGTCATGGATGTGGGACATTGGGAAGCCAAGATTTGGACCCCGGTGCGCCCAGCATGGTAACCAGTGCACTTTCTCCTATGCTGCAGTGCCACCCCTGGAGCCTGGACCAAGACTGCAGCTTGCCCGTGGGGTGGGGAGCAATTATAGAATCGCACAGCAGGACACATGGAGTCACATGCGAGGACACGTTCTATTATCAAGGGGCTTGGTGTCGCCTGGCCTCCTCCGCTTCCTTGAAGGGCTCTATTCCATTTTTGGAAACCTCTGTCTAAGGGATGTAGGCAGATTGGGTGGAGTCAGAAGTAAATGAAGTGATTAAGCAAATGGAGAAAATGACTTCTGAGGAATGGTGAAAAGATCGCAGCTTAGCTCAGGGATGACTAAAGAGGACATCAGACTGTAAATATTTCAAGGGTGGGAACGGCAGGAAGAGGGGATTTTTTTCTTTTTTTCTTTTTTGCTGAAAGTAGAGGATTGCAAGAAGGGACAGGCAAAGAACAGGGTTCCTGAATGTGCTCTTAACTCTATGATGTTGGAGGCTTATCATGACTTTGTGTCTAAATATTCTCATCTCAAAGGCATGAGCTGTGGTGGACGGGAACACAGCTATGTAGAAAGGAATCAAAATTCAAAATCCCCAGAAAACATCCCTTCATCCTTTTATTCATCCATTTGATAAGTATTCACGTGCCTTCAACTTTGCAGGAGATGGGGTTTTGGCCAAAGTAGGGTGTCCACTTTGAATATTTTTATTTTATAATGGAACTTTTTTAATGGGGCAACCATTATGCTGACCATTCCCCCACAATAATTGTCTATCTGGGGTCAGAATTACTCATATACTGAAACATATCAGCTATTGTATGTTTGGGGGCTTAAAGGAGCCTGGAGGGAAAGGACAATGCTGGTACCGCGAACCCCTGTTGCCGGAACAATGCTACTCTCTAAAGAAGGGGGAGGCTCAAGTTTCAAACACAGGCTAGAGATTTCGCTGCATTTGCCACAATGTACGTTTGTCTGCACATTTGTTAGTGAAATGAGAGAACACAGGGACAACTGTCCACTACGTTGTGTGCATTATCTTCCCATACACAGCATGAAAATTATATCCATCAGGCTGCGAAGGAGAGCCTCAGTTTCTCAGCTATGTCAGGGCTGCTTGCAAGAGCTCAAGCTGCTGAGGGACAGGTTTCTTGAAAAGCACACCTGTCCTTTTCAGACATTTTTGAAGCATCATATTCTTTTTCTGATGTTTTTGACCCTCCACTGTTTTCTCTCTAGCGTGGTTGGGAGGCCATCCTGCGTCCTGAAGGTTAAAGAGAAACCTGAGCGGATGTGTCATCTTAATGGGCTTTGAATGCAGTCCCAAATGACACTTTTTTTTCAGTGTTGCTTAGAAAAGGTACACTTGCAAAAGTGGGACCTCGTCCAGTGAGGAAGGATATAACATTTTGCCTGAATATGCAAAAAGTGAGTCGCTGTTGTCTGCCTCCCTGCTCGGGGCCGCCTCGTGAGTAAATGAGCATTGTCTCCTGCGCCCCATCTTTGAGTTGAAAGGGGGTCAGACCCTCATGAAAAGAACGGGGCTGTCTGCTTTGTCTGGCTCTGGGTGCCTTTGCCATGAGTGAATTTGCCTTAATGGGAATCTTCATTGTTTCTCTCTTTGAGGCAAGTTCGTAGAACTTATTTTTAATCTGGAACAGGATTCATTTAAATTTATTGTCCTTTATAGATAACTTGATTCACAGTATATAGAATTACAGGAATTTTCTGGGGGGAAAAATCTTTTAGGTTCATCTAGTCATCTACAAGTATAGGTCGGATCCCAAGTGTTTCAACTAGTTTTCTTGGAAAATAATAATAATAAGTGTAATGTGTTGAATGTCTACTCTCTACCGGCCGCTGTGCTGTGTTTTTATAGATTGTTTCTAACTCACGCAACATGCCCAAATGCAGGTATCAATAACCCCCTTTGTACAGCAAAGGAAAACTTGGGTCAGAGAGACTAAGTGACTTGCCGGAAGCCACAGAGCTGGTCAGTGAATGAACTTGGATTTGTACCTGTTTCTGTCTGGTTTCAGGGTCTGGGCTCCATCCATTATGACACCCTGCCTCTTTGAAAAGGTCAGTTAATGAGAAGTTTATCTCAAATTCTTATGAGAAAAAGGCAGGTCATAAGTAAAATGATTAACAATAATATCCCCCGTTTTTATAAGAAAATTATTTTGTTGATGAGACAATATTTCTGGTCTTTCCTGGATGTGCATAGCGGTTCGCTCAGGCACCCGGGGGTACCAGAAAAGCTCCGTGGTTCGGGGACCCTGGTTCCAGTCTTGGTTCATCCAGTTCTGCACGGCCTTGGCCTTGAGGCTCCCAGGTCACGGATATCTGAGAGCAGTCTGCGGTATGCACGGGAGTGAATTCCTGCCCCGGGCCCATGTTCGTGAAGAGGTGGAGGACGGGTCGGATGCTGACGTAGGCTTGCATGAGAATTTCAGACTCCTTGAAGCAAGGGAAGAAGCGCCAGAGCAGTGAACCTAATGAAAGAAAAGAGGACTTATCAAAAGGAAAACTCTGGAAAATGTCAGCAGAGGCTGTGCTATCTAAAATTATAAACCATGGTTTCAGAAAACCCTGCAGAATTTCTAGCATGTGGGGGCCAGCTCGGTGTCCGTCATTAAGGGCAGCTTTATTTCCTCTTGAAAACTGGAGGAGAGCGTCCTTGTGAGGAACTTATCACTTAAGTTCCAGATTTTTATTACATAGTATTTTTGCCTTTCCTTTTGCACCATTATCCCTATTTTCATGTTCCCACAGGAGACCATGTTGAGCCACCAAGGGTGTGGGACAGATGCCAGACTGTCAAATTGTCCAAGAGCAACATCTCCAGTCAGAGTGTTTCACATGTTCTGATTGTGATTGGTCTCTTATGTACATTGACTTGGATTCTAGACATTGCTCTTCATTAATTATAGAATATCAAATCCTTCAAAAAATCACATTTAGCAGTCAAGGCAAATTTTTCCAAGAAGGTCATTCATGGCCATGTAATAGTCTATGCCTGATGTGTGGATTACCTAGCAATTTGGCTTACTCACTTCAGGCTCCCCTGTATTTCTGCAGGTGCAAACTGGAGAGAACTTCCCATTACCTGTTTTTGTATTTTTACAACTTGGCATTCCCTTCTTCTAGATCCTGTGTCTAACCGAGGAGCAGAAGCCAGGCCAGCACAGCACGCTGAGGCAGGCGGCGGGGCCTCTGCTCACCAGGAAACGGATGAGTTCTTTTCGATAACTGTCAGACAGGGCGGAGCGCAGGGTCAAGCTTAGCCGGTCCGAGGCTGTTCCTGCTCAGCTGACCACACCTTGCTTGCAGATGGCAAGACTTAGTCTCTTCCTCATCTGCCACATCTGCATTTCCTTCAAAGGCATTTTTGAGGAAAGACACTTGTGTCTCTTCCGTGGCTACTCCAATGCTCTCTGAGTTTCACTTCCTGGGTTTCTGTGGCGTGTTTCGCCAGGTTCCACTCTCAATGAAGTCCTCCATGACCACCTTGAAGGTTGTAGTAGTTATAACGCATTCAGCACTGGTATCAGGAAACACAGTTCAAACTGGCTTCAGCTGTAAAGAAGATGTATTGGCTCACATAACTAGGAGTCCAGCACTATGTAGGTGTCAGGATTGGTTTGATCCAGGGGCTCAACTGCATCACCAAGGACCTGGTTTCTTTCCTTTTCTCTAACATTCAATGGTATCAGCTTCATGCTAAGGCTGCTGCGCTGTTGTGCTCCCAACACGGCTACCCACCACCCTCAGCTCTACGTACTTTCATTTCCTGAAGGATAAGTTACTACTTACTCCAAAGCCCCAGCAAACCCTCCCTGCTGTCTTACTGGCCCAGACATGTATCTGGGGCCAGGTGGCAGGAGTACTTTGATTTTGTTGGGCCCTAAGAATATGCCCAGCCTTGGAGTCAGCATCCCAAGCTTGTGGGCTGCCCCCACAACACAAACATGGGTAAGAGAGGGGGCCTGGAGTTGGACAGGCAGCCTCAAGGTCCATTTTGTCGATGTAGAGCAGTCATTTGCCTACCTGGCCTGCCAGTTCAGAATTTCATCTCCAGGATCAATTCCAGCCCTGTCTGGGGCGTAAGATCTGTCTTTACGTTGTCCGAGCCTACTTGAAGGTGGTTTGATTTCTGTGCCGCATCCTGATTCTCAAACTGATATCTGCTTCCTGGTGACCCTCATGCCTCATCTGCTCACCTCAGTCTCCTAGAATTCTCCATGATAGGACTCTGATTACCTACTACCTGGATGTCCTTGAGGTCCTGGACAGAGGGCGGAGTTTAAAATACAAGATTCAGGAGCTGCCCAGTGGCATAATGGTTACGTTTGCATGCTCCCCTTCAGTGGCCCAGGGCTCACCGGTTTGGATCCCAGGCATGCACCTACATACTGCTCCTCAAGCCACACTGTGGCGGCATCCCGCATATAAAATAGAGGAAGATTGTCACAGATGTTAGCTCAAGGCCAATCTTCCTCAAGCAAAAATAGGAAGATTGGCAATAGATCATAGTTCAGGACCAATCTTCCTCACCAAAAAAACCC